>NC_138132.1:28975369-29609947 GCF_964188305.1 Podarcis bocagei
CCAAAACACGCACTTTTTTGCTCCGAGAAAGTAAGGGAAAATGCCTGTGCGTGTTAAGGAGCGAATGCACGGATCAGAGCCATGGCTGCCGTCAGTCAGGCAAAGTGGGAGCCACTTACACGCTCTACGAGGCTCTCACTTTGCTTTCTTTAAAGCGACCTGGAGCCAGGAAGGAGGGAGGGAAGGAGAGCCATAGCAGCAAAGCCGGCAGCAGCCGCTTACACGGGAGGAGGGAAAGGTCTGCACGCTCTCTAAACAGAGAAATGAGGCTGCAGAGAGACGGCAGGAAAGATAAAATTTAAGCAACCAGCAGCAAAATAAAACCAACCTCGAGCTCTGAGCCAGCGCAGTGAAAACCAGGAAGTAAAAAAAAAGGCTGGGGAGGGCATGAGGGAGAGGGGAAAACTTCGCAAATCCCCCGCGTCTCAGCTGATCGGCTGGGATGGAGCAGCTTGTTTTCAGGCAGGATAGATTTGAGCATTGTCTGTGTCCTAGTGCCCCTACCGCTTTTTTGTGCTCGATTCTATTGCTGCTGGTGGCTGCTTATCATTCAGGCTGCAAGGAGGAGCACTTTTACACAGCTAATGGCGAATCCCCTGCAACCCAAGTCCTCCTCACTTGCTCAAATCTATTCCGCCTCAAAACAAGGAGTGGAAGGAAAAGGCTGCAAACTGTTAAATGGAAAAAAAACCCAGGCACAGGGCAAATACCTTAAGTATACCTTTAAAGCAACAGTGCTCTTTCCCTCCCTCCTCCCCGCGGAAAAGCTCCTTGTCCCTTGAGTTCTTTTCCTTCCCTCCCCACTTAAAACGTGGTTACAAAGCACGGATCCACATGGATCCTCAGGATTTTTGCATTGGGCTACCCCAAACTCACTGTCAGATCACATGTCTGTGGCCACAGCATGAACCATAAAAATCATACATCCACTGTTTCATTTAGAATATTTTTTCCTCGTTTTCCTCCTCTAAAAACTACATGCGTGTTATGGTCAGGTGCGTGTTATAGAGCGAAAAATACGGTACTTCCCTTGATCTAGATGCTATACTCCTATTGATCTAGATCAAGGGAAGTAATAGTGCCACTGTATTCTGCTCTGGTCAGACCTCACCTGGAGTACCACTTTAGCTAATGGGGCCTCCTGCTGCTGCCACGCCACCAGAGCATGATTTCTGTTCTCATCCTGAAGCAAAGTTCTTAACCCGAGATAATATTTCTTGGTTAGCAGAGTCTGTAATCTGAAGCGTATGTAACCTGAAGCGTATGTAACCCGAGGTACCACTGTATTTTTAAAAACAACAACAACAACCAATTACTTTCTAAATCTGCATCTATCCAATCAATTTGGCATATGCAAATTTATCCAAACACGTATCGTCTTTTGTGCTCTTTTCCTATGATTTCCTAAGTTTCGGCAATGTGTGAGTTGCTACCTTAGCTGGGGTGGGGAGACAAGAGCATCCACTAGGGCATGTTAGGCAAGGCTGTGTGTACACACTGAATACCATCTAGTATGAAAGATTCAAAACTTCTAATGTGATCTATAAAAGCAGGGGCAGCGGGCATTCAGAACAAGGTTTAAACATTCGCTGAACAACACTATACTGCTCCATCAGGACCATTTGAAGGACTGTCTAGCCCAAAACCAATTTAAACATAAAAAAACAATGAAGGGAACATTAAGGGCTTTGAAATTGTCCATCAGCAATTAGCAACTGGACAGCAGAGTGAGCAGGCACAAAGTTTGCCAGGTCAGCCTTTCTTTCCCACCCTGCTGTAGAGATGGACAAATAAGTAATAGTCAGCTTCTTAGTTTTAATTCAATTCAGTCATAAATTCAGTTCATCTCATTTTTAAATCAGTTTGTGGATTTGTTTTGAAGTCTGCACAAAAAATCACGTGCATTTTCATACATATTTCTCCTACTTTTGCCTAATATATGCATGCTTGCAAGCAATTTTGCCTAATATAATGTTACTTTTACTGATATGTGCATTTTTGTGGGCACTTTCCCTTAATATACATATTTTGGTTGCAGAACCCCGCGTTGAGGACAGACACTCTTTGCTTTGTTGATTGAGGGAATTCAGATCAAATGTATATCACTCCCATGGCAGATCTACGCAAATATCTCTCTACAATGGTGAGATGTATTAGATTTATACTCAACAGTAATTGTTTCTGAAGCTAAAACAATATAAACAAATTAACATATGCAAGTATTCTGCAAATCTGCTTTCCTCTTTTGTCATCTGTTTTCGTGAAACAGTTCCTCTTTTTGGCAATATATAACTGGCCACCATAATGAAGAGGACTCTACAGTATTAGTGAGTCTTCCTTCCAAACTATGGGTAGGTAATCTAAGGCTCAGGGGCCAGATCCGGCCCACGGACGGTCTGGGACGGTCTGGCGTGTTTTTACATGAGTAGAAAATGTCCGTTCATTTAAAATGCATCTCTGGGTTATTTGTGGGGCATAGGAATTCGTTCATCCCCCCCCCCAAATATAGCCCGTTCCCCCACAAGCTCTGAGGGACAGTGGACCAGTCCCCTGCTGAAAAAGTTTGCTGACCCCTGTGAATCCAAACCTTTTAGGTGGGAGTGAGGAATGTTGGGTCTGGGTTGGCCATCTAGGCCTCTCTGCCCTTGGGATTCTTACCAGTTCACATACACCCTCCCATTGCACTGCTTTGCAGCTTCCTTAAGTGTTTGTGTCTGGATGGAATGCTTGCCTGGATGGGTGGGTGTTTAGAAGCTATCTCACTGTACAAAGGTTATGTTCACATTCATTGCTGTGCCTGCTTTTGCTCTTGACTCCAGCCACCACTTGCTCTCAGGTTTCCCAAACAGGTATGTGGCCCTTTGGCTGCAAAATATTCCCTATCCCTGCTTTTAGGGTTGAAAGGACAAGGCTGGAGAGGAAATGCCCCCAGGAAGCTGGTCCTAACACCCAGGGAACATCAGGCCCTCCAAGGTTTGGCTCCCTGCCATTTTGGGAAGCAGAGAAGGTCTGGCACAACGTCAATCTCTTGTTTAGACTTAGTGGTTTCCTGTGGCGTTTTGGTTAGGATGGCAACCATAGCAAACTGTCTGTCCCCAGACTCATCTGCGCCAGTCTCTCCCTTGGCACGCCTGTTTTGTAACATAAAAAAATAATCAAAAAAACTACCCCTTTGTTTTTAGTAGAAAGTCTCCATTTACCAACTTTGTATGTATTTTGTTGTTAAATACCCTTTGTTGATCAACTTACCAACTGTATGAAAAAATGTAAAAGTATATGTTTAAGGTCTATCTAAACTGGGAATTTTAAATAGCTTTTAAACTGCTTCTTTCCTTCCATTTTAAAAAGCCAATCTGGAGAGATTTCTAAAAAGTTTGTGTTTGGGTTCAATAGGGCTGTGAGTTACCTGATTAAAGGAATTTTAGGATAAACTATGTGTTTAGTCAGTCAAGTGATGCATCAATCTATTAACTCAGTGTAAATTTGATTTTGACAACAAGAAGAAAGACTTTGAAAGAGGGGGCAGGAGAGCCTCATTGTTTTAAGCAGATGCATGCATGGGTCACAGAAAAAATAAGCTTTGGGGAGGCTTTCTCTCACACAAAGGCAGGGATGAATATCCTAAAATAGCACTTCCAATTTGGATTATTTTATAAGTATTTATATTGAAAATGACTTTTTAAAATGCTAAAATCTACTTCCCAGTTCTCTGAGGCACCTTTTTTTTATAATAATATTAAGATTTTCACAAAAAGAAATTAACATCCACAAAAAAGAAAACAGCAGAAAAAACAAGCAACAAACATCAAACCTTTTTAGTTAATCAAAATATTTTTACTCTAACTGGTGTCTTTATGAGCACTGCAGTGGAATGATGCATGCCTATTTAGAAGCAGGGATCATTAAATCTGTCAATTTTGCTTTCTCCATTTCTCATTTTTACAGTCTTGTTCAGTTCTCCACATTACCAAATCAGTTTGCATTAAAGAAGTCTTTATGAATGCAAACTGATTTTGCCTAATATACATGTTGTAGAATGCCTGTTTGTGTGTAAGTGTCACAAATATATGCATTTTTATGCACACATTACTATTACGTATGCATTTTGCATATATTACTTGATTAGAGAACTACACTGCAAAATTCAGAAAAGTGAGAATTCCGAAGATGTGTGTGTTTCATTTTATATATCGAATTACGTAAGTGAAAATTAGGGAAGTTCACCTTTAACTGAGAGCTTACTTGAATTTGTCACCCATCCCTAATCCCAGTTAGGGATCTTATGAATCTTACACATTTACACTTTCTGAAAAAATATGTGAATCAAAGTACAGCTACCCTTTGAAATTTGCACTTTTCCAAAATGTTCCAAAGCTGCTCTGCAACCCACAATTGTTTACTGAAATGCATATATTAAGGGAAAGTATGCATAAACATGATCTTAGAGAAAATTTGTTGTTGTTTAGTCATGTCCGACTCTTCATTACCCCATGGACCAGAGTACGCCAGATACTTCTGGCTTCCACTGCCTCCTGCAGTTCGGTCAAACTCATGCTGGTAGCTTCGAGAACACTGTCCAACCATCTCATCCTCTGTCGTCCCCTTCTCCTTGTGCCCTCCATCTTTCCCAACATCAGGGTCTTTTCCAGGGAGTCTTCTCTTCTCATGAGGTGGCCAAAATATTCAGAGCCTCAGCTCCAGGATCTGTCCTTCCAGTGAGCACTCAGGGCTGATTTCCTTAAGAATGGATACGTTTGATCTTCTTGCAGTCCATGGGACTCTCAAGAGTCTCCTCCAGCACCATAATTCAAAAGCATCAATTCTTCGGCGATCAGCCTTCTTTATGGTCCAGCTCTCACTTCCATACATCACTACTGGGAAAACCAGAGCTTTAACTATACGGACCTTTGTTGGCAAGGTGATGTCTCTGCTTTTTAAGATGCTGTCTAGGTTTGTCACTGCTTTTCTTCCAAGAAGCTGTCTCCATCTGCAGTGATCATGGAGCCCAAGAAAGTAAAATCTCTCACTGCCTCCATTTCTTCCCCTTCTATTTGCCAGGAGGTGCTGGGCCCAGTGGCCATGATCTTCGTTTTTTTGATGTTGAGCTTCAGACCATATTTTGCGCTCTCCTCTTTCACCCTCGTTAAAAGGTTCTTTAATTCCTCCTCACTTTCTGCCATTAAGGTTGTGTCATCTGCATATCTGAGGTTGTTGATATTTCTTCCGGCAATCTTAATTCTGGCTTGGGATTCATCCAGCCCAGCCTTTCGCATGATGAATTCTGCATATAAGTTAAATAAGCAGGGAGACAATGTACAGCCTTGTCGTACTCCTTTCCCAATTTTGAACCAATCAGTTGTTCCAGAACCAGAGAAAATAACACACCAAAAAGAAAGAAAAGAGAATAACATACAAAAATGTTTTATATTAGGGGAAAGCAAGTTCCAAAAATATGTACATTAATCAAACCTGCATACAAAAATGTGTTTATTAGGAAACGATTACACTAAAATGCTAAAGAATTTTTATGAGGATTTAAATAAATAAATAAATCTCAAACTGCTGCAGAAATGTTGGTGAAATGAGAAACAGAAAGCTCTGCTTTTCCATCTCTATTCCCAATAAGTGTACAAAGGATCACAGCAATTCCTAGGTAAAGGTGGCCCACACCCACCACACACCCCTTCCTCCGCCCCTGGCTAAGGGCGTACTGGGGTTGTCTGAGCAAGCACCCTCAGTCACCCTAAGGGACCAGCCTACACTGGCTCTAATGTGGACCTAGGGAAAGCTGAGAGATTTTCTCCCAGAGCTCTTAAAAACAGTAAGATAAAGGAACCCTGGACGAGTCCAGTCAATGGCGATTGGGGTATGGCCCTCATCTTGCTTTCAGGCCAAGGGAGCCAGTTTTTGTCCACAGACAGCTTTCTGGATCATGTGGTCAGCATGACTAAACTGCTTCTGGTGCAACAGAACATTGTGATGGAAACCAGAGCACACAGAAACGCCATTTACCTTCCTGCCACAGCGGTACCTATTTATCTACTTGCACTGGTGTGCTTTCAAACTGCTAGGTTGGCAGGAGCTGGGACAGAGAAATGGGAGCTCATCCCATCACGGGGATTCAAACTGTCAACCTTTCAATCGGCAAGCCCAAGAGGCTCACACGTAAGCCCCATGGAATTCAGTGAGTCAGTCCCATGTATGTACATAGGCGTTAAGAGATTTGCAGCCTAAATCTGCAAATATCCCCAAGCCATTGCCTCCTATTCCTGATTTAAATGCTTTTGCTGGTCCCATCTGGTCTTACCCTGGCTATATTTGAAATTTTGACGTAAACGGTTTGACCTCAGTAGGGATTTACTTCTGAGTAACCTTACATAGGTATGGGCTATAAATACATGAGCAGATCTGTTATACATCTAGAGATGTGTATGGAATTTAGAGAGTGAAATTTGGGACTAGCTGTTAAATGCCATGTTAAGTTCCCTGGTACAGTATATGGATAACATATGGGATACCCACCAATTTCTACACCACATAATAAGCCCTTAGGGTTGACTCCATGAGCAAAACTGGAGTGTTTAGTTTTTGTTAAGACACACCCATGGAAAAAAATGCAGTGATTTAACCAAAGAGGAGGGGATTTCATTGCCAAGAAAGGGGAGGGAAAAACCCACACAATTGCATGGAAGCAAAGTCTTCAACCCCTTAAATACCTTTCAGATGGAACAGGACCCAAAAAAAATCCTGGTAAGGTTTGTGCCTGTCAAAGTTTAGCAGTTCTAAACAGCGCAGATCAGGAAACAATTTAAAAAAACAACAACTCAGTAGTACCTATCATACTAAATGCTTTTAACATTTACTATACTCTAAACAACTGTCTCATAAGGCACATGAGAGTATTATTATCCTCATTCTGCAGATGAAGGGGTGAAAGAACACTTGCCCAAGACCATTTGGTTTGTTTGTGGCTGAGGAAAGAATTGAACACTCTTAGCCATTACACACTCCTAGTCACTACAATTACTCCAGTGCTGTACCACATGGACAGGCGACTTGGGGACATACACCAGACAGGCTCTAAGTGTGGGAGGCAGGCCTTCCTAGGAGGCCATAGATGAATACCTGGGAATATGTAAGCTTTTGCCTCACCTGTCTCTTCTCCACATGTTTGGGATGGAGAAGCAGGTGTTGGTAGCCTCCATCTCCCATCCACCCTAGCCAGCATGGCAAATGGTTAGGGACGATGGGAGCTGTTGTTCGGCAACATCAGGAGGGCTTCAGGTTTCTCACCACTGTTTGCAAGCAAAGGCTTCTGAATTAGTGTTAGAAATTAGTGGTGCAATCAGGGCTGAAATTAGTGGTGCAATCAGGGCATTTTTGTATGCAATGTTGTCTAAAATACATGCCTGCAATTCTATTTTCCCTAATATAATGTATTGCATTTAACTAACTTTTACTCCTAGTAGTCCCACTGAAGTTAACAGACCCAAGTTAGTCATTGCTATTCATTCCAATGTATCTTCTCTATGTAATAGTAGGTTGACTGCAACAAAATGCATTTTTGTACTTTATATTCATTAATATATGCATCTTGACACACACTTTAAAGGACTCATTTTTGCACACGTTACAGGCTGGAGAACCGCACTACAAAATTTGGAGAGGTGTGCATCTCAAAGGATGGCTGTGTTTTGGCTTGCATATTGTTTGGGGAAGTGCAGATTAGGTGGGTTCACCTTTAAATGTGAATTGAATGGAATTTCTCCCCCCTCCTTATTGATATTCCATAGAAGGACTGGCTTAGACTTCAGGGAAAACCATCTTAAATGAAAATATATTCAATAAATATCAAGGTACTAGATGCTTACCTAATTTCAGTTGCTACCTGATTCCAGAGGGCATGCATTCTCTGTATGTAGGATTAAGCCGACAGAATGATTTAAACAACAAACGGAGGGTGTGTGTCTTTTTCCCTCACTTTTCTGTCAACTACCTAGTAAAAGAATTGGGAGGGAGTAACCCGTTTGAGGATCTGAAATTTTATCTGAAATTTGACTGTGAGGATGCTTTGTGGGCTGGAAAAAAAGGGATTTACATTTAAATAAATGTAAATACAGTACTGGAAGTACTGGAACGGGTTACCTCCGGGTTTCGGCGGTCGTGCATTCACAGAAGTGCCGAATTGCAACCTGCACGTGTGCAGACGCAGGTTGCAAACCCTGTGGGTTGTGAACGTGCATCCCGCACGGATCACGTTCACAACCAGAGCGTCCGCTATAAATCAATTTAAATGAACAGAGAATCAAATTGCACATGTGTGTTTTAAATTTTGAACTCCAATAGATATTGCTGAGTGAAGGACCCTTTAAAAATGAAACTCTGCTGCTGTTCTCTCCCCCCATATTCCCCTCCCCACACATTTTTGAGGTTTTATGCATTCTGGACATGTAAGGTGAGGAGAGACATGACCTCTGCTTCACAGCGCTGTGCAAAGTTTGAGGAATTTTCTGCCCCGTCATCGTCGCTTCCCTTGGCTGTCCGTTAAGGCCTATCAAAGGAGTCGTGAACATGACTCGCAGCTCGGCATTTTTTCCGGTGTTACATGGCCAGCCAGGAAGATACAATGTGGAAAAGTAGGGACCTGAGAGTGTTCGCGCTGCGGTTTGAACAGGAGACAAGGAAGCGTTGTGAAGTCTCATAGACCCTTCTCTGTGCATCTCTGAGGCAGATGGTCGAGGGATGGCCAGATAGTCTAAAGGCTCTTTTGCTGTTTCCCTTCCTCCTCCCCCCCCCGTCTCTTTTTTGTTGCTATAAAATCATCAGTGTAAACCTCTCCCACTGCCAATCCCTACTTTATTTCAGTTCCTTTTAAACAGCTGAGCCCTGTTCTGTAGAAACGGAGGATAATTTCCCTTAACGTTGAAAATAATTACAGAAAAAAAGTGATGGCAACTTTTTGCTCTATTCAGCCCTCAAAACCAAGGCATAAGACCTGGGGCGTGGAACGTTTTCCAGCCCAAGGCTTGCATTCCCTTCTGAACAACTTTCTAAAGGCCACGTGCCAGTGATGGATAGAGCAAGAATGACTGCTCCCCACATCAAATAGGGGGTGCCTTTTGCATGGTCGCACGCAGCGCCCCCCCCCCCCTGGATCCCATGTGGCTCCTGGCAGTATGGGCTGGTTGAACACTCCTCAGGCTGGATACCTGGAGGTCTCTGCCTACCTCAGCCTATTGCCCAATCCTGCCTGGGGAGGCGTTGCCAGGGGATTGGCCAGGTAGGGGGAGGGACCGCCCTCCCCACACAACAGAGGGTGGATCTTACCTGGGAATCGTCAGTTGGCTCCAGAGCTTCCCCCACCCTGCCCTCCCTCAGTTAAGCCTACTTTTGCAGGTTAACCTCTTCTCCACAAGTACACGGGCGCTGCTACGTCATGGTTGCTGTTGAAGGGCCGGAAAGGAATTTTCCTGCATTGGCAGGTTTTGCCTTCCCTGTAGCAAAACATCACAACTTTGGCAGTTTCAGGCCTTGGGTGGAATCCTTTAGTCTATCTTCCCTAAATGGGGGGGGGGGCATGAAGCATTGGGGGAGGCATTGGTCATACGCTGAGAGGTTGTCATTGCTCTCCCCTGCAATGGCGGTGAAACGGGGCGCGGGCTGTCTGCTTGAACATATGTTTTCCAGAGCCAGCCCAATCCCCACACATTCTGGATAACCCTGATGTCCCCCAGATCCCCGGCTGGGCACTGGGAAGGATAAACGCCCAATGCCTGAGCCAAGGTCTCCCTACATCTGAAACTTTATAAAGTTGTGGCCAATTTTAATCCCATAGCAGGTTGTCTTGAGTCATTATTCCACTCAGGAGTCGCCTACGGTTGGGGGGACTCCACCTGTCCATGCAAGTGTAAATGTTACTTACCGGTACATAGAGCAAGCTTCTATCCTCCACAAGGAAAAGGCATTTTCAGAGTTCAAGGCCATATTCCAGCCTTGCAAAAACCACTTGGCTTTGAAGTGGGTCCAGTGGGATATGTGGCCTGGGATGAGACCCAATGACCAGACAGAGAGGTCCGGGGGGCTGCATTTGGCCCCCAAGTTTTCCACTGCTAGAGAAGACTATGGTAACCCATCTAATAAGTAGGTCTGTCACCAAATTAATGAAATAGCAATGTAGTCAGGTACATCTGGAGTCAGAAGTCTAAGTCCCAATGAGTTCAATGAAGCTTACTCCCAGGCAATAAAATACAGGACTTCTTTGGTTTATTTTCATGAGGAAACTGTAGCCTTAATACACCTTGACCCTGGAGTAAATCCCACTGAGCTCAACATGAATTTTTGACACAACTTTTATAGGATTGCATTTAGTCACTGATTTCCATATATTTGCAGACCATATGCTTTAAGGTGTTTTATTGCATTTTTATTATTGTAAGCTTTATTGTAGACTTCCCCAGTTATTTTTTATATATTGAAAGGCACACACAAGCATGAGAATAAAAATGAATGGTTTTGAAGCAAGAAGTATTTTTGCTTTTTAGGTGAAGCATTGATAATATCATAGCAGGCATGGGAGCGGCACTCTTTCCTTGTGAGTGACAAAGAGATGCTTCTTTTAAAATAGTGCTTTCCACCTGTAGTTTGTGTAAGTTCTTGCTTTGAGGAAATGATGTAGTCAGCCCTGGGGTTTTTCCAGGCCAGGATCCTCGGAGAATTGACTTAACCACTAGGGTCATAATTAGTCTATATTCTTATGCCCTCAGTTTCCTAACTCAGCAACAAAGTTCACTTTGACAAGTCTTTAACTTAGCCTTATCTTTTTACAGAGTTGTTTAGGAGGATGGGTGGGGAAATGAAACGCATCTATGAGCAGCACCCTGATTCCCTTGTAGAAATAGCAACGTCCATGACTTGTTGTTTAGTCGTTTAGTCGTGTCCGACTCTTCGTGACTCCATGGACCAGAGCACGCCAGGCACTTCTGTCTTCCACTGTCTCCCATAGTTTGGTCAGACTCATGTTTGTAGTTTCGAGAACACTGTCCAACCATCTCGTCCTCTGTCGTCCCCTTCTCCTTGTGCCCTCCATCTTTGAATTCTAGGTTTGTCATGACTTAGCCACAGCCAAAGCCAAGAGAATTGAAGAAATGACTATAGTATTTATTCATCTTTGAAGTTCTATTTTATTTGAAGACATTTGTTAATGTTAACAAATTTGTCTGATGACTTTATAATTTTGTTAAAATGTGCAGTGACTTCCTATCCAGTTTGGAGAGAAACCCCTCCCCCAAATGACCAAAAAATTGACTTTCCATAGCTTTTTTTGTTGGCCTTTGCTGCTCTGCTTATTTTGCTGCTGTAGTTCTTCAGAACTTGTCTGGGACACAAGCCGGAGAGACATGCAAATTGGTATGGGCATATGAGCAGATGTCTGTCTGTCTGCTTTCATGCCAGTGGCAGGCCAGTGCCTAATTTAGGCATGGGGGAGAAATTTGATTGAGTTCTCATTTAAAGACATCCCTAATTTGCACTTCCCGAAACAACACAGAAACCAAAATGGAGCCATCCTTGGAAATTTGCACTTCTCCAAATTTTGAAGTGCAGTTCTCCAGCCAAGTAATATGTAAACACACACACACACACACACACACACACACACACACACACACACTAGTAAAGTGTGCATAACAATGCACATATATATTAGGGGAGGTAACCTACAAAATTGCATTATTTAAGAAGAAATTGTTTTGCAAAAATTCATGGGATAGAATGAGATGACTGGATGCTAAGGTAGAAGAAGGCAGGTTACCACTTCAGTCTGCTGTTGGGTAAAAACATTTTTGAATGCTTCCTCCCTATGCTTGGAAAGAAATGATTACCTGCAGTTGGAAAACAAGCAAGGAGGAGGATGGTAACAACATTTGGGGCTTTTTACTTTATGGAAAATGCAAGTAAGGGAGGGACTGATAGGGTTCTACAAGTTGATACAGAGTGTCATCCATGTAACTTGGGGACCAGTGGCGTAGCGTGGCGGGTGCCAGGGGTGCCGGCCGCACCGGGCGCAACATTTGGGGGGGCGCGTTTGGCCGGCCCTCCTCAAGGAAGCAGGAACCCCACTGTCCTCGGACCTCCTCCGAAGGCTGGCGGTGGGGCGGAGAGACCTTCTCCCCACGCCAGCCTTCGGATGGCTGTCCTGAAGACTTGTGGTGGGAGCAGTGGTGTAGCGTGGGGGGTGTAGGGGGGCCTGCTGCACCTGGCGCAACATCTGGGGGGGGCGGAAGAGACTCGAGTGCTAAAATCCACGGGTTAGGGGGCGCAAATTACTTGCCTTGCCCCGGGTGCTGAGAACCCACGCTACGCCACTGTTGGGGACATCCACAAAAACTGAATTTTGAAAGACTCTGGACAGACAAAAGAAAGTACAGTGGTACCTTGGGTTACATACGCTTCAGGTTACGTAAGCTTCAGGCTACAGACTCCGCTAACCCAGAAATAGTGCTTCAGGTTAAGAACTTCAGGATGAGAACAGAAATCATGCTCCGGTGGCGTGGCGGCAGCAGGAGGCCCCATTAGCTAAAGTGGTGCTTCAGGTTAAGAACAGTTTCAGGTTAAGAACAGACCTCCGGAACGAATTAAGTACTTAACCTGAGGTACCACTGTACACCTTTACACAATGTATTTAGTAAAACTCTGGAATTTGCTCCCACAAGTGGTGGCGATTGCCATCAACTTGTATGACTTGAAAAGATTAAAGAAATACACAGGGGATAAGGCTATCAATGGCTGCTAGTCATGATGTCTATATTCTCCCTTCACAATCAGAGGCACGATGCTTCTGAATATCAGTTGCTTGGAATTATGTCGGTGGTGAGAGTGCCATTGTGCGCAGGTTCTTGTGGGCATCTGGTTGGCTGCTGTAAGGGCAGAGTCCTGGACTAGATGAGCATTTGACCTGAACCAGCAACCATAGCAGGCAAAGGGCTCAGCTAGAACCTTTCTCCCTGGAGTGATAGTTTTCAACTTGACAGGCAGATATTCTGTTTTCCAGCCTTCCAGGGTGACCCCTCCCACTTCGGCATACAAACCAAGTAGATGCAGCCCCAGATGCAGTTTGTTTTATCCACGGGAAGTCACTAGCTTTGGACCGACTCTGAGTAATAGGCAGCAGGGAACTAGTCCTGGGTTAAGAGTCGGAGGGGCCCAGGGCTAACAGGAAAGTGGAGCCTACAACGTATTCCCAGTGCAGTGGTGCCCCACAAGACGAATGCCTCGCAAGACGAAAAACTCGCTAGACAAAAGGGTTTTTCGGTTTTGCGTTGCTTCGCTAGACGAATTTCCCTATGGGCTTGCTTCGCAAGACGAAAACGTCTTGCGCTTTTTTTCTTAAAGCCGCTTGAAGAGGCGCAGTTGCGACGGACTGTGCTTCGCAAGACGAAAAACATCGCAAGATGAAAAGACTCGCGGAACGAAATATTTTCGTCTTGCGAGGCACCACTGTATGTGCATCTATAACAGTTGCATATGGGAAAGGGCCTTAGCTCAGTGGTACAGCATTTATGAAGGAGGTCCTAGGTTCGTTCCTTGGTGTCTCTAGCTACAGCTGGAAAGAACCCCTGCCTGAAAACCCCCGAGAACCACGGCCAGCTAGTGTAGATAATACTGAGCTCAGTGGTCCAGTGGTCTGACTAATTGTAATGTGGCTCCTGTGTTCCTTCCCCATACCTCCGAATGAATGATAGCAAAAGTACATCAGGAAGGATAATTCATTTTGTAACTTAAGGGTTAATTTTGTTAATGTTAAAGTCAAGATGGGGAGACAGGTGGGGGTGTTGCTTAGTAACCAAGCGGAGTGGCATAATGCTCACTGAGCTATCTATTGGCTGTGTAGTTCTGAGGGAGTTTTTTCTCTGTGTATATGATTATGTGCCTCCCTCTTATGTATAAGGCCTGAGCTATGAAACCTCTGTATTTATTTCTCCTCAGTTTATACACTGTTTTGCTCCATTTCCTCAGTAAAGTGTTATCAAGACTTTTCTTGATCAAGATTTTGTCTCTGTTATGTGATTTTGATCTTTATTTATTTGCTTATTTGTGTAAATATGCAAAGCTGCTTTAGCCTGATTCAAGCCATCTAGATCAGTGTCCTCTCTTCTGAGTGACAGCAGCTCCCCAGGGCATTCAGCGGAGTGTTTTCCTCCCACCGCCAGCTTCCTACTATCCCTTTTCACCAGAGATGCCAAGGATTTGAACCAGGGACCTTCTGCACACAGAGCATGTGCTCTGCAAGTCACTGCAGCGCCTGTAAATTCTGTGCTTTGCACTTTTAAAAGGCCACCGTTCCTGCTCTTCAGCCTACGATGTTTATTCTGCTGCATGTGCTCCATATTTTTTACTTAATACTAATTCACAGAAAATCCCTCTGAAGAGGAACCACCCATCAACACATATGGAACTAGTCTTGGCAGCAAGAATAGTCACTCGTAGAGCTGAAGGTCTTAGAAAGCCAAAAGGGGGAGAAAAATAAAACAAGATACAGACAAGTGGTAAATGTGGGAGAGAGAAAAAGCAGTTAGGAAAGCGAAAACCACTGAATATTAAATGGGCGGCGACTTCAATCGGAAACCTGCAGTGCTCTTCCTGACTCGCTTTCCGAGGGCAACAGCATCAATTCATGAAAAAGGAAGCCCAATCCCATAGCAGCTGAAATTCTGCTTCTTCTCAGTGCCATTTGTTATAAGCTGTGAATGAGTCAACAAGGCCTCCTGTGAACCAAAAATGTTCTAAACCAGTAATTTTAAATTTTTTTTGAAGGGGAGAGAAAAACCAAGAAGAACCCACAAAGATATTGCAGGGCCTGGTGGTGACATCACAGATCAGGTGACTCTGCTCTTCCAGTCAACAAATAATGATTTAGAGTCATCTGCATCTCAGAAAGTAGGGTTGACTTTATAACACTCTTTCAGGCCTCACAGGCAACCACAGAACCACAAGCAGACTGCAATCAACAATTTAGAAGGAGTACCCGAACCTCGGCAGGGAGGTTTACCTCCTCCTCGTGTTTTTCCACACCAGCCGTGTGTTTTGGATCTGCATAAGGTGAGTTCCGTTCATTCATTCATTCATTCATTCAGTATTTCATTCATACATTTTGCTTTCTGTACTTCCAAATCATTATATTGTTTTTTTTTTCTTTTTGGGGGGTATGTGTGTGTATCTATCTCTTTGAAAGCTTAGTTTGCCTTCCCCTCCCCTTTCATCCTAATGACGATCCGGCGCGCATATGCTTCTATTGAGAAACTTGTGGCTGAACATTCCTGTGGTGCTGCTGTGGAATCGGATTCTTGGTTATAAACAGGCACAAAACTTCTTTTGATTTTCCCCCTCTTCCCCCCTTTTCACTTTTCTTTTTGCATTTCAGTTTAAACTTTTTATGGTTTTCTTTTTTGTTTGTTTCCTAAGGAGTGTAAGGCTCAAAGACAATCTGGGTCGTAGATTTGGGTCATGGCTTCCAACAGCATATTTGATTCCTTTACAACCTATTCTTCAACCTTCTTGCGTGGTGAGTACAAATCTTTCATCCTTTCCTTCGAGGCAGGAAACGCCGTTGTTTGTCACTCAAGGGAGCTTAAACTTACAGCCTCTTTTAATAATCCCATTGGCACATCTTCAGTTGGATGTTCGCTCTTTGCAAACCGGGTGGTAGAGGGGAAAATCCCCCCCCCTTATGTCTGGATGATGCTTAAGGGGAATCCGTGGCAGGAGGGGATGGTAAACTTTCTACCTCTTTCTGGATTGTGCTTTCCCAATTTATTTTTGGTGCCTGTGCTTTGCGGATGTGTGTGTTCCATCAAGGATGCTGTCTTCCCATTCTTCTCGAGTCCCAAGAAAAATGATAGTCAGCTGAAGTCTATAGGTTGCATCAAGAGACTAAGTCAGTTGAACTTAAGTGCCGATGAAATAAGTCATCATAACTCATCTCTGCAGCTTAATATGGATCTGAACCTATGAACGTGATGTGATTGCAGTTTTCTGTTTCGTTGAGTTCATGGTTTTTGCATCTACAAATTTCCCACCATGGTTTGATTGCATCTAAACTGTTAGATAGACCCAATGAGTGTCTGTTTTTTAATATAATATCTGGGCTTAATATTCAGCTAAGGAAGAGTGGAGGTAGACTGGAGAAGAGCTTTAAAGGCTGGTGAGACTGACTCAGCCTTTCAAGCCATCAGGGGGTTTTAGTTGCTGAGGACACAAAACACTTGGACCAGCTAAGCAACTGACCACATTACTTGCTAACGAAAATCCCCGAGGAGGCTTTCCAGCACAAACCACTGAAATGGGAATGGGATATACAGGAAAACTTCCTCAGATGTTGGGCCCTCATTCAAGGCACCCATCCCGTTCTTGGTTCTGTAGTCTTTTGATTGTAAACCAGTTTTCTCTGAGGGATGACCCTAAATGGTTTTAAATGCAGTCTAACGTTTGGGGAAATGTTACATCAGAAAATTGTATTTATTAACTTACTTAGTACTAAAATTTGTAACCCTGCTTTTAAATCAAGTTATCCAAACAACTAGCAAGAAATATAGATACGCAGTCAATATAGACAAGGAAAATCCCTGTACAAGAACTAGCAAGAATCTTGGGTGGTAGTCAACTAAGTTTTAAATGAATTAAAATAATAACATCAGTGATGCTAATAGTAATCATAATGACTTACTCATTGTAATTGATGAGCATAACTAATTTAATGGTTTACTCTGAGTAAAACTTTGTTGAATATCACTCGTCTCCTATTTCTGAATCTTTCCAAATTCATGTGACCATTTTGTATTCTTTGGCTGGCATCCAAAGAGATGCTTTAAGCACCTTCAAGGCCCCCTGTGTACACCCCCCCCCAAATAAAAGTGTGGGAAGAGGGGGTAGCACATTCTCCCCTTCCTCCATCCCCTGATCATGTCACAAATTATTCTGAGAATTCCTCTTAATAAAGACTCCATGGGGGGGGGGGGATAGCATTCTAGAGCTCTTTTTGGGTTTGTAGAGCATGTTGTCCGGTTTTGTAAATTCTGGCTTATGTCATTTTGTCTCCCTGAGCCAATCCTTCACCCTGGGCATAAAGAATTCTGCTGGATCAGACCAAATATTGAAACAATGCCACATTGTGTCTCCCTTAGCTGTTCACTAGGGTCGTTTCAAAGCTCACAAACAGAGCAAGTAGTCAACCTATCCTTCACTTTTGCTTGCCTACAGTGTCTGGTGGTTCCATCTAAGGGCCAACATGGCTACTAGCCATTGATAGACTTCTCTTCCTCCTTCTCTGTGAATTTGTTTCATCGTGCTTTTAAAAGCTGCCCAACGTAGTGGTCATCACCATGCCTGCTGGTGGCGAGTTCCATTAGTTTTAATTGTGTGATTTTGAAATTGTGCTTCTTTCTTTCTCTTTCTTTTTTTAACCTGTTCTCAAACTGTTGCTGATCAGCTTCCTAGTCAGTTTCTATAATATTCTTCTGCAAAGGAGAGGGAGGAAAGAGCAACATTGGGCTGTATCAAGACTAAATTTACACTTAGGTCCTATTGAAATCAAGGTGAAAAGTTACGACTGGGGATTGAATTTGCAGGAACTTTTGCATCTCTTGCTATTAGAATTTCCTAGTTCAGAGTTGGCTCATTTCTTCGCTCTGCTTGCAAACAACCTTTTAACTTGACCTAAACTTGGGGGGGGGGGAGTGTTTTGCAGAATTCATATAACTGACCTAAAAATATTGTTCTGAGAACTACTTTTGCACCTAAAATAAGTTCTACTTATGATAATCATTGAGCGCTGTCTCCTTAGGAGGTATTGTGCCCCAGGGTCTTGCAGCGTCAGTGTTCTTGCCAAATAAAGGTTTTTCTTCAGCTCACCTTGTGCTTTGATTAAAAAACAACAACACCTTCCTGCAATTTGTTTTCACCTCCACAAAAGACCAATTGTTTCACTCAACTTAAAAGGACAACTCATAGTTATCTTTTGATAGTTTAGCTTTGCTGTCCCCTTTTTTTGTTGCTTGTGTGCTGCTCTATTTATTTAAAGGATTTTTGTGTGTGTGCTTTTGTCTTATCCAGCATCTTCATTTGTCATTTTGTTCTGGTTAGCCCATTTTTATATTACTCTCTCTCTTTTTTTTTAAAAAAAAGATATTTATTAAAGTTTCAGAAAAGGTTACAAAAATAAGAAAAAGAAAAAAAGAAAAGAGAAAATACAAAATACAGAAAAATAAAAACAATTAAAAACAAATCAATCTTTCCATGTCTTGTCTTTCATTTACTTGTTTCCCTGACCTCCTCACACCTCCCTTTTTTGTATTCTGGTTCAGTTAGTTAATTCAGCAAATCCTTTCCCTCTTTGCTTTTATCTTAATCCTTTATGTTAATATATTATAACTTTAGATTCTCACCTGTTAACAATCCATTTTTACATACTCCTTTGTGACATTGCTGCTAAAACCACTTAACTTCATTCCGACATCATTCTAACATTCATTAATTTTGCAGTATTTCTGTAAATAGTCTTTAAATTTCTTCCAGTCTTCTTCCACCGACTCTTCTCCCTGGTCTCGGATTCTGCCAGTCATTTCCTCCAGTTCCATATAGTCCATTTTTATATTACTCTCATTTTACTCATCGTCACCATTTAACTCGGCCCCCAGCCCTTTCCACTAATCCCTACCTGCCGGCCCCAATATTTTCTCCTGGGACCACAGACCCTCTTGAATCCTTTATAATTATTCATATGAGTAATCCTTAACATGTAGGACTGCATGAACTGCTGATCCAGCCAAGTAATGTGGACAAAAATGTCTATATTAGGGTGAAGTGTGCATATAAGTACCGTATTTTTCGCTCTATAAGACGCACCAGACCACAAGACGCACCTAGTTTTTGGAGGAGGAAAACAAGAAAAAAAATATTCTGAATCTCAGAAGCCAGAACAGCAAGAGGGATCGCTGCGCAGTGAAAGCAGCAATCCCTCTTGCTGTTCTGGCTTCTGGGATAGCTGCGCAGCCTGCATTCGCTCCATAAGACACGCACACATTTCCCTTTACTGTTTTAGGAGGGTAAAAGTGAGTCTTATAGAGCAAAAAATACGGTATATACATTAGTGACAATAATGAGCAAAAATGCATTATATTAGGCAAAAGTTATTATCACTATTACCTTTTCTTTGTACGTGTATTTAAGATCGTGTATGATATATATGGATTTCAGTAAAGAAGATAAAAGTGTGTGTTGTGTGTGTGTATGACAAAAGTCATTTGAAAAACAATATTTATATTGGGCAAATTGCATGAAAAAATGTGCATATTAGGAGACATTTAAGCTAAAATGTTGAAGAATTTTCACGAGAACTTTAACAACAACAAAAAGTATGTGGAAATGCAGAGAACGGTATTTACAACTGGAAAAATGGGAAGCAGAGAGAAATCTAAATTGACAGATTCACCGAACCCTACCTATCGCAAGCAAATTTCCCTCCAGGCAAATTAAGATGGAGGGTATCTGGAGTCTCACACAGAAATCCAGCCGGTAGAACTTTCCTGTACCTAGAACAGACCCAGCAACATTTTAAAAGTTTATAAGGACAGGAAGCCTGGCAGATACAGAGGAGGTAACCCTAAAGCAACCATGAAATTGGGTTGACTTGAATTCAGTAAGAACTGCTCAAGTTTAAAGCTGAGAAGGCAGGAGGTTGTTCTTCCTTTCTACTCAGTGTGTGTTTGGATATTATTCTCCGAGGAAAAGTACCAGCAAAATATTGTGGAATTTGGCCCCCAATTTTGCCCTGTTTCCTAGCTGTGTTTGTTGGCTTGTTGTCTGGCTGAGCGCATCTTTTTCTTGGAAAAGAGCAAAGTGTAAGAAGAATCTTGGGCACATATCTGTGAATCTGTGGGCTTCAGGTTTCTTTGGAGAATGCTATCAATTAGTAGAAGTCGTATATGCTTTATCTGGGTTGTAGCCAATGCTAGTCCTACTCAGAGTAGACTGGCTGAAAATAATCAGCATGCATAACATAAATCCATTCATTTAAATGCAGCTATTCTGAGTAGAACATAGTTGAATGCCACTTTATCTATCTAACTCTATCTAACTATGGATTTGTGCAACATTAAGAACTGCCCTCGTTGATCAGGCTGAAATCCCTCAAGCCAGCATCTCACAACAGCCCTCCTTTGTTCACCTGCAACATATGGCACTCAGGGGCACAAAGCCACTGAAATTGATGGTTCTCTTTAGCAAAATAATATCCAATAATATTATTGGAAAATAATATCCAAAATAATATCCAAAATAATAATAATAATAATAATAATAATAATAATAATAATAATAATAATAATAAATTATACCCTGCCTATCTGCCTGGGTTTCCCCAGCCACTCTGGGTGGCTTCCAATGAACTATTAAAATACAATAGTCCTTCAGATATTAAGAGCTTCCCAAACAGGGCTGCCTTCAGATGTCTTCTAAAAGTCTGGTAGTTGTTGTTCTCTTTGACATCTGATGGGAGGATGTTCCACAGGGCAGGTGCCACTACCGAGAAGGCCCTCTGCCTGGTTCCCTGTAGCTTTGCTTCTCACAGTGAGAGAACCGCCAGAAGGCCCTCGGCACTGGACCTCAGTGTCTGGGCAGAACGAGGGGGGGGGGGGGAGACACTCCTTCAGGTATACTAGGCTGAGGTCGTTTGGGGCTTTAAAGGTCAGCACCAACACTTTGAATTGTGCTTTTGTCCAACCAAACAACACCATCCATGCACAAGAAAACGAAAGTATCAGCAAGCTTGGAGAAATCCCAAGGTTTGCAGAAGTACCCGCCCTGAAAAAAAGCCCTTAAGCAGGGAAATGGAATGGGGGAAGAACCCTCCACAATAACCTAATGAGAACCCCGAGCATGTTCAGAAGCCACAGAATGATGGCTGACTGTTGGGAGGAGTAAGGGGAGGAGTGGAAAAAGAAGGGTCAGAATAACTGAATTAAGGAATTCTCTGCTCACATCCTGAGCAGCAAGACTATTGGAAGGCATGGGTCCACACAACATCGTTTTGTTGCAGGTCCTTACCATGACAGAAAAAGCCGTTGAGAGATCATGGATTTAGCTAATTCTAGTGGAAAGTAGGGAGGGGGAAGAAATTTGCTTTAGCATTTTAGTGAGAACCTCGATAATTTGCATATTCTCACTTCTTTGAATGTTACCAAATGGGTAGGGTTTTTTCCCGTTCATCTAAAAAAAAGTGTACAAATGTACATAATTAGGGGAAAGTTTGCATAAAAATGCATATTATGTGTGAAAATAATGCACACAGAATGCAGTATATTAGAGAAGGCTGCTTGCAGAAATGTACACATCAGGCAAAACTGCATTTTAAAAGGTGTGTTTTAGGAGAAATTTGCACTAAAATGCTGACAATTTTTTTATGATGGTTTTGAAAAAACGACAACTGCAAAGTGATAAAGAAGTATAGTGAATTGATTGTAGGACTGGAAAAATTAGAAACTGAAATTGACACAGTTGTCCAAGTGAAAAGCAATATACATTTATTCATTGTATTTCTGAGTCACCTCCTGCCCCTGCTTTACCTAAATATGTGGCCACCACTGTATATTAAGCTAAAAAATTCCAGCTGTTAATTATATGTTATAAATTACTTGTTTGACTAAAATTAGAAAGAACTTGTTTTGAAGGCCCCTCAGTTTCAAGTATGACTTCTATCAGGACATTCTCTGCACCATTCATACTTTTATAAGTTTCTATTGCCTTTGTTAACTTAAAAAAGAACCCATAGCCCCAAATACCTTTTCTCATAAGGAAGATGCTCTAACCGCTTGATCATTTAATCCCTGCCCTTTAAAAAAAACTCTTTTCAGCTCTGCTGGCTTTTGCAAAAGATATCTGTTTAAAAATTATTTTTTTACAGCACAAAACATGCTCAGATTTCTTACTCTATTATGCAGATACTGCAGTGGAGAAACCCTGGGTACATTTTATGACGCACAAAAGAATTTGTTGCTTTGTAAGCATTGTTTATCCATTTATTTCCATTTATTAATAGGTTCTTATGAAACATCTTGGTCCAGTGTAACAATTAATAAATCAACAGTAAAAACACATATATTTTTAAAAATCCTCTATAAAAACAACAAATCCAATACAAATCTAGAATGAGGTAAAATCTCCACTTAAAAGACTTCTTGATAAAGGGAAGTATTCAATAGGTGCCAAGAAGAAAACAGAGATGGCACCTGCCTGATAATGTAATTGGAGCATTAGTAGAATGTAACCACAACTGCATAGTACAAATTTGAATTCAATTGAAATGGCCCTATTTTCAACATTGAATGCATTCCAAATAAATTTAATATATTGGATGCCAAAAAGTTAGGACATCCAATCAGTGTTCTGAGATTCAGAGTTCAAACTGTGGGTTTCTAATTGACCTAAGAAGCTTTGAATCTCAGCCATAATTTTTGAGTATTGGTGGAGATATTTTGGTGTAGAAAGGTCAGAAAAGTGACAGCAAACTACCCACCTTTTTACATCAGTGAGTTTTGATGTAAAGTTTGTATCTCAGAATTTAAAGGTTGAAGTTGAAACTGTTTCTTCATCTCAACAAATCAGCTATGTTTTTCATTCAGTTAACAATTAGCTTCAGCTTTAAAAAGCACAGAAAAACTTATCTATTGGCCTATATACCTTTCAGTCTGTTGGCTACCCAGTCCAGCCTAAAGTTGTTTTGAGTAATTGAAAGTGAGTATAGCATCATGGCTAAAACACAGAGCTATGATTTGACTTGGGAGTCCCCAATTTGAAACTTGCTTCTGCTATGAACATATGAGATGCCTCTAAGGTCACCCAGCTCTCTGCCTCAAATCCATTTTTCAGCCTTAGTCTCCTCACCCCCAAAAACATATAATATGGGTATAATAAAACTAACCTAACCTTACCCTGTTGTAGTAAGGATTTTGTAAATGAGGCAGTGAAGTTGTGCTTTGAACCCTTGAAAGCGATCGGGGTATGTGTTTGTATGTGACTGAGAACCTGTGGTCAAAACTTCGGACTTCGTTTGTTTATTTGCTTTTTATATTTTTAGCACGGCAAAATCATTGATTGTTTGATTGACTAGGTTGATTATGACTTACTGATATGTAAGAATCCTTTCTTAAGGTTGCATGAACAAGGAATATATAATTACATATCAAAGATTACCAGTTATCTCATTCTCTTTCTTGTCCCTAGAACATTTAGCCATTTGTTAGTACAACGAAGTCTTTGGCTGCAAAACTGCAGGTTGTTCATGATAGCCAAATCTGCCAGTTTGACATAGCATTCCATCAGTTTTGTAGTCTGCTTCCTTTTTAAGTATACAGCACACATTACTTTAGCTGTGGTCGTCGTCATCATGTGTAACAGCAAATTCAAGCAGAAGTGATAAAAACTCTTGGGGGTTCATGGCAATACTGTATTGATTGCTACTTGAATATACCTTCTCTGTCCTCTTCCTAAAAACAATTGAAATAATATTGTGCTGGAACCCAGAGCGTTTAAAAATCAAATCAAATTGTGCGATGCCAAGCACATAGGAAATACTTTTATAAATATTACATCATGCTATCTAAATGCTAAGCATTATTATTAATTGAGTTGAAAGTGTTGACTCAGTTTAACTTATCCAGCCATTCTCAGCTGGTAGTATAACTGGGTTTACAAACACAGAATCTCAGTATGATGTGTAGGAGTTACATAGCTTTCAGCATGTTACTTGTTTGGGTATAAAATGAATATTTCACATATGGGGAGTGTGAAGTAGTGAATTTAGGCTGGAACATGATCTTTAGAGCACTTTGAGGATGGATGTAGGAAGTGTCATTAAAGTGGTCATTGCTAAAGTGGTACACATAGTGCCCCCCCATCACTGTCTCTATTCAAAAAAAGACATTTCTGTAGTGCTTCAAAGATATATTTGAAGGAAATTAGCACCAGGGACCACATTGCTACTATTGATGTGGGCACATTTTCATAAGATTGTCACAGGCACCTGGTGAACATTGTGTGTGATTACAATGTTTAATCAATGAATTAGTCAGATTGGTTTACTAGAAACTTTTACTTAGCTAAAAAGGTGTCTCCAATGAATTTGGAAGCTTAAAAAAATTTAAATACATAGTTTCTGGCTGTATGTTTATTGTATGCTAATCAGATATTGTTACTTGTGTGAATACTTTTGGTTGCTGTTAATTTTCTTCTTTTTTACTTTATATTTTACATAGTCTATTCTTTCTAATAATAATTAAAAAACAACAAGTGATGACAGGAAACCCCCATTATATTTCATACAAGTGCATAGGAATTTCTCATCTCCCCTTTTCTCACAAGAAGGAAAGAAAGCCTCTTTGGGGATGATGCCTGCCATGATGTATGTGTGCAGGATCTAAAAACAAAGGAAGGCTGCACCTTCCACTAGAAGTACTGTTTTTACTATCTGCCTATGTACCGTATTTTTCGCTCTATAACACGCACCTGACCATAACACGCATGTAGTTTTTAGAGGAGGAAAACGAGGAAAAAATATTCTAAATGAAACAGTGGATGTATGATTTTTATGCTTCATGCTGTGGCCACAGACATGTGATCTGACAGTGAGTTTGGGGTAGCCCAATGCAAAAATCCTGAGGATCCATGTGGATCCGTGCTTTGTAACCACGTTTTAAGTGGGGAGGGAAGGAAAAGAACTCAAGGGACAAGGAGCTTTTCCGCGGGGAGGAGGGAGGGAAAGAGCACTGTTGCTTTAAAGGTATACTTAAGGTATTTGCCCTGTGCCTGGGTTTTTTTCCATTTAACAGTTTGCAGCCTTTTCCTTCCGCTCCTTGTTTTGAGGCGGAATAGATTTGAGCAAGTGAGGAGGACTTGGGTTGCAAGGGATTCGCCATTAGCTGTGTAAAAGTGCTCCTCCTTGCAGCCTGAATGATAAGCAGCCACCAGCAGCAATAGAATCGAGCACAAAAAAGCGGTAGGGGCACTAGGACACAGACAATGCTCAAATCTATCCTGCCTGAAAACAAGCTGCAGCCCAGCCGATCAGCTGAGACGCGGGGATTTGCGAAGTTTTCCCCTCTCCCTCATGCCCTCCCCAGCCTTTTTTTTTACTTCCTGGTTTTCACTGCGCTGGCTCAGAGCTCGAGGTTGGTTTTATTTTGCTGCTGGTTGCTTAAATTTTATCTTTCCTGCTGTCTCTCTGCAGCCTCATTTCTCTGTTTAGAGAGCGCGCAGACCTTTCCCTCCTCCCGTGTAAGCGGCTGCTGCCGGCTTTGCTGCTATGGCTCTCCTTCCCTCCCTCCTTCCTGGCTCCAGGTCGCTTTAAAGAAAGCAAAGTGAGAGCCTCATAGAGCGTGTAAGTGGCTCCCGCTTTGCCTGACTGACGGCAGCCATGGCTCTGATCCGTGCATTCGCTCCTTAACACGCACAGGCATTTTCCCTTACTTTCTCGGAGCAAAAAAGTGCGTGTTTTGGAGCGAAATTTACGGTATGTATTTAATATATTTATATCATGTGACTCACATTGGGACTACTAGACCCCCCAAAATCTAAGCAATGTGGACTAAAGCCGCTTCTGGGGTGCCTCCGGGATTAGGGGCCTGAAACTTAAGCTTCATTAGTTTCATAGTAGTACCGCCTCTATGGTGGCCAGAATAGTTCCTCCTGAAATGTCCTCATATTGTATGAGGAAGTGACTTTTTAAAAAAATCAAGGCACACGTCCTCTAAGCCTGAATCCCCTCCCCCACTCAATATCCGTGATGGAGCTTCATGCTCCGGCACCGGGGGGATGGAGAGAAGGCGGAGGCGGCGCTGGCGCACGTCCTGGGGGTCGGGTGGGGCAGCCGCAATGGAACCCCACCGGGATTACGCTGCCGGGGGCAGTGCGCTCCCCCCCCCCGCACACCTCTCCCTCTGCCAGTGCTCATTATAAGTATGTAAGGGTAAAAGCAGTACTTTTTTTCTGGGAGGGCGCAGGGGTACGCATACCCCTAAACATTTTGTGAATCTTTGTGCTTTTGTTCATTTACTGTATTTATTTTCCCTGGTTTGAACTATAAAATGGTGATTTTCTTGAGTCAAAATGAGAGCACCCATAAACATTTTTTTTAAAAGAAAAAAAAGCACTGAGTATAAGATGCTCATACGTGCCGATTAGATCACTTAGATCTGTGGAACTGGCACCATCTACAAGTGCCACACAATGCCCAATCCACATTTGCAAGCAGTCATTTCTTACATTCTTACTCCCTGCCTATTGACATTAGACAGACACCGTCACTGTGCACTTTTAGATGCCTGCTGGAAACCTTTCTGTTTCAGTGAGCCTCTCCTGGGACAGGTTTTGGTTACATCTCTTCTTAAAATTGGTTTAGATAGTTTGTTTTCAGATGTTTATAAATGTTTTAGATACAGTATTTTTTAATTTTTTTTTTTAGATTGTATTTGCTTTTATCTCAGAAGTGTTTGCCACCCTGGGCTCCTTTTGAGAAGAAGGCTGGAATATGACGTATATTTACACCCACCTACCCTCCCACCGACTTGTTTGGCATTTGATCATAGGGTACCTATGTACACATTGCCAAAAAAGTAAATGTATTGCCAAAAAGAGGACAAGAGAGGACACAAGGTTGGGGGGGAAAGGGCATATGCTAATGTATATGTGCAAATTTACAGTCCATTTTTTTAATGTAGTTGGAAGCACATCTCATTTGTGACCAGGTGACCTATGTGTGCCTGCCTGGCTCATTCCCCCGTTCAGGTGGTAACTGTTTGAAGGGCCCTGCTGATGTCTCTTCTTATGGGACTATTTTTTGAATTGAACTTGGACTGGGCAGCCTTAGAACGGGGGACTGTCCTCTTCAAGTAGAGGGTTGTGCTCTGTAACGCGGCAACCTGACCACCAATGGGCATTAAAGATTTAGCTGTTGATGTCGCCGTTAATTGAATATATATGGTTTTAACCAGGCATCCCCAAACTCGGCCCTCCAGATGTTTTGGGACTACAATTCCCATCATCCCTGTCCACTGGTCTTGTTAGCTAGGGATGATGGGAATTGTAGTCTCAAAACATCTGGAGGGCTGAGTTTGGGGGTGCCTGGTTTTAACTATGAAGCCATTTGAGAAGCTTGTCTGGCACAGAAAGAGGGGGTATTGAAAATATCTAAATCAAATAAATTAACACAAAATTCTACCACACCAGCTGTGCTATAAGGGGTGGTTGGGGGCACTCTTTTGCTTCTTCCACACCCCTGCTGTAGATCACACTTATTCAGTTGCAAGTTCTTCCCTTGCCGTGCTGAAACACAGCCATTTATCTCACGTGGGATTTTATGTATTTATTTACTTACGTTTTAAACAAAAATGAAATGAAATGCTGGTTTAGCGCAGGAACTATGCCTGAAGCCGTTTATAAGAATAAAGAGCAATAAACAATTCATGAAGATTATAGGATTGACAAATATATTACTGGCCCCCCCACCCCCAGCATCGTGAAGTGCAAAATTGCAGTGGAGTCTGGTTAGTAATACATGTGGTAGAGCGTCGTATCATCCCCTGCAAGATGGTGGCACTATAAATATAGCCTTTGTACTCCGTGCTGCTAATTAAAGGCAGACGTATGGCAAGCAAATAAGAGGAGGAAAATAAAAAACATTTGTACAGTTCTTTTTAATCTATATTTTCCCTCCACAAGCAAGATGAATAAATGCTGGGTTTTAACTAGGATCATTCATTTAAAAAAAAATTAAAAGAAAAAAAATAGGACTAGCACATCTTGAACTCAATTTCCATATGAATAGGAACTCATAAAGCAATAAACATCTTTGTTTCAGACATAATTTTATTAAGGGAAGGAGAAAAAAAGATTATGGTAAAAACTGGAACGGGGCCAAATTGCAAAACATTTGTTGAATATTAAGGCTAGAGATCCTTGTTTCTTTGAAAGGTTACATGTATCCATTGGATGCAGAACACATAGCTGGAAGTTTGTGGATGCTGTGAAACATTTGGGTACTTTCACTGGAATCCCAAATTGCTTCTAATTTCATTTAACTTTTGCTTGAATTTCATTATTGGAGGGTGGTAATACTTCCCCCCTTTCTGGTTCATGCTGGGGAGTTATTATTTGCTCATTCAATCTATACCCCCCTTTCTCAGCCTTCAGGGCTGAAGTAGTTATGAACGTGTTCAAAAATCGTAAGATTCTATTTAAACTTAAGGCAGAAATTAAATGAATAGAAGTGGGGCAAAGGACTCATAGTCACTGTACCCTCCTCCCTTCAGGGGAAAAAAGCCACAGAAACAGCAGTAATATATGGTTATCATAATCCCTCAAAAGCCGCAAAATGGGGGCATGTCTTAACCTGACACCAAAACGATGTTAATATCAGTGTCTGGTGGGCCTCACTGAGGAGAGCCTTCCATAGATGGGGAGCCAAAACTAAAAAGGGATGCTTTTTTGTTCCCACCCTCCAAGCCTCTCTCAGAGGGGGCACTTGGATGACAAATGCAGGGTCCAGGTATGTTCAAGTTTGCAGTGTCATTCCATTAGATATTGGATACTAGAATCATTGAATCGTTGGAAGGGACCCCAAGAGTCATCTAGTCCAACTCCCTGCAATGCAGGAATCTCAGCTAAAGCGTCCATGACAGATGGCCACCCAAGCTCTTCTTTAAAACCTCCAGTGCGCCATATAGGGATTTGTAGGTTAAAACCAGCACCTGAATTGTGCTCAGGAGCATATAGGTAGCTGTGCCAGTGCAAAAATTCCCTGCCATTTGAAATCCACCTAATACCTAATCTACTAACTTTTGAGTGCTGAGCAAAGGGCTAGTGTTTTTACCTTTCTATCGATGGCTTGTTTTCACTTATTGTTTGTTAGGGTCTGTGGATCTCTGGTAGGGATGAAGGAGAAACTTGATTCAGTTTGCATTTAATGGCAAAACTAACTAATTTACACTTTGCAAAAAACACACAAACCAAAACATAGCCAACTTTTGAAATTTCAGTTTCTCTTTTTTATTTTTTATTTTTGGAATTTTAGTGCAAGTTTTCCCCAGTATAGCTCATTTTTATTGTAACTTTCACTAATATATGAATTTTTATGCACAGTTTACTCTAGTATGGTTAGAGAACTGCATTGCAAAATTTGGAGAAGTGCAAATTTTGTAGGATGGCTGTGTTTAGGTTTGCAAATTGTTGTGTGAATTAAGGAGGTTCACCTTTAAATGTGGACTGAATCCATTTTTTCTACTACCTTTGAGAACACCTGGACTCCTCCATCCCTTCTTGTCATAGTCTCTCAGCTGTTGGCTGGCCCTTCTTGCTTCCCCATGGCACCAAGTGTTCTATGCTTCCTACAGCCTCTGCTGTTCCTCAGCGGCAGGAGAACATGGAGGTTGAGATGGAAACACAGAAAGTGTCCTTATACTGAGTCAGACCACTGCTGCATCTAGTTCAGTATTGTCAACACTGATTGGCAACAGTTCTCCAGGGATTAAGATAAGAGCCTTTCCAGACTGACCTGGAGTTGCTGAGGAGCCTTCTGCAATCAAAGCATGTGTTCTAACTATGAGCCACAGGTTTTCCCCATGTCCCACAAACTGTG
The DNA here is from genome assembly GCF_964188305.1 of Podarcis bocagei. NCBI lineage: Eukaryota > Metazoa > Chordata > Lepidosauria > Squamata > Lacertidae > Podarcis > Podarcis bocagei. The sequence goes on from NC_138132.1 coordinate 29,005,047, forward strand.
TCAAACCTGGTTGGAGAATCAGATAGGTAGCCGTGTTGGTCTGATGCAGTCGAAATAAATAAATAAAAACTAAGTTGGTCTCTAAGGTGCTACTGGACAATTTTTAATTTTTTTAAAATTTATTTCGACCGGTTGGAGAAATCTGCTTCCTGTTCTCTTCAGCAACCTATGTGCCAGATCCAATTTTTGTTGGGTTGTAATAACGACCAGGCGCTTGGATTTTTGCACCCCAGCTTTGAAAAAGTCCACCCCTCATTTTGTTACCAACGCAGAAGAGGGACCACCTGGAAAGGGAGATACAAAAATGGTTTCAGATCCTAGCAGCAGCTTGCCAGCTCCTGAAGGATGTTTTGAGAAGCAAATCCCTCCCACCCTCCCACCCCACCAAATGCCGACCTCAGTAATTTTTAAAGTATTGGCATGGAATCTAATAATCGCTTGTTGATTCTAGCTCTAAACTACTCCTAAATCGTCCAGGCTGCAAGACCACCCTATGTGACCAAAACCACCACCATGGAGAGAAAAGGTGCAGAAATGTACCAGTTCCTGTGATCACTCAATGTTCCCCACAGTCCTGGACGATTTCCTTGCCTCAGTAGGAACATTCCCCCCACCCGCCCCCCATCTTGATATGTCTTGTAAACAACCACCGCTCTGTGTCAGAGACTGTCGGCTGCTGCTGTAAGAACGGGGCGGGGTGGGGGGAGAGAAAGACCTCCCTTTAACTGCCTTGTTACCCTAATTGAAATGCTAAGGTTATGCCCCTGGGGATCGCAACGCAAGAGGCAAAGGAAAACAACAGCCCACCAGTATGATCTTACAGGCAGAGATCAAATGGCTAACCACAGATTTCATCCACTTCCACGGTGACCTCTTCAGCAAGGAAACAGTTGAGATTTTCTGGCGTTTGTCCACTGAGCTTGTTCCACACACCCGTGCCACACACCAAAATAATAATCGGAAAGCTTACAAGTCTGTCTCCATCTCTCTCTCTCTCTCTCTCTCGCTCTCTCTCTCTCTCTATATATATATATATTATTTAGCCCCAGAAAGCCCCAAACACAGAGAGCATTGCTGCATATAAAATGGTGGAAGTAGTTGTGGAGGCTAGCGTGACTTGTGACCTCCCAAACCAAATGAAACCCACCAACCATATATGGTAGCCCACTAGGGGTTTCCTGTTTTTTGCTGCTTACCCAGAATTGCAAAAAAAGAAAAGAAGAAAAGAGGAGGGAGGGGAGGTCATCAAATACTTGGCTTGCTGTGTCCAAATTTGTTCAGCCTTGGTGAGATCCTTTTAAAGCTAAAAAGCAGGGCTTTCATCTGGTTAAAGAAATATTAGTTGATTAAATCTGCATACTTTTGCAAATGAGGTTGGGGGAGGAGGATTATTATCCTAAAGCAGGAATAGGGAACCTGTGGCCCTCTAGATGTTGTCCACAGCTCATAGAACTGTAGAGTATGGAAGGGATCCCAGAGGATCCCATCTAATCCAATCTCCTGCAAGGCAGGAATCGCAACTAAAGTATCAGTGATTGATGGCCATCTAACCTCTGCTTGAAAACCTCTAATGAAGGAGAGTCCACAAACAGCTCTTACTGTCAGAAAGTTCTTCCTGGTGTTTAGCTGGAATCTCCTTTATTGTAACTTGAATCTATTGTTCCGGGTTCTACAACCTCCTAACTTGGGGTCATCTGCAAATTTGATGAGCATCTCCTCAATTCCTTCACCCAAGTTATTTATAAATATGTTGAACAACAACAAGCCCAGGATAGAGCCCTATTTGTCACTTTTTTCCAGGATGATGAGGAACCGTTAGTGAACACCCTTTGGTTTTGGTCAGTCAACAAGCTACAAATCTGCCTAACAGCTATCTTGTACAGCCTACATTTTACCAGTTTCTCCACAAGAATATCATGGGGGATTTTCCCCACCATCTCTGACCATTGGCCAACCTAGCTGGGAGTTGTGGGTCCAACATCTGGATGGCCACAGGTTCTCCATCTCTTTTCTAAAGAGAAAAAGCAAAATTGTATTTAGAATCATAGAAGGGACCCAAGGGTTATCTAGTCCAACCGTGTGCAATGCAGGAATTTGGATAAGCATCATCTTAGAAGAGGCACTCCACATTCTTTCACAAATGGAATGGAATGCCTCTTCAGATAGTGCTTTCCATTTAAAGTTGTTTTTTAAAATGTTCCCATCTTAATTTTCTTAATTAGGTACACTAATATATATATATATATATATATATATATATATATATATATATATATATATATATATGCAGGTTTTGGTGTCTTCGGGTGTCTTCCCGTGTAAGAGTTGGGGTGTCTAGGCGACGTTTCGACGAGGTCTCACTCGTCATCTTCAGGCTGGTGCTTTCGGCTTCTTGTTACTGGAACAGAGCAGGATCTCAGTGTTTGAGTTCCTATAAATACTGTTGAGGGGGTGTGGTGTATAGCCTCCAACGTTCTGGGCAGAGAGGAAGTTCCCAGGTTAGTGTGTCTTTTCTTCTTTTGTTCATTAATTACTTGAGGGATATCTTGAGTGATTTCTTGAGTGATATTCTGAGTACCACTTAGGAGGGTCGTTAGGTGTGGATTAGTTGCTAAAGCTTTCGTGTCTTGACCTCTTGAGCTAGTGAAGAGTTTTTTCTGAGAAGATGGCTGTACTGCACTTAGTTGTGCTCTGGCTTGGCTTCGTGTATAGGGGCGAGCTGTGGTTTTGTGCCCTGTGCCAGCCAGATCTGTGTAGGGATTGCAGGGGGGTGCAGCATCCGGAGGTGCCACTATGGTTTGGCTACTGGATGGTGTCTGTAATTTATCTGTGGAGAGGGTCTGGGTTTGGGTCTGGTGTGGTTGATTGGAGATGGCGTTCTGTGTGCCTCTGGTTCTGGTGTCGGTTTTTGTGGGGAGGGCTATTTTCCAGATGTCTGGCAGGCGGGACGTATCGTCACGCTTGTTCATGTTGTGAGGGTGTTTCTCTATCTCGATGGCTTCCATGATTATTCTCTTGTGGTGGTGTTCCATGTTAAAGAGCAATTTGGATTCTGAAAAATTAATTTCGTGTCCTGTTTCTTTCATGTGTTGGTAAAGAGAGGAAGTTTTTTCTTCTTTTTTGACGGCATTCTTGTGTTCTGCGATACGTGCATTTATTCGTCTGTTTGTTTGTCCAATGTACGTGGCTGGGCAGACTTTGCAGGGTATTTCATAGACCCCTTGGTTTTCTAACTGGATTTTATCTTTGGGGTTTCTGAGGATATTGGCTATTTTTTGGTTGGTGCAAAAGGCTGTTTTGATATTGTGTTTATGGAGGATTTTGCTAATTTTATCTGTAGTGCCCTTGATATAAGGAAGGAGGGCCATGCCATTGTTTTCTTCTGTGTCTTGGTTTTTGGGGGGTGTTTCTTTTTGGATTAGCTTCGTAACCCTGTTTTGCTGGTATCCGTTGGCGATTAACACATTTGAAAGATTCTGTAACTCAGTTGTCAAGTGGTCTTTGTCAGCCAGGCGTTTGGTTCTGGAGATGAGAGTCTTGGCTACGGAGTTTATTTGTGCAGGGTGGTGGTGTGATTGTGCATGTAAGTAGCGGTTGGTGTGTGTTTTTTTCCGGTAGATAGTGTGTCCTAGGGAGCCATCAGGTTTTTTGTAGATTAGGACGTCAAGGAAGGGAAGTTGGTTGTTGGCTTCTATTTCCATAGTGAATTGTATTTTGGGGTGTAGGCTGTTGAGATGTGTGAGGAAGCTATCTAGTTTTTTCTTCCCGTGTGGCCAAATTACAAAGGTGTCGTCAACATACCTGAGCCAAAGTTTGGGTTTGTGTTCTGACTTGTCTAAAGCATTGGTTTCAAAGTGTTCCATGTACAGATTTGCGATGACCGGTGAGAGGGGTGATCCCATAGGTGCTCCTTCTATCTGTTTGTATCTTTGTCCATTGTGGATGAAGTACGTGTTGGTTAGGCAGTGGTTGGTCAGGTCCAGGATGTATTCGGGGGGATTGTATTTGTTTTGAATGGCTGTCAAGGCTTCATTAATGGGCACTTGTGCACAAAAACCGACACCAGAACCAGAGGCACACAGAACGCCATCTCCAATCAACCACACCAGACCCAAACCCAGACCCTCTCCACAGATAAATTACAGACACCATCCAGTAGCCAAACCATAGTGGCACCTCCGGATGCTGCACCCCCCTGCAATCCCTACACAGATCTGGCTGGCACAGGGCACAAAACCACAGCTCGCCCCTATACACGAAGCCAAGCCAGAGCACAACTAAGTGCAGTACAGCCATCTTCTCAGAAAAAACTCTTCACTAGCTCAAGAGGTCAAGACACGAAAGCTTTAGCAACTAATCCACACCTAACGACCCTCCTAAGTGGTACTCAGAATATCACTCAAGAAATCACTCAAGATATCCCTCAAGTAATTAATGAACAAAAGAAGAAAAGACACACTAACCTGGGAACTTCCTCTCTGCCCAGAACGTTGGAGGCTATACACCACACCCCCTCAACAGTATTTATAGGAACTCAAACACTGAGATCCTGCTCTGTTCCAGTAACAAGAAGCCGAAAGCACCAGCCTGAAGATGACGAGTGAGACCTCGTCGAAACGTCGCCTAGACACCCCAACTCTTACACGGGAAGACACCCGAAGACACCAAAACCTGCATTCCTGTACCCGTGAAAATCTACGAAAGCATATATATATATATATATATATATATATATATATATATATATATAAAAAACTTTTAAATCAGGTATACCTTTTAAACAGACTAACCTGTATTTAACTGATCAATCTAAGCAATTAACAATTCTGCTATTTTTAAATCTGCCCATTTTTTCACACACCCCTCTCACCAATGTCTATTTCTTTGTTATTTATTACTGTAATTACTGTTATTAAATGCTGAGTCCATAGTGGGGTACACATTTAAATACAAACAGATGTAAGTCCAGAGCCTCCATGTTTTTGCAAGGAAATTAGTCATGCTATTAGTTAACAGCTCCGGAATTTATTAGTACAAATCGCAGAGCAAATTTCATAAGACAAAACTGCTTTAGGGTAGGTACACATATACCCCCCGCCCTTTAAAAAAAGTAGTTGGTGTGATTTTTTTTGTTCATCACCCTCCTGCAGCCCTGACTCTACATCCTGTGCTGCACATGTAATCTGAATGTCAGAAGATTTGGGGTAGACAAAACAAAGTACTGTACAGTGGTACCTCAGGTTACGTACGCTTCAGGTTACAGACTCCGCTAACCCAGAAATAGTGCTTCAGGTTAGGAACTTTGCTTCAGGATGAGAACAGAAATCGTGCAGCGGCAGCAGTAGGCCCCATTAGCTAAAGTGGTGCTTCAGGTTAAGAACAGTTTCAGGTTAAGAACGGACCTCTGGAACGAATTAAGTACTTAACCAAAGGTACCACTGTATAATTAAACTATGGAATTGGTTCCCACAAGATGTAGCAATGCCCACCAACTTGGACAGCTTTGAAAGAGGATTAGACTGATTTATGGAGGGTAAGGCGAGGAGCCATAATGGTTCTGCCTCCACTGTTGAAGGTAGCATGCCTCTGAATGCCATTTGCCGAGCATCACAAGCAAGGAAGGGGACTGTGGCGCTGCTCATGGGCTTCCCATAGGCATCTGGTTGGCTGCTGTGAAACAGGATGCTAGACTATCTGTGCCTTTGGTGTGATCCAGCAGGGTCCTCCTTCTGTTCTATATTCTTATGCTAATTTGCTCCCCGATGTGAAGTTACATTCCCTCCATCCAGGCCAGTAGGCTGAATACTAGAGAAGTAATTTTCATTCACCCGAAAGAGGTATATTTTACATACTCGGAAACGTACTTCACGTCAGTGTCATATCTCACCCTTGTTGCCTAAGTTTTCAGTTCTCAAGTGCACAGTTTTTTCTTTTGACTTCTTGTGGGATGCACATTTATCTGCACATCATTCTCTCAAATGACTAAGTTGGTGGGTTTGGCCTGCCTGCTTGGAAGCGAAACACGGCCACCCAAAAGTAGCAGTTTCTGCGTTTTGCGTACTTCCTAGGTACATAGAAATATATAGTTTTGTATATTGAAAGGCAAATGAATGCTTTCTTTTTTTTAAAAAAAAAAAGCAAAATGGCCCAACAAAGACAGCGTCCAGAACTTAAGGAAAGTTAATAGCAGTTGAGCCTATAGAAATCAGAAGTACAAAAATAACTCGCCCTGTTGCATGGGAGAGGAGTTTCCCCGTTTCTTTTTAGTCCGTATTTTATTTTCTACCCTGAACGTGTTAGTGACTGGAGATGCTCCATATACCGTTGTAGCTCCTGAACAAAATCTGCATCTATGATGGTGCCACTGCCAACCCAGAGCTCTCCCAACCTTGCCTCCTTCTCTCCCCTTCCCATTTGTAGAATGCTTTGTTTTGTTTTTTACAATCAAGCAGTGTATCTATTTTATGAAATATATAAATAAATAAAATCCACCATCCCAACAAGCACTACTATCACCAGGAAGACATCACTGTTCCCGTCCTGTCCCCCATCCCCCCCCAGGGTCACCACTGGTGATATAATCCTGCTGAGACTATACCACTTCAGAATGCAAGCGTACAAAAATGTTCATAAAAGGCATAAAGAAAAAAAATGCTTTACCACTAGGCCACCACCCTTCCCAGTTGTACCTTGTATCTTATTTATCCTCACAAGAACCCTGTGAGTTAGGACATTGATTCCCTTCTGAGGACTGAAACATGGAACCATAGTCAGTAGTAACGAGTAAGACTTGAGAAAACCATTCTGTACATTGAATCCTAGAGCCACAGCTGTGGCTCTGTGTTGAGGTGAGCCTATTACAGTGAGAAATTGGGAGTGGGGCAGTAGGTTCTATGGCTAATAATGAGAAAATGGTTCAACGGAATGATTTGAAAGTTTGCCGTGTTAGAGAGACGAGATTCAGAACAGTCCGTGATGAATTTGCAGTGGGGGGGGGGAATGCAAACTGGCTTATTTTGAAAAAGCACTGTTTGACAAGCGTTTCTGGCACATTGACAGGTATTGTGCATTTTTCTTCGTTGACTTCACCGAGATGGTTTTACTGGAAAGATTTCTCCATTTGTGCTGCGTGTTTTGGGGAACAGGTTGTTGTTTTAGTTCAAGGGGAGTGGCGACTATGTGCCCATGAGTTGCTTAACATGTTTGTAGTTTTTATTAAAATGGGAACCGATGACACTTCCTGCAAATGTCACCTAATAAGCCAATTGTTACTGGTAAAGAAGCAGTGGCAACCAGTAAAATTTGGCAATCCCATTAAAGACACAAGAACCTCGTTAGGGTAAAAAGTTGGCAACTCTTATTTTTCTTTCCCTCTTTTTTAAAAAAGGGGTTGAGGAATAGTAGCCATTAAAAGTTCATGATCCATTAAGAAGCAGGAGGCACAGGAGGAACTGGGGGGGGCAGATTGAGGGGGAAACTATTTTTCCATCTCCTGACTTTTCTATCTGGTCCTCAGAACTCTTTCCAGGCCACCCGGCTTCTCCCCAGGGCACACCCCTCACTGTCCCTGCATCATACCCTAATTGAGTGTTTGCATCTGGCTGGAATGTGTACTTGAACTCTGAAAATGCCTCTTGCCTGCCTGGGAAACAGGTGTGTGTGTGTGAATGTGGGTATAAACTAGCCTATTGTACAAAGCACTGGCGCCAATTCCAGGGGGCCCTGGGTGGCCGGACACCCACACTACAGGGCCTCCGATGTGACTTTTGGGTCCTCACGAAGGAATCAGAAGTTGTGTCCGAGGCCTCACAGGGCCTCAGAAGTCATGTCTGAGGTTTCGCGGGGCCTTGGGTGCGACTTCTGGGGCTCCCAAGCGCCGTTGCAATGCATGCGATGTGATGTCATGAGCACCACTGGACACCCATAATCTGAGGCACAAGTCGGGGCCACTGGAATAATTTACATTTTGCCTTTGATGCTGCCATGTGGCCCTTGGAAGGTTACCCAGAATAAAGCAAAGGCCTCTAGATCCCCACTTTACATCACATTGGCTCTTTATTAACAGCCGATTCAGCAGCACAAGGCCTGATTCTGGAACTGTAAATCTGTAACTGCTGCAATTAAAGACGCTGAACACAAAATCTCTGAAACTGGCACATATACTGTACCGTTCAGATCTGACCTTGATTGCTAAGGTCTCCCCTCACCCCTCTCTCATTTTCACCTTTTAGCGTGACCTTCCCAGTCCTTCCCTCGGGAACGGCTGTGACTAACCCCAGCCGACTTGCTCTTCTTCTTTTGTCTGCAAAGTTTCAGAAGCAAATATCATTGAAGTGAACTGAAATTACACCCAGAGACGATTAGTCATCGGTTTCACACTGACTGTTTTCTAGACATTGTGGTTGTTTGGCGTGTTTCTTTCCCCTGCTGGTCTGAGTCGGCCGCTTTCCTGCTCCCACTGAAATCTAGTATAGACCTCTGCCGATTTGAGGCAGCATTGCCACATTTGGGTTCCAGGGTTGTAGTTGACAACAAAGTTAAACCTCCCGCTGCGGCCTGACTGAGGGCCCCTCCAGATTGGTGTTGGTTTTGCTGGTGTGTTCTGCAACATGTCATTGACACAACAATAATGCATTTGTGGTGGATTTATACAAGACCTTCCACACATCATTCCACTTCATTAGTTGTTCTGCAATGCTTCCCCATTGCTATTGCATCCTTGCTGTCTGGAGAGGCACATAGTGCAACAAAAGCAGGACAGGAATTGATCTGGAACATTTGTGGTATAAAAAGTTATAGGATTTCAGCAGGAAGTTAACAGACATGCACTAAATGGAAATGTGGTAGTATGTCCGCCCCAAAGCTTTTGCAAATGCAAAGCATGTGCAGTTGTCCCAATACCATCATGAGTACAAATAATCATGAATACACAATAAAAAGGATTGATGGAGGGGCCCTGCATCCAAAAGCTCAAAAGCTATTTGAAATTGCAAAGTTAAGAGATTTTGCAGCACAAAGTTATTCAATTATTTTAAAGATTTCTATCCCTCCTTGTCTTCAGACAAAACTCATGGCAGTTGACAGATTAAACTACAGTGGTGCCCCGCAAGACGAATGCCTCGCAAGACGGAAAACCCGCTAGACGAAAGGGTTTTCCGTTTTTCAATGCGCTTCGCAGGACGAATTTCCCTATGGGCTTGCTTCGCAAGACGAAAATGTCTTGCGAGCCTTGAGATTTTTTTTCGCTCCCCCCCTTTTTCTAAGCCGCTAAGCCTTTAATAGCCTTTTAGCAGCTAAGCCGCTAAGCCGCTAAGCCTTTAATAGCCGCTAAACCGCTAATAGCGCTAATCTGCTAAGCCGCTAATAGGGTTGCTTCGCAAGACGAAAAACCCGATAGACGAAGATACTCACGGAACGGATTAATTTTGTCTTGCGAGGCACCACTGTATAAGAAAATATAAAACAAATAAGGTTTCAAACTAAGCCCAGTATGATAAAACACAAATTAACGGGCATTAAAATAGACAGGCTTTAAAATAGACTCAGGAGACATGCACACCATAAAGTACTCTTTTACCACTTTAACAGTTATGGCTTCCCCCAGAGAGTCCTGGGAATTGTAGTTTATTAAGGATGCTGGGAACTGCAGCACTTTGAGGAGATTCCTAACATCTCTCAGCACCCTGAGCAACCTACAGTTTTGCCTTCCTTCTGCCAGCTCAGGGGCACTGAGCTTACTCTTGGAGAGTATAAGCAGAATTCCTTTGGATCTTTATATCTGCCCAATCCAGGGTTTTTCTTTGCAACAAAAATTGCCAAGAGCCAAACAATTTCTTTTTATAGAAATGGAGGAGGAAGAGGAGTTTGGATTTGATATCCCGCTTTATCACTACCCTAAGGAGTCTCAAAGCAGCTAACATTCTCCATTCCCTTCCTCCCCCACAACAAATACTCTGTGAGGTGAGTGAGGTTGAGAGACTTCAGAGAAGTGTGACTAGCCCAAGGTCACCCAGCAGCTGCAGGTGGAGGAGCAGGGACACGAACCCGGTTCCCCAGATTACAAGTCTACTGCTCCTAACCACTACACCACACTGGCTCTCAGAGACTGTGATACATAGTTTGAAAAAGGTCCCACTGCATGTGGTGTGTACACCCATTCCACTCCGTCTCTGGGGCCACATCCACACCATTCTTTCAAAGCACTATGGTGCCACTTGAACAGCCATAGCTTCCCCCAAAGAATAATGGGAACTGTGGCTTGTTAAAAGTGTTGAGAGTTGTTAGGGGATTGCTGTTTCCTTTCACAGAGTTCCCTGTGAAAAGGGATTGCTCTACCACTCTGAGAATTATAGCTCTAGGGGTCTCCTAACAGCTCTCAGCACACTTACCAAGGTACAGTCCCCATGATTATTTGGGGGAGCCATGACTCCTAAAGAGATTAGAATGTTTTAAAAGATTGGTGCAGATGTGGCCTGGATTATAGCTGTGGAAGGTTTTGTGATTGTGTCAGTGCACAGCTTGTAGCTCAGTCTGCTGTAGCAGCTCCTCGTGCTACGCATGCTGCACAAGTCCAATTAGCTTAGCCCAGCACGAGTAGCACCTGGGAAATGTCCCAAATGTCAGATTGTTCTACATGCTTCCTTTGCTTTGATGCCTTCAAAACAGAGCATCTGATCTTGTTACACATCTGGTGAACAGCATACACACCGTCAACTGAATTGATCTGCATGCTGGTAGTACGCTCACTAGAGGGTAAATCCCACTGAACACAGAGAGATTCACTTCTGAGGTAGCATTCAGAGGGAAGATGTTGCAGCTCATTGGAAAAGTACCTTTTTTGCATGTGGAAGATCCCAGGTTTAATCCCCAATGGCTCCTGTGAGAATCTTCTCTTTTGGCCAACCTAATCTTCCTTCCTCAAACTACAGTTCCCAGGATCCTTGGGAGAAGCAAGGACAACTAACCTGCTATAAAATTGATAGATGTTTGTAGAGTAGAGGTGCCTTGTGTATACCACATGCCAGATGTTATCAAGTCATCTTTTCAGTGGGAGAGAATCTGCAGCTACCGATGATTATGAAGGAATTCAGAGATGATGGTTCCAGGGAGGCCAACGAGCCCTTTCCGAAGTCTCTCAAAATGAGCTGTTTCAAGTTGTTTGTTGAAGTGACTGACTGACTGACTGCTGTGTGTATGTGTGTCTTCAATGTACTCAGGCTGAGGTTTCTTTTTATAATCTTCCAGTAACTCACCACACTACCTCAGGATTCCCGCTCTGCAAAACATCCTTTTAATGGATTCCTGAGTTTCTTTTTAACCACGGAAAGCGGAAACCCTCTCAATGTTGCATATATGTGTGTTTGTGTGTTTCCCTTTTCTCAGGATCACATGTCAGTATCTCAAAGTGGAAAAGGAGAGGGACAAACATATAGGGAGAGTGGTGTAGAAGTGAAATCAAGAAAGGATGGTGATGTTCCATCATTCTGGTGTGGTTCACATATGGCCGCAGCATGCAGGTTTTACACACAGTATGGGAAGAAGCCTTAACTTAACACAACCCTCCCACCATACATATTTATGAATCAAGAGTCTACGTACATAGACAATAGAAACATAGAAGTGGAAGGGGGTCTCCAATGCAGAGCCCATGAGCACCAGTATGACTGCCAATACCCAAAAAGATTCTAGGTAAATATTATCTCAAAAATTCACAATGCATCAGAGACTGTTTCCTGTCTTGGGTGGAGTTTCTCCCTCCCTCCCTCCCTCCCTCCCTCCCTCCCTCCCTCTGAACAGTTTTGTAGTTTAGGGGTGCCCCTGGAAATGTCTTTCTCACTTGAGGCTCAGGTAGCCACAGTGGCTAGGCGTGCCTTTTACCAGCTACAGCTGGTGCAGCTACGGTCTGGCAAAAGTGATACACGCATTGATAATCTCAAGACATTATTATTCCGATGCACGCTGTGTGAGGCTACCGTTAAGTTTGATCCTGGGGCTCTAGCTAGTGCAAAATGCTGCAGCTAGACTGTTAATGGGGACAGACTCCCACCAACACATCACTCCAGTACTTAAAAGTTTGCATTTGCTGCTCATGTTACAGGTTTTTGTATTAATTTACAAGGCTCTTAACAAGAAGGGTTCAGGATATTTTAAGGACCACCTGATAGTTTCAGTACAGTGGTGCCCCGCAAGACGAATGCCTCGCAAGACGGAAAACCCGCTAGACGAAAGGGTTTTCCGTTTTTGAGCTGCTTCGCAAGACGAATTTCCCTATGGACTTGCTTCGCAAGACGAAAACGTCTTGCGAGTGTTCTGATTTTTTCCGCTTCCCCCCCTTTTTCTAAGCCACTAAGCCGCTAATAGCCTTTTAGCCGCTAATCCGCTAACCCTTTAATAGCCGCTAATCCGCTAAGCTGCTAATAGGGTTGCTTCGCAAGACGAAAAAACCGCTAGACAAAGAGACTCGCGGAACGGATTATTTTCGTCTTGCGAGGCACCACTGTACCTTCCCAATCACTGAGCTCTCTTAATGAGTCTCTTTTTTGCAGTTCCCCATGGCTCAGATGCACTACTCATAATGACTAGAACAAGAACAATAATTTTGCTCTTTATGCCCTGCCCAACTGGCTGGTTTGCCCCAAAGAAGCTTTGCATTCAGTGCCGTGGGCCCAGGCCTGTGGAACTCTTGCCTGAGTTTCAAGAGCATGACCTTGGTCTCTGCCAGGGGAGATATGGAGTGCATGGCTGAAAAAGGAACAGCTCTCTCTGCCTCACCAACCACCGCCTCCCTGTCCGTTCCCTGCATTCCAACTTCCCAGCCCCTGATTGGCTGTCAGTGAGTCTGTTTTCCTAAGGGCACCCTGCTGGCATGTTGGAGTGCTGGCACTCGTGTGGGAGCCGAATGTAAATCCATGAGCCTCTCATCACCTCGTTATGTTCTAATGGGGTGAGGGAGGCAGCAGCCGTTTCCTGTACCGAGTGCCTTAATTCCCGATGATTTCTGGGCTTGATCTCCCAGCGTTCATCGATTGTGTCGTCAGTGTTTGTGGTCCAACTGTTTTGGCCAAGTAGAGCTTGAGGGGGGAAAGAAGAAATGTGTTACATATTCTTTGCAAGCTTTTTTGGGGGGGTCCCGCCCCCCGCTGCACATGGTAGGCATTAGACGCCAGAAGGCATCATCCCATCTTTTTGAAAGGATAGGGAAGCGACATAGCAAAACATCCTTCAGCAGGGCTGTAAACAATTGCCAAGATGGATTGATCCTGTGGAGGGAAGAGGAGAAGATGATTTAGGACCTGTCTGGAAGCTTCTCAAAAACAGATGACAAGCAACTCCCTCTGTGGAATCAACCATGGTGGTTCAGCACAGCTGAGGGAATTCAGAACAGATAAAGTGACCAGATGGTCCTGGTTTGTCTGGCATGATGTGAGCAAATGTGGTTGCCAGTCATGTTTGTAGCAAGGTTATGTATATAGTGATTGGGATAACTTTTATCATCAGGGCTCAACAACCCACTGGGTGCTACAGATAGAAGTTCATAGTGTTCAAAGTTCTATTGAGATATTTCGTATTCAAAATCCACATTTGCTTAGGACTCCCCCTTTTGGGGGTGCCTCACAATTGAAATACTTGAGACTTGTTGATATCTGTAGATTGTTTTGATTTAGGCAGGTTTTAAATATGAAATCTCATAAACTGTCAAGTTTCAAATATTAATGATCATTGCATGCTTAACCTATCTAGAACTGTTTAGTACGTCAACTGAATGTGCATAGATAATGTGCAATGCTACTTGGTGTTTAAAAACTGAGATTCAAATGGGCGAAGACTCATTTGCTGCTGCCCAAAAGGTCAGAACAAGATCTAATGGGCCTAAATTACAGGACAGTAGAATTCATTTGAATATCTGCAACAGCTAACATTTGCATTGTGGGCGTTGTATCTGACAGCTTTTGATAGCTAATATGCAATAGCTGTTAGGTTTTTTGATAGCTTATGACATATTTCATATTGGATACCTGCTCCCCCGCCCAATCCGCAATTACATACGTGTGCATGCATACTTGGGAGTAAATCCTATTAAACTCAGTGGGACTTACTTCAGAGTAAAGTATCAGGCTATGCAGCACACACCCCTTGAATTTTGAGGTATAATTTCATACTCACAAGGCAAATTCAAATTTGGAACTTTCCATTCGAAGGTTGGACAGTGACTTTAGAAAACAGTGACTATCTGTTCAGCAGTACTTACCCCCTCCTGCTACAGCTGCAGAAAGCTGTCCCCAAACAAACTATCCCAATACTATCATTATATTTCACATGCCTGGCTAAGTCTAACTAAACCCAATGACAGTCTTTGAGGGAAAGAACTTTGAATTGCACAGCCTGAATTTGCTGGAATGTGATTGAATTCCTCCCCCCCCCCAAAAAAAATAGAGACAGTATGGAAGTGCCCTCACGCTTCCTCCAGTACCTCAGAAAGGCACATTTGGCAAATGTATTTCACTTTACATTGCAGTTCCGAAGCACTCTTAGGGCCTTTCCAGACATCCTTTTTATTCATGATGATTTGTGCTCATGCTGCTACTGGGGTGGGGTCATACATAATCCTGCTTTCAATACTCGTTTGCCTACAAACCTTTTGGGGTAGAAATGCTGCTTTGTTTCCAGTCAGTGTGTGCCCCATAACGTGCTGCTGAAAACCTGTAACTTTTTATATGACAAATGTTCTGTGTTACTTTTCTCCCACTTCTGTTGTGCTTTCACATCTCCGAGGCAGCAACCATGAGGGGAAGCATCACAGAACAAACAAAAGCAGAATAAATCTGCCACTAAAGCACCATTATTGTGGTCACACCTGCACTAGGATTTAAGGCAGTATCATATTACTGTAAACAATCATGGTTTTCCCCTAAAGAATCTTGGGAACTATAGTTTGCTAAGTGTGCTGAGCATTGTTAGGAGACCCCTTTCCTCACAGAGTGACAATTCTGAGAACTGTAGCTCTTAAAGGCATATAGGGGTCTCCTAACCACTCTCAGATGTGGTCTAAACCACAGAGCCTAGGACTTGCCGATCAGAAGGTCGGTGGTTCGAATCCCCTCAACGGGGTAAGCTCCCGTTGCTCGGTCCCTGCTCCTGCCCACCTAGCAGTTTGAAAAAAGTGCAAAAAGTGCAAGTAGTTAAATAGGTACCTCTCTGGCGGGGAAGGTAAACGGCGTTTCTGTGCTTCTCTGGTTTCAGTGTTCCGTTGTGCCAGAAGCGGCTTAGTCATGCTGGCCACATGACCTGGAAAACTGTCTGTGGACAAACGCCAACTCCCTCGGCCTGTAAAGCGAGATGAGTGCCACAACCTCAAAGTCGTTCACAACTGGACTCAACTGTCAGGGGTCCTTTACCTTTACCTTTTTTTAACAACTCTCAACAGCCTTAATAAGCCTAAAAATAAATTGCAGTTTCTAGGGTTTTGTAGAGGAAGCCAAGAGACGCCAAGACTGTTAAAGTGCTGTGACATTGCATTAAATGTATAGTGGAGATAGGACATGTGTCAGAGTATGTTGCCAAATACATTCACAATAAAACACCTGCCTGGAGAGGCAGTTACTAAGGAATCAGCACAATTGGACTTTCTGCTGAATAAAGATGCATAGGCTTGTACCGCACAGCCACCAAACAGACAACATGGGCAGATTATGAATCTACCAAAAGCTCTTTCTTCAATGGCTTAGTTGTCAGCATTTTGTATAGCACAAAACCTCTGCCATTTCCTCTTATAACCCAAGATTCACAAACTGCAAAGTTGTGTTGAGCCCAACAGAACCTTTGCAGCCATCAAAAAAAAAAGTCTGTGAGACCAAATGCCTTCTGAAAATGACTCAGCTGCTTTTAAGCTCTCAGGATGTGGTTGGTGAATTGGTTTGTATTATTCTCGCCTGGGCCCATTTATACTACGCAGATGCTGTTTTCTGAAAACCGCCAACATTAGAGACATTGAGAGGAACCCAGACACTTGAAACAATCCCTGGTGGGCTAGGATACCCGATGGTGTCTTGGGGGAGGAGGCAGGGGCTCTTATGGCTACAGCGCTCTTTTAATATTTGTCCCACTGGTGGGTTTGTTTTAATTATTTTTGGTACTATATATTGTTTTGATTTGATTTGTAGCACTGCCTTGAGAGCTCTCGTAGTAGAGAGGTGGCATAAAATATAGTGCAGGCCTTCACAACTTTTTGCACAGCCAAGCCAAATGCAGCCCACAATTCACATACCCCTGCGCTTGTAGTATGGCCAGCCAGGTATTTGACAATGGAAGGTTAAGATGTTTGGGATTGAGCAGCTTAGAAATGAGCTCCCTAAATTCAGATTGCCACGAACTCCTTGTGAATTATTGAGCTCAGACCCTGTCAAAGTTATACGCTCCATCTCTAATGTGATGGCTTGCTGTAAGGTCTCCCAGCCTTTGCCTGTTGCTCATTAGACACTGCTGTAGCTTCCAAGCATTAGGAGGCATGGAAAATTTATTTCCTCTGGCTCTTGACATTGTAGGAACTTCCCACTTTCCCTGCACAACTGAGACTGATGGGAGTTGTAGTCCAATATCATCTGGAGGGTGTTAGGTTGGTGAAGGCTAAATTTCAGTGGTGCCCTGTGAAAGACCAAAATTTGATGCCCCTTCGCTTCTCGCCTGCTGTTCTGCCGAATTCACTACGTCTTAATTGCAATGCCCTGTGGCACCTCGTAGGCTTGGCACCCAGTGTAGCAGAACCGGTTGCAGTGCCCTAAATCCGCCTCTGATGAAGACAAAAATGGTGGCAGAAAGGAGACCAGGTCAGGGTAGGTTGGGTTGGAGGTAAAGGAAGCCTTCTGAGTAAGAACAAAATCAAAACCTAAGTGACAACTTCAGAGTCTGTAAATACAGAGAGATTCCATCTGACCTCAGCACTCCCTTACGTGCAATCTCGCCTTCCATGTCCTGGGGACATCAGCTTTCAAGATGACTCTAATTTCATTGGGAAGTTTTTGTCTATGTGTTTTTTCATCTCCTTCCACCTGTTTTGTGTCTATCTCTCCCACTCATCTCTCTTACCCCATCCCCAGCCTTTGTGTATTTGAGATTGAAAGCCAAGTGTGCGTCTCCCCTGCTCTGCCTTGTGCATCAGTCACTTTCCAAATGAGGTAGCTGCGCTCGCAGACAGAGGAAGTGGTTTTTCCCCTCCATGGGAACGATGTGAGGGTTCTCGGAACAGACCCCGCATATTGCAGCAGGCCAGGCTTCCTTCTGACAGGGGCTTGTTGCGATTCAGGTTCTCATGACGAAGGAGCAAAACAGCGTCAACGCCACATGGGGGAGGAGGATAAGGGGAGGCAGCTTATGTTTCTCTTTTGTGGCACAACAGGATGTCCACGTGGGTTTGTGCAGTCTGCACCAGGTGTGGGGAACCCGTGGCCCTGCTGATGCTGCTGAACTACAACTCCCATCAACCCCATAAAGTATGGCAGTGGCCAGAATATGATGGGAGTTGTAGTTCAGCAACATCTGGAGGGTGTTCCATTGTGATCTTGAAGTCACCAGTGGGAGTATGCTAGGGTCCAACTGGGCTTGGAGTTGGTCTCAAAATAAACTGAACTATTTCTGTAGGATTTTGTCCAGCGCTAGTTCCCATCACAAAACAGTGCACACACAAACACCCATTTTGTATCATCTTCTGATACCTTCTCCAGATTTCCATGCTGCTTGTTTTCATGTCCAGACACCATAAACCAAATTTAAAAAATAAAATAAAAATGGGTCTGAGGGGTAGACCTTATAGCAGAGGGGCAGATTTCTCTTGCTTTAAACTCAAAGCACATGCAAAAGGATAATTTAAGGACAAAGCTCAGTGCCATGATTTCTCTGACTCAAAAGTCGGGAATAAAGTCCTTAGCAGGGGATTCCTGAATGGGTGAGGCCTTTTCCCCTCATTAGGGGAATGGATGAGGATGGAGCTGGCCAAAATGGGCCTAACGGGAAAATCAGATGTGTTTCCACCAAATGAGATTCCTTGCTCTGAGCTTCTTTTGTACGATGCTGTGTTTTACTGGCTGCTTTTGTTCCCCAATTACACGATACCCTATAATTAAACACCTTTTTATTGGGGCTAGGTAGTTTCAGAAAAACCTACCCAGCAGCAAAGTTGATATATGTGTGTGCGTGTTTTGTGCGTCTACTTTTTCCATAGAAATCGGCAAGGCTGCCAGTACAGAGGAAATTGGCGGAGCCTCCGAGCTCCTTTGCATTGAAATTCATGGCAGAACCACCCAAGAGCCTCAATCACAGCCAGGCTGGTGGTTTTTTAAGTGTGGCTGGTGCCGCCGATACGTAAGTTACCGTAAAGTATAAATGGAACACAATGGAGTCATTTGCTCCACACACCCTCTCGTCAACCGCTGGAGCCTGGTGGCATGGTGGTGGTGTTGAACATCTCCACCAGGGTGGATGACAACCAGGAAACCATAAAAAGGTTCTAGAGGTGCACCAAAATGTATTTTTGTTTAATAAATAAATAAATAATATTTGCCAATTCCAAAGTGAAATGAAGTGTTCCATACATTTTGGACTTCGGTGCAGACTGGAGCTTAATTGTTTGCCTATTTATCTGGGTCCTGAATGTTTGGACAGTTCTCAGTTCAAAATGAATTTTCAGATATTCAAGTATTCCATTTAGCAGTGCAAATTCTGCCAAAGTGATACAGTCCCAAGAGACCTATGCTATGTGTGACTGTTCTGAATGTACAGGTAGGTCAGTTTTTTGCCGCTTTGATTTAAAATCTCTCTTTCTCTCACACACATGCAAATCTATGTCTGTGCTACACACAGGAAAATCCCTTGTGTGAACTTCTGGTGTTAAAAATTATAGAGCAGAGTTCTCAAGCTGTGCTCTGTGTGGAGTGGTGGTGCTCTGGAAGTACTGTTCAAGCGGTCTGCACTAAGGTTGCGACATTGTTGAGGTACCTGTTGTCCCTGTAATTGCTTTATTTGGAAAATCATGCCATTTTGACCAGGGTTAGATTTACTGAAGAGACTAATAAGGCCCTTGCCTAGAGTGCCTGATTTTTCTAATATGGCACTGAACTGATGCAGTCTACTAATTCCCCCCCCCCCCCCGCAACAATTTACCAATTAATGGGTCCCTTCTCAGCAGACTGGCTTTTGGCCTGTGATTTTCAGGATATAGCAGTGATTTTTGACAATGCTGGTGGTGAAGGGGGAAGAAAATTTTAAGCAGTCCATGAAGAGAAGACTCCAACAATATTTTTTTTAAAGCAGAAAAATAGTATTCCAAAATAACATATACAGCATAAGCAATATATGTATATATATAAAAATGCATGATAACATCAAATCCCAGGTACCACAGAAGAGGAGGATTTCTACATTATATTTATGTGTTTTTCTTACATTTAGCTCATCTTATGGGCTGTCATTAAAAACATCCAATTAACCAAAGAAATAAAGTCACTCCAACTTGTTGAAATAAAAAAAATCCTTCCAGTAGCACCTTAAAGACCAACTAAGTTAGTTCTTGGTATGAGCTTTCGTGTGCATGCACACGAAAGCTCATACCAAGAACTAACTTAGTTGGTCTTTAAGGTGCTACTGGAAGGATTTTTTTTATTTTGACTATGGCAGAGTCTTAGTGACTTTGGAGAGCATGTTAGAGTGACCCCCAGCAATTTTCAAGTGGTCTGTGGTGGTGGTGGGGATGGAGTGTGAGAACCACTCTCCTAGAGCACCATGTATCTGTCTGAAACAAAATATTCTTATTTGAAAAAAATGAATATAGAAAGAGAATGAGATACTTTGCCAATCAGCTTTTACTGATACCTTTGACATTATAAACTGATACGTCTGACATTTGGGTTCATGTGCATATGTGTGTTCCCAGTTGCATTTCTTTTCTGTTTAACCTGCACTGCAAGAGGCTGGCAAAGGATGGAGCTGGCAGCTTCATGCGCTTGAGAGCTTGGCATGTTGGGAGCGAGGGAGACAATTACCAGGCAGGGTGGTAGTTTTCCATGTTTCTGTGGTGGCATTTCTAGCTGTGGTTTGAAGCAGAGGAAGGGCAGACTGCACACCCGTTCCTTTTTGTGGGGTATTACGTATGCCAGCTTGATTACAGAGCCCAATACTTCCCTCACCCAGTCACAAATATGGCTTGGCAGGAAACACAATTTGAAAGAAGCAGATGGAAACAAATAGATCAGCCTTTACCAGCCTGGTGTCCTCCAAATTCATTGGTGTCCAACTCCCACCAGTAGCTCATAGGACTCAGTAGGTGGGGCTGCACCACCCACTTGACCAGCCTCTAGTTGCATCACTACTGCATACCAGGATGGAGACGGGGAAGGACCAGGGGGCGGCGACATCATCACATTTGCACCATGCCTACCTCAGCACTGCCTTGCCCCTACCACTTGCCCCGCTGGTATGCAGCACTGACAATAACCAGAGGGAGATCAGGTGGGTGCCAGCCTCACTACACTGTCTGCTATAGCTGGGACTGATGGGAATTTGAGTCCAACAAC
The DNA here is from genome assembly GCF_964188305.1 of Podarcis bocagei. NCBI lineage: Eukaryota > Metazoa > Chordata > Lepidosauria > Squamata > Lacertidae > Podarcis > Podarcis bocagei. The sequence continues at coordinate 29,025,608 of NC_138132.1, forward strand.
ATCTGAAGGACCATAGATCTTCCTAACCCTGGATTTGAGAGTTTCAGTGGGAGTGATGAGGTTCACCACCACTACCAACTGGGTGATCTTAGTTGGTCAATATTTAATCAGCCCAGTCTTTTAGGGTTGTTCAGTGGAATCCCTGATCTGGAACTTGTGTAGAAATAAATGAGCTTTTCACCCCCAGTAATGAGCTTCAAAGCTTTACAGTGGTACCTCAGGTTACAGACGCTTCAGGTTACAGATGCCGCTAACCCAGAAATAGTACCTCAGGTTAAGAACTTTGCTTCAGGATGAGAACAGAAATCGTGCTCCGGCGGCACAGTGGCAGTGGGAGGCCCCATTAGCTAAAGTGGTGCTTCAGGTTAAGAATAGTTTCAGGTTAAGAAAGTGTGTAAAACAGCAATCTTCTTCTGTGCACCTTAAAGCATCAGTCCATGGTTAATGTAATGCGAAGTGTGGTCCTCAGAAGGTGCTCCTGATTCCATTTCCACGGCTGTAAGGAGGATTTCAAAAGATGCTCATATGGCCTGTTCAGTTCCGCCAGCCTTGAAAGATCGTATCACTTTTGCACAATTAAATGATATAAAAGGGAACTTCTGCATGTCCATGATTCCAAATGCAGGCCTTCCCCACGACACACCTCAGAAGTCCACCTCAGCATGGTATAGGAAAAAGCCTTTGGGTACATTTAATGAGCAGCATTTGCCTGCAATGTTATGGTTTGATTTGTTACTTGTGTGAATGTTGGGGAACAGTTGTGGACTCCTTTGATAGATTCAAAGACTCTAAAAACATACACACCACATAAATATTTGGAACCTGAAGCCTGTGGTAGATCCATGGTGTCCTTCACATCCCTAACTGCCCAGTCTAAGATCTGGGTTAGTTGTTCATGCATAATATTGCTTGTCAATAGCCTTGCGATTGCTTATACATACGAAGCTACTGAAGATCTACAATTCAGTGGTGTATTTCGTTTTCTTCGCTGCCCAAATAACCCGGGGTGCAGAACATGTGATCCAATCAACATGTGGTGTCCATGTGTCTACTTTCATATCTGAACAAGTTTGTCATGTGGTTACATGGCTGTTTCCGGACCACTTCCTGCATAGCAATGGTTGCCAATAGATCTTGGCTGCAGACTAGAGTCAAAATGAAGTTGCTCCCAACAATTATTCTCTGCCAGTTTTCATGTTGAATATTCATTCTGTGAAGATTTGAAGAATTGTCCAGTATTCACTGAGGATTCAATATATTCACTAACTGGCATGTAATTGCAGTATTTGATATTTGGCAGTGGGTGTTTGACAGTTGGTATGCAATGGCCTTTACTATTTGATAGCATTTAGTAGGTGGTGTGGAATAGCCTCCAACAATGAAGACTTTCACCTTGGCTGTTAAGCATTGCCAAAAAGTAGGCTGTATGAAATTGCTGGAGGCAATAGACAAGTGCAGGTGTGGAGAACCTCAGGCCCAGGAGCTGACTGCACCCCCCACTCTGTTTGTCTAGCCCTCATCACTCTCCACAGGCAACCCCCTTCTCCCCAGGCCACACCTTTCCCATGTCCTGCTTCATGCCCTGGGTGTTTTTGCCTAGCTGGAATATGTCATTGAGGTCTGATAATGTCTCTTGCTTGTCTGAATGGAGCATAGAGGGCTGTGTGAGTGTGTGTAACATCTAGTGTGCTGTATAAATGTAAAATTTCCATGGGTTGCCCCACCTACTTCTGCCCATCACTGACACGTGACTCTTGGAAGCTTGACCAGTAGGAAATGCAGCTCCTCGGTTGATTTCCACCCCCCCCCATCCCTAGTCTAAGAGTTGGTATGCAGTTGCAGTGTATATGTGTTGTTGTTGCTGCTGCTGATGATGATGATAATGATGGCTATGATTAAATTTGGCATTCCACAGCCTTTAAGACAGCATTTTATCAGTTAGTTTCTGGGCTTTTTTCCAGCCGGGACTCGCTGGAACTCAGTTCTGGCACCTCTTGGGTGAGTGCCATTGCAATTATAAAAGAACAAGGGAGGTGTTCGTGCTGAGTTCTGGCACCTCTTTTTCTAGAAAAATAGCACAGGTTTGTTTAATGGTAGTTTGATATTATTTGACAGTTGGTGTGCAAGGTCCATTATTATCCAGACCAAACATCTGGCGAGTACCCGATAGACAAAGACTGTGTTCATGTCTGCTTCTCTTCTGACTTGTTGACTGTCTTGGGGAAGAGATGTGTTTTCTGTTCCAGGGTGAGAGTCAGTTGGTAGAACCTGTCCTCCCAGGCAAGAGAGATGCGAAGGAAGTGTGTACTTTAAGTGTGTGCATCTTAGGGTTGAGAGACAGGGATGGTTTGATTGATGTTTTTTCTTGTTTCATGGTGCAAGGGATAACTGGTGCTCCTAACGCTTATCCAATGTTACTGATGGCTATTTTGTGGTTTTGCTATTTTACATTGTTTTGATTAATCAAATTTATTTTATATTTGTTTTGTATTAATATCTCATTCACCAATTTGGGGGATTTGGGGCTAATTTAACCCCCAAAAAATGTGGAGAGGAGGAGGGGGGAAATAAAGACAATAAAATACAGGGGGAACCTCCAAAACAGCCCAATGAGGACCGAGTATGCTCAGCACCAGTGGCAAGGGGATTGCTATATAATTAAAAGACATGCAGGCCCATGACACATATCTGCATCGGAGTTGTAATATATAGATGTCTGGGAAACTAAAACCAGCAGTGCATCTTGTAGTCTGCTCAGCTACTGTAGGAGCATGCATATATATTGGGGAAGGTGCAGGAGATCCAAGGATGAAATCTGAAAACCAGTTGAGAGCGTGAATGGAATGGAGTGGGTTGGAAAAGGAGGACAGAGGAAGAGACATACAGAGTTGTAGCCAACGCTAGTGCTACAGAGTAGATCCATGGTTCTTAATAGATGTGACTTTGCCTAATGAACTTAATGGGTCTACTCTGCATAGAGCTGAGTCTACAACTCAGCACCAGTATTGGTTTTTGAAATAATACAAATACATTTCTTTAACTTCTTTGGGGGGGGGGACTAGGGGCACAAGAAAACCTTTTGTCACGATTGCATCACAACAGGGGACAAACACGAGCAGTCAATAATATTTTTAAAGCTATTTTTTCTTTAAAAACAAGTAAAACAAATTTCTGGGGTCTTGAAGGGCCACAAAAACCCTTTGGGGGGGCTGGATATGGCTCATGGGTAGCCAACACTGACCTCAGTGCACCTGACTCTTCACTCGCTATTATACCAGTGTGGCCTAAGAGGGAAGAGCTTTGAAGGTTCCACAGGAGGCGCATGCAGCCGCTTGTTTCAAACCCACTTATTTATTTATTTAGAGCATTTATACTCTTCTCTCCAGCCAAAGAGGCTCTCAGAGTGATTTACATACAGCCGATTAAAGCAAGACAGTCCCTGCCTGCCAGCTTAATAATCTAAAAGCTGTGGCGACTGGTAACTTTTGACTTGGTAGGGCTAGAGTTTTTTACAATTGGCTGATTTCATCACAATACAACTTGTACAGCACTTATTTGAGAACATATGCCATTATACTGTACGTGTGTGGAGAGCCAGTGCTGACACCTCTCTAAATAAAAAAACAAATAAACTATTATCTGAACATCTATGGACAAGGAAAGAGCTTCCACCTAAGAGGATCCAAGTTTGATTTTTAAACAAGATTGGCTCCATACCACATCATACATTTTTGAATTCATGTATTGTTTACACCTACACATCCATTGCCAAAAAAACAAAACACACACACACACACACACACACAAACAGTTTAGAATGTGGGAGAAACTTGCTTTCAGTCGCATGTAGTTTACCTTTCCCACAGAATCAACTATTCATTATCCAAAAAACATTTTTTCTCCATTAAAAGAACCCAAAGTAACTCCCCCTGCAAATAATAATAATAATAATGCTTCATTGGCGCCAGGGCACAGCAGAGGTTGCCCCCATCCTCCTCCCTGCAGGGGTGACACTGAGACTAAGGAGATGGAAGGTGGTAGGCAGTGCCCCCACCCCCCAGACTGGATGTACATAAAAAGGCAGGCAGGTGTGGGCTGACTGAGGGCAGGCCAAGGTTGTTGGGGCAATGCCACAACAGCCCTAATGGAGCCACTTCTGTTGGTCAGGACTAGCAGAGTGGAAAGCAACACTGAATTTAGTCTCTCAGCAGGATGGCTTCCGTTCCCCTGCTGGCAGCCTCCTGTCCCACTGACACAAGGTTAATTGAGAATAAGGATTAGAGTCAAGGGCCAGCTCTGCCATGATAATGATGGAAAAGGGAACTGCTGGTGAGGTCAGCGTCTCCTTTGAATGGTTGTTCTCTAGGATGACTTCATCTACAATAACCTTACCAGTTTGTTTGTGTTTCTTTAAAAAAAGAACTTAATCGGTTCAGCTGGTATTTCATCAGGAGAACCCATTCGCTTGTGCTACAAGAAAGCAAAGCGGGTGACCTAGACCTAGAGGAAGTGTTTGATTAAAAATTCATCACAAATTCCTGTGCCTAAATTCTCAAGAGCAAATGTCTGAGCCAAGGTCATGTATCTGAGTGTGGGTGGGTGGGTGGGTGGGTTTCCTCCTTGGATCTGTTCTGCAATAATAATAATAATAATAATAATTTATTATTTATACCCCGCCCATCTGGCTGGGCCTCCCCAGCCACTCTGGGCGGCTTCCATAAAAACCAAAAATACAGTTCTGCAAGAATGGAGAGTATGATTACAATAGAACTGTGTGGAGAAATGAACATTGGAAGCTTCCAGATTTGCAGGAGGGTTTCAAGGGTATACCAGAACTTTAGGTTTGCACAGTTCAAGTGGATAAAAAGTGCTCTGTCACCCTGATGAAACAAACCCACTCTTTAGAAAAGGAATGGACTTTTTCCAGTTAGGGAGGTGATGTGGAAATGCATTGAAAAGGTGGGGTGAATGAATGCTTAATGGAATGAAGTCGACATATCCAGCAAATCAGGATGAATGCAGGAACAATGCTCCTTGCCATATAATCACCCTACCAAATATACTAGAATGAATGTTCAGCAAAGACTAGATATAATCTCACCTCCATGCAGGGATGGGGGAGACATTTGGTTCTGTTTGCGTTTATCAGCAAAGCTGCCCAACCGGCACTTTCCAGACAGTGCATTCAGCAAACCTCCGTCTTTCAAAACCCACACTTCTCTCCACATTTTGCAATCAAGTTCTCCGGCCAGGCAATGTGTACAAAAGATTTGGTGGACCACACCATCCTCCACCCTCCCTCTTGGGAAGCAAAAGGTATTTTCACAGTACAGTGACACATTCCAGCCAAGCAAAATCTTTGGAGGCAGTTGCAGAGCTGGGGCAGTATGGGGGTGAGATCTGGGGAGGGGCATTGTCTGAGTGCAATGGTACCTCAGGTTACATACGCTTCAGGTTACAGACTCTGCTAATCCAGAAATAGTGCTTCAGGTTAAGAACTTTGCTTCAGGATGAGAACAGAAATCAGGCAGCAGCGGGAGGCCCCATTACCTAAAGTGGTGCTTCAGGTTAAGAACAGTTTCAGGTTAAGTACAGACCTCCAGAATGAATTAAGTACTTAACCCGAGGTACCATTGTAGAGTCCAAGGGCTGATGAAGACCCTGAAGAACTAATTGTGTATCACACACGCTACATTCCCTCTTTCTTTAGTAACTCATGTCTTTAAACCATCTTACCTTCCGGGGTGCCAATTTGAATAAAATATGGGGGGGGAGTAAGCACCACCCCACATAATAGATCATAAGGCTTTGTGCACACACACACCATTTGAAGGGCAATGCTCATCAACTTTGGGGGGCCCCAGCCCCCTCAAATATTTTATTGTGGGGCTGAAGCCTTCTCAGCTCCTAGGAGTTGGCTCTTATACCAGGATCTATATCTGAAATGTGCTGACACATTACAGATAGAGAAGTCTGGAGGGATGCCTTTGGCCCCTGGGTCTGAAGTTGCCCACACCAAATATGAGTTTTTCCTAGATTCCCTCTTCTCCTGAGGTTGGTGGAGTTTTGCTAGTAGATATGAAAACCACCAGGAACTAATTCTCATCATTACTGAAAGCTGCAAGCAAGGGAACCAGTAGTACAGTGTCCAGTTAAGATGGTTGCTAGGTGACTTGGGTCTAATGCGATAGCCATATGTCCTCCATTACAGGTGATAGTCCTCTGTTTGAAGGGCTGTCTGGTCCAAATCTGATTTAAAGGCAAATAATTCTCAGGGCTCCTCTAGACTGCTTTTTATTGTGGGTGTATTCTGCAATATGTTCTGGGCACAACAAGAGTGCACTAGCTGTGGGTTTATTCTGCTTTAGTTTGTTCTGTGATGCTGCCCCAGTGCTGCTACATAGTTGCTGTTTGGAGGATCTATAGTGCAACAAAACTGAGACAAAAATAAAGCAACATTTGGGTTAAAGAAAGATACAGATTTTCAGCAGGAAGTTAAGGGATATGCACTGATCGGAAATGAAGCACTGTGACCACCCTGAAACTTTAAGAGTCACAAACAGTATTAGAAGCAGAATTACATGTGACCTCCAGGATGAGCACAAATTGTCATGAAAGCACAATATAAAGGACATATGGAGGGGCCCTAGGAACAAAGAGCAGCTGGGACCTTGATGTACTTGTCCATCTGTACTGAGCACCCAGAGAGAAGATTGAGCAGGCAGGCAGTTTCCTCACTGTAGCGAGATGGATTGCATTTCTATCTAAAGTGTCATCATTGGGTTGTTGCCAGCTAAGTTCTACTCAGAGAAGGCCCATTGCAATTAATGGACCAAAGTTAGTCATGCCCATTAATTTCAATAGGCCTACTCTTTGTATGCAACCCTTTATTTCTACATTTGCACCTATCAATTTAAATCAGCATAAGCACATTTTGGACAAAGCGGGGTCCTTCTTTTAGCAACATGTAAGTGAGCACCTAATGGACCCATCACCGAGACCAACAACAACAGGGTTGTTGTGAGGATAAAATGAGAGGGGATAGAACCCGTATGTGCCACCTCAAATGCCTTGGAAGAAAGGCAAGCTGGAGAATGGGAAAGGTAAAAAGCTATCTATCCATTCAGATACACACACACACACACACACACACACACACACACACACACACACATATGAGAGATCCTTGTGCCTATCATGTCCTTCTGTCTCTTTCTCTCTCCTTGTGCTCCTTAATTAAGTTCAGGATTCGATTGCAAATAGGAAACAAGGCAGCTTTTGCCCCGATGCGGATGGATATTACTGTTCCATTTGATGTGGCAATTGGAGGAATGCTGTTATTCATTCCTGCCTGCAATAAAAACCACATGTTTTTAAGACTTTGCACTAGGGGAAGAAGAAGGGGGGTGGGTAGAACTTCGGAAAGGAATCAAGTATGTTTTGTATGCATGGCATGAGATAAAAACGAGTCATAAATATTCAAAGAACAGTCAGGCCTTTGTGCTGGATTGAAGGCAGCGAGTCTCAGGAAAGGGGCAGGATTGTACAAGCCAAGGGGGGCACAACTTTGGCGAGTTGGGAGGGGGTGGGAAGGGAACAATGCACTTTGCTGTCAAATTGGTGCAGATAGTTCGGGAGGGGGGGAGTTGAGGGCACTGCCACACACGCTTCAGAACGTTAAGCTCCAGTTGGATGGATCCAGTGCAGTGTTGTGGATGAGAGAGTCAGACTTGCACTGGGAAGGCCCAGGTTCAAATGACAGGAACTGTGGAAGCCCTGTGAGGAATACAGTTGCAGCTACTGGTGTGGTGGTGGGGGCAGTACCAGTGATGGCTGATGCAGCTTGCAACTGGTAGGGCAGAATGCAGGGAGACCAACAGTAGGTGCAGTCAGAGCCAATGACGACCAGAGCCAAATCACTTCAGTTTATATCCATCCTCATTGCTGCTGAATTCTACAAGGACAATGCTGACAGTATGGAGGAGGAGGAATGAAATACAGTGGTACCTCAGGTTACATATGCTTCAGGTTACATATGCTTCAGGTTACACACTCCACTAACCCATAAATATTACCTCGGGTTAAGAACTTTGCTTCAGGATGAGAACAGAAATCGTGCTCTGGTGGCGCGGCGGCAGCAGGAGGCCCCATTAGCTAAAGTGGTGCTTCAGGTTAAGAACAGTTTCAGGTTAAGAACGGACCTCCGGAACGAATTAAGTACTTAACCCGAGGTACCACTGTATACTTTGAGTCAAGAGTGGATTTCATGCTCTTTATTCAGCTCATAGTGGTGAGGAGGAATGGAAGTTCCCCCAGAATGTCTGCTTTATATACATTATTTACATAATGGCCCCCACGTGATTGGCTAATTACGGGATTCACCTGTAGGCCAATCAGGTTGTGGATTCACTTCCACCTGGAGCTGGATTGGGTGGCTCCTGTGGACCAATCAGACTGCTGCATTCTGGACCCTATTAACTCAGTACATAACAAGGAAGCTGACAACCAGAGTCATTTGTTGTGAGAAAGAAGGAAGGGAGGAGAAGTCTGACTTGGGGCAGACTGAGATTTGTGGGGCACTGCCCCATTTCCCCTAATGGACCAGATCCTCTGGGCAGAGGAGGTAGCCAACCTCCTAACATCAGTGTCACCACAACTTACCTGGATGGGGATGGGCTGGGGCAGGTGGTGACAAGGTTGGGTCTGCACACAGACACTGGCAGAGCCTATCCAAGGCTCCTGCCAGTGTACCCACACAACCCTGTCCCAGCCCAGCGCAGGAAGGCATATTGACACCACTGTAAGGAGGGATGGCTCCACAGCTGTGCCACTACCAGCTGAAAGAGCTTGGGGTGTTTAGCCTAGAGAAGAGAAGGAGAAGACATGATAGCAAAATTCAAGTATCTGAAGAGCTACCACTCAGAGGCTGGAGCAGATTTGTCCTCTGAGGGCAATGATGGAACCAATGCATGGGAATTGCAGGGAAGTAGATTTGGGCTTAAATGGCAAAGATTGCTTAGTACTGGAACAGGCTGCCTTAGTGGGCTCTTCTTTTTCACTAGATGTGTTTTAGCAGAGACTGGACAGCCATCTGCTAGAGATGTTCTAGTTGCATCCTTCATTGCAGATCCTGCAATCAATTATTGTTAACCCTGGTGGATATATTCAACATCCACTGTGGGTGGCAGTCAGCTTCTGGAAACCAACTTCTGGAAACTGCAGGAGGAGAGTGTGCTGGGGCACACAGGTCCTGCATCCTGGCTTCCCATAGACATCTGGATGGCCACTGTGAGAACAGAATTCTAGACTGGATGGGCAATTTCCTGATCCAGCAGGCTTTTTAAATTTTCTTTAATAATGCCATAGTTGCCCTATGAAACTCTTCTACTTTTGTGCATTACTCCTGGCCCATGGTCATCTTCACAGCCTGAGTCACTTTCTCAGCATAATAGGAACATTAGGAAGCTATATTATAGTGAGTCTTGGTCTATCTAGCTCAGTACTGTCTACACTGACTGGCAGTGGGTCTCCAGGGTTTCAGACAATCGGCATTCCCTTCTCTAACCTGAATATGCAGTTAAGCTAGGGTGCAGAAGGCCCTTGGCAGCCACAGGTGGCTGTTGCACTCGGTCCTACTTGCAGGCTTCCCACAAACATCCGACTGGCCACTGCGGGCCAGGATACTGGACTAGGTGGCTTTTGGCTTGATTCAGCAGGACTCACCTTATGTGCTTATGACTGCCAGGCATCCATCTTCAGAACTGCCCACAGTGCCTTGAGTCACAGGAAAAGGCAGGGGGAGTGGATGGCAGCTACCTGAGGATGCCACCTGGTGGTGCCTGACTGATCTCAACATGTTAAAAAGAGAGCAGGCCGCTTTACTTGTTCTCCATATACTTATCTGGTTTACATCATGTCCTAGGATTGAGGTTTGTAGTTCCTAGCCACATACCAGCAGTTTGTTTCTCTGTGTATCTTCAGGCGGGGGTGGGGGAAGCCTTTCCTCTGGGGGCTCCAGTTTTTATTTATATTTTTATTTATACGTTTTATAAAACATTTAATGGTAAAAAAAACCCTCAAAGTGGTATGCCCTTACTTTTTTCTTTGCTTTTTCTTTTCTACCCAGCAAAGGCTTCCTCCTTGCTATTTTGCACTTATTTTGAACCCACATTTTTCATATTGGAAGCCTCTAACTGCTGACTTGCATTGCACCTTGTGTTGTACTTTTAAGCCTGGACAGCCAGCTGGTTGTCAGGGCTTTAAAGGTAAAGGTAAAGGTACCCCTGCCCGTACGACTCTGGGGTTGCGCGCCCATCTCACTCTAGAGGCCGGAGGCCAGCGCTGTCCGGAGACACTTCTGGGTCACGTGGCCAGCGTGACGAAGCTGCTCTGGTGAGCCAGCACCAGCGCAGCACACAGAAACGCCGTTTACCTTCCCGCTATAAAGTGGTACCTATTTATCTACTTGCACTTAGGGGTGCTTTCGAACTGCTAGGTGGGCAGGAGCTGGGACCGAAAGACGGGAGCTCACCCCGCCGCGGGGATTCGAACTGCTGACCATACGATCGGCAAGTCCTAGGCGCTGAGGTTTTACCCACTGTCAGGTCTTTACACCTGCACAGTTATATTTCAAACCACACAATGACAGAAGAGTCACTTGGCATTATTAACATCAGGTCATTGCTAAAATTGGTCTGCAGAGGGAGGGGAAATAAGGGCTCTGAGAGTTCATGGAATCATTGAATTGTAGCATTGGAAGGGACCCCAGGGGTCATCTAGTCCAACCCCCTGCAATGCAGGAATCTTAACTAAAGCATCCATGACAGATGGCCATCAACCTCTGCTTAAAAACCTCCAAGGAAGGAGAGTCTGCCACCTTCTGAGGGAGTCCATTCCACTGTTGAACAGCTACAGCTCAGACCCCTATTCCCACCCCCAGATATTCAGTTCTCAAAATTCCCTGAGAAGAGGAATTGATAGTTGAACCACTCTGAGAACTATAGCTCTGTGAGGAGAATAGGGGTCTCCTAACAACTCTCAAGAACTTTAACAAACTAGTTCCCAAGAACCTTTGGAGAACACCAAACCTGTTCAACATGATATAATACTACTGTAAATGAAAAGTGCAGATGGGGCCTAACAGTTTTCTGTGTTCATGTTTTAAAACATAATTACAGCAAATACTGTTGCACTCTGTTCTTTTGCTTTGGCCAGCCTTTCAACCTTCCTGGAGTTTTCTCTGTCCCTTTCTCTAAGTGGGCTTCTGGAGTTGGAATCTCCAGTACAGAATTGTCCACATTGCAGCAAATTATAATCTCTCGAATTTTTTTATTTTTATTTTTTTGGGGGGTGTATGTGTTGTGGGGAGAAGACCCAAAACAGTTAAAGTGGTATGAAATGCATCTCTCTCTGTGTAGTGCATATATTATTATTATTATTATTATTATTATTATTATTATTATTATTATTATTTTCCTATCATGGCATCAGTGTGCACAGCACTTTAGGAATAACAGGTTAGACAGGTCCCTGTCTTAAGACAGAAGGAAATAAGAGCGGACAAGAGGGGGACATGGCACAGAATTAAGCAGGGGAAGAATGAAGTTATTTTTCTTACGTTGTTAGCTACAAAAGAGTATTGAGCACAAACAGTTTTAAAAAGTCATCTCAAAAAAAGAACAGGAAGCTGAAGCATTGTCTTTGATTTCTCAGGTAATGATTCCAGATGTATAAATATCAAAATACCAAAAAATGGGCTTAATAATGCAGAGAGGGAGATGCAATCTGTTCTTGAATTATTATTATTATTATTATTATTAACATTGTGTGTGAGAGGGTGGAGGAAACCCTCTGGAGAGGAACAAACTAATTTCCCAAGCCTGTATTTTTCAGTTCAGTGAAAGACACACCCACCCCTAGTTTACTTATTTTTAACTACACATATTTATCATAATCAAGGGCCTAATCTATCCACACTGATCTTGGACATGTTGACTGCCTTGCAACAGTTTCGGAAATTGCCTGAGAATTAAAGGAGCGTGAAGACCTTTCATTGACAAAACTCAGGCTTTGAATACTGGAGGAAGTCTGAGGTGGATTGCAAAGCCTGGGTCAGACAGGTAGTTCCCCAGCCCAGTCCCAGACAGAAATGTCATAGAAGACGTTTTTGTGATAAAATCTCTGAGATCTTTTCTCTCGCCCCTACGAAAAAAAGGTCACTCGGGAGACTTTTCTCTGAATATTCTCCGCTATTTTTGAATCCAGCTACCATTTCTCTATATCCACTGCCCAATACTGCAGTCTGTGACTGCCCAATTTGTGTCCAGCTCACATCAGCCCCAAACAGCAGCACCAATGGTCAGGGATGATGGGAGTTACAGACCAGCAACATCTGGAGGGCCATAGTTTTTGGATCAGAAGGATGCTAGAACCAGGGCATTGTGGGGGGTGCAAAAAGGTGGCCGGCTTCGCAGCGCAGCTGCTGCTGTTGCAACTTGCAATGGATTGAGAAGGAAAAAAGCTTTAGGACACAGGTGGAGAATCTGTGGCTTTCCAGATGTTAACTGGATTCCAACTCCCAGCACCCCAACTGACCATTGGCCATTCTGCCTAGGATTGCTGGGGTCCCCAGCCCCTGGGGTATGGGGATAAATGGTGCTATTGCCACTGGTATTGGTGAGCCCCCAGCCCTTTAAAAATGTTGGATAATTTCTCTGCCTCATTGAGAAACTTGTGTGAAATGGTATCCTCGCTTTCTCTTGCCAAAAATAGGGTGGAGAGTTTTGAGAGTTCCCTGTCTGTAGCTCAAAGGTGTGCATTTAAGGGTGGGACTGAACTGAGCACTCAAATCAGAATCTCTCTGCCTCTACAGACTGAGAGAGGTTGTAAATTACAATGGCTGGTTAACTGCCTTCCAGGCTCAACTTCAGGGAGCATTGTTTGCAAACACTGGAGTGTTTTATTACCTAAATGCAGACATTAATTTTAAGAATTTATATCCTGTCTCTATAGACCAAAAACCAGGCCCTCAAGGTGGAGTGGGGGAGGGGTTTACAAAAAAAAAGTAAGCACACAATGGGCAAAATCCAGCCCAAAATTCAGCACTTTTAGGGACCAAACTAGACAGGATGTTAATAGCTGTGCAGGAGCTAAAGACCAGGGACTCATTAAGAATTCACTAAATAATCTGTAGTACACTGGCATGCATGTCTACTCAGAAGTAAGTCTCTGTGTTTAATGGGGATTACTCCCAGGTCAATGGGTACATAGTTGTATGGCATAAGGTTGGCACTGGGGCTGGGGGGACAGGGTTCCTGTGCCTTTAATAGCTGTGTGGCAGATTAAGCCTTCTCTAGTGTGGAAGTACAATTATGAGGAGGACGGGGACTTCACCATAACTATACTCTCTCAAATTTTGTGTTATGTCATGCCTTCCACAGCATCCATGTTATGTTTTCCCGTGCCCCCACCCCCCAATGACCGCCATTTTGTAACTGGCACCCACAGCATACTCTCAGAATTCAAAATGTGCCTACTGTTCCAGAAAGTCTTACAATTCCTGCTTTACATTCTGCTTTTAAATTCCTGAAAGGGACCCCTGACCATTAGGTCCAGTCGTGGCCAACTCTGGGGTTGCAGCGCTCATCTCGCTTTATTGGCCCGTCGCGGGATTCGAACTGCCGACGTTCTGATCGGCAAGTCCTAAGCTCTGTGGTTCAACCCACAGCGCCACAAGCATCCATTAATTCCTGATACTTTGGAGCAAAAATCGCATAACAACAGCAACAAACCAGTATCTGCCCACCCTGGGAGTGGGGACTCTCCAAGCATATGCATTTTTGCATTTTAAAAATTCAAGTTAACTCATAGTACCATCATGACGATAGCAATAAAACAGAAATTACTGTTGCTGCCCATAAGCAGATAAATACATAAGCACCATTTTGTTGTAGAGAAGGACAACGGGTAAAGTATAAATAAATAAAATGGGGATCTGTGACCAGGTACATGCATGCCTGCCTGCCTGCCTGCCTGCCTGCCTCCTGACTATGAAATATTTTTAAAAATAGGAAGAAAGGATACCTCAGTGACCAGCAATAGCCCCAGAATACCAGTGGTGACCCAGGTGCTGATGTGCCTGCTTGCCCCTCTTCCCATCAACTGCTGCTCTCTGAGTAGTCATTTTGCATGCAGGGCAGGGCCAGTGCCGGACTTATGTACAGTGGTACCTTGGGTTATGTACTTAATTCGTTCCGGAGGTCCGTTCTTAACCTGAAACTGTTCTTAAGCTGAAGCACCACCTTAGCTAATGGGGGCCTCCTGTTGCCGCCACGCCACCAGAGCACAATTTCTGTTCTCATCCTGAAGCAAAGTTCTTAACCTGAAGCACTATTTCTGGGTTATTGGAGTCTGTAACCTGAAGCGTATGTAACCTGAGGTACCACTGTATAAGCTAAACAAGCTATAGCTTAGGGCCTCACTCTCTTGGGGGCCCCCCAGACAATTTAAAAGGAAAAAACCACTGGATGTACATTTCCAAAATATAAGATAAAAACAAATAAAATAAAACCTACATACAGCAACAGTGTTTTGTGTTGTGTAGATTCCTACGATGTAAGTAATTGTATTTCACTGTTAATATGTGTCAGGGGTTCAGGAGCAGAGGCACAGGAAAGGGAGGAAACAGAGAGCGAGGGGGAGGAATCCGAAGGAAATATGAGCGATGACAGCGGCCCGAGATCTCTGAGTCTTTCCAGTGAATCGGAAGATTCACAGAAAGGGGCGCCAGTGGTCAGAGCAAGGGGGGCGCCTAGGGGGACACCCCAGGAAGAAGGGACCAGAGGGGACTCAGAGAGCAGCAGTTGGAAATCGGGACCAGCTTCCCCGCCAGAGCGCAGTAGGGGGGAGGGGTCCCAGGTATCGGGATCTGGTGGCTCGCCGCAAGCGGGAGGGCATGAGTCAGGATTGGCCACACCTCCATCGGGGAGCGAGGAAACGGTCAAGAGGAAGGTTGAAGGCTGCGCGCGCGCCAAGTTCAAATGCACAGGAAGGCGGCACAGTAAGCAGCCCGGATAGGGAGCCAGGTCCTAAAGCCCGCCGCAAGGAGGGAGAAGAGTCCGGGGGGTCCGCGTCAGAAGAGTCCAGGAAGGAAGAGACCACGGGGGGGGGTAGAGGGACCCAGAGGAGGAAGGAAAGATGGAAGAGGTGGAGTAAGGCTAGAGTATTAAGTTGGTGTACAGGAGGCGGAGACTCAGACGGAGCTTCGCCGGTCTAGCTTCTAAGACGTAGAGCTGCGCGCTGCGGCTTGAAAATGGAAACTGTAACTCAATAAAGACTTTTGTACAGTACTGCCGGCTAGCGTGGTCCTCTGTGAGCTAGGACCTGGAAGCGGCTCTGACAATATGCTTCTTCGTAACTGTATTTCAGTTCAACAATTACTTTGATAAAATACATATTTTGTTATGTGCAAATGGCTTTAGATACCTATTAGGCCTATAATTTACCATATAGCATATATTCAACACAAAAAACAGCAACAATTTGGTGTTGACGAAGGACAGCATATAAAGGGCCCCTTCAGCAGCTTAGGGCCTCGTCAAACCTAAATCCAGCCCTGCCGCCAAGCAGAGCTTTTGCATGTAATATGCATGGTTTTGCACTAAGAAAGAGTAAGGGCTTGTAATTATAAGTATTGCAGCAGGAAAGGAGAGGGAGTTTAACCGTTTCTTCCTCTGCTGCAGTCCCAGCTAACACTCCCAATATGCCATTTGTATTGAGAGACACACTCCTGTGTGGGGCAATTAGACCAAAGTGTCAGTACTGCCTGAAATGTGTCAATGTATCGCCAAGCTCTTGGATACAGAAACACTGATTAACTTCTTAATCAGAAAAATCTCTCAGGGGTGTACATAATGCGCGGTATCTAGCTAACGAGTTCAGTCAGCTCAAGGATTTCCACTTGCACAACTGAACTCCCCCATTTCTCCCCTCCCCACAAGGACCCCACATCCTCCCCAAATCTGCTCTGGGGGGCTGGGGAAAAAACCCCAGAACAGATTTAGGGGGTGCACAGGGGTGCGGGAGTTCCATTGTACAAGCAGAAATCCTTATGATGACAGAAAGCATTACTTGGTGCTATCTTGACTATAAGCCCATAAAATTACCCAGAAAACACAGATAATATCTTCATTTTGTTAAAAACAACACAAAAACAAATATGCATAAAATAATTATGGACGAAACACAGATAAAATCAGCAAAACTTTGAGAAAAGCGTATTCATAGCTTATCTATATGTCTGGGAAGGCTTAGTGAAATGAAGAAATACAGCAGGCATGTTGTTAAAAGATAAGATGTCTCTTTTAACAAAATGATGTTGAAAGCAGTTGTTGAGGAAGGGGTTTGAGCAAGGTGTGGAGGGAGGGGAGCCATCCTTTTACGCTGCATCGGTTCACCGGCTGCGGTTTGTCAAGGAGAGGAAGACATTTTTCTCCCACAGAGCTAATAGCTCTCGAGGAAGCATGTGACTTAAGAGCAGAAGAAGAGCCTGCTGGATCAGTAGCTCGTCTAGTCCAGCATCCTGTTCTTACAGATGCCAGCCAGATGCCTCTGGAAAGCCCACAAGCAGAACCTGAGTGCAACAGCACTCTCCCCACATGTTCTTCCTAGCAACTCACATTCAGAGGCACACACGACCCCTGACAGTGGAGATGGAACATCAAGGTGAGTAGCCTTTGAGAGCCATACAGTGGCAGCAAGCAGTCAGTGGACAAGGGGGACTAGGCTATTCCTCTAAACCAGCCTTTGTCAACCTGTGGGTCCCCATATGTTGTTGGACTACAACTCCCATCATCCCTAGCTAGCAAGGCCAGAGCTCAGGGATGATGGGAGTTGTAGTGGAACAACATCTGGGAACCCACAGGTTGAGAACCGCTGCTCTAAACGCTCCAGGTAAAGCCTAGCGCCTCCTTCCCAAAGCCTGGCAAGCTTCTGCCCGGCTTAGGGAGAGAAGTGCGATGCTCACACAATTCACCCCACCCCACCCCCATTACCTTTACAAGTTGGCACCTCTGACCCTAACTGTTCCCCTCCACAAAATTTCACCGCACACCAGGGTAGCAATATCCTCTGTGAATTTGGCCCAGTCCTATTTTAACCACTGCGTTTTGTGGAAATGAATCCCACAATTTAACTGTGTTTTGTGTGAAGAAGCACTCAGCTTCATTGCATGTCCCTATGTTATGAGGGAGAGAGAAAAACTTCCGCCCATCCGTTTTTTCCACACATCATTTTATGGTCTTCTATCACGTCCCTTCCTTAGTCACCTTTTTTTCTAATCTGAAAAGTCCCAAATGTTCTAACCTTTCCTGGGGCAGCGGCACCAGGGGAAAAGGTTTAGACACCTGCACTGTGGTTCCAGTCTGAATTGCCCCCCACCGCAGAGGTATGATCACACATCTCCAGCTTTGCACCTACTTTGACCCTTAGAATCAGGGAGAAACCTGACACAGACTGGCAGTGAAAAAAGCAAAACACCCACAGTTACCAGTTGGCCCATGAATGGAACTTAATTGTTTCATTCAATAAAAAGATTAGGAGATCGTAGCCAGATATACTTCAAATTTGTGCCAATTATGCTGAGCTTTATTCGTTGGAAAATAAATTAGATCTGACAGCAGTTTCCCCATATTTTAGCTGCACTTTTCTCTAAAGTGGAGGGCTGACACTTTGGTAAAAATCCAGTGACTCTGTTCCTAAATTGGGCAGAGTCAGAGATTAAGAATATGGTGCAAAGGAAACCATTTGAGAACCTGACCTTTCCAGCTCCACGGATGAACTAAGCGAGTGGACGATTTCAAGGTACTTTAAAAAAACAACCAGCAATTGCAGAAATTGAACAGGAATAATAAGTGTGTGTGTGTGTGTGTGTGTGTAAGTGTAAGTGTAAGTGTAATATTTTAGCCTGATGAAAAGATTTGGCATACATTTTCTTTACAATAATCCGGTAAGGCAGTTCAGTGTTGTTATCCCTGTATTACAGATGTCAGGTTGAAGCCACTTAGCCAGTTTATGGGAGAGGCGAGTTTTGAGCTGGAGATCTCCCCAATTTACAGCTCAGCCTCTCCGCCACTGTGCTACACTCACTCTGATCTGGAAAGACCAGACAAAGTCTTTTTTGTAACTTTGGAAAATCCAGTAGAAAAGCATTAGGGGGAAGAGGGGCCTGTGTGGGTGCCAGCTTAATGCTTTTTCACTGTATACTTGGTGGGAGGTAAACTGGCTGTGGGTTCTGAAAACCTCCACTGGCAGTCAGGTTTTGATTTGAATACCCATGGGATTGTTGTAGTAGCTAACAGCTTGAAGGAGAAACATCAGCCTGGAAAGATGTGGCTAAAGCGCCTACTAGTGGCCAAAAACTAAAACATCGCATAGGATTGATTTCTGGCGGATAATATTATATTTATTAACCCTACAGCGTCTGGATAAATGTGCCCTTCTGCCCAAAAACAGCTTAACAACATTTTTTTTTGTAATTAAGATTAAAATAAGAGGCACACTCCATTCTTACAATAGAAAAGGTTTACATGTAGAGTTTGTCTTTTCCACCCTTAGTGGAACACACCTGTTACGTTCCTGGAGTAGAATCATAGAATTTTAGAGCAGGAAAGGGATCTTCTGCATCATTTAGTCCACACCCACCCATACTTAATGAAGAATCTAAGCATGCCTGCTCAGTGGAAAGGATAATTCTACGAGTGTGATCAGAGTGGTTCATTTTGTTATTATTGCTTAGAGCCTAGCCTACATCAGTGGAGGCTGGTCCCAGGGCAAATGAGGCACTGCCCCACCAATCTCACTCAGTCCCCATCCTCCTGTTTCCCCTCCTATAAGCTGCCATCTTCTGCCCCCTCCTTAGTCACACTTCTGCCCTTGTAGAACTCAGCAGGGAAGCAGATGGGGACCAAACTAGAATTTGTTTCTGTTGGCTCTGGCTCCATCTGCTGTTGGGGTTCCCTGTCTTCCCTCTCATACCCAATGGGCACCAGCCCACCAACTACTGCCCTTCATCAGCGCCTCACAACAACCCTCTGAGATCGGTTAGGCTGGGAGAGAATGACTGGCTCGAGGTCACAGAGTGAGCTTCGTGGCGCATGGGGATTTGAGCACCTGGGTCTCCCCAATCCTAATCCAGCACTCTCGTCGCTGTGCATCCTGGCTCTCGGGATGCCACACTTTCTGAATGATCCAAAGTCAGTGCCTTGAACCAGTCTGGACGCTTGTGGTGTCGATTCTGAAACGTCCAAGTTTGGGGTGGTGGGGGCACATCTCACACGTAGCAGCTACTGCAGATAATACCTCCTGGTTTTAAATCCCCATTTATAAAAGCAACTTGAGCCATTTTTAAAGCAAGGGTTGGGGTTTGTTTTTTCCCCCTCCAAGGAGACAAGTAAATACACAAACACACAGAATTCCTGAGCAGAGTCTGTGGATCGCTTACAGTCGATTCCTTCGCTGGATGTTCATTCATTGCCTGGAGAAAGAGAGAAAAAGCTCTCCAGTTAGTTTTGCCTTTTAAACATATTCAGTCGCGGTGGAAACGGTCAAATCTCTGAAACAAAGAAAGCAGTAACCTCGACAGAAGTAGCCAAGAGATTCCAAACACAAACCTCGAGCTTTTCACCTAAAAAGGGAAGGATTTACAGTCCAAGCCGGAGAACCGCTCAAGAGTAAAACTAAGGAACCAGGAGAGAAGAGGGGGGTTTCTTTTTCGCTGTTGCTGTTTTGGATTTTCGCCTCCTAATATCCCTTAAACATTTCCAGGATCTTTTTCCGAGAATGGGCTGGTTTTAGGCTCCTTCTCCCACCCAGTGCACAGCTGGATCCTAAGCACGCTTACTGGCAAGGAAGCCCCACAGACATAAATGGGTTTCCAAATAAATGTGGGACTTTCTCCCAAGCCTCTATTATTTCTTGATAAAATATAGCCTTGCACTTAGGCGCAAGCCACAACCCAAACTACTTCTGAGTAACCATATTGGGATCGGGCTGCTTCTCTCCTCAGACCTCTTTAGGGAGTAAGCCTACTGAAGTCTGTCGGGTTTGCACCGCCGAGTAAACACGCGTGGCCCAAACGCTCCTGAACGCGGGTCAGCGCCATGCCTTTCAGGCGCAATTCCAGTCAACTGCCAGCACTTTCGCAAACCGATCCCTGTATTCATATTTACTCGGAAGTAAATCCTAACGGATTTCAGTGGCAGCGGCTTCCCAGGGTAGTGTATCTATATTGGGCTGCGGCTTTCAACTCTGATACATCCCTTGCGGTGGGAAAGGCTGGATATTAAACTTGAATCCATTGACTTTTTAAAATGCACGAATAAAAACATGCTGATTTCTCAGCTGAATCAGGCGCCTTCTTTAAAAGGCCTCCAACTAATGCACAATCGAGTATTTTAAAACTATAAATGTGCGCGCGCTGTGTGTCATAAAATACACGACCTGTCTCTCTCTCCGCGGATTCATTTCATATTAGATTTTTTTATGCACAAGGTATAATCAAATGCACTGAAAATGCCTTTCCTCAGATGCTTAAAAAGCAAGGAAGCTCAAACGGGCATGGAGTAAGACCCGGGGGTCCTGCCTCGCCGCAGCCGCTCCGTAAATCCCACTGCGTTGGGTGAGGCTGCCTTCAGGTACCTGAGACCCGAGACGCCAACCATGCGTAAGCCCGAAGGATTTATTTCTGGATGAACACGCTGAGGATGGCGTCGTGATACAAACAAATAACGCGGGTCTGTCTAAATGCTCGCTGATCCGACTTAAAATTTCCATATAGGTCTTGTAAAAAACGGCAGAACTGTAAAAGGAAATTTTCCTGTTTTGTTTTGCCTTCTGAGAAACACTTTCCCATTAGGCGTGTTTACTCGGGAGTAAGTTCCACTTGTTTCAGTCATGAGGTTTACCAATGTGAACGGCTTTAAAAAGAAAACCAAGTCAGCGGTGGGATGGAATCGGGTGAAAGACGATGGCCACGATCCAGCCATAGTAAAGTACTTTTCAGGCTGTCCTGAAAAGGTCCCTTCTGTTTCAATAAGAAGCTGCGTAAGTGATGGCACTGAGATATACTTCCGAGTAAACATGCATAGGAGCGAAGAGGCAGGGGGTGGCATCTATTCCATCATGCAATCTAACCCTACGCCTCTACTCGAATTTGAGACCTGTTGATTTCTATAGAACCGACTTAACTCCTCCCAGAAAAGGTCTTAAAAAGAGCTTCCTTTATTTGGATCGGGCCCATTCATTTTCTATCTGCTGCGGGGGCGAAGTCGACAAATTAACTCAAATGACGTATCAGCAAACTCCTGAAAGTATTTGTACTACCATTCTCCCCAATACATTTTGGCTCCGAGTTTAAGTAAAACCAAAGCCAGACCCAAATTTCCCCACATTAATCGCGTCCTCTTTTCTTCGTTCTTCCAATAGCAAGATATACATCACATGAAGACCGCCCCCGAACGGTCCTGGAGTTCCATTTCATTTTCATACCAATCCTTGAGTGAGTAAGCGTTCTCATCCGCCAATACGTGCTTTGGATCCGGATCCGGTGTCTAATCACTTTCAAACCAGGATTTGTCTCTGCCTGTTCTTTTTGTCCCCTATTCTGCAGTCCCTACACAGGAATCCTGAGCATCAACTTGTCTTTTTTTAAAAGAGAGAAAATATTTAGAAATCGATACGTTAAATCAATTATTATGGCTCGATTTGCAAGCGACCCCAGCCTTCTGGGTTTTAGAGACTAAAATATCCATGGGTCCTTTCAGATGGCCCGTTCCCGCATCTGTGTTGATAGTGCATTGTGTGTTTAATAAATAAATGAGCATGATGGTGGTGTTAGGGATTAAGATTAAGGTTAAGGTTAGTTAGGTATTGCATTGATCCGAATTCCTCGGAAGAAACCGGTTGGTGTGCAGCATAAATCAACGGGCGAGTTTGCAGCAATTCGCTTGCTGAGCCGGAAGAGGGAAGGGGGAGAGTCTGGAGAAAAGCTGAGGTCCTTGTGGCTAAAAACTAACCAGCCACGGTTGGCTGAAAGAGTTGGTGCAGGGAATCCCAAATGGGGAGGGGCGCTGGTGCTCTCAGGTTCTGCCCGATTGCTTCTCAGAGGTGGAGGACCAAACTGAGAACAAGATGCCAGACTAGGTGGGCCTTTGGTCTGATCCAGCAGGGCTCTCCTTATGTCCTCGTGTAAAGAAAAGCGAGCTTTCGCTCTTAAATTGTTGCTTGTTGGCGGTATCCTGATTCAATAACACCGGTCACCGCTCAACTGACACTGCTTAACTTTTTCATTCTCATCCGTAAAACGAAGATGACGCCTAAACGGATGCTGTGCATATGATCCCCGCCCCCCCCCCGTTACTCTTGATACCCTCCCTTCTATTGCCTTCTCCTCTGTCAAGAAATAAAATTCACTGTATATCCCTCGGGGCATGTTACTGTTCTACCGTTGCGCAAAGGGCCGCGTAATTGTGTTTCATTAGCGCTATCGTCGCTCCCGCTGCTGCGGTTTTCCCAGCTGAGTCGTGGAGAGCACGCTTCGTAAGCAGAACGCCCCGGGGTCAAGCCAGGCATCTCCAAATACCGCCTGCAGACATGCCACATAGACCCACGTCTGAAATCCTGGACAGAGATGCTGCCAGTCGCGAATAGGCACGACTGAGCTGCAGGAGGCCAATGTAAAGCAGCTTCCGAATAGAGAGACTTTGCGGGCGGGTTGCGGGAAAAGGTCTCTGCAAGCCCAGTGCCAAAGCGCATCCTTTTTGCTTGCGAAAGGTCTCCAGTTCAGTTTTGAACCAGAGCTTCTGCCAAGCAGAAGAGGCGCTACTGAGCTGGATGGCAGCTGCCTATGGAAGAGGTTTGCAGGCTCTCTATGGGCTGCGGTTCAGTGGTTAGAGCACGCCTTTGTTCGAGAAAGATCCCAAGTTGAGTCCCCCAGCGACGGGGCGCAATTGCTAGGGAGCCAGATCAGAAACGGACCGCGTGGCACTTAGAAAGAGACCAGTGGCCAGGCTTGTGGCTGTTCTCTTTCTTCGCTTCTTCACTATCCTAAGGTGGGGTGAAAGCCACAGGCTTGCAGGGCTCTAAAGGGGAGGAGACAAAACCCCGGAGGAGCCGAAATCTGTCAACAACAGCCATTGGCTAGGACAGTCACAAAGAGAACCTCCATGGTTAATATAGCACGGGAGGGAGGGAGAGGCTGTAGCCCTTGTGGGCTTCCTGGCTGGCCCCTGTGAGAGACTGAACATAGGACTACGACATGGATTTAACAAGATTCTTATGAACACACACACACGTGTTAGAAAGGCTTTGGTTCTGAAGTGGCTATAAATTGGGCTTTGTGGATTGCCACTGAAAAACCCGCTACACTGATGTTCTCTCCTGCCTTGTGGTATATTTATAATTTTCCATTTCTTAACACCCGAGGCCAGCATTTCCCATCCCCAGACCGCTGCCGGCGGAGATCACACCTTCGGGGGTGGGTGAAAGCAGCCTTCGAAAGTGACCCTCCCTCCATCGGATTTGGCAGTATGCGGTTGCCTTGTAGTTATTATTATTATTATTTCCTTAAAGGTGGGTGAGAAATGCAACTAGGCTCTCAGCTCCTCCCCACGCCCCCCGGTTTGTAAAGATGTTTATTTTAGATTAAGAGTCAGCTCCGTGGGTTTCCAGTCCTTCGCCGCCCCCCGCCCCGCCCCCGGTCAAGGACTCACCGGCTTCTTGTGGGTGGAAGGCAGGGGCACTTGCTTGCAGAGAGCAATGCGGTGAGGTTGCAGGTCTGAAGCCTTGGAGAGGAAAACAGAAGAATAAAACGCGTTAAAGCCATAATGGTCACACGATGCAATCTCGGGCGCACTTATTCGGGTGTAGACCCAATTTAACTCAGTGGGCTAACATCTTAGTTAAATAAACAGGTTGAAGGCTGTGCATTAAATCGAATTAGCTGGATTTAATTTGTATTTGGAAGATCAGTGCAGAATAAGAGCCTGACAGGTTCTAGACTGAGGTCGCCGCGATACTATATGCATTTATTTGCATATTAAACGCGGTGTAATTCTCTGAGGTGAAGGCACACAATTCAATCTTTATTGACAAATCCCATGCAGTCTGTCCGGGATTCTTCCCAAGTTAGTGTGTATAAGATTTCATCTTTATTTGGAACGGACACTCTCAGCAACCAGACGTCTCGATAGGACTTTGAGCAACTCTGGAGGTTTGGTTTTGTTGCTTAGGGTGGGCTGACCCATTCATCGCCTCCCTAAAATTAGTTACCAACCCTTTGAATTACATCGCCTTAAATTCTTTTGGTTTTTCTTTCTATTCGGTCTGAAAATCAGATCACCTTTGAGGCTGCAAATAATATAAAAGAAATCACATTTGTTCCGACCGAATAAAGTTTGGGGAGAAAAATCCAAACAAACCGAGACCGAGTCCCCACGTGTTCTCTTCTTTTGAAAAGAGAGCAGGCGGGGCTGCTATGCGAGCGGCGTGGCTTCGCCAGGGCCCGCCTCCTTCCTGCCGCGCCCTCTTCCTCTGTCATTTTCTCAGGCTTGGCCTTCCCCCGGTTTTCTGATTGGCTATCCCCGCTGCCATTCCACCACGCTTCGTCCCTCCCCCTCCCGCGCCAGCCTCTGAGTAAATAAAGTAAAAAACCCCGCAGTAACCGCTGACAGTTTTTGACTGGTTTCAGAAGCGCAAAGAGGAGTTTGGAAAGAGCAGGCAGTGGGTGGAGATGATCTAGGGTTACACGCGACTGCCAGGCGCAGCAGGAAATGGATGCAGAATAACGATCCTTGAAAAGGGAAACAACCTGTTGAGGTTCTTTCGCCAGCGCGCAATTGACAGTGCAGGCGCGAAGCCGGGCGCAAGGGAGCGCGGGCCCTTCCGCTGCCTTTGGGCGCTCGGCAAAGCCTCGCTGCGGCGCTCGATGCGAAGTTTATTTTGTCTGATCCCAGTTTGTTTTGACTGGAGGGAAGAGGCCGCAAACAGGGAGCTGGACGCCGAGTCGCGCGCTCCAGTCGCGGGGCAGGAGGAGCCAGCTTGTTTTTGCGCCGAGAGAGACTCCCTGGCTGCTCCTCTGGCCGCCCACGGGTAGCTTTGCCGTCCGCCCGCCGGGGCGCCCCGAGATCCGGGCTGCGCTTTAGGACTTGCGCGGGAGGGGAGGGCGGCGGCGGAGGCAAAGGCAGCATCCGGATCGGATTTCTCGACCCTGGGGGAAGCTTCCGAGAGGGCGCCTTCGCTCGCCGCCTGCCAGGCGAGACCAGGAGGAAGGAGCCCCTTGGCGAAAGTTGCGCCTCGTCCGCTGAGCGGCGTCCGTCGGCACTGGGGGCGCCCAGCGTGGGCTCGCGGTGGCCGAGCGGCTGGGGCCGTAACCCCGCCGGGGAGCGGGCAGCCGCCGTGCGCTCTTGGGCACCTGGCCGCGTGCGCCCCGCTCCGCAGCCGCGCGCGCCTCCCTCGCCTCTCGGCTGCTGCGGCCTCCTCGCCCCGGCCCCCCTAACGCCCGCTGTTGTGATGCGTATTCCCGTAGACCCCAGCACCAGCAGGCGCTTCACACCTCCCTCCACGGCCTTCCCCTGCGGCAAGATGGGCGAGAACAGCGGCGCCATCAACGCGCCGGCCCCGGGAAGTCGCAGCCGGCCGGAGGCGCGCTCCGTGGTGGATGTCCTGGCCGATCACCCCGGCGAGCTCGTGAGGACCGACAGCCCCAACTTCTTGTGCTCCGTCCTGCCTTCGCACTGGAGGTGCAACAAGACGCTCCCCGTGGCCTTCAAGGTAAGCCGAGGGAAAGCGAGGGCGCTGGGGAGGGGAGAAGGGGGGGTAGAGAAAGGGAAGATAGACGTGGAGATGGAGAGGGGCGGGTGGGAGAGAGGCGCGCAGATGTTTCCTGCCCAGCCAGCTTCCCAAGCGCCCAGGAGAACTAGTGGTTTAACGGAAAAAAGGGCAACGGGAGAGGAGGGGAGGGGGAGGAGGGTGGGTGGGGGAGCAGAAACTTTCCCCCTTGGCGAAGTCACCCTCGTGTTGCCCCCTTAGTGTGCAAGGCGCTGTACAGACGCGTCTCCCAAACCAGAGAGTGCCCCGACCAGCCAATTCTGGGAGCGCGAGTGCTCTTTAGTCATGAAACCGCAACCCTCGCCAGAGCCCGCAGTTTAAAGCGTCGGTTCTGCTTCTTGGGAGCTAAGCCCCATTGAACGCAGACAGACTAACTTCTGCGGAGCGAGGCATAGGATCGCATTGCTATAAATGCCTCCGCAGTCGGCTCGGCTGGGAGTCCAGGCTCATGGGTCTCATAGGCTCTCCACCGTCCGGTTGCAATTCTGTTGCTCGCTTACCTGACAGTTAACCCCATTGAATTCAATGGCATTTTACTTCGGAGCAGGGGTGGATAGGATTGCACTGTGAAGGCCTCAGCCTAAGGCTGCAAAACCGAAACACACTTGACTAGGGAGCCTGTTCTATGGAACACAGGGGGACTTGTTTCCGAGTAAACGTGGTCCGGTGTAAACGACCACAGTTACTTGTGTTGGGCAAAAGAATCCGGGTGATTTAGGGGGTCAAGCAAAAGGCGGCGAAGCTTTTTGCTGAGATAGACCATTGGTCCATCTAGTTCAGCACTGTTTGCACGGACTGGCAGCGGTTCTCCGCTGCCTCAGACACTGACCTGTCCCAGCTCTACGTGAAGTTTCCAGGGATGGAACATGGAACGCTCTGCCACTGAGCTGGGCCCTTCCCCATGTGTCAAATGCCAAATCTTATTTATATCCAAAGGCCTTCCCCCTAATCTTCACCTACTTCTCCATACTCACGCACAATCCGCTTTAAAGCACCTCCAATAAGTGTCAATTGAATGCATTTAATTCCTTTTCTCTCGCCTCCTGCCTACGCTCCAGGCGGCTTCCAATGTAAGAAAATACAATGCAAACTGGGTATGGAGATATAGATCACTGTGTTGGTTGTTGTTGTTTTTTAAAAAAAACTTTTTAAAACCCAGATCAGTAATAGTAAAGATTCTAGTCCCGAAACCATTGGCTTTTAAAATCGGAGCTGAGTGCCGTTGTGCCTTGTGCATATTACAGCTCCCCCTCCCAGTTCCAAATAATGTATCCCTATCCTTTCAACCGCAGCCTACTAGAAATCGGGAAAGCAACGTCCTTAAAGGCAGGCTCCTCGCACGCAGTGGATTTGACCCCAGCGTCACTTCTGCATTTTGGATGTAAAGGAGGATGGCTCTCCCTCGCGGTTTTTTGAATATGATAGGGAACGGAGGACGAAATAGCCCCTTTAAAGAATTAAATAAAATCAACCTAAACTCCTTTTTCTAGCCGGACTGGATGTCCGATTCGAATTCAAGAGTAGGGTGTGGGCTAAGCCTTATCCCCAAACCTGAGTGATAATACCTGCTTCGCTCTAAATATGATCGGCCGTAACCTTGGGCGCATTTTCTTAACCAAGAGAAATGTTGCTGTGGTCGCGACGGCTTGCAAACCCCAAGGCACCGTAGTTAAGTAGAAGTAGTAGTGGTGGTAGTAACCGCCACAGCCACCGGCTCTCTAGGGAAGAAACCCTGCTATCCTATTCACACACCCCAAGAGCTCTCTTTCCCCCTACTAATTAGTATATCCCGCAAAAACCAGTGATCCCTCCAGATCGTCGGAGGGGCTTCCACTGAAGTCCGCCGGATCCCATTGCTTGCTTAATGGAACTTCCGAGGAAATGGGCTGCGCAGCTTCAGTCAGAAATGTTGCTTTGCTCTCTAGAGACTATTCGAAGGCTGCTGCCCTTCCCCAATTCACCTCAGTTCTCGTTTTTGCTATTTAAAAATGGCAGGGGTTGCTGTTCTGCAATCCTCAGGCCAGAGCAGCCCCATTTTACTCCAGGCAACTTTTTGAAGAAGGCGAGGTGCCCGGGGGAGTCGGCATTTGGTTTGTCTTAAGGTTCTGGTCCTCGTGGGCGCCGGCATCTGTATTGCTTAAAATACCAGGCTCTGTAGTTTGGCAGAGTTGAAGCCCTGATTACTGTATTTAGATAGATTGCCATTAGATAAGTTAGAAGAGTTATTATGTGCATGCGCGCGCACAACGCAATATTTTGCCTGGCATCACGTCCCAAGCACACCCGAGGTATTTGGAACTAAATTTAATCGAAATCAGCGGCACAGCTTCTGAGCAAATTGCAGGTTAATAATGACTTTAGGTATCTCCTTAACATACTTTTGACTCCTTTGCCTTCAGGGTGTATGGAGTATTTAAAACGGGTGGGCACTCTCCTCCTTCACGGTGTCTGCCTGCATAGTTATAAAAAACCAGGGTTCAAATCCCTCTGCCCCTTCCTCCTTATATCTGCTTTTCGGGGTTGTGTTCTCCTGGGGCAAAGACCTGCTCAGCTGCAAAGTCCCCGCGTACTTGGAAGGCGCCATCGTGAATCGTCGTTGAAACGGATCCGATGTGGTTTAAAGGCTGCTTGTCTCCTAAGCCCTCTTTTACTAGGGAGCAAGTCATGCTGGGTTCTTGCTCGTCAGCAAACTTGTCGGTGCCCCCCCCCCCGGTGTATAAGCCCCCTTGGAGCCTGCTCCGGGCTTAGCAGGTTTCTGGACAGGAGCCCTGAAAACCACAGGGGCCTCTTCGTCCCTTTGGAAGACTGACTGCTTCCAGCTTGGTGGGTCCCAGGATCACACACCCCGCTGCCTAAACCTCTTTCTGTGTCCCAGCTTTTCATTCCACCCAGTAATGAAGCTGGCCTACATTGTGCGCTCCCCCCCCCCCTTCCTGGGACTTTGAGTGATGCGCTTATTTTTAATTTTTAAAAAGCAACATTTCCTCAGCGTTGTTTTGCCCCCAGGCTCCCAGCCTCTTCTCTGATTGTTCCCTTCAGTTAGTAGCGACGATCAGGAAACTTTGAAGTTTAAAAGGAGTTTAGGCTAATTAACTAACTGGGGTTTAAAAAACAAAAAAAAAAGGAGGAGGAAGATGTAATCTTCAAGGAAAAAGCAGAGCAACCCAACGGTATCTGATCAATCCTGTTTCCCTTTCCCCTTCCTCTTATCTTTCTTAATAAGCGTTTGCTCCGCTGCTGATCTCGCCACAGCTATTTTAATTCTTTCTTAATTTTAATCCCTTGCCTCTCAAAGGGTTACAAAAATCACCACTCTTTTTTGATCTGCCATTGAGCTTGTACGTTTTGTTCTAGGGGCGTTTATTTCCCAGTAAGCCTCCGCTGGATCTCAACTCCATTGCCAAGGCCTCGATTGCCTGAGGTCTAGATCCTTTTCTGTTTTCTTTTCTTTTTGTTTTCAGGTTTATGCCCAGCTAGATGTATGGGATGATGATGATGATGATGATGATGATTATACTACAAGATCCTTTTACACGGGCGTTTATAAAAGTTTAGCAAAACTAACCTCAATACTTTCAAGTAATTGAATTCCTGGTGGGTTGTCAGATGAACTGTGGTTATTATTTACATCAGTGCAAATGGTGTGCAGAGTAACATGGTCCAGCTGTAGCGCGGAAGTTCTAGGTAGTTGTCCTAGCTGATGGCCACAGAGAGATCTTTCCCCTTCCTCACTGTGTCACGTACATCTAAAGCGGTAACCATCGCCAGCAAATTGCATGGTTTAACCACGTACTGCGGGAGCAGACAATGCGGTGGCTTCCAGATGTTGGTGGACTACAGCTCCCATCAGCTGAAGCCAACATAGTCAATGGTCGGGAACGATGGGATTTGTAGTCCAACAGTACCTCAGCTATTCCAGACATTAGCTGCATACTCACTATACAAGCAAAGTACCCCGAAAAGGATTCTGAGAACTGTAGTTTACCACTCACAGAGCTACATTTCCTAGCACTCTTAAGAAACTACAGTTGCTAGGATTCCTCTCTCTCACTCTGTGTGTGTGTGCTTCAAATATAAGGGATGCATGCAGCCAAGCGCGCACCCTCTCTCTCGCTCCCCCCAAGATTTTGCACAGCCTCCAAATCCAGCCGCAAGCGAAACTCTTCTAAGCTGCAGCCCCATTTCCCGGGAATAAGCCCCACTGCACCCACGGGGAGCTCCTTCTGCGCAGTCATGCCCATGCCCAGAGTGGTAGAGATTTCAGCACCTGCCGAAGGTTGGGATCCTGAACCCACGGCGAGTTGGTCCTTAACCGGACCTTGCTCACGCTGGGTCTCAGGCGCGTGCCAGGTTACCTGCAGCGACGCTGACACTCCCAAGTCGGCAGGCACCGTGGAGGCTTGCCCAAGGACCATAACTCCGCGGCCTTTAACTTTCGAGTAAGCACGTGTCGTTCGGGGCTTGCTGATGCACTACCCGCCCCCATGGAAAGCAATGCTTAACTTCGACAGTGCGCTATCCCCTTATTAGTATTATCCGGAGGCACTGAGAACCCGAAAAGTGTTCCTGTTTGGCTAAATTTTGACAACGTGTTTGGGGGCAAGGGTGACAACGAGGAGGAGGAGAGGCTGGGAATTGCAGAGAAGCGTGAAAGGCAGAAAGAAGCAAAGGAGAGAAATAGATTTTGTTTAAAAGAAGAGCGCGCACGCAAATGAGAGGCGCGTTAGTAAGATATCTGTCATCGCTTAAGGAAATTA
Organism: Podarcis bocagei; assembly: GCF_964188305.1. NCBI lineage: Eukaryota > Metazoa > Chordata > Lepidosauria > Squamata > Lacertidae > Podarcis > Podarcis bocagei. Next base: position 29,056,246 of record NC_138132.1, read on the forward strand.
ACAAACCACAACAATTTAACGTCTCCTCCGATTGTGGATTTGTGATCAGACAAAGAAAGGAAAACCCGGTCGAAATGAAAGTACAGTAGATCTCTGCACATGTTTCAGCACTAAACTGTAGGATGGAAATCGGAATGCTGGAGGAGTTAAGAAGAGAACTTTTAAAGCTCTGGGCGCCTGGGGTTGGGAGAGCGCCCCATTGAATTCAGTGGGTTCCCTTTCCCCAAATTATTCATCGGAGCATAGGAGGCAGCGTTCCTCTGCACAGGCTTATAACATGGGGGATCACAGTGGAAGTTCATTTCTGTGGACCTAAGACTGAGCTGCAACTTTGCAGATTCTCGGTTAGCCTGACCTTACCCAAGATTTTAACCCATTCGCACCGAGCGGACATGAATTTCCCAGGGAAACTACGTCGAATCGGGGCAACCTCCGCGTGTTATTGTTGTTATTTTTTTTAAAAAAAGAAACATCGACAAAGAAATAAAACTAAAAGCAAACCCTCGAACCCTGCTCTGCCCGCGCGCAGTGGCCGTGGAAAGGCGAGAGATTTGCTTGGCATCCTTTGCAGGCTAAATTATTAGTCCCATATAATGGAGGCCGTCGTGTGAATTCACGGTGCAAGTAAATTATTTGAAATACTGCATATTGCAGTTAAAAGAAACGTGAGATGTCTGTGCTCCAGGATTCTCTTCTGAGGCTGTCAACTGTTCCCATTTTTTCAGTTTTGGGAAAACGGATCTCCACGTGGATGAGGAATGCACTGGAGGAAAGGGCGTTGTCTGTCTTATTTGATCTCATTTTCAGAAGAAGGGGGGCGGTGGAAAACCTCCGCTTGTTTGGAAGCATTTAATTTTATTTTCTAAGAGGGGCCTGTCATTCAACGTGTGAGACTTTGCTTCTGAGTAAATCCTCCTCTTCGAACCGGGCTGCAACCCTTTCCCCGGCTTTCATGGGAGTAAGGCCCGTTGACTCGAATGGCAGTTACTTTTGAGTAAGCGGGCACAGGCTTGACCTCCACGATTTTGTTTGCTCCGAGGATACGCCATCCAAAGGCCGGGTTCCACCCAGATAGAAGAAACTGGTTTCTGGAGGGACACCCGCCCCCCCCCCGCCTCTCCTTGGGTGTACTCTTGTTAAAATGAATGGGGTTGTTTCCGATTCACACCCCTCCTCTTCCGAAACCAGAGGCAGGAGGCTCTCTCGAACAAAAAGGGCGACATCGATGATTAAATGCACAAAAAGAAAAACACTTTAAGTAAAATTATCTCTATTGCAGCACCGCTTAATTAAAAGGGATATAATTATCATTTTCTCCCTGCCACCGACGCACGAAGGGAGGAGGACACGCAGGAACCGTATTCTGAAATCTCGTCATCTGCGGGGGGGGGGGAGCAAAACAGGATGACTCGTTTCCAACTAAATGTCATTCAGAGTAGACCCATTGAAATTAATGGACCTAAGTTGGTCGTGCCCATTCAGTTTCAACAGCTGTACTGTGAGCAGGTCCAATGTTGGCTCTGTAACCCACTGATACCTTTTGAAAAGCCGCCAACCCCCTTTATAAAATTTTCGTTTTCATCCCCCCCCCCCCATGGGGGGGAGTTGTGGCTGTATTAGCCGTTTCTCATGTGCGTAGCCAGGATTTTTGTTAGGAGGGGGCGGGACTTTTGCTGGGGGGGGGGCAGAACCGTCGTGATTGGTCAGTTAAGTATTTCTATTGTTTTACTTGATCTAGGGGGACAGCTGTCCATCCCTGCTCCCCCCCCGCCCCGCTACTCGCGCCCATGCTATTTATCCTGAAGTTTGGATCCGTAGAAGCTCTGAAACGCCGATGAGGCATTGGATGGCTCTTTTCAGGAAAGCAAAGGCCAAGATCCTATGCACACGTACTCGGGAGTAAGCCCCAGTGCACTCAAGGCGGGTTGCAGTACTTCTGAGTAAAGGTGCGCAGGATGCGGCCGCAGCCGAGCTTGCCACAATGTTCTGAAGTTTACCCAGTTCAAAAAATAAACACCGCCCCTTTCCCCCTTAAGTAAGATGAAAGCAAACTACCGTGTCTGTTAAAACCAGATTCAGCGGTGCATAGTGCAGGTGAACTGATGGCGCATATAACCCAGCCTACACTGAAGCCCTTTGAGATGCCCAGCTGATCTAGTTGGGATTTCAAAGCGCTTCGCTGCGGTCGGATTCGTCAGCAGGGTCAACAACCAACACTGGCAAAAAAAGGAAAGAAAAATGGCAAGGCTGCGCGTTTCCGAGGTAAGCAGAGCGCTTCCTCAGGCGCCAGGTCGGAGACCTTTCATGTTGTTTATTGAGTGGGTGGTTTTTTAAAATAATAATAATAATAATAATAATAATAATAATAATAATAATAATAATAATAATAATAATAATAATAATAATAATAATGGGTCTTGTTGCAGTCGCTAGCCTACATCAGGATTGAGACGTTCCTTCCCCGCAGATTAGCTAGTTTCTTTGCCAAACAGGTGTTAGTACAAAATAGCCTCCGGCCGGACTCTGCCCAATTACAACTGTAGCAAAACCCCAAAGCGCGCGTTGGGGAACCTAAGGTTCAAAATAGGCGCGGAGGAACTTTTCGCTGGTGTTTTGCGTTTCAGATACACACCTCCAGTGCTGTTTACGGAGCCGTCCCACCCTTCTTCTAGAGAACGATCCTTACGTTATAGAGAGGAGGAATGCACTAGTCTCCTCTGGTTTAACGTTTCTGAATAATAATAATAATAATAATAATAATAATAATAATAATAATAATAATAATAATAATAATAATACCCTTCTCATCTGTGATTAATCTCTGTAAAGTTATCCAGGGATTCAACTCTGCCTTCTGGTCTAGAAGCTCTTCCCCCAATCGATTTTTGTTTCAGACTCTATTCTGGGTTGTAGAGGAAATGGACTCTGTACATGTTTAGGAATGCTTTCAAGACAGTTAAGAGGCTGGTCCTGGCACAAATGAAAACCCTGCTTCTGATGAGGCAGGAAGGTGCAATCCTATCCTCTGTGTTTGTTCGGAAGAAGGTCCTTTTGAGTTTAATGGAAATTAGCCACCAATAAGTAAGGCAACAGAGGGTTGCAGCCTTAAAAGCTTAAAATGCCAATGTTTAAAAGAATAAAAGACATTTCCCTTCTTCCACTCCACAAGTCAAAAGTAGTGAACCCCTAAGTGCAAAATGATTCTCTTTAACAAAAAAACACAAAACCCAGAACGTCTTGCAACACATAACCCAAACCCCCAGGGTAAAAAAACCCAACACCCACCCTTTTCTGTTCCCTTAGAAATCCACCTAAGGATTTCATCCTAAAATAATTCCCTCTTTATATTTAAAAGCAACGACACTGGTAGTTCTGTTGATCTGTTAGGAATAAATCCATAGGGACAGTAAAACAAGAGTAGCATATGGTTATTGTATTTGTATTTGTTAAAAAACAACAATTAAAATGATTTTTAAAAAGTCTACATTTTGGGCAGAATCAGGGCCATAGTTAAAGAAGTCCTATGACCTGCCAGATCTGCTGTATGCTCCCCCTCCTTCTCCCACATCACAGGCATTGCTAGGAACATAATAGGCTTAGGGGGCACAGATTGATGCAACAATTTTGCCTCTGGGTAAACTGAGGTCCTGAGTGACTGAGGTCTCAACAGCACTGTGCTTTGCAGCCACCCTATAAGAAAAGGAGATTGGAGGAGCAGGACACCCAGAACCCAGTGACAATGAGTTGGCAGCCCTGGGCCCCTCTGTAACAATGTCCCTGTCCTGCATAACCTTTCATTTAAAAATATGTTTCTATTCCCTTTTACTGTTAGAGTTACAAGGGGAAACATGCAGGGAGTATTCTGCCCAGTCTGTGGCTCATTAAGAAAGAAACTTGCTCCCACCTTCCGATATTCTGGCCAATGATGTGTGCCAGAGCACTGGGATAATTCAAAAGCACTAGGCAGACTCCCTTGTCCCAAAATTTCAGGCCATGGATCCCAGGCACAAAGTCAAACTCTCTTCTTTTCCATTGATCTAAGTGTTGATTATTGTTACCTAACTGTGGTCAAAACAAAGTCCTATGTTTCCTATGTGGCTAAAATTAAGACAGGAAGCTCCTTGGGGCTTACATTTACGAAGCTTTGTGAAATGCTATTATATTAACGGTCTGATAAAAGATTAATAATAATTTATAACAATTGGCTTTGCCAGATCATCAGTCCTGTCTAGCTCAGTGTTATCTGCACTGATTGGCAGAGGTGTTCCAGGTTTTCAGACAGGGGTCTCTCCCAAACTTTCCAGGAGGTGCTGGGGTTTGAACCAGGGACCTTCTGCATACAAAGCTACAGCCCCTCCTCCAAAGTTTAACAATCACTGCTAAGTTGGTCTTTATTCAGTCCAAGACTTTTAGACTGCACTCCTGTGCATCCTTGTTTGGCAGTAAGCCCCATCAAGCACAGTGGGATTTCATTCTGAGTTAAGCCTTTTATTTTATTAAATCTGTACATCACCTAGGATTACACTGTTTAAGCCCCATGGATTGCAAGGGTGGTGGTGATGAGGAGACATTTTTACCTCTCCCATTGTAATTGACGGAGCTTAATTTTGGCTGGACCAGATCCTTCCTTAATTAACTTAGACATAGTTAAATTCATTTGGCCTGTCCACAAATTACGAGTTCAGCTTACTATTTTGAGCCTATTTTGGCCCTTTTAAGTTACTCTGCTAGGGAATGAAGAGCGACATTGTCAAGAGTGGCCTTTGCTTCTAACAGGAAGTGATAGCTTTTGCATTTTAAACTGTAAGGACATGATCCAGAATGAAGTCAAATGCTTTTAAAGCACCATTGATTTCCACTGGAGAATTAAATACACTTTTCATTCTCTCCCACTGAAATCAATTGACTAGATCATGCCCCCCCCAAGTTATCTTCTACTTCATCCCACATTTTAATAAAATAACAGTGAAGATTTGATAATATGCAAATTTGTTTCCATTTTGAACCGCTCAGTAATAAATGCTGGAATTGGTCAACAGCCCAGGTGATAGCGAAATAGGTTATTGAACTTAAATGCCTTAATATTTATTGTTTATGTGGGTATACCTATATATGTTACAGCCTTGTTTTCCAAGTGTCCAAGAAATACTAAAATAATAGCACTTATTTCAGTTTCTAAAGGTTTATTCAGAAGTGACTCTGCTCTTTTGTAACATGATCGTATGCATGTTTTACCCAAAAGTACAGCCCTCTGAGTTCAATTTTATTTACTTCCTAGTTGCCAAACTCCAATCTTTTTCCAGTCTCTTTCACTTTTGTATTTGTTTTTTTATAAACCCATTTTAGCCCATTTCCGCATTAATCCATTAAAAAAACACCCTGTGTGAAAATTTTTATTTTAAGTATATAACTTTAAATATATTTTCTCTGGAAATACACATTGCTAAGCACATTTTCTCAAAAAATACCCATTTCTAAATAACAATAACAATATTTATATCCCGCCGTCCCCAGCCGAAGCCAAAGTATGCATTTCAAAATGTATTTTTCATATATCATTACACATTGCACTTATCAGTCAACTTTTTATATACGAAAGGTAGCTTAAAGAGACTTACAGAAAAATAGCACGTACAATTAAAACCAACATTAAACTGAAACAGATTAAAAGTTAAAAACACATGCATATTTGCATGGATGAATACATCCTATGTAGAACATTTAGGAAGTACAAAAACTGGTAGACAACAAATTTCCTATCCACACATTAGCTTGGGAGGTATAGATCAGGCCAGTGCATACCAGGATTCACAGAGCTCAAATTCCTCAAGCATCCCAAGTGACGTGTGCACTGGATTGCAGCCTGAGACCCGTGGAAGAGAAATTCATTGGTCAAGTATATTCCCTATGTTAACTACTACATCTTTGCAGATGCCTGCATCATACATGCATACCATGGATTTTTTTGTCTCAGGGGCCAAAGCGTCTTGAAATGCCCCTCAGCGGTTGGGCAAGGAATTTTAAGGGCAAAGTTCTAGCTCTGCGGTACAGCATCTGCTTTGGATGCAGAAAGTCCTGGGTTCAACCCACAGCATCCCAAGGTTAAAGGTAAAGGGACCCTTGACCATTAGGTCCAGTCGTGGCCGACTCTGGGGTTGCGGCACTCATCTCGCTTTATTGGCCGAGGGAGCCGGCGTACAGCTTCCGGGTCATGTGGCCAGTATGACTAAGCCGCTTCTAGCAAACCAGAGCAGCACACGGAAACACTGTTTACCTTCCCGCCGGAGCAGTACCTATTTATCTACTTGCACTTTGACATACTTTCGAACTGCTAGGTGGGCAGGAGCTTGGTCCAAACAACGGGAGCTTACCCCCTCATGGGGATTCGAACTGCCAACCTTCTGATTGGCAAGTCCTAGGCTCTGTGGTTTAACCCACAGCGCCACCCGTGTCCCTATCCCAAGGTTAGGGATGTACAAAATCATGGAAAGCTGCTACCAATCAGCAGACACAGTACTGAGCTAAGATGAGCCAATAGCATTAGGGGATCTTCTTATGCTGCTGTGTTTCTAAACTCAACCATTTCTTGTTGCTGGTGGTTTCTAGGTGGTTGCCCTTGGAGACGTGCCTGATGGCACTGTGGTTACTGTCATGGCCGGTAACGATGAGAACTATTCAGCGGAGCTCCGGAATGCCTCTGCGGTCATGAAAAACCAAGTGGCCAGGTTTAACGACCTTCGCTTTGTTGGACGGAGCGGCCGAGGTAAGGAGACTGGAGATCAATGAGTTGATAACAAATTTAGAGGTGGCTTTAAAAGGTGGCTGAGTTCTTGGAGGATATTCACACACGACACTATCCACACATATTGTACTTCTTTATTAGAACATTTCATCCTGTGTAAATACACCACACAGTGTGCCTCACAACAGGAGTTCCCAAACTGTGGTTCATGGACTATCTGTGGTCCAGAAGCTTCATTCAGGTGGCCCATGGCATGTCTGTGGATTTGTGGTTAAGATGGGAGACAGCACATCTATTCCATTAAATATTCATATTAACTTTTGATTGCATTTTTATGGTTTCTTTTCTTGCATATTCTATTTTATTGCGTTACAATCTGAATTCTATGGGAATTATCCTCTAAGAAATAAAAGAATCCATAAAAATGCGATTAAAAAATCATACAACGTCTAGCGCAGTCCATTGCAATGGCTGCAACAGGCAGAAAAATCATTAAGTGGTTCACCCAACCTTCAGCTGTTTTCACATGGTCCATGAGGTGGAAATCTTTGGAAACCCTTGTCTTACAATGACTTTTTTTAAAAAAACACAATGTCCTAAAAAGAGTACAGAATAATTTTAAAAGAGAGACTGGGTTATCAGTTAAATTAAAAAACAAACAACCCCATAAAATGAAAGACTGCTGGAACAAAACGCTCTTCCAATAGCAGTATGTAATCAAAAAGGTCTCATCCCTCAGCAGGCTTGCGGGGGGGATCCCAAGTTTTATAGAAGTACAACAAATTTTGAGAGGGAAATTTTGAAAGGGGGGCACTTCCAAATTGCACACTGAGGACTGAGCATGTTCAGTGGGCACAAAATGCTGACTGGCTGTTTGAGGCAGTGGGGACGGAATGGAAAACTCACGAGGAATTGAATGAGGGGATAGCTGGCTGGGACCCTGACCAGTCTGGAGCAGACTACATGCCATGATTTGTTGCAGGACCTACTTGTTAGTCATGATAGCTGAATGGAACATCCATGATCAGAGGCAGTTTAAAGCTGGAGGCATTTAAAATGAAATATACATATTATCTTCTCCATCACCTCCCAGAAAAATGGGTAGAGAACCTCCTGTTGGAACATTCAGGACAGACAAAAGAAACAACTTCTTCACACATTGCATTGTTAAAATATGGAATTTGCTCCCACAAGAGATAGTGATGGTGGCCACCAATATAGATGGCTTTGAAAGAGGACTAGGCAAATCCGTGGAGGATAAGGCTACTGGAAGCAGCTACTGGCCATGATGGCTATGTTCTACCTCCTCTGTCAGAGGCAGTATGGGAATCACAAGTGGAGAGAAGGGCTACTGACTGGGCGACATCTGGAGGGCCACAGGCTCTGCCTGCTCCCACTGTACAACTTACAAGCACACATGCCTGGGCCCTGCAGAGAATGCACGGAGGGCAGAGTGAGGCCAGCAGTGGGGATTCAAAGCCCCCACCCCAGGGTTCATTCTGCAAAGATCTGTTGCATGGCCAATGCCAATGCTGATCTTATTGTGTTTAGCATGTGCCTGTTCTTCTGCAAAAAGTGCCACACTGTAGCTGCATAAGTTATGTTGCATGAACAGCCCTGATGCTGATCTTATGGTGTGTTTCAGCCTGTGCTGCTGCTGCTACAGGAAGTGGCGCACTATAACCGTGTCGGCCGCTGGCCAGCCTTTCTTCCAGTCTTTTGAATGTATACATGCAAACCGTCAAAGAGATTTTTGGCTTCTCGGCATTAAGGCCCAAGTGATCTTAAGAATGATTTGCGTGTAATAACTGTTTACTTGTTGCTCTCTATGAAACCCAAATAGTTTACATTCTTTCGTGCATTTCCGCTTTCCCATTGGCTCCTTTCCTAAGTGGCAGGCAAGGCTTTCTTTCAAAATCTCCCCCACATAACTGCTTGCAGGTTGATGAATGGAAAAATGTTTTGCTTTTATGAATTAAGCTTTCATTTCTGTACTCAATTATTTGCTTTAAGTCTCCTCCCTCCCTCCCCTTTTTTCCATCCCCCTTACACAAATTTCCAAACTGTACATAGCTCCATCCGAATTTGACTCTTGAATTCATTAGGAACCCCCCTACTCAGGTCTCCATGTCTGGGATAAGAAATTACAGTAGTCTGGAGTCCTTGGGAAGCCTGTGAGGAGTTTGATTTCAAACTAGGATACGTGATTCTAAAGCCTCTTGGTTAGCAAAAAGTCTTTTGTCTTCAAGTGCATGAAATGTCCCGTTTGGGCTCTCTGTTCTGCATGCTATAAAAAGTCCATGTTTCTGACAGTGTAGACTAATTCTGAACAGGATAGTGCTGTCCTGAACATGTCTTTTACCTTTTGGGTTGTTGTTGTTTTTTTGCAATGATTTCCCACCAATTAACGAGGAAACCCCCCTACATTTGAAAATTATTGAAGGGCAGAGGAAACATAGGTGAAATTCTCAAGGGTGAGGTGCAGGGTTTGTTTGTTTGCATTCACTCTCACTTTTGAGTTGGATGAGTTTTTGTGAGTTTCTTTCACCAATATCTGGTAGCTTTCCTTCTATAGCCTTTCTGGGAGTCTGTGCTTCCTGAAAACCTCATGATATCCTTGGTTGTGATTTCTTCTAAATCAGGGGTAGGCAACCATTTGCCTTCCAGATTTTGCTGAACTACAAATCCCATTCTCCCTGGCCATTAGCCATGCTTGCTAGGACTGATGGTAGTTGTATTTCAGTAACATCTGGAGGGCTTAAGCAGGGCTTTTTTTCCAGCTGGAACGCACTGGAGTTCCAGCACCTCTTTGGCGCGTTCCGGCAGCTCCATTAGGTTGGGGCACAGTACCTGGGGCTGTGTGGCATGATGATCAGGTTGCTGTGACGATTGTGGCTGCCAAAAGTGGCGGTGGGGACAAAGAGCTCAGCAACTTTGGGTAGGTGCTCAGCAAGTTCCACCACCTCTTTTTCCAGAAAAAAAGCCCTGGGCTTAAGGTCCCCTACATCTGCTCTAAGCACAGGAAGCTAGAGAGGCTGCCTGACATGTGCTTACCAGCTGTCCACTGTGTTGTTAATGCCAGTGTTTGTAATTAGCAGGATCAAGTGCTAACTTTTTTTTGTGGACTGTACCATGTAAGATTGGGGGTGTACAAATGTGTGTTCCCCGGGGGATGCATGTTTGAATGCTCACACACATGAACATGAAATCTCCTTGTACATAGAAATCTAGCATGCCAGCTTATCAGGTTCAGCCTGACATTTCCCTTGATGAGCTATTTTTCTGTGTGCAACACCCGCCTTCAATGGGGGAAATATCCAAAACTTCAGTATTGTGCCTTTAACAGCTTAATGCATAGAGAAGGTGGAGCTGCTCTTTGCCTGGAGATGCAGCGTTTTATTTATTTGTTTTCAAGTATTGATATTAGGCTTTTCCTCAGAAAAGATAACAAAGGATTAAATACAGAATGAAAAAGAGCAAAATCCATAAATAATACAAGCAATACAATACAATACAAACACAGACTCCTAAACATAGAATTTCACTCACGCAGTACACTTACACTCATTTAATATCCACATCCACTAACACATTTGTACCTCAGACAACCTGCCCACATTCACCCAAACTCACATATACTCTCAATAGTTACAGATCTCAATAATTCCCTGGGTACAAATATATAAAGGCTGCACTACAATACTGTCAGCCTAACACCATGAGGCAACATATATGCAGCAGCACAAAAGAGAAATGGCCGCCCTTGTCCAAAATGGTGTAAAAAACTAAGACGGGAACGTGGGCAGGGTGAGGGGATCACATAGTTAAAATGTGTAAATGGGATGGAAGTCTTACAGTGCAATTCTATGCAGTGTTTTTTTTCTGGGGGGAGTACACAGGGGTACACATACCCCTAAGCATTTTGTGAATCTTTGTAATAATAATAATAATAATAATAATAATAATAATAATAATAATTAATAATAATAATTAACAACAACAACAACAACAAAACAACAACAACAACAACAACAATAATAATAAATTTATTATTTGTACCCCACCCATCTGGCTGGGTTTCCCCAGCCACTCTGGGCGGCTTCTGCAAAGACCAAAAATACACTAAGAATATACACTTTTGCCCATGTACTGTATTTATTTTTCCCAATTTCAACTATAAAATGGTGATTTTCTTGAGTCAAAATGAGAGTACCCCTAAACATTTTTTAAGAAAAAAAGCACTGATTCTATGTATTCAGAAGAAAGCCATGTCGGTCTCAAAGGGGCCTACTTCCACGTTGGTGTGCACACAATTGCAGCCTAAATAAGCAATAAACAATAAAATCATTATTTTATTTGACTTCCTTCTTCAGGGACTATGGACCACTTGGTATAATAGTCCATAAAACAACTTCTTCCCATCAGACTTGATATATAGGCAAGCAACTTCAATAGGATATTGTGCAAATACAATATTTACACCTGCCTCATTTCTGTCCCCAATGAGCTGTTACTGGTAATAAAGGCAGAGGAGAACCAGTTAAAGAAGGTGACTCAGTCTAAGTGGGGACAGACTGCCCACAGCAAGACAAAATAAAGTAGTTAATTCCTAAAAACAGAGGCTCCAGATTTAGTAATGTGTACAAATATGCATACACTTGGGTAAAATGTGCATATAAATGCATATACATGTGAAAATGACATACAGAAATGTCACTAAGGAAAATTGTGTGTGTGTGTGTGTGACAGAATTGCATAGAAGTGTGTACGCTAGGATAATTTTGCACGAAGATGCTGATAAATTTTAATGAGGCCCTCTTCTTTCAAAATTGTGTGAAAAGTGGGAGAACTGAATTTTAGATTTAAAAACGAGAAGCTGAGAAAAACCGAAACTAACAGATTTGCCTAACCCAAACCCATGCACCTGACTCTTGTTTGGGTGTTCTCCTTGTTCATAAACTCCTCATGTGAGTAAAGGAAGTGAGGACAAGTGTACTGAGCTCCGTGCCCCATGCCACTTTCCCCACCACTCTTCAGCTAGTTTCTCCCAGCCCTTTCTGGAGATGCCGAGGACTGAACCTAAGACCTGCTTCAGCTTGGAAAACAGATGCTCTCCCGCTGAGCTGTGGTCCTTTCTATTGATGTTCTAGATTGCACTGAGACAGACGTAGCTCTCTGGGTGGGGCGGAGCCGCCACTCTCGCTTCCCGGCAACTGGGTCATTGTTGCTTACAGGAAAGGGTGAGGCAGTCTGCAGAGTGCGAATGCGGAGGCAGATCCAATATGGCGTTCCTATCAGTGCATTTGCACTGCACCAACCTCCCTGCCAGCTTGCCCCTTCCCTTCTCCCTTCTAGTAAGCAGCAGCAACTCACCTGCTAGGAAGCTAGCATAACAGCACCACCCCACTTGATAGCGAGACTCTGTGGCCTTGCCTGAAGCACACAGTTGCCCATGGCAACTGGAGGGGGAAGGGATGCTGATGCGGAATGGCACATACCTGTCCCCACTTCCCAGTTCATTTGTAGGGTTTACACACAAGCAGAATGCCTGACCGGGGCTCCAGAGGCAGGCCTATTTCACATGCTCTGACCTGAGCTCTGGCACTCAAGGCAAGACCTAGGCCTAGTTGTGGCAACCTCTGGCTCAGACTAAATTAAGGCCTAATCACCATAGTGGCATAGTGGTGTTGTCCCCTGAAGATATCCATCACCAAGGTTCCTGCTGGTTCATTCTGGTCACCAAGGTGAAACTGGGTTATGTTTCACCAACCGTCACAGATGCTGGCAGGAGCTCTGCCCGTTATCAGTTGCCTTTGTTCAGCTATGATCCATAGCCAGCCAGCCAGTCTGGCGATGCTATCAGTGCACCTCCAACTGGCAATGGATTGTATGTAGTCAACAAAGGAAGCTGTGGTTTTGTGGGTTGAAAGCAAGGTTTTAGTAGATCTTTGGTATCCATCCAGATTCTCACAGATGATATATCCAGAGTTCTGCTTCTTGTTCAGGAGGTAGTGAACAGCTCCAGGTCCACACCATGGTGGCTAGTCTGTGGCCTTCTAGATTTTGTTGGGCTACAACTCCAATCCCTCACCATTGGCCCTGCTGGCTGGAGCTGATGGGAGATGGAATCCAAAGGTTTCTGGAGAGTCAGAGGTTCCACATTCCTGACATTTTGGAAAGGTTAGGGCAAACTCTGCCTCTCCCCTGGAATTCATATCACTGTCCCTAGCAATGCCCACATCACACGTGATAGAGAGGTGGTGTAATTGTAGTGGCTAGGAGCATCTGTTGGCCAAGAACATTAAAAACTTGCCTCAGCTACAAGCACAGCCAGGTGCTTGTGCTTTCACTTCTTCACCTGTAGAATGAGTTTAGTAATACTGGCATCCCTTATAGGGTGGTTATTTATAGTAAATGTTAGCTATTTGGCTTGACAGGTGCTCCTGAGTGTTTTTATTTGTTTCTAGATTTGGGCTGTTCAGAACTACTATATTACAGTAAACAACAGTATGAAGGATGGCTGTGTTTGCTCCTTTACTCCCGTACCTTTATTTTAAATAAATAAGCAAACAAAATTCAAGATCCAGCCCCCTTAGGATTATGCCAATCCAGAGTTCAGGTGGGAAGCCAGGGGGCTGAATGCTTCTTCCTCCAAGCATACACACGGAAGTTCTTGATACGGATGATGATTCAATCCAGCAGTCACTCCTGCCTCCCCCCCCCCCCAGCTAAACTTTGAAGTGGTACAGGCTAAAGAAGGCTGCATCTTGTGACTTTTCTGAAAGCATAGATCAGTGTTAGTAGTGTTTAGATGCTGTGCGCTGTGATATGACATCTTATGCCCTTTCAAAATGTGGGGGGTTGGGGTTTGGGAGTGTTATTAGGTTGTTGTTTTTATTTTGATTATGTGTTTTGTGGTTTTATATTTTGATTTATTCTGTGAATTGCCCTGAGACCTCTGGATATAGGGTGGTGTATAAATTCTATTATTATTATTATTATTATTATTATTATTATTATTATTATTATTATTATTATTATTATGTATACTATGAGACCAGTTGCTAATTTTTTCACCTTACTGCCAAGTGACTTAATATAATAGATTGTTAATTTTATCCCCTCTAGCTGTTTCTGCAGCCTCAGATCCTGACAGCAAGGGGGTTTGTTCAAACAGTAGTAGCAAAGGAAAGCAGCCTTAGTAAGCCCTTGCTTAAATTTAAGCCAGGCCTTGCTTTCAACATGGCTGCCCATCTACCACGGATACATATGGTAGAAGCAAGGGAGGCTGTTGCTCTCCTCCTGGGTGAATCATGATCCAAAGATCCCCAGCTTTCATTTCTTAAAAAAGGAGTAAGTTTCTAGCATTTGAAGCACCTGAGATATGAGGCAAAAATGTATAGGCGTTATTCTTCTCAAATTAGTGAGAGATTAACCTTTCCCACCCCTTCCAGTATTCTACTCCCCCCACCCCAGGTAAAACCCCTGAGGGTGCCCATGCTCTGCACCCTTCCATTATATCCTGGATCCCATACACTTGCACCCTGGACTCATGTGTGCTTTCTCTTCTCTGTTTTTTCCTCCCTTGGTCTTTAGGAAAAAGCTTCACATTGACAATTACAGTCTTCACAAACCCCACCCAGGTCGCTACCTATCACCGTGCCATTAAAGTGACTGTTGATGGACCCCGGGAGCCAAGAAGTAAGTTTGTTGTCTTTCCTTGGAAGGGGAAGCGTGTGGCCGGGCGACAGTTCTCAAGCTAATGCTTGCGGGTGCATGAGACCTTTTGCTGCTTTGAGGTATCCAAGTTGTGTCGGATTGCCACTGTGGCACCTCACTTGCTGTGGCTGCTTTGCATGGGTAACATATAAAAGTGCCTCTCATTGTGAAACCCTTCTGAGACCAGTGTCCGCATCACTGATGGAACTCTGCTGGCATGGGACACACAGACATGATCAAGGGAAATCATGCCTTGCGCACTGCTACACTGTACGGATAGTCAGAAGTGGCTCAGCAGGTGAGGTGAAGCTTCCCAGCAGGTGGGTCACTGTTGCTCACTGGGAGGGAGAGGGGTGATGCAGCAGCAAAGAGGTTGATGCGGTGCAAATACAATGCTCCTGCTGGTACGTTTACACTGCACCAACCTCCCCAACTGTCTTGTTCCTCCCTGGTAAGAAGCAGCAGCAGCTACCATAGAGGCTCCTTCCTACCTGGCAAGCTGCTTCTGCTGATGGTGATGTGAGAGGCAGCTAATCACAGGGGACATAGTTTTGTGATGGAACCCTGTCTGCAAACTGCAGAAATAAAATGGGTTGGAAAGGACCTTATGCAGGGCAGTCGGCCCACCATCAGGCAGAGTGAGGCTATTGCTTCAGGTGGCAGATGCTGTGAGGTGGGCAGTGTGGTAGCTACCTGGCTATTTCTACTGAGCCTCCCTCCACACACGCCTCTTTTTGGAAATTGTCACCTTTAGCTAGGGGGGGCTGTGAATCTGCCTTTGCTCTGTTCAGAAGATTTAAGGGAGATCGTCTAACAATGAGTTCCCATGGGAAATTTCGCTAACAAGAGAGGTTCTTGGATACTTTGTCAGGGCTGTTCAAGGAGTCTCCAGCAGAACTCCTGGCTCCTTTGACTCTCTCCTGTTGAAACACTTCCCACTCCCACGACAGAATGCCGTTTTGGTTAGAAATGTAAGCAGCACCCTAGCAAGATCTGACCAAAGCCCATCTGGTCCTGGCTTATTTTTAAATTCTTAGGAACCAGGAGGTACTCAGCAGTCCCCTAGAAACCAATAAGCAGTGACCTGCCTTTGGACACCATGCCCATCTCCTTAGCAGAATTGTTAATGCAGGCCCAAATTCAACTGTGAATCATCCCCTACTCCTCTTTTACATTTCATCACAGGACAGAAATTAAAGATCTCTGTGATAGGTGGATGAGCTGCTGTTATGTTGGACTTGCCTGTTCTAATCGGATGAGTTTCTGTTAGTTTAAGCTTGTGGGCAACCCAGCTTTGTGCCAATACCTTCATGTGCCAAAAGAGGGTTTTTCTTCTTCCACTGACTGAAATTTTGCAACTGGCATTAGCACATGGCTTTGGGGAGGCAACAACAGCCTCACCCTGTCAACAAAGTGTGCTAGTGTGGAGCTGCTAGAGTTCTCCATTGGTTATATTTCTGAACTGTGTTTATGCCATGCATCTAAAGCATATTTCATGCCCTTGCCCAGCAAATCATGGGAACTGTAGTTTGCTAAGGGTGCTGAGAAAGGCAGCTCTGTGATGAGTAAACTACCATTCCCATTATTATTTCAGGGGTGGGTGGATGTACTTTAAACATATGGTACATATGCAGCCTAGGAGCAATGTCTCAATAGCTGGGCAGTTAGGCAGTGGAACCATTTATTTATTCGATAGCATTGATGAACTACTTATTTTTAAAATCTCTAAGCGGTATACAATATCAAAAACAAAGGAGATTGCTAAAACAAAAATACAAACTAATAAAGCAGCAATATAAAAACATGTAAAAGCAAATAAAACAAAAGTTCAGCAACACTTCAAGTGCATGAAACAGGCCTAAATACAAGCATGGCAAAAAGAGAAGCCCATACAGTTACCTAGAGCAGGCATAGGCAAACTCGGCCCTCCAGATGTTTTGGGACTACAGCTCCCATCATCACTAGCTAACAGGACCAGTGGTCAGGGATGATGGGATTTGTAGTCCCAAAGCATCTGGAAGGCCGAGTTTGCCTATGCCTGACCTAGAGGTGTGATGGGAGCTTCAGGCAGAGACTGGGAAACTGCTTTTTTGGGGATGCGCTGGACTGTTTACAGAAGGTTGGATTAGATTGCCTGTAAGGCCCCAACTGAATGGTTCTAGTTTTCATGCATATGCAAGGACATCTAAGCAGCATACAGTCCAGGGCACAGCCTGCCATTTCCCACCCTGCAGCTGCCAAGGTATATTTTTGAATTTAGATAATCTGTTGTAGGGTGGCTGTGAGTTTCTGCTTTATTTTTTTTATAAAATTTTTATTGGTTTTACAACATTTTTGAGAAAAACAGACAAACATTAAAAATGACAAACATACACGTATAGTTTCAAACATATTTTCATAAACCTCCTTTCTAGGACTTCCCCATACCCCCCCTCTCTGCATCCCAATGTCCATAATTCAACTAGCAACTCCCAGTTATTACTTTCCAATCTCTATCATCTTAGTCCTCTCTTACACTCTGACCTTATGTCCCTGTACCCCTTTGTTTCTGGAAACTACGACATTTTAACATTCATTAAGTTTATAGTAGTCCTTAAGATAGCTTTTAAATTTTCTCCATTCTTCTTCTACCGTCTCTTTTCGTTGGTCACGGATTCTGCCTGTCATCTCGGCCAATGTCATGTAGTCCATCACTTTCATCTGCCATTCTTCCAAAGTGGGTAGGTCCTGTGTCTTCCAATACTTTGCGATGAGTATTCTTGCTGCTGTTGTGGCATACATGAAAAAAGCTCTATCTTTCTTTGTCACCAATTGGCCGACAATGCCCAAGAGGAAGGCCTCTGGTTTTTTAGAAAAGGTACATTTAAGCACCTTTTTCAATTCATTATAGATCATTTCCCAGAAGGCCTTAATCTTCGGGCATGTCCACCAAAGGTGATAAAAAGTACCTTCAGTCTCTTTGCACTTCCAACATTTGTTATCGGGCAAATGATAGATTTTTGCCAGCTTGACTGGGGTCATGTACCACCTGTATACCATTTTCATAATGTTTTCCTTTAAGGCATTACATGCGGTAAATTTTATACCGGTGTTCCATAACCATTCCCAGTCAGCTGACATAATGTTATGTCCAACATCCTGAGCCCACTTAATCATAGCCGATTTAACTGTTTCATCCTGTGTGTTCCATTTCAACAACAAGTTGTACATTCTAGATAAATTCTTAGTATTGGGTTCTAACAATTCGGTTTCTAATTTTGATTTTTCCACCTGGAAGCCGACTTTCCTGTCCTGTTTAAAAAATTCCATTATTTGACGATATTGGAACCAATTTTCCACTTTATGCTTCAATTTCTCCTGACTTTGTAATTTGAACTTATCTCCATCCTGTTCTAAAATTTCCCAATACTTCGGCCATCCGACCTCCATATTGAGTTTTTTCACTGCATTAGCCTCCACTGGTGACACCCATCTAGGGGTTTTGTTTTCCAATAGATCTTTATATCTTATCCAAACATTAAACAATGCTTTTCTGACAATGTGATTTTTGAAGACACTGTTAACTTTATCATACCAAAGATATGCATGCCAACCAAAAGCGTTATTGAAACCTTCCAGATCCAAGATGTCTGTATTCTCGAGGAGCATCCATTCTTTGAGCCAACAAAAAGCTGCTGCCTCATAATACAATTTTAGGTCCGGCAGGGCAAAGCCCCCTCTTTCTTTAGCATCTGTCAATATTTTAAATTTAATTCGGGGCTTTTTGCCCTGCCAGACAAATTTCGAGATATCTTTGTGCCACCTCTTAAAACATTCCATCTTATCAATAATCTGCAAGGTCTGAAACAAAAATAACATTCTAGGCAATACATTCATTTTAATTACTGCAATTCGGCCTAGCATTGACAGTTTCAAATTTGACCATATTTCTAAATCTTTTTTAATTTCTGACCAACATTTTTCATAATTGTCCTTATACAAATTCTGATTCTTGGATGTTAGATAAACCCCTAGATATTTGACCTTCTTGACCACAGTCAAACCTGTTTCCTCTTGAAATTTCTCCTTTTCCATATCTGTTAGGTTTTTCCCTAAAACTTTGGTTTTTAGCTTGTTCAACTTAAATCCAGCTACCTGGCCAAACTGTTGTATTATTTCTAATACCTTTTTCGTGCTAGTGTTTGGCTCTTGCAAAGTCAATACTAAGTCATCTGCGAACGCTCTTAACTTGTAATGTTTAGCTCCGACCTGCACACCTTTAACCTGCTGGTCATTTCTTATCATATTCAACAACACCTCCAGAACTGAAATAAAGAGTAATGGGGAAATCGGGCACCCCTGTCGTGTTCCTTTTTCTATCTTAAGTTCCTCAGTCACAACATTATTTACAATCAGTTTGGCTTTTTGTTCAGAGTATATTGCAGCCATACCATTCTCAAAACCCCGGCCTACCCCCATCCTATGAAGGTTCTTCTTCATAAAACTCCAAGAGATATTGTCGAAGGCTTTCTCCGCGTCCACAAAGATCAATACTGCTTTAGTGTTTATATTCACCTCTAGCTTTTCCAGAATGTCTATAACATTCCTTACATTGTCTGCCAGGTGTCTTTTAGGGAGAAAGCCTGCTTGGTCCTTATGAATCATCTCCATCAAAGCTCTTTTGAGTCTTTTTGCCAAAATGTCTGCAAAAATTTTGTAATCCACATTGAGCAATGATATTGGGCGGTAGTTCTTGAGTTGGGTCTTTTCAGTCTCTGACTTTGGTATGAGTGAAATATATGCCTCTTTCCACGATTCAGGTGCCCTTTTTCCTTCAAGGATCTCATTACAAACTTCTCTTAATGGTTGAATCAACCATTCCTTCAACGATTTGTAGTATCTAGAAGTCAGTCCATCTGGTCCCGGAGATTTACCCAGTTGCATATTCTGAATGGCAGCCTCTATCTCTTGTTCTGAGATTCTCTGGTTCAGGTCCATCTTACTTTGCTGAGAGATGTTTTGTAATCCATATCTTCCAAGGAATTTGTCTATATCTTCTTCATTTTGCGGGCCTTGAGTGTAGAGTTTTTTGAAATAACTTAAAAAGCAATTTCTAATTTCATTGGGTTTAGATATGTTCTTTCCATCCACCTCTAGGCTTGTAACTGTATTTAGTTTCTGCCTTTTCTTCAATTGCCATGCCAAAAGTTTACCACATTTATTTGCTGATTCAAAAGTTTTTTGCTTCATTTGCTTTATCTTCCATTCAATCTCTTGGTTCATCAATTCCATATATTGAGTTTGATATAACTTGATCTCTCTTAAAATGTCCTGAGACTTTGGTTTTGTTCTTAATTTCCTCTCTCCTTCCTTTATCATTTCCAAGATCTTCTCTTTTTTCTCATTTTGTTTTTTCCTCTTTATTGAATTTTGTTGAATCAAAAATCCTCTCATAACCGCTTTACTTGCATCCCAGATCACTCTTTTCTCCACGTCGGTCCTCAAATTTATTTCAAAATAGTCTTTTAGAGTCTTTTGGGCCTTCGTGAGAATCTCCTTATCTCGAAAGAGGGTGTCATTCATTCTCCATCTAAATTGACCAGTTATTGTGAGTTTCATCTCCATCTTCACGGCGTTATGGTCGGAGCAAGTTTTTGGGCAAATTTCCACTTTCTTAATCTTTGGAGCCAGTCCACTAGTAACCCAGATTTGGTCAATTCTGGTCCAGGTCATCATTGCTTGGGAGAAAAAGGTTCCCTCTCTCTCCAGAGGGTTCCTTGTTCTCCAGATGTCTATCAAGTCCATGTTTTCTGTCATTTCGAAAAAAGTCTTAGGGAGTCTCCCTTCTTTAGTGACTGTTAGTCTTTGTGCCTTGTCCATATTAGTGGAGACCACGCCATTCATGTCTCCCATGATTATCATATTGTAATCCAAATAGTCCGTCAAAGTTTCATGAAGTCTCTTAAAGAAGTCAGATTTGCCTTCATTTGGTGCATAAATTCCAACAACTAAGAATTTTTCTCCTTGTACTTGTATTTCCACAGCCAGATATCTCCCTTGTTCATCTTTGAATATCATTTTTGGAGCCCATTTCTCCTTCACATATATTACAACTCCTCTCTTCTTAACTTTGTCTGATGAAATAAATTCTTGTCCTAGCCTTTTATTTGAAAGTAATCTCCTGTGGGCTCTGGTTATGTGAGTTTCTTGTAAGCATATCAAGTCCAATTGTTCTTTATTCAATATATGAAATACTTGTCTTCTCTTCAAAGGCCCATTGAGCCCATTACAATTCCAACTAAGGAATTGCAGAGCCATCTTGTTATTTTCTCAAGGCTCCTCCAACAGCTCCAAGTTGTTGCTCTTCTTCTGATGGTGGTGGTTTTTGTCCAAACGAGAGATTCAGGATGTCCAGTGCTCTCCTCTGTTCTGCAAGTACGTCCACAGTCCCCTTCTGTAAATCCTCCTGGTATCTTGCCAAAAATTTGTCTTTATCTTGAATTGTCTTTATTTTCACTTTCTTTGCCTTGAAGTCAAATGACAGTCCTTGTGGAAACTCCCACCTAAATCGAATAGTGTTCTTCTTTAGCAAGAGAACCAAGTCCTTGTAAAAGTTTCTTAAATCCAAAATGTATTTTGGGATGTCTTTAAAGATCTGTACAGCTGAATTTCCAATTTGCAGGGCCTTTTCAAAGTGTAATCCTAATATTTTGTCTCTTTCCTCCTTGGATCTGAGTGTAATCAAGCAGTCTCTCGGTGTCTTTCTATCTTGCTTTTTACCCAATCTGAAGGCAGTCGTAATTTTAAATTCGTCTTCCTCAAGGTCCCAACAATCCGCAAACTCCCGTGTCAAGTATTCCACAAGGCTGTCTCTTTCGTTCTCCGGAATCAGTCTTAATTTTAAATTTCTCTCTTTCCTCTGTAACTCCCACAAGGCCAAAGTTGCATCATGCTCATAGACCTTCTTGGCAAGCGGCTCTAGCTTCTCCTGTGTCTCTCCGGCAGTGGCTTTGGCCTCCTCGGCAATTTGGCGCGTGGTGGCGTTCTCCTCTACCAATCTATTTATAGATTCTGTATTCTGGTTTAATCTTGCTGATATTTCTGTTAATTTTTGTGTGTTCTCTGAAGTCTGTTTTGTCAAAGACTCCAGGGTTTGGTTTATCTTGAGCAGGGCCTCTGTCACAGCTTCCATAGAAACGGCTGCTCCTTTGTCTTGACCTGTTGTTCCTGCTGATCCGGCTGTTGCGCCCGAGATTGAGCCTCTTTTCTTTGCCTGTTGCAGCTGCAACTGTTGTTGTTGCTGTTGTTGCTTGATCTTGGCTCTTGTGACTATCTCTTCTTGTGGGCCACTCATGTCAAGGTCAATTCCCACGGGATTTGTTCTCCCTTGGAAAATTCCACTGTCTTAAGCCGTGCCAAACTTTACTTTATCCTCTAGAGGGAGCAAATCAAAATGGCCATAGAGCGAAATTTCCAAGTACCAAAACAAAGGAGACAATCCAAAAAGTAAGAAAAAGGGAGATTAACACAGTCAAAGTCAATGTTACTAAATACTTGTAACTTCAAATTGCCACAGTTGCCCAATTTATACTGTTTCTTCTTATAATATGCAATAGTCAGGCAGTGTGGAAACTTTGTATCAAAGTATCACTTCACAGGGAAAAGTCAGTTCAGTGTACTAAGAAGGCAGACCGTTTCGTACTTTCAAGCAAATGAGACAGCAGAGGTTTTTTTCCTCCAAATAAGTCATGCAGTTAATGGTCAGATTCGCCTCCCCTCTGCCCTGCTTGCTAGAGGGGAGATCAAAGGTTTAAATGTCCGGTTTAGCTGATCAAAGGACGGATTTAAACGGATGCAGGTTTAGAGCTCCGTTGCTTTCACTTTCATGCAGTCGGGGGGAGGCAGACTTCCTTTGTTTAAATCTCCCCCGTTTTTAGCCCAATTTTTAAAATTGAAAGAGTCCCGGTTATTTTTCAGTTCTTACTCACGGGGAATCAGTCCGAATTTCTTTCCAGGAAGGAATCGGCGCTCTCCGCTTATGGCGACGCGGCTTCACTTCGCAGGCTGGGTAGCGACTCTCAGCACCGCGCTCACTCCCGATGTTGATCCGTAGCCTTTAAAAAGGCTCTTTCACGGTACCGGGGGGCGCGAAGGTGCCCACCGAGTCTCCTTGTTCTCAGGCTTCAGCGCCTGGGATTTTAGGGGTCCCCCGCTTGCCGTAGCGGGTAAGACCCGAACTTGCGAAGCAGTCCTTCTCCGAAGCTCGGAGCTAGGACCGCCATTAAGCGCTGGCACCGACCGGAAGTCCGTGAGTTTCTGCTTTATCCCAGGCAGCAGTTAAATAAGTGGAGTCTGGCCTTCCACAAAGGAACTAGGCATGGTCATAGTGATGGGGGGTGGGGTCTCAGGCTCTCAAGCATGGGAAAAATAGGTCAGTATACAGGTATGTTGGAAGTAATATGATAAGACACACAAAGGTGGCTGTGCATATATGTAATGTATGGGTCTAGAGGTGAATCAATCTGTCAGTTTCAGTGTCTCATTCCCCCCCCCCCCATCTTATATTTGGTTCATGTTTCTGCAGCAAATTGCCATTTTTTAAAAAATGCCCATGAACAATTCTCAGCATTTTAGTGTAAATTCCCCCGAATACACACATTTTTGTATGCAGTTTTGACTAATATACACATTTCTACAATCACTTTTCCCTAATATAATGAATTTTTGTACATTTCTTTCAAAAACATATATGCATTTTTATGCACACTTTCCCTGAACACAGTGCATGTTTGTACACATTGTTTGACTGGTGAAACTGAATCACAAATTTCAGGAAAGTGTGAATTTTAAGGATAATTGTGTTTTGGTCTAGGTTTTGGTTCAAGAACGGTGAATTGGATCCTTTCTAATTAAAATGCAAACAAAATCAAACTTCTCCCCCATCCAGAGGGGATAAAATTGACTTTGCCCAAAGCAGCAAAAAGCTTTTGGGCCAGCCTTTAAAAGCATTTTTAAAAGATGCTTTTATATGTTATTATTGAATTGTTTTATCACTGATATGCTTGCATCCTGGGCTCCTTTGGATGGGTGGGATATAAATTTGATTAATTAATGAGGACACAAAGAAGCACTTCTTATTGCATTTCATCTCCTCTGCCTACTGGTGAACCTAAGTTAGATGTGTCCATTAACTTCATTAGTCTACACTGCAGCCCAGGGCTCCTTCAGGAGGAAGGGTGGGATATAAATTCAATAAACAAACACATGCTATCTTCCATATCCTCTAGCCTGTACTCCCAGCTTGCAGAAGCAGCCCCAGAAATGTAACCTCCCAAATGCTTCTTGTTAAGTAACAGAGAGGAAACAGGATTGGAGCTGCAGGAGCTGGTTGATGATGCAAGTGGAAGGCTCCAGGTGGCCACATCTGATTAAAAAGCGCTTTGGGTTTTGTTTGATCTGCAATCAGTCCATTAATCTCTT
Organism: Podarcis bocagei; assembly: GCF_964188305.1. NCBI lineage: Eukaryota > Metazoa > Chordata > Lepidosauria > Squamata > Lacertidae > Podarcis > Podarcis bocagei. Next base: position 29,080,166 of record NC_138132.1, read on the forward strand.
AATTATGCTGACTAATTGATCGGCGTTTCAGTTTCCTCCTCTGCTGTAGTCTTCAAAGACAATCTGTTTTGAATGTGTGGAGGGCTCGGTAATGGATATGAGGGTGTAAAGCCTGTATATCCAAGTGACCTAGTGCAGGGGTAGCCAATGTGGGGCCCTTCAGATGTATTGGACTTAGGGGATAGTATTCAATGCAAATTCCACTCAGAGTAGACCACTGAAGTGAGTAGACACGACTGACTTAGGTTCATGTATCTCAGTGGGTCTACTCTAAGTAGGACTTGGCTGAATGCAACCCAGGATTGGGTGAATTAATCAATCTTGGTTTCTCTGAGCCTCTAATTTTTCATTCTCCGCATTTTCTCATAAGTTTGCAATTTAAAAAAATTCTCATGAAAATTCAGTATTTTAGAGTGAAATTCTCCTAATAGACATATTTTGTACACAATTTTGCCAAGTAGACACATTTTTGCAATGTCATTTATCCTAATATAATGTATTTCTATATGTTGTTTTCACTAATATATGCACACTTTACACACACACACACACACACACACACACACGTCCCTGTCCACCTGTCCTACCCCACCCAATAAGGGGTCCTATGATCATATCATGAGACAAAGTGAAACAGCGGAGTTGAAGGTGGCATTGAAAGCAGCAAACTAACAGACAATAATAATAATAATAAATGATGATGATGATGTTGCCTGACATGTATATTGGGAGAAATTCACACAAAGGTGCTGGTGAGTTTTCAGGTAGACTTTTAAAAATAGCAAGTGGATGGGGAAATGTGGAGAACTGAAGATTGAAAAAATCAGAAACGGAGAGAAGCCAAAGTTGACAAATGCCCTCATTCTTATCATGATGGCTGTATTTCAGGACCAGGATCAGAAGCAAGAGCCCTCTCAGCAGCCCCTGACGCAAGAAGGCTTGTGAGCTTTGGGGAGACATGTGGTTTTCCACCATATGAGCAGAATAGCTGAGTAGTAGACCCTGAAGACTTAATGGATGAAGCATTTTATTGGATTGCATTGCTGGCTCCTCATCCCAGACTTTTTTGAACTTAGAACAGTAATGGACTTTACTAACTTGAACCCTTTTGGTTCTATCAAATTAAGTTCTTCCCAAAGTAGTTCCATTGAAATTAATGGACCGAATTAATTTATGCTTTAATTATATGCTACATATTCTGGATTGCATCCAAACAAGTCATACTCAGAGTAGACCATGGAAGAAATAAACTTGACTAATTTGAACCCATTGGTTGTAGTCACCTAAGTTCTACTCAAAGCAAGCGCATTGAAATTAATGGGCCAAAGTTAGCCGTGTCTATCCATTTCAATAGGTCTAGTCTGAGTATGACTAATGTTATACACAAGCCATTCATTTCAGTGGATTTACTTTTGCATATGACTTGGCTGGATACAATCCAGAATACATAACATTTTATTAAAAACAGCAACAGATACAATTAAATGGAAGAGGGAGCCAGCAATAAAATGCTTGGTGGGATTTTTAAATTTATTTTTTTCTTACAGTCTTCATGATCTATTTAAAGGTTGTACAGAGGGGCAGAGAAATGCAAAGGTGTTGCCTGCATGTGTGTGAGCTGAGTAAAGAGGAGCAGAGAGGAATTACCTTGAAATATCTCCTGTTTACAGTTAAGGCAGCTCCAGAATAAAGTCTGTTTTTAATGTTTACTGCTACACTTGGAAAGCCTGATTAAATGTGGATGTTCCCCCTCCAGCAAGGTGTGTGTGTGTGTAAGAGGAGACAAACAGGCAAGCTTCTGTTTGCAAAAATGAACAAAATTATCCCACTTAGGAGTGTATGTTTTGCTTTCCTTTTGGAGCAGGGCCCCTTTGGACATATATCACTCATCCCAGGTTAATTTAGACGAGGCGATTGAAACAGTATCGCAAGGTGGCCAATTCCTCCTCTTTCCTTTGAGAGATTTATTACTTTCCTCTCTTGGCACCTATGAGTGGCGTGCAGAACTCTGCAGAGGCATTTCATCCACCTTAGCAAGTGTCTTTAGCAGGGCTGGGGAACCTGTGCCCCTCCATATGCTGCCTGCTCTCCAACTCCCACCATCACTGATCCCTGGCTGCGCTGGCCAGGGCTGATGGGAGTCTGAGCCCAGTAACATCCGGAGGGCCTTATCTCTTTTCCCTAGAATCTCAAGCTGATTCCCAGTAAAGAGAGGGAAGGTCGCATGGTGGAAAGGGACAGTGATGGGGAGCCACCATCCAGAGATGGCCGAGGAAGCTAGCAGCGATTAAGAACAATGCTGCTTTCAACCTGTGATCATATTGTTTCTCACATCACTAAGTGGTGGGAACACAGGACTAACACTACAGGGTTTAGTTTCACTTGGATCAGAGAGTGGAGGGAGGGAGGGAGAGTGCACTCAGAGGTGGAGTTAGCTGCTCCGGCACCCAGAGCAGCACACATGCTGTGCACTCGGGGGAAGGAAATAGAAGTTTCTGCAGTGGGCAGTAAATCTAAGAGCTATAGGCCAACACACTGCTTTTAAAAAAGAAAAGAAGGGGGGGGAGGTGTGAGTACTCACCATGAATTTGTTACAGTAAGTGCCACACATTCAACATGGGGAGGGGTGCCGGTACTGAGTACCCTTGAGTACCCCAGGAAAAAAAGCACCAGGTCAACTTCTCAGAGGCCCCTACCCCTTGTCCAGCAGTACTTCACCACCTCCAGCTAATTCTCAGCTCACTTGCTTTCTTTTTCCAAAGGCATTTTCCTGCCCCTAGCTCGATATTTGTTTATTGAGCAGATGTATACCTCACCTTTCAACTGAATAATTCTCAAAGTACAGTGGTACCTCGGGTTAAATACGCTTCAGGTTACATATGCTTCAGGTTACAGACTTTGCTAACCCAGAAATAATACCTCAGGTTAAGAACTTTGCTTCAGGATGAGAACAGAAATCGTGCTCTGGCGGCACGGCAGCAGCAGGAGGCCCCATTAGCTAAAGTGGTGCTTCAGGTTAAGAACAGTTTCAGGTTAAGAACAGACCTCTGGAACGAATTAAGTACTTAACCTGAGGTACCACTGTACCTAACAACCGACAGGTTGTAAAAATACCCCATGAAATCTCTCTGTCTCATGCACACCACAGTAGTAGCCCTTAGTTCCCTGGCAAGTGGATAAGGTCAGAACATTATTTCCTCCACTTCTGCAGTCCTAAAGATATTACATTCCGAAAGCTGGGAAGAGATTCCCAGTTATCGAGGAACAGTAGCATTCTTTGGTTAAATCCCTGGGGGCCACTTATTCACCATGGTCATGCCAGCCAAACTCTCAGTGCTGCTGTTCAATGAGTTCGTGGCTGATGCTCTGAGTAGATAAAAGTGATTGATTAATGAAAGCTTTCTTACCGAAATTACAGTTGATAGCATATAGATATGATCAGTGGGGTTTAGTTCTGTGGTTTTGTCTAGCTCCTTTCCACTCGTCCAATTAGCTTGTCTTTGCCCAACCTACTTCCAAACATCACTACAGGAACTTTATTGGATACAGAAATGAAAATGATTATCCATGATGGTGTTTTAGCTCTCATTGGTAAATAAGCAGGGAAGTATGGATTTTGAAATAAAAAAATTCCTTCCAGTAGCACCTTAAAGACCAACTAAGTTAGTTCTTGGTATGAGCTTTCGTGTGCATGCACACTTCTTCAGATACACAGTGTGCATGCACACGAAAGCTCATACCAAGAACTAACTTAGTTGGTCTTTAAGGTGCTACTGGAAGGATTTTTTTTATTTTGACTATGGCAGACCAACACAGCTACCTACCTGTAACTGGATTTTGAAAGTTACCTCTGTTTCAGTTCACATGTTGGTTTGGGAAGTGTGGATTAGGTAGATTAGCATTAAAATGCAAACTGAAATGAATTTATCCCCCATCCTTATTGATGGGCTGGGTTTAGCTTGATTTAGTCTCAAGTTCTGCCGGCCTGTTCTGATGAGTTGAGACGTGGGTCTACTTTGAGTAGAATCCTGTTGGTGACAACCCTGAGTATTAAGGGTAGAAAACACCCTTGAGCAACAGCACTAGAGCTAATAGGTAATTTGGGACACTGGAGTCAATGGTCTGATCCACTGCCCCCAGCCACCTTTAGATGGTAAGCCAGCCCTACTCACCAGGAAGCTACCTTGCTCATTCCTCTGAGTGGGCACCTGGAATTCTGCTGCAAAGTCCTGATGACACCACTGAGCAGCAAGGCTTTTTGGAAAGCATTCATGCCAGAGGAACATGGCCTGTAATATATCGCCACGCAAGATCTCAAGTTGAGTGTTCCTGAGGTTAATTTCATGTAGTGCGTACAAGATGTACACATGAAGGTGGGTTAAGGTTGAGTGTTGGCAAGCACACTGATTTGAATGACCTACCTAACTCGTTTACTAAGGAGCATATACAAGCGCAAAGAGATAATGTAGCCATCCCAAACCCACGCTGCTTTAAAAAAAACCCTTTATGTTGTACCAGCTCCTACTGCAGCAATATAGAGACCAAGGCAGACACACCTCAATTCCAGCTGCCCACACCCTCTGTATCTTATCCTGTCTATCTTTGTTCTCATACCACACCCATTGCCAAGGGATCGGAGCATCGCCTTGTGCTTTGATGCATTTGTCTCTTTGCCCATTTTTGTGCATCCAAACACACTGTGTCTGTGAAGCTTCTGGTCGAATGACGTGAAATGGCCTTCAAAACACATGTGCTGCTTCACATTTTAAGGTTGTTTGTTTTTTGGTGGGGTGAGGAGCTCAATGTTGACAAGCTATCACTTTGGAAGTCCCACCGCACCAAGCCTGAAAATTCTTGGGAATCGCTCAGAGCTCTTACATGGGAACACTAACTTCTAAGCCCTTTCTTTCATATACTCAGAGTAGGAGTATCTCAAACCACCCCAATAAGCCACTGCTCCTTGCTCCTTGCTCCTAATCTAGTTTAAAAAACAATGGGGTCCCCATTCTATGCAGTCTTGCAGAAAAACACCTCCACTTTTTCCAGTCCTCTTTCCCCCATTAGTGCTCACTAATGGTTTCTCATCATCCTGGGGGGAAAAGTGATAAGTGGGGTGCCACAGGGTTCTGTGCTGGGCCCAGTGTTGTTCAACGTCTCTATAGATGGCTTGGATGAAGAAATCGAGGGGACGCTTATCAAATTTGCAGATGACACCAAACTGGGAGGGGAAGTTAATGCCACAGAAGACAGAATCAGGATTCAATATGACCTTAATAGACTGGTCAACTGGGCCAAACGAACAAAAAGTATCTCAAAAGGAACAAATGTAAGGTTCTACAGATAGGCAGGAATAACCAGCTGCACAAATACAAGATGGGGGACAGCTGACTTGCGAGTAGTACGTGTGAAAAGAATCGAGGGGTCTTAAGAAACCATAAGCTGCTCATGAGTCAACAGTGTGATGTAGAAGCAAAAAAACTAATGCTATTCTTGACTACATCAACAAAAGTATAGTGTCCAGATCAAGGGAAGTAATAGTACTGCTCTATTCAGCCTTGGTCAGACCACACCTGGAATACTGTCCAGTTCTGGCCACCACAATTTGAGAAGGATGTTCACAAGCTGGAATGTGTGCAGACGAGGGTACCCAAGGTGATCATGGGTCTGGAAACTAAGCCTTATGAGGAACAGTTGAGGGAGTTGGGTATGTTTAGTCTGGAAAATATGAGACTGAGAGGAGATATGATAGCGATCTTCAACTATCTGAAGGGCTGTCACATGGAAGATGGAGCAAGCTTGCTTTCCCCTGCTCTGGTGGGTAGGACCCATACCAATGGAGTCAAGTAAAAGAAAAGAGATTCCAACTAAACACCAGGAAGAACTTTCTTGTGGTAAGAGCTGTTTGACAATGGAATGGACTCCCTTGGAAGGTGGTGGACTCTCCTGCCTTGGAGGTTTTTAAGCAGAGGCTGGATGGCCATCTGTCATGGATGCTTTAGCTGAGATTTTTGCATTACAGGGGGTTGGACTGGATGACCCCTGGGGTGCCTTCCAACTCTACAGTTCTAGGATCGAATATTAGACATGCAACTACTAAAGACCTTCCTCTTTCAACAAGCCTTTTAAGTAGATATCCGTTCCCTGTCTGCATCTGTAGCAAAACTGCTTTTAAATGTGTTCTCATTTGTGTGTTTGCCACCCTGGGTTCCTTTGGGAGGAAGGATGGGCTATAAATTTAAATAGTGATGATATCTGGAAAGCCAAAGGTTCTTCACACCTGTTTTAGGCCAAAGGCTAGAAGACCTGGGGGTCACCAGCTATTGTTGGACTCCCAACTCCCAGCAGCCTCAACCAGCATGCCTAATGGTCAGGGATGATGGATGTGAGTTTCCCAGAGGCACCTGGTGGGCCCCTGTGAGAATAGGATGTTGGACTAGATGGGTCACTGGCCTGATTCATCAGCCTCTTCTTATGTTCCTATGAGTTGGTGACCTAGAGACATCTGAAGGGCTGCCAGTTCCTTGCCTCTGTTCTTAGCCCTGTGGGTGCTGAGGGCAAGTCCCTAGAGTCTTGTACCAAACCAACTCTGGTTGGGCAATGATGGCTCTGGAAGAGAGGGAACATTCAGCATGTTGTTCTCCAGCTCTTGCTGGAAGCTCGCCAGCCACGCTAAGAACTGCTGCCAGGCAGCCTGCCCTGAAACAGCTGGCACCAAAGCAAACGCGGCACTGAGCATTCCTGGATTCTCATGTATATTAGCATCTGAAGGTACAACAACATATTGTGCCTCACACCCCAACCTTTGATTATCACATGTATAAAAAGAGTCTCATATATCTAACAACACTGCCTGGGGAGAGAGATTTCATAAATCTGAGATTCAGCAGGGTCCAAAATTCATAGCTATATTCAAGGTTTAACAGGAAAAAACCTCAAAAGAAAAGGCAATTCAGATAATTTGTTGTGCTTATAATTATTGTTATTTATTACTGTTGTTGTTACCTTACAATGGACTGCATCCAGATCATCCTACCTCATATTAAAAAGGCAAGATATAAATGGAGCTCATGCGCACATACTCAATTCTTTCACTGCTCCCTTTGCAGCTGGAGCAAACAAACCAGGAACTCTTCAATTAATTATAGTTTCTTATTCTGTCTAAACCAGGAAACCATGGCTTGAGGCTTTCAATTTCAAACCAGGGTTTCATATCCTGGCTTGTTCCAAAGCTTTTAACCATAGTTTCCTGGTTTGGATCAAGTGGGAAAAATAGTAAATGGAGACTTTCTAGTTTGAAGACCGTTCCTACCATTAGGCAGAATGAGGCAGATGGAATGTGAGGGGATGCCTATTTGGAGGTTTACAAAAGGGAGAGCAGGAGGACCTTGAAGTTGCCCATCCATTGCTGGACAGCAGACAGATGGCATATGCAGGTGAGGTGCAGGTGTGGTGAGGTAGATTGTATTTCTCTTTAAATTAACATATGCAGATTTTGTACATATCTGTGGCCTCTTTTGAAGCAATGTGTAAGTAGCCAGGCTACAGTGCCGAGGATCATGAGGGAAGGCGTTACAATTTACATGCTATAAAACTGACATAAGTTTATTGAGTAGTTCTAGAACAGGCTTCCTCAACCTCGGCCCTCCAGATGTTTTTGGCCCACAACTCCCATGACCCCTAACTAGCAGGACCAGTGGTCAGGGAGGATAGGAATTGTAGTCTCAAAACATCTGGAGGGCCGAGGTTGAGGAAGCCTGTTCTAGAATATACATTTTCCAGGAGATTATCTCCTGAAGTCACTTTGCAGGCAACAATACCTGGCAGTTGACTCTGGGTGTTGGCAGTGGACCCAACAGCTTCCCAAGGATGCTGGTAGCTGGTGCCAGCCCTGTACCAGCAGCCAACATGAAGCAAGGTAAACCTGGCTAGGACAGAGACAAACCAATAAGAAAGCAAGACAGGAAGGAGTAACCCAGGTAACATAGCAACCTTAAAAATGGTTGCCAGAGAGGAGGTGTGGCTATTGTCAGTCAGAGGATAGGCAGGCCTAGTTCCTGGGACACCAATGCCCCAAGGGGTGGGGTGGGGGGCTGTGATAAGATAGCAAGCAAAACCAGTCAGGCAAGTTGGAAACCCGCCAGAATCATCGATTCTTCAAGATAGTTTTGGCTTAAATAAAAGCAATTAAGAGCAGCACGTGCCCTGGTTAGTGGTTAAAATTATATTTACAAAAAGAAAAACAAGGAGAGCAGAAGTCTCTGTGATCTTGCCAAGTTGTGAGGAGAACGGTATTACTATAGTTTCTGGTCCACTGCAAAAGTATGAGAGCTGATACCACATTTGAGGGAGCCCTTAGCAAAATCCCTGCCCTACCAAGCCATGGACTTGCCTAACACCAGCAGTGGGTAGCTTTGAACCATTTAAAATCTCCCACAATGCCCTGGCTGAGGCTACTTCAGGTAGGAAATGTAATGGTTTATAACCATCCACAACTTGGCATGTTTGCGTGTGTGGCAAATTGATTATTTTTCCCAATCTACTCATTTATATTCAGCCATTTGTCAGGGCTGTCTCCTTCATCCAGACATTTGATCATCCAGACGCCTGGGCCATGTGCCCTGTCACCATGTGTACAATGAAGCTTGCTCCATACTTATGAGTCTAGGCACACAACTTTGAGCAGGAGTTCCAGACGCCCACAAAAACCGTAAGTGTGAATGTCAGCCCCGTCCCACGTTCTGTTCAGGTTTCTACTATTCAGTATTCAGATCTCTCTCCCTTGTCAGGGTGAGATAGCAACTCTCTTATCAGCAGCACTTTTTATGAAGGATGTAAACCTGCGTGTTTTGGCAGCATCCCAACAAGCCACCCAGCAGTTGCTGGCTGTTCTCATATCCTGCCAGGAACTTGGAAGGGTGTCATCACACCACTAGAAAATATTCTGAGTTAATAGCTCTGCCTCTTTCCCCTCCGCCCTTGAAATCCATAGGTCTTACTTGTGGCCCCTTAAAGACTAGCCAATTCATGATGGCATAAGTCAGAGGGGGGCTCATTATACCTGCCGTGTCTCCCACTTGGCCTGTGGTGTGGTTGTGCCCAAACCACGCTCCCCATCCATCACCTGACATCAGATGTGGCAGCAGTAAACCCACTCTAAATGCGTTCCTTATTCTCCCTTTCCACCCGCTAGTACATTTCAGTGTAGGGTTTACTCTTATTATTATTAAAATGTGGAATCTTTTTGTGTTGTTCTGTGGTGACAGAAAAAGGCACCAAATTCAAAAAAGGGGCTTTAATGTTCAGCAAACACTGTGCAAGGCTCCCAAAGTCTCTCAGCCCCACTCTCCTCACAGAGTGTTTGTTGTGGGGGAGGAAGGGAAAGGAGAATGTTAGCCGCTTGGAGACTCCTGAAGGGGAGTGAAAGGCGGGATATCAAATCCAAACTCTTCTTCTTCTTCTTCTTCTGTATCTGAGCTAATTCACTCCTATATGGTCACTCTCCTCAAAAATGGGCAGCCTGAGACTTAGCACAGACCTCTTGAGTCTCACCTGAGTGCCCTGGGAGGTTTGAGGGAGGCTTTGAAGGAAGAAAAAATGACGGCAGGTGGAGACAGGTGAGGTCCTCTCAGGTACAGGGACATCCTCAGAGATCTCTGTACAGAAACACCTACCAGGCAGGGCTGGCCTTACCATGAAGCAACATGAAGCTGTTGCTTTAGGCAGCTGATTTCAGAGAGGGCCCACCCTTCCCCCCCTTTCCATTTTTGGCTTTCAAGTCCCTGGGTCCCTTCAAATTAAAGAAACAACAACAACTCAGCCTCTTTAAAATGGGACACATGAGTTTGTATTTATTCAACATTAGTCCTATGCTGAGTAGACTCATCGAAATTAATGCTCATACCTAACTCCGGTTGATTAATTTTAGTGGGTCTACTCTTGAGTATATCTTAGTTGGATACAACCCATGGATACCCTAACGGACAGATAACAAACCAACAGCAATGCACAGACAAGAAGGGATTGGCGCATTTGTCTATTTTTGTTTGTTTCAGTCTCTCATTTCCCCCCCAGAATTCAGAGCATATCCACAGCACATATAGTGTACGCATTTCTGTGTGCATTACGTGGCTGGGGAGCTGCACTGCAAAATTTGGAGAACTGCAAATTCTCAAGGATGCCTGTGTTTCACTTCACGTATCGTTTTGGAAATTATGCAATGAGTAGGTTTGCCTTCAAACGTGAACTGAAGTGAATTTCTCCCCCATCCATACGCATAAGGGCTAGAAACTTCTTTTAAAGAAGGTTTGGGTTCTCAGGAATTTCATATGCTTTTGTGGTTGCAGCGGACACACACACAGAAAGAGCCCCGAGAACAGAGACCAGCAGTACTGCTACTAGTAACAACAATAGGCTGCACAGGATCAGTCCGTTGGCCAGTTTAATATTATTTTTCGAGCCTTAACGGCTTCAGCTTCTGGAGCACTCATGAAATATCTGGCTTAATAAAATATAGGGCCTGGCTGTTTCCTTGCTAGCTTGGGAATTTTTTTCCTCCCTCCAGAAAAAAACAATTATCAAGTCTGGCCAAAATTCTGACTCCTTGGTAATTACTAGTAACAAAGTGCAGCTCTTTAGGGCTTTCTTAATATTGTGTTATTTTTAAAAAGAAAGGGGGGGAGTGAAGGGGGGACGGGGGAGAAGCATGTTTCAATTACCTCAAAGAAATATGATTACATGAGGGTCAAACAATTAAGCTAAATGGTTCATGTGTTGGTTCATTACTTTCCCCATCCATAAACTCGGAGGGCAAATTGCCAGGAGTCTCAAAGTAACTGAAAAGCAGGGGAGACAGAGGACGTTCCTCCCCCTACTTGCTTCTCCCAACATAACCCTGTTCACAGCCTCTGGTGCTTTACTGCAGTTATGGCATGTCTAGGCTAGGGAAATGAGCTCTGCTTTAACTACATCCAGGCCCCAGTCTGAACACACAAGCAGAGCTAAGGGCTCCTGCCCACCTTACCTTTTGTCTAGGCACATTTTTGTGCTACAACAAACACAGCCCCCAAAACAGTCCCATTTTGACACAGTTATATAACCCATGACTTGAAAGCTATAAAAATTCTGATGGGCAGATCACACTTCGGATAAGTCCAAATTCCCCTTCCCTGCTTTAAAACCTCAAAGAACATAAGAAGGGCCTGTCTGCTGGATGAGGCCAATGGCCCATCAAGTCCATCAGCTTGTTCTCTCAGTGGCCAATCAGATGCTTGCGAGAAACCTGCAAGCAGGAGCTAAGCGCAGCAGCACCTCTCACCACTTGCAAGACTCGGCAACTGGTACTCCGAGAAGGATAGCTCAGTTGGTTAGAGCATGGTGCTGACAGCGCCAAGGTTGGAAGTTCAACCCCCCTATGGGAGAGCTGCATATTCCTGCATTGCAGGGGGTTGGACTAGATGATCTGCAGGGTACTTCCAACTCTACAATTCTATGATTCTATGAAATACTGCCTCTGACAGTGGAGCTATTATATCCCTGTTCCATAATCACTTTGTATCCAACTAAAAAAAACCCCATACATAAGGAAGGTGCTCTGATAATTCCAGTTTCTCTTTTCTGTACTTTTTCGTAATGCTGTGATGCCCTTTTTGAGATGAAGCAACCAATATTATTGACACTGTAAGTGTGACCGGCAGCAAAATTTTGGAGTGTCAAGGATCCTGTTCAGGGTTCCAGCCAGCCAGCCATGCTCTCTTCCAGAATCTTCCATTCCGTACTCTGTCTCCCTGACTCCACCTCAATTGCTTGTGGCTTTTTCTTTCTCAACATCCAGCCAACATTCTGTGCCCACTGAGCATAATCAATCCTCACTGAGCTGTTTTGGGGGTCGGGGTCTGTCTTAGCAATTCCCCAGCCCCATTGTTTTTTGTGCTTCTGTAAACCACGGGGTGAACTTGTGTTCCTTGCAAATATGAAAAGAAAAGTCCATCCATTTTGCCGTTGCCGCCGTGCAATTTCCAGAATGCAATCACATTTTGAAGTTAGAGCTTTGAATAAGGCAGCGCTGGCATTTCAGCTGTGCCTTGGTGTTATTTTCATTCCTCTTCAGAAATCACAGAGTTCTTTTTATCTTGTGCACAGTCAGGACAGACAGAGAGATGATGGAGACTTCTGTGGGTGGGGGAAGGAAGCTGAACCTTAAGCAGAGATACTAAGAACTAAAATACATGTCCCTATTTCATTGGAAAGTAGTTTGGTGCGTGTGGGGTATATGTGTGTGTCTAACCCTGTCCATTTTTCGTTCTAGCCACACGCATTGTAGAATGCAGCCTTGACAGCTTTCCACTGGTGTAACATGGCAGAGGGGACAGGGAATTGTAAACAATGGGTTTAAAATAACAAAGATCCACAAGAGTCTCTTGACAATTCAACGAGAACTTAAATGTATGCAAAATAAGCACAGTGACCATTCAGTATGGCAGTTAGTTTGGAGGTGATACAAATCAACTTGCTTAGCATAGTAGTGGGACTGGTAGCCATTGTCTCCAGTTAAACTCAGTTAATAGGTTCAAACTTTCTAATTAGTTCTTATTCACCTAGTCCTCCTTTGGATCTCTTCTTTAGAAGAATGGCAACTTGGCAGTGTGTTTGATCTGCTCATGGCTCATGGGGAGAGAGAGACTACAAATATTTCCCTTGCTTATGTGAACTAAAACAAAGATCACTGGTATTTCCAGTGAGATACAGTACACAGGAGGATTTGATTCCCTCTCAGGATGTCTTTGGGAGTATCAACGGATAGATATGAAGACCAGGAGGAGGAAATATGTATGCAGAACAGAATGTGAAGGCAGAGGAGAACTGAAAAAGCAGAACCATTAATACTTGTTGAAATGAGCTGGACCCCTAGGGCAAATGGGGCACTGCCCCACCAACCTCAATCAGCTGGAGGAGGAGGGTCCTGCTTCTGAGCTTCCCATGGGCATCTGCTTGGTCACTGTGAGAACAGGATGCTGGGATAAATTACTCTTCAGCCTAATCCAGTAGGCTTCTCTGATGTTCTCTGGAGTCTTTCACTGACACTTTTTAACTTCTGTTTACTGCTGGCTGCTTTGCAGCTGTTTTGTTGTCATTCTTATTCTTGTTTTATGGCTGCTGTTTTTAATGTGGGATTTTTATTTTTGGTGCTGGGATTGTCTTGCTTTATTGTGTTAATCATTGTTTTAGTCACTGAATTAGCTGCCTTAAGCGCCTTGCATTGAGAGGCGGGACATAAATAAGTTAAATTGAGCGTACCTGATGACTGGAAGTTTAAGGAAAGGCTCATACAGGGGCCCAACTGGCCACCTCCTCCTTTGAAGGTGAGATGTTTTGCTGGACCTTCATGCCAGGTGTTCTTGACTGATGCACTCATCCAGAATTGTCTGCCTCAACAGTGGTTCATTTGAAGGGGGCAAGGCCAGAGCAGTGAGTAATCCAGAGTCACAAGAAGCAGCCTTTTGGGGATGGATCACCTGGGCTCACAGAAGCCTTCTGTTCTTGCATTCTTGCAGCACACTTGTTATCTACTCAAGGAGCACTGATGTGCCACAGAATGTGGTATGAGAATAGTAAGCTGTTTAGTCAGGCTATTTGTCCCTGTGTAGCCCCAAGGGTGGGGAATCTTTTCTCCAGCCAAGTAATATGTGCAAACATGCATGTATATGTAACATGCGCACAAAAATGCATTTATTAGTGAAAAGGGCAATAAAACTATATTATATTAGGGGAAATGGGTTGCAAAAATATAAATGTTTGACAGAATTGCATCCAAAAATGTGTATATTAGGAGAAAGTAACACTGGAATGTAAACTGATATGCAAATGTGGAGAACTAAAGCTAAGGCTGGAAAAATTGGAAACTGAAATTGACAGATTTGCCAATCCTCCCACTCCCAAGTACGTGTTCTTCAGATTGCGGCCTTATGGTAAGACAGGCTCAGCCACAGAAGAGACTGCCTGGGAGTCATTGTGGGTGCTCAGGTGTGATTGACAGTAGTCAAAAAATATTTAAAGCTGGCATCAGTTTCCTTTCACGTGCTTTTTTACCCTCCTTGTGGTTTCCCCCTTCTTTAAAGGTAGGGCTGCTGATTAATATGTGGGTTTTTTTTCATTTATTAATCATCTACATTGGAATAAATTTGTACTTTACGAAACCTGCAACATAAGTACACTTGTTTAAATTGTAAGGTAGTATTAGATCAGTCGCAGCTTAATGAGCAAAAGTAACCACACGTTGTTAGAACATGTTTAATTTTACTCATCTGATCCTTACTACTGTGGCATGGCAGAACAAAACAACTTTAAAGAAAAAGAAAAACCTACACAATTCACAGTTGAGCAGTACTTTTATTAGGACAAACTAAAATGCCGCAAAACGACGAGTTTTCAGGTCCTCCAGAATTCTTCATTAAGTAGACTGCTGTTGTTTTTTCTTATGGATCAACCTTTGCTTTAAAAAAAGAAAATAAAGGCTATGTACACATCAGCAGCTTTAAACACCACGAGGTTGCTGTTCCCCACTGAGTTTCAAATGGTTTTCTTACATTGTTGTACGGACCAGCAAGAGGGCAAGGACCTGCCCATGCCAAACTCCAATTCACACATGTGCTGTCTGTCATCTGCTCATGTGCAACAGCTGCCTGAAATGTACACACCTCAGTGTAACCACGGCTTCCATTTGCAAATCACATGGAAGGTGGTTTGAGGGAAAGGACACTAGTCAGGAATATTTCTTAAGATACAGATGGATTGTGGCTAACATTGTTTGGCTTCAAACACCAGTGATGGGAGAGCAGTGGAGCTGGAATAAACGGTAACGTGTACATAGCTAAATTAAGCAATTGATTTTTGGGGGGGATGGGGGGAGGAGTGAATAGCCCATCCTGTTTATTTATGCAGCATCCCTCCATTGCTCAGTTAGGAAACTGCTTTATACTGAGTTGGGCCCATTGGCCCACTAGCTGAGTTTTGTCTGCACTAGGTGTTAACTAAGGATTGAGCCCAGTATTTTCAGTTTTGATCCCTGTCTAGGGGCTCGGGATTTGTTCCCAGTCCTACCTAGGAACCTACGGGGTGCAACGAGGAGTAATAGGCTTATGTGCACTCCGGCGCCACGCGTGATAACTTGGAATGCAATCCCCGTGCAAATTGGGGGTTGCCTGTACACAACAAGAAAACCTAGATATCACAAAGTAAAATGGCAGCAGTGATGATCGCTGGGAGGAAGGGTGTGTGCAAGAATACAACTAAAAAGTCACATTGCTGGTGAGATTTAAAGTGCATCAGTGAATAAAAAGTATAGTGCCCTTGTACCTTAACCAGCAATATCAAAAGCAACAGGATGGCCATCGTGTTGCTTTTGATACTGCTGACTCATATTTTGCAACACAGGGGTTGGTTTACTCATTCTTGTACCTTAACTAGCAGCTTGACCTACAAAAGACAAAAAGTGAGCACTGTTTGACACTTAAGATGTGTGTTTTCGGGGCCCACTCTATTCCTGTTATTGTAATTTTTTTTAAAAATAATAATTTAATGTTTAATTATTCTAACCTACCCTGGGAACTGCTGGTGAAGGTGTGTAACAACAACAACAAAACAACAACAACTGCTGCTTGAAGTTCACTTTAAGGCACAGTTACAGTAGTCAGTTGAAAAGTCGCCATCCCTATCAATGTATCAACTATATCTTTAGTTGATTAATATTTTTGCTTGTTTGCTGGACTGGTTAAATGTTGTAGATCCTGATTTGGGGTATGTATAATTTCAGAATGGATGGTGGTTAATAATGGGCAATAATTATTAATAATAATTATGGTCAATAATATATTCATTTCTGCTAAATAACTCTGATCTGACAATCAGGTCAAAGCAACAGGCTCCTCTAGATTACCCTCTTTATTGAACATCCATCCTGATTTGTTCACAAAAAGCTAACACAGGCGTTAGACTATGACCCAGACTTTTTTGAGTTTTTGCTCTGCTTTGTTTAAAGCGCAATTATGTGACAATCAGCACTGGTTCTGATTTGCTTGTGGGGTGTATATATGGCTTACCATTAATCATTTGTTCTTCTCTCACTTTTCAATAAATTTCTCTGTTACTTTCTTAACTTCAAAAGCCTTTTTAAAAAGTAGATTTATTGAGCCAGGGCGACAGAGTGCTTTAATCCACTTTAATTGCTCAAGCCTAATTTTCAGGAAGCATTTGAATCCCACTTGTGACTTTGGACTTGTGGAATAATTGTTCCACATGCCTATCACCTCACCTAATCCCATATTGAATCCCACCGCGCAGGGAACAAATAAACCAATCCATAGAATGCGCTCCTAGCATGTCAAAGTAAGGCCAGGAGCAGACCAGTGCAAATTTAGACACCTCCCTAGCAACATCCACAGTCCCTTGCAAGGTCCCTTTGCCATGAGGATCATCTCTGGACTGAGCCCAATATTTCTAATTGCCATTATTTTTATGTATTTGATATCTCACATAAGTTGTATTTTGTCTTATAGTGCCACCTACAGGCTCCCTGCCTTTCTGCTTCACAAGTCGATTGCTATTAGGGGGTCTCTGAACAATAAGATCCAGGTTGCCATGTTTTGAGCCTGGGCAGTCTTACGTTGTTTTTCAGACCTTAAATAAAGGACTTCAGTTGCTTTCCACATTGGTGAGCAGCCCAAAATAGATAATGCTACAGATTGGGAGATGCCTATTTCCAAATGGTTCTTTTCCAGCTACGTATGCGTAGAGCAACACCCATATACAGGTCTACATTACTGTAGGCAATAGCCTTGTGGCTGTTTTGGCACACTGGCATGCTTAATTGCCACCCCAGTAAAAACTTCACCAACCAATTTTCTGTAGGATGGTCAGGTGCAAAGGAGGACAGGGCTCCCTGCACCTTTTTTAACAGTTCAGAAAAGGAAATTTCATCAGGCATAGCTTGCATGCAGCTTCCTATACATCTCTTTCCCTGTTTACTGTCTCCCAGTTTCTCAGCTTTTAACCTGGAGCCCACTCTGCACACGTAGGACTGCCCAGAAGCAAATGCTTTGGCTGATGCTGTGTGGAAAAGTTTCTAGGTATGATTAGGTCACTAACGCATGCTTATGGAAATCTCAGTTAATTGGCTCCCTTGGTTTTAATCAATTGATCAATTCCCTCTGCTTACATTTCCATTACGCGTATCTGCACTGAGCAATAGTTCTGAAGAAAGTAGCTTACTTTATGTTTGCTTTTAGATGGTGCATGTATATATCCCTAAAGGGAGTCTAAAGCCAATTCAGAGGGCAATGCTTCCCAAACACACAAACACTTATTTAATAGATTTATATCCCACTTTTCAACTAGAGTCCCCAAAGTTACTAACAACACCAAAGAAGCACATGCTCAGAAAACAAAACAACCAGTCCTGCTACAGTAGGAGCCGGCATCAGCTGCTGTTAGTTGGTTCTGTGGCTGCCAAGGAGGAGACAGGCCATCTGGAGCTGGTCTTGAAGCTTCCCTTGCACTCTTCTTCCTTTCCCATTTAATGGTCAGATTCCAAGCTAGAATTTCTCTAATTTTAAATTTTGATACTGTACCATTGTTTAAATTAGCCTTCACCAACCTGCTGCTTTCCAGATGTTTTGGACTTCAACTCCCATCAGCTGCATGCAGCCAGGATGGCCAGTGGTCAGGGATGATGGGAACTGTTGTCCAAAACAATAAAGTGTAGAAGTGTAAAACCATTAAGTCCAGATTCCAGAGTCTAAAATTACCTAATTGCATTACTTTTCCTGACTCTGCTTCCTGATTTCTGAATCACCTCTGACATCTGCCTACTGCTTGCCCTTGACACTTTTTCATGGCTTGTTTACAGTAGTGACGGGGGATGGAGGAGAAATTTGTTTTAGTACATATTTAAAGCCACATCTATCCAATTTCCAATTTCCAAAACAATATGCAAACTGAAACACACTCATCTGGTTTTTGCTATGCAGTTCTGCAACCAACCAGTGCTTATATAAGCGCACATATAAGGGGAAAGTGTGCATAAAAAGGAAGATATTTGTAAAAACAGCAAACAAATATGCTTCCAAAAATGTATACATTATTTAAAACTGCATATAAAGCCGTGTTTATTGGGATAAATTTGTACTAAAATGTTAATGAATTTCCATGATATATATATATATTAATGCATTTGGCGCAAAATGTGGAGAACGGAAGATTGGAAAATACTGAGACAACTGAAATTGACAGGTCCTTCCGTTCCTAGTGGGGATTTGCACATTAAATAGTATGGGAAGTAGTATCTTCCTGTCACCACACATAATTTCCATCTAGTCTAATACAGATTTTCTGTTAATTCATTGTTAATGTACAATGATATGTGTTAATTCAGTATTAGTTCCAGCAAGGCATTAAATGTTGAAAATGCATGTGTAAACTTGCCCAGAGTCCAGTTGCTCTCAGCTGAAACCATTAGTCAGTTGGGATGCCCACTAACCAGGAAAAAAATGGCTTGGCCTATGCTTTGTGCCATTAGAGACTATGCTTGATGGAATAGATATAAATGATGTCATTGCATATCCACAGATCAAGCTGCTGTTAAAGGTTTAGTTACAAGGGTTAGTTGAAAAGTTGGCCACTTCCTGCTTCCAGCTGCAGCAGCTCAGAGAGCAAAGCAAGCTGCTCTCCCAGAATCATCCCAGGTGTGGCAGATATAGCAGGGCAGGGAATCTTATCACTGTGTAAAATCAAGAGTAATCCACTGAAAACAACTGAAGTGAAAGAAGGACTCAGCCAAGGTACTGAGTCTTGCCAGCTACATCAGATAGACCTGCAGTTCAGCACATGCCACAAAGCTTTGTTTCAATATAGGCCCTTCCCATCCCTAATTTATTTGTGATTCTCCCGGTTGAGAACGAGTGTCTACGATTGCCACATCTGCAATGCATGATCACATCTTTGAAGAGGCAGCGTGGGGCTGTTGTTGATACATGCATGTCAAGTAATTAACATTACTCATTAATGCTTATCTCTCAGCAAATTCACCCCATGTACATCAGTATTCAAATAACGAATCAGGGCCATTTCCATTTAGTGAGCCACAAGTCCTCTGTTTCTAATAGCCGAATCTTCATATCGGGAAAGTGTGACTTCCTCAGGGAAGGTTAACTGGCAGCCTGCAAGGATGGATTTCTACCACCACTTCTCAAGCCAATAACTGTTCCCTGTGGCAAGCCTACACAATGTTAATCAAATCCTGTTGAGAAGTTTTGCTGACAGAAAAGAAAATTACTTTCCAAAAGTTACAGGCGATGAGAGGCTTCCATGCTGTAATGTTCCATCTCTGTTTTGTGGTTTTGTATGCGGTCTCTTGGGCAGGCATGAGGTTGCATTCACAACTGAGAGGTCTTTTTCTGCTAGAGGCATGGCTACCTTATTATGGAACTTAACTAGCCATGAGGAAATCAGTTTGTGTAACAAAATATATTCCTATATTCCTATTTGAATAATAGAGCTCCACACCCCAGAATATGGACGTTAACAGCCTCTGTTATAAAGGGAAACAACTTTAAGTGAAAATGCTTCCTTTTTCTTCTATTAATAGTACTTACTATTATTGTTAATATTTAATAATATAAGAAGGTATCAATTTCCATTCCGACTTCTATTATTCACAGTCAACACTGTTTGCATTCTGCTGCACTTCATGTTCTACCAAATACTTTATTATCTCCCTGTCCGCTATTTAATGTCGCTTACATAGCTATGCAATTTACATAACTTACATTTCATTTCAATGTAAGGGAAACATCAAACGACATTAGTTATAATGTGTGGCCTTTTAAAAAACCCCAGCAACAATATAGACGAACACCAGTGGTATTCACCGAAATGATTCTTGGCCACAGATGAACATGTGAACTGCAGCAATTTCTACTCTATTTTCTGTTTTTGTTGGAATCGTTAAATTATTGATTGCAGCTGGTTACCAGGCAGCAGACAGGGGTCCCTTTTCCTAATTTCTACAGGGTGGTGCGGTATGTTGCAAAGCAAAATGCTGACGAAAGCTGCAGCCACCCACCATCTTTCCTTCTATATCCCTCTCTATCAATCCCAGCTTTTGCCCAACCTTCCCAGGTGCTGACAGCAGGTCTGATTGAAGGAGGGGAACCATCCATTAGCGATAGAGCACACACATTGCGTGCAGAAGGTCTCAAGTTCAGTTCTTGGCAACTCTGAACAGGACTGGCTTGTCTGAAACACTAAAGAGTTCCTGCCAGTTAGTGTTGACAATACTGAACTCGATAGACTTGGTATAAGACTGCTTCATGCATTCCTACGAACTAACCAGTATGACTACCACCATCATATCTAGTTTGATCCGTAGAGTTGGGATCAAATTGTGGGAGCTCTCCCATGACTTAAAAGAGGGGGAATCGAGTAAACATGGCACATCTCCTCCAGCCAACACATCAAAAGAGAGAGGCAGAGAGACAGACTGAGGATAATGGTGATTATTTCCTCTTCACAGTTGGCCCATTCATCAAGTGGCCAAAGACCCTTCTGTCCTTCTTAATTGCTGAATATGCTTTCCCACTTGCTGCTTTAGGGAGTTGGTGTAAATCTTTGGACAAAATATACCAGCCAGGGACTGAGGGTGGGGCCTTGACACACTTTTTTCTTTGCTTCAAGGGCAGGAAAAGTCAATAGGGTCAGTATCTTAAGAAAGCAAGAGGAAACCAAAGGAATGGCTCAGTGTGACCAATGGCGTAAGAAACGTTCCCATCAAGCATATCAGGGCCAGCCCAGGACATTTTGCTGCTTGAGGCAAAACAAAAAAATGGTTGGGGCCCCACTCCACTTCCCCTGCTGTGGCAACTGGAAGCAACGCAGGGAAGCCCAGGAATGCTGAAGGCAGCAGAGGAGAAGAGGCCAGAGAGGAATAAACAGTAGCAGCAGCAGCAGCAGCAGCCCTGCTCTTTCCAAGCAGCGACTACAAGCGACAAACACTCTGCCACTTGAGTTATGAAGAACCTCTAGCCCAACAACATACGGAGATTCTCCATCCATAGCGTACTTCATACCTCTCCGCCCTCTAAAGTTGTTTGTCAGAAATTATGAAACTTCCCTAAAGCAGTTAAGGATGAATGGGCAACTGCTGACTGCAAAAGGTGAAGGAGGAAGAGGAATCCAGGCCTTGTTGTCAGAGTGACAGGGATCCTCCACTGCCTAAGAAAGATAAATAAACTCTTCTAAATTTTGCACATTTAAAATGGAAGCAAAGAATGTCAAACAGGCCATTATAAGGCATGTGCATTACAGGAAGCAACAGCCACTTTGGGTTGGTTGGTTGGTTGGCTGACTGGTTGAACTTAAAAGACTTTGCCCTTCCACAAAGCGTCCAGGTGATTTTCGAAAAGAAAAAAATATATAAAGCAAAAAAGGATAAAGTACACCAGCTGTATAACTTAATGCTGACTGTGCTTGTATGCTGTATGACAGTTTTAACTTTGCATTGTTCTGGCTTTTATGAAAACATCACAACTTTCCCGGAGGTTTAAGAAAGCCAGTTCTTTGCTGCCCAATTTGCAGCCCTACCCTGGGAGACCTATCATCTTCACTTATTGCAGGAATAGCCAATGTGGTGCCTTCCACATCATGTTGGATTGCAACATTTACCATGTTTGCCCAGCTGCCCAGAGCTTTTGTCATTTTCCTCCATTTCAACTAAGAGGTTTGCACCCAAATGCTGTGGATTTTTATTGCTTTAATTTATTTATTACTGCAAAGCAAATGCTTCTCTTCATCAGAGCGGGGGTGGGGTGGGGATTTGAACACAGAAAGAGCAGCTTTCAACCTCTCCTTTAAGGGATACGTTTCCAGCATTCCATGCTGCATTTTTCAGCATCTCTGCCTTGCGCCAAAACGCCCCAAACTACCAGCGTGCTTTTTATTACTGCCTGCAGTATCAGATTCACATCTATCCTTCCATATGGAAAACATTTCATGTGTTTGATGTAGTGATACAGATCTTCTTATTGGGCAAGCGGGCTGGGGACCCAACGTGTTCATGTCATGATGTCATGGTGTGCCAAATGCAAAATAGCTTTCGTTTATAGTTTAATACATCCTTGTGGACACGAAGAGGGCAAATTCGGTAGCATGTTTCTGGTTGCATTTTGTTCCCCCACCGTGCTCTGAATTGGTCACATCCTGGAGGCAGGGGGCAAAAAGGATAATCATTATGTTGATTGCCGCCCAGAATATTCTAGCATGGTCTTTGCCAACCTGCTGCCCTCCAGATGCTATGGATTGCAATTCCTTTCAGCCAGCTGGAGTTGTCATCCGAAATACCTGGAGGGCTCCCTGTTGGCAAAGACTGTTCTAGCATAAGCAACATGTCTGTAAATATAAACTGGATAAACTGAGACCTGCAACAAAATGTCCATCTTCCTTATGAGGAATGGGAAACCTGCAGCCCTCCAGATGTTGTTGGGACTCCAACTCCCATCAGCCACAATCAGCATGGTCAGTGATCAGGGATTGTGGCAGCTGTAGTCCAGCAACATCTTGAGAGCCGCAGGCTCTCCATCTCTAGTCTAGACTCATCTTTGACGGGCCTGCTGGCCCCAATTGATTCTGTACTGAATGTACTTGTTGGCTTTCCTTGCTGTTCCAGGGCATCGACAGAAGCTTGAAGAGCAAACCAAAACCTATGGGGATCGCTTTGGGGAGCTGGAGAGGTTGCGGCACCCAATGAGGATCACTCCCACCACCCCCAACCCCCGAGGATCCTTGACTGCTCCTGGACATTTTGGGACACAAGCACAGAGTCAGATCCAAGGTAAACAGATTTGGTTCCTTTGTAGGCTCAGGTCTCGCTGCAAATGGTCCTCCTGCTGCAATAAGTGGAGCTGAATACGGGTTTGGTTTTCTTAGTTTGGCTAAACAAACTAACAAACAGCATGCATATGCAAAGTTCAAGGTGCCAGATTCAAGGTTGGTGTACAAAGTCCTATATAATTTGGGACAAAGATGCCTGTTACTATTACTACTACTACTACTACTACTACTAGTTAGTCACTAGGGCAACCCAAAGCGACTTACAACCAAACAAACAGAAGGTCATCTCCCAATTGATCACTGTATTCTGCAGAAGAAGCCCCTGCAGATACCACCTCATCAGGAGGTCTGTTCCATACAATGCAGAAACCAGGCCTTTAGTGTGGTGGCACCCAGCCTTTGGAGTTCTCTCCTGCTAATGTATCAGAGAGGTGCTGTCTCTATCGTCTCTTTGGCAGCTATAGAAGACTTTCCTTTTCAAACATGCCTTTTTATGTGGAGGTTTATTATTATTATTATTATTATTATTATTATTATTATTATGTGTATCTGTATTGGATTTGAAGTTGTTTTTATATATGTCAACATAGTTTTATATATGTTTTTATTGCTGATTGTTAAATTGCTTTTCATTGTTAAATCATTTTGAGGTGTTTCATAGGAAGCAATTTATAAATGAAAAAAAATAACAATAATAAGTAGGGTGTGCCTTGGCTGGCTGGCTTGAGTCATCTGGTGGTGTTTACTAGCCCAGTTCTGCTGCATTTGCTCTCTTCACTTCACTGTAGTACTTTGTAGGCTGGATCACAAGTCTTTCTATTGAGGTGAAAGGGGTGAACGTGTATTACTCCAACTGTCCTTTTTCTCAGTCTTGCTCCCTATTTTTCGGGAAGTTCTTGAGTCACTACCACTATTTTGCTTTGTATTCTGGGGTGCCTGTTTTAAAAAGCACATGTGAATGCGCATATATCTGGTGAACAGTGAACTTTTCCTCCCTTCCCCTGCCAACCAAGCACATTTCAACTATTCCATATTAAGACCAACCATATTTTTTGTGAGATTAACTGATGTAACTGATTATATGTTGTGTTCAACATTATTGGGGTTAAAATTAAGGGAATTGTCAATTTACAATATGAACCGACCGCCTAGATATCTGCAGATAAAGGGTGGTATACAAATTTAATAAATAATAATAATAATAAACAATGCAAATTACATCAGTAGCTACTATAGAACAGACTGATGCAGAACAAATGACTACATGCTGTACAATGTAAAGTCAGTGGATAATTTTTAGCATTTAGCATTTGTAACTTGCAACACTGGGCAGTTGTGGTTGTCCTAGCTGATGGTGCCCTGAGAAGCTCCCCAGACTAGGCACCTCTCTGTCCCCTTTCTACATTTCCTAGAGTGCCTAAAGCAGCCTCCAGCTGGTCCTGTTAGCTAGGGATGATGGGAGTTGTAGTCCCAAAACAGTTGGAGGGCCGAGTTTGGGGATGCTACATCAGGCATCATGGGGTAGTGTGAGAAATTTTAAATGCCAACCCTCATTGCAGCAGCGGACAGTTGGGATACCACTTATATTTCCCACAGTGCAGTGGAGTGACTCAGCTTTGGGCAATCTGGGAAATATGAAATGACTTACCGCTATTGCTTTGGCCAAGCATAGGCAAAAAACATAAGGGTGGGGTAATAGGTGCCAGTACTCACCATGAAGTTGTTATAGTAAGCATCATACCTTTTAACGACAAAAGAGAGAGGTGCCATTACTGTGTACCCTTGGGGGGGGGGTCAGATTAATGAAAGCCAGAATGGTGTAGATGTTAGCATTTTTATGCAATAATAAGTTACAACTTTCTAAAGCCACACTCGGGGTGATATACAGCATCTTGAAAACCCTAAAACAGTTGAAGCCGCTAGTGTTGGTCATGGTCTGGAGAGACCACATAGTTTTCCTGGGTGGCCTTGAGTACGGTAGTCTCTCAGTCTAAGCACTTACTAACCTTGAGTAGATTTTGCAAGGATTAAAAAGAGCAGAGCCCTGTTTCAGCCACCCCATAGTTCATTGAAGGAAAGGTCAGGTACAAACAGAGAGAAACCAAGATGATAGTCTTGCTTCTGGCCCCCCTCCCAGCCCTCATACCATTCAATAACAACCACACAAACACCATACACACAATAACTTCCTCTGTTTCTTATGCTCAGACCAAAGTACTGATGATGTTTTGTTTTTGTTTTTTGCAAAAATGGTACCATTTGTGTGCAAGGTGGGTGTATCAGTAGGCTTGATCAAGCCTAGAGGTTTGCAGTCAGCCCAAAAAGAAATATGGTAGGGGGGAAAACCAAAGGACTTCTCCCCCGCCAACACACATAAATAATGCTAAAAAAGCAACTATGCATTCATGTAGCAGGTGCCTGACACACCTGGATCCATTGCCATTAAACAAAATTGGCTCCAGGGCTTGTTTGGAAGGCTTCCAAAAGCAGTTCCTGGCTGAATGTGGTGCAAGATAGAGAGGGATGGAGTGGAGGAAGCTTAGAGGACGAGGAAGGGACTAGCTTGTGAAGGCACAGGATTGGATGACTGGCAGCTGGCCCAGTCCACACCTTCAAAGCTCCGTCTTCTCAGGTGGGGATGCTCTCCTACTCTGGGCAGCCTCATCCCTGAGAAGGAAGAGCTTTAAAGGCTCCCAGGACACACACAAAATGTTTTGTTGCAGGGCCCCACTTGTTTTTCTTTAACCACCACTGACTCAGCCTTAAAAAGCGAACACAAGGCTCTGGCGCATGCAGGTCAGGCAGTTGCCTCCTAGCGCTCATCACCAGAATAATGTCTAGGGTAGGGCAAAGCCAACATTTCTCACAGAATAATTTTCTGGCTCTTGTTTTGTTTTGTTTTAGCTCTTTCTTAACTGCTAGAGAATTTTAGTCCTTCCTCTGGGAAATAATCAGCAAAATGGCCTCCTCCAAGTTTCCCTGGCTGTGAATTTTTAACACAGCCATCAATCTGGTTTAAATATTGTTTACTATTATTTTAATATCGGTCACATCCACACCACACAGCTTCCCACAGAGAATCCTGGGAGCTGTTAAAATGGTATAAATGTGCTTTAACTGTATGGTGTGGATGTGACCATTGATAAAGGAGATTGTGGGCTTGGCCCCTTCTAGTCCCCTCTCACTTCCTTCATCCACCAACGTGAACTAACAATAGAGTTCCATCTTGACAGCAACTGAGCTGCAATTTCTCAGAAAAGAATTTCATCATATCTCCCCCAAGAATATTCAGCAAAATGTGCCCACACATGTATCTCCCTGCCAACAAACAGTGTGGAGAATTTTCATTCCTCCTCAGCTTTTGTCTAGGAAGGTATCAGTCACATCTAAATCATCCTTTCAAAGGACATTTATACCATATTACCAGTTAAGGCTTCCCCCAAATAATCCTGTGAACTGTAGTTTGCCCCTCAAAGAGTTACACTTCCCAGGATCTTTAACAACTACAGTCCCCAGGATCCTTTCGAGAAAGCCATGTCCTTTAAATATGTTTAAAATGTCTTCTTTCTTCTTTGGCAATCACTCATAGCCGAGTAAGATTATCTTCCATGAACACGGTCTTAACAGTGAGTCCGTAGATGAGTGTGGAGGCCAGTGCTGGATCCGCGCACCCTTCCACAGTGGGGACATAGGTTTCCGGGCAGGAGTTGATCACGGTGATGGTTTGCCAAACGTGCCTTTTCTTTTAGCTTGTTTCTCCCTTTTATCCTGAGTTCAAGCGTCTTCAAAGTCCATGACACCTTTGGTAAGGGCTGTTCTCCAATTGGTGCGCTCGCAGGCCAGTGTTTCCCAATTGTTGGTGTTTATACTACATTTTTAAAGATTTGCCTTGAGAGATTCTTTAAACCTCAAAGTGCAGCACTTTGGGGTTTTTGGATGTTGAGCGATAGGCCAAACTTTTCGTAAGCTTCTGTGAAGATATTTAGGATGGTTTGGAGGTCATCCTCTGAGTGTGCAAACACTATGTTGTCATCAGCATACTGAAGCTCTATGACGGAAGTTACGATAACCTTGCTCTTTGCTTTCAGCCTACTCAGATTAAAGAGCTTTCCATCTGTTCGATATATGATTTCTACTCTGGTGGGGAGTTTCCCTTCGACAAAGTGTACGATCATGGCAGTGAAAATAATAGATAGAGTTGGTGTGTTAACACAACCCTGTTTAATACCTGATCCCACTGTGAATGGTTCACTTTGAAAGCCATTGTTATCTGCGATTGTTGCTGTCATATGATCATGGAGGAGCTGAAGGATGTTCATAAATTAATCTGGGCAGCCAATTTTCAGAAGGACAGTCCACAGGGTGTTATGATTTACAGTGTTGAAGGCCTTAGGTCAATAAGAGCCATATACAAGGGTAGTTTTTGCTCTCTGCATTTTTCTTGAAGCTGTTGAGTGGTGAAAATCATGTCCACTGTCCCCCTAGAAGGTAGAAAACCATTTTGGGATTCAGGAAGGGTAGCCTCGGATATTGTTAGGAGACGGTTTGCTAAGATCCTTGCAAGAATTTTGCCGTCCGCAGCTAATAAAGAGATGCCTTGATAGGTTCTGCAATCCGTTCTATCACCTTTTTAAAAAGAGATTGATAATTTTGGCATCCCTAAAGTCTGCTGGGATCTCCTTTCTCCCCCAGAAATTTTCGATGAGTTTGTGAAGCTGTTGTTTAAGTTCAATTCCACCCACTTGGAAGACTTCAGCAGATATCCCATCAGGTCCACTGGCTTTGTTGTTTTTCATTTGGTTAATAGCTGTGCACAACTCTCCTAGATTTGGAGATACTGCAAGCTCATCTCTAATTTGTTTCTGTGGAATATGTGAGAGGACCTCAGCAACTATGGGTGAGTTGCAGTTAAGGAGATGCTGGTAATGTTCTTTCCAGCGCAATGCAATAGCTTCTTTATATTTTAGAAGTGTGGTACCGTCTGTTAAGTGTAGGGGGCATATGCCATGATTTATTGCCCCATAGATAGTCTTTGCGGCTTTAAAGAAACTCTGTGCATCATGAGTGTTGGTTAAGTGCTGGATCTCTTGAGGTTTTTCTCCCCACCAGGTGTTCTTTAGTTCTCTGGTTCTTCTTTGAACCTCAACCTTAGCATTGGCATTGGTTTTTTTCTTAGTGGCACAGTTTCTATCTCTTTGTCAGAGGAAAGGCCTTCCTTTTCTTGTCAATAATGTGTTCAATCTCACTGTCATTCTCATCAAACCAGTCTTGGTGTTTCTTGGTTTGGTATCCAATAGTTTGTTCACAAGCTACAATAATGGATGTTTTAAGCCTTCTCTAGTGTTCCTCAATGTTATCAGGGAACTCTGAAAACAGATGGTCCTTAAGAGTCTTGAGTCAGAATGACTGAATCTGTATCCATTGCCCATGTGCCAGTTCAAGACTAGGGGCTTCCAGATTTCACGGTCCTGGGTTTGGGATTGGTTTTTGGAAGATGTCTATGTGTGAATCTGTTTTATGTGTGTAGTTCAGTGCATGCTGACCAACGCACAGTCTTCGCAGTGAGGCTCTATTCTGATGGCATGAGTATCACGACGACCAGTAGATTATTATCTGCTGCAGCCTTCTTCTGCCTTCACAGCTGTTGTAACATGCCACTTGTTATCTTCTGCCTGTTCTGCCATTGAGGACTTTTTGGATCATTCTTTGTCTAGCTCCTCCCCTTTGACCGTACAAGGGTCATAGGAACGTGTAAGCCCACTCACCACAACAAGGTGATGATCCAGCGAGTGTTTAAAATGTATAGTGTGGCTGTGACCAATTTGTACCTTTCTATTGTATGCTTCCTTTGAGCATAAGGACACCACACTGGCCAGCTCTAGATAGGGAGATATGGAGGGCTGCATTCATTCCCCAGGCCTGGGATTCCCTATCCCTGGCCTAGCAGTAGGCTCAGCTCTGAAGCACCATGACCTACCTGAATCAGACCGGACACAGGCTAGAGCTCAATGTCGAGCCTACCAAGTGGCAATGGCAACGGCGAAGAGGGCCTTCTTCGCCGCCTCCATTGCATCTGCAGAAAACAGCAGCAGGAGACTTTTTCAGGTGGTTTGCAATCTATCGGAACCACCTGTACCACCGGGGCCTGGTAGGGACCCCAAGATCTCCTGCAATGCTTTTGCAAAGTTTTTTGCAGATAAAGTCGCTCAGATTCAGGAGGTAGACTCCACCGTGGGAGCAGGGCCAGGGCGGGAGAGTGCTAGAGTTCTGTCTGGTCCTGTAACATGGGATCAATTCAAATCTGTTACCTCCGAGGATGTGGACAGGCTGCTTGGACAAGTGAAACCGACCACCTGTCTCCTTGATCCTTGCCC
Organism: Podarcis bocagei; assembly: GCF_964188305.1. Taxonomy (NCBI): domain Eukaryota; kingdom Metazoa; phylum Chordata; class Lepidosauria; order Squamata; family Lacertidae; genus Podarcis; species Podarcis bocagei. The sequence continues at coordinate 29,109,415 of NC_138132.1, forward strand.
ATCCTGGCTGATAAAAGCGAGCCGGGAAGGGCTATGCAATGGGCTCTGCGGGGTGGTGAATGCTTCCCTCTGTGAGGGAGCCTTCCCAGATCCGCTGAAAGAGGCGGTCATTAAACCGCTTCTTAAAAAAAATCTTTAGACCCGGCCAATTTGGCCAACTATCGCCCAGTCTCAAATCTACCATTCTTGGGCAAGGTGATTGAGCGGGTGGTTGCTGAACAACTCCAAGCACGCCTGGAGGAAGCGGACCATTTGGATCCCTTCCAATCAGGATTCAGGCCTCACCATGGGACTGAAACTGCCTTGGTCACGCTGGTTGATGATCTCCGGCGGGCTAGGGACAAAGGTGAGAGCTGTTTCCTAGTTCTGCTGGATCTCTCAGCGGCCTTTGACACCATCGACCATAACATCCTTCTGGACTGTCTAGAGGGGCTGGGAGCTGGGGGCACTGTCATACAGTGGTTCCGCTCCTTCCTCCTGGGCCGTGTCCAGAAAGTGGTGGTGGGGGATGAGTGTTCAGACCCTTGGGCCCTCACTTGTGGGGTGCCTCAGGGTTCTGTCCTCTCCCCCATGCTTTTTAATATCTATATGAAGCCGTTGGGAGAGATCACCAGGGGGTTTGGACTGGGTGTTCATCAGTATGCAGATGACACCCACCTCTACCTCTCCTTTAAATCAGAACCAGTGAAGGCAGTGAAGGTCCTGTGTGAGTGTCTGGAGGCGGTTGGAGGATGGATGGCGGCTAACAGATTGAGGTTGAATCCTGACAAGACAGAAGTACTGTTTTTGGGGGACAGGGAGTGGGTGGGTCTGGGGGATTCCCTGGTCTTGAATGGGGTAACTGTGCCCCTGAAGGACCAGGTGCGCAGCCTGGGAGTCATTTTGGACTCACAGCTGTCCATGGAGGCGCAGGTTAACTCTGTGTCCAGAGCAGCTGTCTACCAGCTCCATCTGGTATGCAGGCTAAGACCCTACCTGCCCGCGAACTGTCTCACCAGAGTGGTGCATGCTCTAGTTATCTCACGCTTGGACTACTGCAACGCGCTCTACGTGGGGCTACCTTTGAAGGTGACCCGGAAACTGCAATTAATCCAGTATGCGGCAGCTAGACTGGTGACTGGGAGTGGCCGCTGGGACCACATAACACCGGTTCTGAGAGATCTGCATTGGCTCCCAGTACGTTTCCGAGCACGATTCAAAGTGTTGGTGCTGACCTTTAAAGCCCTTAACGGCCTCGGTCCTGTATACCTGAAGGAGCGTCTCCACCCCCATCGTTCAGCCCGGACACTGAGATCCAGCGCCGAGGGCCTTCTGGCGGTTCCCTCATTGTGAGAAGTGAGGCTACAGAGGGCCTTCTCGATAGTGGCACCCGCCCTGTGGAACGCCCTCCCATCAGATGTCAAAGAGAAAAACAATTACCTGACATTCAGAAGACATCTTAAGGCAGCCCTGTTCAGGGAAGTTTTTAATACGTAACGCTGTACTGTTTTTAACACTTGATTGGGAGCCGCCCAGAGTGGCTGGGGAAACTCAGCCAGATGGGCGGGGTATAAATAATAAATTATTATTATTATTATACCAGAAGAATGTCACAAAGACCTCACTTTTTGTTCTAAGTAAGAGCCTCCAAGCTGTTGTGAGGGAACTATGACTAAGAGCTAGCACTGGATATATGCACAGAGGAGCCAGCTTGATGACATTTGTTTTCAAAAGTTGGCCCCATCAGCTTTGAATTCTTCCCTTCTGTGGAGGGAGGTGCGGTGCGGCTTTTTGTTCTGATGGAACTGCCAAAGCTCTCCTCACCCTGCTTTTTGCCTTGTGGGTTTAGTCACTGAGCTACAACAGTTGAACTGAGTCCAGATATTAAATTATATATTCAGAAGAGCCTCCTCTAGGTTCCTCAAGGGGTTTGATTGTTCCTGGATGCTCCTTTGAGCAACAGAAATGAAATTTGCTATGGAATTAACCTTAATCACATGAACAATGAGCCACTAACTTTTTGCGGACACCCACTCAAGCTGGTCCTTATATATACAGAGACATATTGCTTCAGCCTTCAGTGTGACAGTCTTCAGGAAAACCAACAACCCTTAGGATAGTGCAACCCAGTTGCATGATAATAGAACAGTCTGTGTGGCATGAGAAAGAAATGAGTTAAATAATCAAAGACTTCTGGAGGGCAGGCACAAGCTACAACCTCTCCACCATCCAAGGAGGAGCATATCCACCTTACAGAGTTGTGACAATTAATATGAGGTAGGCAAAAACCAAATGGCTGGTGCCAATTTGCCAAATGGAAAAATTCCTGCCCGGCCCCGAAATACAGCGGCCAACATAGTCCATAGCATGCTTGGAGCATCAGCAGCACCCTGAACTGAGGGAGGGTGGGTGGGAGAACCAGTGACAAAAACAGAGGAGAAATTCCCACATAACTCAGCAGGGTGGATGACTGAGTAGACATGTGTAGGATTGCACTGATAAGTTTCTATTATTATTATTATTATTATTATTATTATTATTATTATTATTATTTCCTTGATTAATCAGGGGCTGCCTTTTAATTGATTAAATGCTTTTAAAATTCATGAATCTAACCCATTAATTGTTTAAATATTGCAGCCTCAAGTCCCTTGTCCTGTCAGTGCAAGGATTTACACTTGTGAAAGGAAACTTTTCCTCCTCTCCTCCCCTCTAAATCAGGTCTAGTGGTTCCCCCCGTCGTCTGAAGCAGATTTGGAGAGGGTGAGGACATGCAAGGGGAGAGGAGATGGGGGAAGCTCCATTGCAGAACCAAATCCTTGTGCCGACGGATGCCACCTTTACTATTTTTGTAGGTGTCTTAAGTTTTACTCAGTGAAATGGTTCAGACATCAATGGATGTGAACCATCAGTTAAATGCTACGACGCTTAGAAAATACGGCTATATTGTAAGAGGTTTTAAGGGACAGACAGAAAAGGGCTGAAGGAGTGAAGGATTGGAAATAAAGGCACAGGGAGACACATCTGCCCATAACCTTGCCAACTATATTTATACATGGGTGTTAAATATCTCCCATGTTTATCCTATCCATCATCATAGCTTAAGCCAGAAAAGCAAATATATATCTTAGGAATGTATGAATTGCTGGATCTGATTTGTCTCGTTGAGGGATGGGGGAGAATACATGAACCAAAGGCAGCTATCCTTTGAAATTTGCACATCTCTGAATTTTGTGATTCAGTTCTTCAACAAATAAAGTGTACAAATATGTGGATATTCAGATAAAGTGTTCATAAAAACATATATTATTGAAAATAACATACAAAATAGCAGTATATTAGACAAAATTGCATGCAAATATATATACTAAAATGCTGACGAATTTTCATTACGAATATGTATATTATACTGATACAAGAATGTGAACTAAGCTTACGATTGGGAAAATGAGAAACTGAAGTATCCCAAACTAGCAGATTTAATGTTTCAAGGCTTGTTCAAACATCTCCATTTGTGAAAGAATTTATGAGTCACTTTACTTATGAGTAGGCATGGGTGAATCTGTCAATTTCGGTTTCTCGGTTTCTCACACTTTCAATCTTAAGTTCATTTCTCTGCATTTCCACATCAGTTTGCAATGTGGAAGATTATTTTAAACGTCCTTGTGAAAATTATCAGCATTTTAGTGTGAACTAAGCAGTTTTTGCTTAAAATACACATTTTTTGCAAGCAATTTCCTTTAAAATGAAATTATTTTCACTAAATATACACATTTATGCACACTTGCCCTTCGTGGAGGGAAGATAAATGCTAATTGTGTGGTTCACACCTGTTCATCTAGTGTTGTGTGTGGAGGGTCTGGATTCAGGGTCTAAAAATCACCTAGCTGTACTGCTGTCTGAAACAATGGCCCCTTCCACTTAGCTTGCTTCTATATTGGGAGGAGAGGAGAGGGAAGACCCGGGGGAAAATAGCTTTCTACAAGCTGTTGCTTCTTGGAATCTGTGAAGTCAGGTTTCCTCCAAGGCTGGTATGAAAACAGAGATGACATTTTATTGGATTTGGTTGTTTGACCTGGAAAGCGAACGGAGAAGCTTGAAAACTCATCTGCGTGCTGCTTGGCTCCTAAGTTGAGGTTGCTTAAGTCACCAGCATCTGTGAAATAGGAGGTGGGGAAATCAGGGCAAGTTGCAAACTGGGACTCTGTTTTTGTTATCACTGACCACCACAAGGCAGAGAGAGTGGCCAACCCCAAGCGGCAACAGTGTTACGCTAGTCGGAACGATGACCTCTGGTTGAACACAAATTCTTGCTTCCCAGTTCCCTGATCCAAAGTGTTGCCATTTCCGTTGATAGATCGGGTCAGATATTTGGAGTGTGCGGGCCCTTGGTTTGCTCTCACAATGGTTAAATTATTACCTCTAAATGGGCTTATTCAGTTAAGGCAGCAGCTGGTGCGATTTTGAGAAGAAAATAAACATTTCCTTCAAATATTTTGATTGGCAGCACGACAAGGAAAATACTCGCCCTCAGAATTGCGAGGGCCCCCAAGAAAGCAATACGGGAGCAGACGAAATCTAGAAGTCAGCCCGTAGTATTTTTTTCCAGAGGTGAAACCATAAAAAAATTGTGGCGTTTTTAAAAAATATTATTTAACTGGTGGGTTCTTGCTCTGTGTGTGTGTATGGAAGAGCGGGGCGGGGGGAGAGAGACATTGTCAGCTATAGTGGCAGATGGAGTGAAAAGATGACAAGAGTAACAAGAGGTTTTAATTCTGCTTCACACTGAAACAGAGCAAGGCAGAAACTCCAGGCCACAGTCTTAAGGCGCCATTAAAGCGCAGCACATTGTCACTTATTAACACTGTTGTTAAGTACATATAATGGTTGAGGAACAATTGCTTGTGAACTTCCCTAAGGCATCTGGTTGGCCACAATGGAAAACAGGATGCTGAACCACAAAGGCCTTTGGTCTGATCCTTCAGAGCTCTCTTTATGCTCTTATGGTCAAAGATGTCCTATTTAGCCAGAAAGCTTTTTCCACTCACAGAAGGGCTGTTTATGATGGAGGCCACATCCGGACTATACTTTTAAAGCATTATGATGCCACTTGAACAGTCCTGGCTTCCCCCACCAAAGAATCTTGGGAACTGTAGTTGGTTAAGGGTGCTGAGCTTAGATTACTATTTCCCTCAAAGAGCTATAATTTCCAGAGTACCCTTGGTAGAAGGACTGACCATTTAACCACTTTGATAATTGTAGCTCTGTGAGGGAAATAGGGGATCTCCTAACAGCTCTCAGGACTCTTAACAGTCGTTACCAGGATTCTATGAGAAGATGGTAAAAATAAGATTTAAGTTTTAAGTTTCAAGGTTTTTTATAGTAAGATAAGATTAAAATAGTTTAAGGTAATGTAATGACAGAATATTATGAAATATGGAAAGGATTTGCTGTGACAATTAACAACCAGGATACAAGGAAGGGGAGGAGGAGGAGGTCAAGGAAAGAGGGTAATGATAGTTGAGGAGTTGAGAATAATGGATTTGTTTTTAAATGTTTTTAAATGTTTGTGGTGTATTTTTCTTTTCTTTTTTCTTTTTCTCTTATTTTGAATTTGTATATGTATGGTTGGAAGTGGCTTTTTTTTCTTTTTCTACTTTGTTTTTCTTTTGTAACTTTAAAATTATTTTTTTCCAATAAATATCATTTTAAAAAACAACAACATGGTGAAACATAGTAAGAGCCAGAGTCCAACAACTTCCAGAGGGCACCATCTTGGCTAGCCCTGCTGTAGAGCCTATATTGTCCCATAATAATATATTCCCCTCACCCCACCCCCTACAACCTTGCGTAACACAGACCAGCAAAAGAATTACTCTGCTGACACTGTCAACTCACTGAGTTTGCTTGTGGCATGTTCTCCTATGGAGTCAGTCTCCAATTGCTTCCTTAATGTGACTGATTCAAAATATGCAGGGGAAATCATGTAGTACTTTCCTCCCAGGACTGTACCTATTCATCAACTTTATCCTCCTCTTCTTCCTCACTTAGTGATATTAAAGTGCCTAAAAGAGTCTAGCGCTGTGCAGTAGAAATTAAAATAAACAGGTTGCTGCCCACAAAATCTAATTAACAAAAGAACAAAAGCTACAAAAATGTGGTGGTTTATTATCCGAAGCATGAGTGCACTCTGTGTTGCGAGCAAAATACAGAGGCATTGTACATGGTCAAGTAGAATTGTTATTTCAACAAAAGTCCATTTGAGATAAGTAAACATCTCAATGTGTCCTCTTAGACAATGCACACAGTGCCTTAGATAGTTTGAGGGCATCCTGACATTGACTCCACTACCTCCACTGTCAGAACCAGTGAGGTGCCAACTTGAATAAAATATTGGAGAAGCCCAGGTAAGCTCTGCCCTACATAATCACATGACGTGGCACACACATTTGCCAATGGCAGTGCCCATAAACTTGGGGGGCATACCCCTCAAATATTTGGGGGAGATGAAGCTCCCTCAGCCCCCAGGAGTTGGCTCTTATGGAACTAGTAATGGTTCTGAATACCAGTTGCTGGAAACCACAGGAGGGGGGAGTGCTGTTGCACCCAGATCTTGTTTGCTGTCTTCTCATAGGTTTCTGGTTGGCAACTGTGAGCACAGGATGCTGGACTATCTGGGGAACTGGCTCTTATGTTCTTATGAATGTTGTTCTGCTTGGGATGATGAGCTTGGGACGGCATGAAAAATTGCTTTGCTGTATCCACCCAAAGGTTCATCAAGTCCAACATTCTGTTTCCAGCAGTGGCTAGTCAGTGGCAAAGCACATGTTTTGCCTGTAGAAGGTTTTGCCCCTTGGCTGGAGAGGCACTGCCAGACAGTGTAAGCCAGGGAAAGGGAACCTGTGGCCCTCCAGATGTTGTTGGACTTCAGCTCCTATCAGCCCCAGCCAGCATAGCTAATGGTCAGAGATGACGGGAGTTGTGGTCCAACATCACCTGGAAGGGCCACAGATTCCCCTTTGCTTGTGTAGACAATATTGAGCTAGCTGGAACAATTGTCTGACATGGCATAAGACAGCCTCTTACGTTCCAGGTTTACTTTGAAGCAGTGTCATGTTGGACAAAGCTGTCGCTTGTCTCCAGCATCTGATAACCAGAAGCACACCTTTCCCGACCATGCCTTGATTTCAAAAGCTCTGTCATTAACTTCTCTAGCCATAGCTAGTATGTATGTATGTATAGTTAATAGAATGTCTAAAGCACCTCATCTTCAAAACCTCCAAGCAGCTTACATAAAATATACATTAAAATTATGATAAAATCAGATGTTAGAAATAAAAAAAATCAGCAGTTTAGAAAGATACTTTATAAAACACATATTTTAAAACGTGTCAAACTTACATGTGTCAAACTTACATGTGTGGTTTAGTTTTTGAAATTTGATCAGAATAATGTTTGTATTTTTATTTTTTTTAAGACTACAGCTCATGAGGATTAGAAACTTGCTTGCTTTATCTAAAAACAAGAAGCAGCAGCAACATTGGTAGATATATTTCTCAGCTGTATTTCTTTTTCACTTTGCATGTAGCAGGAGGAAATGCATAGACCAAAAGCCTACCTCTAGCATCTTTACATAGCCCCCCCTTCCTTTTTGTTTTGTTTTGCAAGCCAACAGTAATTAACACATTTACACTGTTGCTTTTATATTAGCAGCAGGCAGCAATTGCCAAGCGGTGCAAGCTCAGACTCATAAAAGTTGGCCTCTCTAAAAACTTTAAGAGTGTGTTAGGGAGGAAAACAAAAAGGGGAAATGTGCCCTGAGCTTTTTATTTGAATTTGCTCTTTATGGAATATTATTTATGGCGACATGAAATATAATGAAGCAGCGTAAAGGCCTTCCTTTGCTGTGTTCAAGCTGTCGAGCAGCAAATGGCGCCTGCCTGCCGTTTATTTCAAGATATCCATCTCCTGGAATTCCTGAATGCCGCATCGCCAAGGAGGAGGAGGAGGAGGAGGAGGAGGAGGATGGGATGGGGCGCAGGAGCAAAAGCACAGGCGGGATCCAATGAGAACATGAGTCAGCTCAAAATGTAGATCGGGATTTGGACAGGGGCCACAAGCCGAGGAAATGAAGTTCATCACAAAAGAGAGAGGAAAGGGAGGAATATCCAAAAAGCCAAAAAATTAAAGAGAGAGAGGAAAAGGTATGAGCAATATCTTAGACTAGTGAATGGGGAGGATGGGAGCAATATTATAACACAGGATATGCCCAGCTGAAACAGTTTGCTTGAAAGATGCCCTACAATAAAAGAACATTCTTCAAGCGCACTGCTTTGGTTGCTGCTATCAAGATAAGAGACTTCTTTTTTGCCCCAAGGAAAATAATTGTTGAAACATGTTGGGCACATCACATTATCATAAGTATTTATTTCTCAAGATCAGTCTCAGGTCTTGCCGCTCCTCCTTGCTTTTTGCCTTTTTAAGTTAAGGGCTAAAGTAGCAGTGAAATGACAGGCCCATGATGGGATTTTTAAACACCTAGTTCTTTTATTAAAATCATCCCAGAAGGGGGACAGGTTGGATCAGGACCACGATACAGGCAATTCCATTGACCCAATTTCAATCCTCCCCCCTCCCCAAGCTGCTATCAGCTGGGAGAAAGGTACAATACAGGTATGGTACATAGACATGTTGGAAATTGCCTTATACCGAGTCAGACCACTGACCCATCTAGCTTAGTACCGTCCACAGTGACAGGCAGCAGCTTGGTTTCAGGCAAGGAAGCTTTCCTGGCCTTTCCTGAAGATGCAATTGAACCTGGGACTGTCTGCATGCAAAGCAGATGCTCTACCACTGAGCTCTGGCCTTCCCCCAAGTAAACCTGGGTTCAGCCCTAAATATGTTGGGAGGGGAGCTGTAGCTTATTGGGAGAATGCATGCTTTGCCTTTAGAAGATCCCAAGCGCAAGGCCTTGAGCAGGGGTCGGCAAGGTTTACCAGCCAATGGGCCGGATCGCTCCCACAGAGATCGTCTGTGGTCTGGACTGGCGCTGCGCGATGCTGAACATCATGCCTGCACAGAAGCGATTTTCAGCATCTGGACATGCGCAGACACGATTTCCAGCGCCACTTGGCGAGTCCCTGCACTGTGCTGCGCTGATTTAGCGCAGCGCATGGGGGGCTTGCCGAGTGGGCGGCTCAGTTCAGGGGTGGCTCGTGGGCCAGTAAAACGGTCTTCGTGGGCTGCATCTGGCCCATGGGCTGTACGGTGCTGACTCCTGGCCTTGAGCAAGCCTTCAGAATTCGCAGCTGTCTGAATTTTTCAGTACAGCTCTACAGCCAACTAATCTGTACAAAAATGCACATATTAAGGTAATGTAAACACATAAAGGCATATATTAGTGAAAGTAACATATGAAAATTAATTCCATTAGAGAATATTGCTTTCAAAAATTTGTATATGGCAAAAATGCTTACAAAACATCTATTTTAGAAGAAATTCACACTAAAATGTGGCTTAACTTTCATGACTTTCTAAAATAAATAAATATATTTGCAAACGGATGTAGAACTACAGGGAAGTGAAGGTTGGAAGAATGAGAAACTAAAAGAAACCAAAATTGACAGATTCACCCATCCCTACTTAGAACAAATAGCAAACACCCAGTTCCCTTTCTCCAAAAGGGCCATACTAGATATTTGCTAGGTATGTAGCATGTTGTTCTGTTCTGTTCTGTTCTGTTAATTGCAGGCATTTATTTATCAGAATGTCAAATGTGGGGAATGGAGGCTTACCTCTTTACCATGCTGTGATAAAACTGGAGATTTCTATCACCATCACCCCACCCTTCATGCAGCTTGGACCCAGCGGGAGTGGGGAGTCCCCATTGGCAAGAGAAAATGGGATTTGTGATTGGCTGCAACTCCTTGACACATTACTTCTGTATCTTTGGAGGCTGAGTATGTCTTGAAGGAATCACCAGGTATCAATGCATTCATTTGATCCCATCTATTTGCATTAGGCAAAGAAATAGAGACTGACAATACCTCTATTCAGTCATTCTACCCATCATTCAATTAAAATTGCAGGCAAGAGAGAGTGCCTGCCTCTCTATTGCACCCTGCACCCTGCACCCTGGACCTGACTTCTTCCACATATTGAATGAGCAAGTTCTGGGTCAAGGAGTCTGATCTACATGAACATAGGAGCCAGCACCCCCCCCCCAGTTGATGGCCACTGCCATTCAGATGGTGTGCATCTTCTGATTATGTGTGGCGGGGCTTACCTGCCCCCCCATATGTTATTCAAGTTGGTACACCTGCGCATGAGGAAGTATCCCACACCCTGTGGAATCTGAATTCTAAACCACGCAAGGAGCCTTCAGACATAGAAGCAGGTTTCCTCTTCAGGCCTCCCCGCCTGACACATGGAAGGCAGCAGGGCAGGTGACAAGGGTATGGCAGAAGCAGAAGGGCCAACAAACATTGCTACATTTTTCTGCTTCACACAAATAGGGTGAATGCCCTAAAATGGCTAATGTAGAACACAAATCCACATGAATGATGGTCACCTCAATTAAACTGGTAGGGCAGCTTCTGGAATTGTGGGGACTGAGAAAGCATCCATCTTGGATCAGCCATATCCCTCTTTCCGCAGTTAAATATTGCTGCACAGAAAAAATAATAATTACATTTCTTCACTCTTTTTTTAGGCCTTCATAGGCAAAACAACAACAAAAAACCCCAACCAGTAATAGCATGACCTACAGTAAGCAAGCTTTCAACTGTCTGTTTATCAGCTCTGTCCCTTGGGCCTATCAGCACAAACAGACCACCCACACGAAGGCCTCAGAAGACCCTGGCATAGACTCCAGATTTCCCTCCGCATTGCTCTGTTTGTGTGTGCATATGTGTGCCAAAGCAGATGGACTGACTAGCTTGGGGACTCGCTGTCAGAGGGCTGTGCTGTCTATTTACTACACAGCCCTAGAGAACAGCTAAACAATTTTATTTCTGTGTTTACAATTGTGCTGGCCAAAAGCTAGAATAGAAGCAAGCGTATCACTAATACACACACCCACACATCTGAGTTGAGGGCCCTGGACTGGACCGCACTGCACTAAAATGATACCTTCACAAATTGGGAGGAGGAGGAGGAGGAGGGGTATGTTTCTATAAATATACAGAGAGGCTCAGCCACTGCCTATCCCCAATGTGATCCGAACTTGATTTCATAGAATCTTACGTGGGAAGGAGGGTTTGTGGGCTCTCTGCAGCGACATCAGGCCAGGGTGCTCTTTTCAGAGCCTGCTAAAAACTTTTTTGTTTAGGCATGAAACATGTAAAAGCGGACATAGCTTTTGGAAATTTCCGAGAGTCTTGGCTGACCACTTAATGGGTAGTATTCAATGTATTGCTATCCATCTGTGCAAGGATCTCTGCTTGTGCAACAGAACGTTCTCCCCCTCATCTCCCCGCACGCCCCCTCAATCTGTTTCAGGGACTTTCCCAACCCCCTGGGAGCAGATTTGGGGAGGGCTGTGGGAGAGGAAGGAGGGGAAGTCCCATTGTGTAAATGGAAATCTGTGGACTGACAGGACATGGTAGTTGAATACCATCCGTATGTTTCCACATGTAATTTTAGCTTAACTGCTGATTTTAATTATATTGTGAATTTTTAAGAACTGCCGGATGTGGCAATTATAACACTCTGTACAAGATTCTGTATGGTGCATAATTGTATTTTTAATGCTTCTTTTACTTTTTATATATTGAATTTCATTGCATTACAGTTTGAATTCTACAGAATTCAAATTGCCGTACAAGAAAATGTGATATGAGAAACCCAAGAAGCGATAAAAATACAATTAAAAACCAAGGTGAATGTTTAATGTAATGGATATGCCGTCTCTTGTCTTCAACCACAAATCCACAGACATGGCAGAGACTACCTGAACGCAGGTCGTGGACTACTGGTAGGTGGTGGACCACAATACGGGAACCCCAGACCTATACTCACAAAATGAGCTGTGCCACATGTTCCAGGAGAAGGCTGAAAACTCCAACCCACAGTAACATCCTCTCTCTCCTCTCCCTTTTCTCTTTTCCCCAAACCAGGTACATCTGAATTGAGTCCGTTCTCTGACCCACGCCAGTTTGACCGGTCCTTTTCTGCATTACCGGGCTTCACTGAGACCAGGATGCATTACCCCGGTGCAATGTCGGCAGCCTTCCCTTACACAGCCTCACCTTCCGCCACTGGAATTGGTGGCATCAGCATGACCAGCATGCCCGCCACCACTCGGTTCCACCATACCTACCTTCCTCCACCATACCCCAGCTCCACCCAAAACCAGAGTGGACCTTTCCAGACCAACCCTTCCCCTTACCACTTGTACTATGGCACATCATCCGGGTCATACCAGTTCTCCATGGTAGCGGGGGGAGAGCGCTCACCAACGAGGATGCTTCCCTCTTGCCCAAGTGCATCAGCTGGAAATAACTTAATTAATCCTAGCCTTGCCAATCAGAATGACGGCGTTGAGGCAGATGGCAGCCACAGTAACTCACCTACAGCCATGACAACTCCTGGGAGGATGGATGAAGCTGTCTGGAGACCGTACTGAAAGAGGACTAGGAAACCAGATGCCTTTCACTCTTACTGAATTATAATGCCCAACATGTGCTATGTTAGTTGGTCATTAGAAAGGAGGCGATAATGAAAAGGAGCCGTCAACAACTTTTCCCAATGCGCATCACATTGCTCTTGTAGAAAATATAGGTTGTTAAGTTAATTCAGCAAATGGAGACTGGAGATGGGCTGAACTTTGTATACATTTCAAAACAAAACCCTCCCTCCCTCTTCTTAAAGTTCCTCTTGACAAATCTCGATTGTGTATGCAATGTACATAGGAATGTACAGATTGGAAATGCTCTGTTCCTTTGTAGTGTTGTGGCTGAGTGTGAAAAGCCCTAGTCAATCATCTCAAAGGTCATGAAATTTTAAGAGTGAATGAATGAATGAATGAATGTGTTTAGCTCTTCAGATACTGTTGAGAAAGATATGTAAAGCCAAGTTAATATGAGGACAGGACCAGAATGTCACCATGCCCTGCACCACACTCTTTCTATCATTCAGTGGTGGCCTTATCAGGAGGCAGCATAAGATAGTCACATCAGGTGGCGAATCTGGAATGTCAGGATATGCTGGAAAGTTCTCCTACACAAGTTCCATTGAGGTGAATGCAGTTGCTTAATCTTTTAGCAGGGCTCGTACGCCAGGGGGAGGAGCTTCTCAGATTTGACTGTAGTTAATTTAGTACTGGGAAAGGGTGCTATTTTGAATTTCCTGCTTTATACTACCAAAATATCGTATGCCAGCCGTGAACCTATATGGCCATTTAACTACCACTCTGAATACACCAGATTCAGTTGGTGGGGTGAGGAGTCATGAATGGCGGCACATACAGTATCGCAACAGGTGTGATCCAGAAGCAGTAAAAGCAGCTGGAATCATGCTGGTGATCTGTTCCTGAGTGGGTTGTGGGCAGGGATTTTGCTAGGTACTCAAGGAACAGGTTCCTGGCACAAATTTGCATTTGATACATTATATACATAGATACAAATTTCTGAGCAAATTATGATGGTAAATGCAAAGGGTGTTACCAGCAGCATACTCAGCTAACTGCCCAAGAAGCAACATCAAACAAGGCTTTGTTTTTGTTTCATTTTTAAGGGGGGGAGAGGAGGAAAGGAGGTGGAGATCTGGGACCAAGTGCAAAAGACCTGGGGCTCAGACCCCCAATGGCCCTGGCTGTAGGTAGGGGTGGGGAGAAAATTCAATTTCACATTTAAAGGTGAACTTACATAATTTGCACTTTCTGAAAAAATACAAGAACCCAAACACTGTCATACCTCAAAATTTGAATGTCTCCAAATTTTATAAAGCAGTTCTCCAACCAGGTGATGTGTGCAAAATCCATAAAGAGTCCATCAAAATGCTAATATTAGTGAAAATAACTTGCAAAAAATGCATTATATTAGGGGGAATTGAATTACAAAATTGTGTATATAGACAATATTAGGAGAAACTCAGAGTAAAATGTTGATGAATTTTCATAAGGACTTAAAAAGAATTTAGAAACTTATGTAGAAATGTGGAGAACTGAGTTTAAGATTGGGGAAAATGAGAGGAACCAAATTTAGCCCATCCGTAAATTAGCCCTTCTCTAGTTTTGGGGCTGAATCTAGCCTTTCGTCTTCACCAGACAGACAAATGGTACATTCCAGCTTCCTTTATGAGCCTATGCATTCATCACCCAGTTGCCCTGTGCATGCTGTACCCTTCCAAGGCCAAAGCTCTGGTTCTCATTAAAATATTAAACCTGTGTCTGAGGTGTACCACTTTAGACTGCTGCTGGGGACTTACATTTAGATGGTCTCTCACTAAAATAAAGCATTTCTGGGAGCAGAAAACCAGCATATCGGGGATAGGTATGGAGGAGAAATTTGATTCAGTTCATATTTAAAGTTGAATATATCAAATTTGCACTTTCTGAAGCAATAAGAGAACCAAAATGCAGTCATCCGTAAATACTTGCACTTATCTGAATTTTGTGATGCAGCTCTGCAACCAAACAATATTACAAGAATGCATATATTATGGGAAAGTGTGTGTGTAAATTAATTTATTAGTGAAAATAACATACAAAAATGCATTAGGGGAAATTGCTTGAAAAATGTGCATTAGTCAAAACTAAAATGCAGATGAATTTTCATGAGGATTAAAAAATATATAAGAAATTGCTTCATAAATATGAAGAACTGAATGTAAAATTGGAAAAATGGGAAATTGAGAGTACCAAAATTGACAGAACCTTCCATCACTAATCAGAGGGAAGGTTGACTAGAACCTAGCATCTAAGGGCTGTTCACAAGAAAAGCCCCTCACAACCCAGTGAATAAACGAGGAATGAATCTGCCCTCCCCTGACTCTGATGGTGCCATTGGCCACACTCCTCCAGAAGCCTTTCAAAAGACACACCTTTAGTCTGAAAAGACCCAATAGCTATAGGTCTGTTCCACACAATCAGGAACCTTGAATGGCCAAGCCTTGCCAGCTGCACAAAGCAGCCCTACTGGGCATGCAGCAGAGCTTCATAGGGCCCCTTCAGACCGTGTGACCCCCCAGAAGGAAAGGAGTGCAGCTCAGCAGCAGAGTATATGCTTTGCCTGCAGAAAATCCTGTGTTCAATCTCAGGCTTTAACTGAGAAGGAGTTGGAAAGACAAATGTTAGAAACCCTGTAGAGTCACTGTAGATAGCAATGAGCTAAATGAACCAAATGGTATTGGGGAAGGGGGAGTTCAGTCCACATTTTAATGCAAACCCTACCTAATTCGCTATGTGGACTGAAACACAGCTATCCTTCAAAATCCATGCTTCTCTGATTTTTGTGATTCGGTTTTCCAAACAAAAAATGTGAACAAAAATGAGTTTATTTGGGGGAAGTGTACATCATGAGATTTGAATTGCAAATATGCATCTATTCGGAGAAATGAGCACCCATACGCTGGTGAAAGCAAACTAATGTGGAAATATGGTGAACTGAACTGAAGATTGAAAGAACTGAGAGGCACTTGCCTGTATAAGGCAGCTTCCTATGTTCCTGTGCTAATGAGCATGTCACTGTCTGGTCCAAGGCTAGCAGCAACACTCCTGTTCTTTCCTGTGAACATCCTCCTTGTGTTCTATACAGATGGAATATTTTGGTATAGAGGAGCCTTCAGTCATTGAAGCCCCGACCAGCAGCCTGTTGTGGTATGACCCAGACACCAGTTTACCACCACAGTGCATGCCAGATCATGATGAAGGCCTGTGGCTCAGTAGTAGAGCATCTGCTAGGCAAGCAGGAAGTCCCTGCAGGCATCTCCAGGCAGGGCTGTGAAAGACTCCCTGTCTGAAACCCTGCCAGACAGTATAGAATTCGGAGCTTGATGGAGCCCAGTGATCTGCCTCAGGATAAGGCAGCTTCCTATATTCCTATCATCAGAAGCCCATGGAGACATCTATGTTTAGAGCCTATACTGTCCCACTTTAAACTCCTAGTATGCAGGCTTGGGTTCTGACAAGAGGTGCTTTTAGGTAGGCAGGTATTAGAATTGTGAACAAGTATCTTATTGCTGATTTTAACAGAAGTTGTAAAGCAAAGGGCATGATCCATCACCATAGTGGGATCATGACAGGGCATAAAGGACTCCTCCTTCCTCTGCACATGCGAGGCATCACATGAAACAATAGTGCAGTGGAACATTTTGAAGCACCAGAGCCCATCATGTCAGCTCCCAAAGCCACACGCCTAGGGAGCATCCAAACACCCAGTTTATTAGGAACAGCATGACTGCAGAATTTCCTGTGAGTAAGCTCCATTGAATCCAGTGGTGCTTATTTTGATTGCTTAGATTCAAGTGCAAAACACATTGAACCTAGACAAAAGATCTTACACCAGCTGAAATGCACCTTTAGCTTTTTATTAGAAATGCAAACAATCTTGCAAAGAGGTATTATAATTTAAACCGCTAGCATGAAGTAGAAACCTTATCAAAGAAAAGGCAAGATGTCTCCAACCTCTGCTTGGTTAGGTTCTTCATTTTCTGATTTCCTCTATGCTAATCTGTCACAAGCAAACTTGAAAGCCTTGTTATCACTTCAATCACTTCCACAAAGCAAGTTGGATCCATCACTTAACCCATGCTCCAGCACACGGCAGCATCACTCCAGCTCTGAAAAGGTCTCCCCTGCAATTCCTCTCTACTACCCCACTGACCTCAAATGGGAGACTGCAATTCCTTCATCATTGTACAGACCAGACCAAATAAAATCAAGTGCACACACACACAGCCCTTCCATTGGTGGAAGGGAAGACACAGGAAGTTTGATGCTCCCCATTTGGAATAATGGCCAATGTGCTATGGTGTGTGGGAGAGTGTATGTCCAGGAAGGGGGAGGAAAAAACAGAGGACTTTTTTGGGTTCTATAAACATCCCTCTGCGCTCATGTTAAACCACATCCTATATAGGTCACTACATATTAACATGGCTCATCACACATTTGACAAGCCCATTATGTGTATTTGCATCTGGTGTAAAATGAACAACCCCAAATTGTTTTGGTGAGAGCTTGTTTTTAAGTAACTGCTGGCTGCCTCTAATAGAGCCTTGATGGTTTTTCTCAAAGAGGAAAACCAAAAACATTCAGGACTATCAAGTGTGTTCTCGATATGCACTTGTAAACCACATTAGGAAGTGCAACCTCTGTCAGCCCAACCCTTTCAAGTTAATGATGGATTGTCATGCACAGGTGTGAATAAAAACACATGTGTTTTATGAAA
This sequence comes from Podarcis bocagei, assembly GCF_964188305.1. Classification (NCBI taxonomy): domain Eukaryota; kingdom Metazoa; phylum Chordata; class Lepidosauria; order Squamata; family Lacertidae; genus Podarcis; species Podarcis bocagei. Next base: position 29,126,781 of record NC_138132.1, read on the forward strand.
GCGGTCAAAAATATTTGACCTGGAGGATTTTATTTTATTTTATTTTATGCTTTGCACTATAATATGCTTCTTTTTTTAAAAAAATGAAATGCACAATTGCTTGTACAGTAAAATATTTTGTTTGGTTCAAGGAATATTTAACTGTAAAAAGAATAAATCTACTTTGGTCTTTATTTGTTATAATAATATAATTCTTTTTTAAAAATGTTGCTGAAGGATCCTATTTCTTAGAACTTGTGTGTGGAAGGTTTTTAATTGGTTGGTTGCTTTTTAAACAGAACAATAATTTGACTAGAATTCTTTTTTTTAAAAAAAAGCACCTCTGCAATCTGTGTTTAACACAGCAGAGACTGGTTTATTTGTTTGTTTGTCCTTTCTTTTTTCCTTTTCCTTTTTTAAAAGGAGCTGATTTTGATTATGAATATTTTAAAATGTATTAATAATATTTAAAAGGTGAGGGTCTGCACAGTATTCCACCCCTACTTGCTGGCAGCTCTGTTTTGAAATGTAGCCTGCCCTACTTCTTTTACATGTAGCACTTCTATCCATCTGGGTTGCAGATTCTGTTGCAAAATTCAACAGTCCCAAACCAAAGTTTGGTGAAAACATGGAAAGGTGTTTTGTTTTTGTATGTTTGAACAAGCTTACCTTGCCACCTCTTGCCCTTCCACCCGGGCGGCTACTCTCACTTGATGCAAAATGGAGATTCTCCACCTGTGCTTTCTGCATCAGCAGCAAAATGGCCTCTTATTCCATCAGCCTCGTCTTGCAGATTCTTGGGAGCTGAGCCAACCATAGCAGAGTGGTCAGCGCTGCATTTCCCTTTCCTAGAAGACAAATAAAAGGTCCATGTTCTTTATCAGATATACATGATGATATTGCTAGGTGTTGCGTGTAATCATTTTAATGCCTTGCCATGTGGAATAAATAAATGTACGGTTACTGATGGAGAAATTGGCTCTTGGCTGTTGACTCTCACCCAGTGATGCTCCTTCCACTCAAGTGAATGGGGATATCTGAATGTACAGAGGCCAGATGCAATTCCTTGCCAATCGTGTGTATGATTCCAGATTCCACATGCCCATTACACTGCACTGAGGAGTGGGCTTCTGGCGGAGAGCAAATGCCTGTAAGTTTCTGCATTGTTGTCTCAAAAAAGGCAGCAGTCATGGCCAGGGATAGGCACAACAATCGCGCCTCTCCATGCTGGTACATCTCCTTGCCAAGGGCTCAAGGCACAGGGAGCAGGGATATAGCTCCTTGCCAAAGACGCAAGGGAGCCTGTGTATGCCTCTGGTCACAGCAGTACATCAAACTAGCAGTGTATTATCTTTCAAAGTTGAATCACAACTTGGGAGAAAGGCGGGATATAAATACATTAAATAAATAATTTTCTGGGTGGTATTGCTGCTGCTGTTTGACGGTTGAATGCCTAGCATGATTAAAAGTTCAGACTCATTCTGCTCACATTTCCACCATTTAAAAATCCTAGAATTACTAGGAAGGGTTCTTACAGGGATCCAGACCCTCTACTTTCCATGGTAGTCCCCCTTTACTGTCTTTGGAAGGCTAAAATGGGAAGGGGGCTCAAGGAGGTGGAGATGGAACTTGTGATAAATGGAGCACTGCAATCCAAGGATCCCTGAGACATTTGTGCTGTTGCACATGACCAGTGGGATGGGACTGTGGACCGCATGCACATTTTCACATTGCAAGGTAGATAGGAATGGTGAATCACTGGAGCTGCAAAAACCATGGGAAGTATTGGCTCCAGTGAGTTTTTTATAGTCGGGGTGATGGGGGTAGCGGGTGGCAAAGGAATTCCACTGAAGCCTGTTGTCATCTACCTGAGTACCATACAGAGGAGCCTGAAGCTTTTTGCCACTGAGCATCTACATCAGGTGTGGGAAATCTTTGTCCTTGCAGATGTTACTGAAATACAGCTGCCATCTACTACAGCAAGCATGGCCAATGGCCAGGGACGACTGGAGTTCAGGGGGACTTCAGGGGGAGGGAAGGCAGAGACCAGTGCAAATTAACTAGATTTGTTATTTACACTGTCCAAATGCCAGTAATTATGTCAAGCAGGATGAAGAGGGGTAGGAGGAGCCAAGAAGAGCCTGCCTGCTGCATCAGGCCAGTGGCCCATTAATCCAGCATCCTTTCTCATAGCGGCCCACCAGATTCCCATGTTAGGGATCTGAGCACCTCAGCAACACACACACTTCCCTAAGATTTCCTGGGGACCTATGTAGTAGAATCCAGGCATACTAGTTTTCTATGTTCAGGGACTCTGCTTATATGGAGGAATATTTAAATCACACGAGTTCCTTCCTGCAATTCAAATACAGCCCTCACCCAGATTTACCACCTCCATGAGAACGATGAACATTTGTTTGTTTTTTTAATGGACATTTTTGTGAACCTAAGAGCCTAGGTCAGATTGCCTGGTGTGTGTGTGTGTGTCTGTTCTTTGTGCTTTAAATACAGTCCATGTGCTGCTGAGCCTCGGGATCTCAGTTCAAAATGAGAGTTCTTTCTGACGCCTAGCAATTATTTCGACCCTCCTTCTGCGCCCTGCTGCATGCCCCATAGCTGCATTTAGAAGAAACCACAAGAAACACTCAAACGGTGAGAATTTTGCTTCACAGTCTTGACTAACGGAAATATGTTTCTAGTGCAGCCACATAGCACAGAGCCACCTTTTTATCACAGCTTCTGGGAGAGGAAACACTCCCCCGGGGTGTGACCATTATTTGTAGGAACTTTCCGTTCCAAGCTGATCCGAGCTTCTTGGAGCTTGATTTAAGAGTGAAAGAGGCAATTAGAGGGGAGTGGGCAGAAGAAAACATCAGAGGCTCCCTTTTGTACACTGAAGGACTTCGCAAACCTTCTCTGTACCATTATCCGCCAGCTTTTGGCTCAGCTAGGCTTCCTACCCCAGAGAGTTTAAAAATCGCTGGGTTAAGCAGACTTTCTTAATTAACTCCCAGTTCACTGGTTTACCAACTGGCGATGGCTAAATATGACTTTGCAAGGTGTGGCAGTTCAGGAGCTGCTCCCCTCCCATGTGCCAAAGCCCCAGGCTAGAGTGGGTCCTCAATCTCAATATTGTGCCACTGATGGCAACCTCCTGAGCACCAACCCAATCAGGCCTCCACTGCTGCCACCCAGCCCAGAATTGCTGATGCCGCTGCACAGTTTGCTGAGCTCCAGCTGGCACCAGGTGGCTGCCATCTTAGATGTCCCAAAAAGCAATCCACACTGTCAGCATCAGAAAATATATTTTGCCAAATCAAAGGCAGGAATTCCCAAACCATGGTCTGTGAGCTTCGTACAGGTGGTCCGTCTGCAGCAGTCTGTGGATTTGTGAAGATGGAACTAAATATTCGGATTGCTTTTTAATTGTACTTGTATTGCTTGAGTCCTTATAGAATCATGGAACTGTAGAGTTAGAAGGGACCACGGGGGTAATCTAGTTCAGCCACCTGAAACCACAGGACTCTTTTTGCCCAATGTGGGGCTCAAACCTGCAACCCCGAGTCTCATGCTCTACCAACTGAGCTATTTTATTGCATTACAGTTTGAATTCTGTGCAATTCAAATTGTAGTACAGTAAAATACAACATATTAGAAATCAAGGAAGCCATAAAAATACAATTTCAAAGCACAGAGCATTGCAGAGAACGGCAGAAAAGCTGTTAAGCAGTCCCTCAGTAATTTCCCAGTGGTCCATGGGGGAAAACCTTTAGGAACCATGGAGCTAAGGAGATGGCCACCTTAGGTTGCTGCAGGTGCGAGGTATAGTTTTTGAATGCTACCCTGTATGATAAACTGGGTCATTAGATAGAAAGGGGCCAGCACAGTCAATTCCTTGCTGTGCTACTTTCCTATTCACAGGGAGGGTTTTCTGTTTCGTTTCTAATGCTAGGAAACATTAGCAAATTGTGAACTTCCGCCTACAGGCTGACGTCTTAAAGATCACGGGTCTATTGCACATAAAGCAGAATGAGGCAAGAGAGTGGGCCATATCACCTTGGTGAAGGTCTCAACTTTTAAATGATGCTACCATATTAAAAGCAGACAAATCCATGCAAACAAACAAACACAAAGTTGAAAGGGGTGCTCTGGCCCTTTTTTGTGTACTTTGCTGGATTCTATATGCAGGGAGTTTAACCAAGGAGAATCTTCAAGAAACTGTGATTTCACCCCACTTTCATTTTAAAGCAGTGTAATTCATTCCATCACCCCAACATGCTACCAGTCCATCTAGTCATGTCTTGCCCAAAACATTTTGCTGGCTGAGGCAAAGGACAAGAAGGAAAGGAGAAAATGCCCCATCTCCCCTTTCCAGTGGTACCTCGGGTTAAGTACTTAATTAGTTCTGGAGGTCTGTTCTTAACCTGAAACTGTTCTTAACCTGAAGCACCACTTTAGCTAATGGGGCCTCCTGCTGCCGCCGCCGTGCCGCTGGAGCACAATTTCTGTTCTCATCCTGAAGCAAAGTTCTTAACCTGAAGCACTATTTCTGGGTTAGCAGATTCTGTAACCTGAAGTGTATGTAACCTGAAGCATATGTAACCTGAGGTACCACTGTATAGGAGTCAACCAGATTGAGGGCAGCAGGCTACCTTAAGAGGATCAGGGCAGGCGGTATGACATACAGCACACATCTCTCTCCTCTGCCACTTCACCACCATGCCTCACCCCCTAAAATCTGTTACCTCTCTCTGACCTAATTATAGAGGTGTGGGGATGAGCAATTTGATCCAGTTGGCTTTTAAAGCCAAGCCTAACCAATTTGCACTTTCCAAAACAATATGCAAAGCAAAGCACAGTCATCCTTTGACATTTGTACTTCTTCAAATTTTGCAATGCAGTTATCCAGCCACGTTATGCTCAAAATGTTTAAAAAATGCATATGCAATGTATTTTCTCTGATGAAAATAGGGACGCCCTGAGGAAAAAGCGGGACATTCTGAGATCAAATCAGAAACCGATACGGCTTTTGTAAATCTGGGACAGTCCCTGGAAAACAGGGACACTAGCAGGGTCTGCCTTCAAATCCACTGACTAGGCTGGACTTTGTGCCTTGAGGAAGAATGGTTTCTTCAACTTCATTCTCAGCCAGAACTTCCCTCCCTCTTCTTCATTCCTGCTTTCTCAAGGGAAGTTTTCACAGACTCGTCTCCATATACACGAGTCAGCCAATGTAAGCTTTGCCTCAGAAGGGAGTCACATCAAGGCCCTTTGAACTTGAATGCTGCGCTGCCATTTCAGCAGCTCTAATAACTGCAGTTATTCCACAGGGGTCAGACTGAGTCAGTGGCTTGTGGGGCGGGGAGAACTGCCAACCAGTAAATGTGGACAGTTCTAGAGAGAAGACGTTGATCTCTGGAAGGGCAGCAGAGGGTGGCTTCTTCTGAATCATCAAGAGAAGGAGGAGAGCCTGGAGGTGTCATGTTCTGCAACAGCCCCAAAACTCCAGCGGTGCAGTAATGAGATTTTTTTTCCCACACAGAGAGAAAGGGATGCCTGAGGAAAGAGTTTCAATTATTTAGCTTTGCAGCAGAGGATTAAATGCTCAGAGCCAGTGTTCCTCAATTAATTCTAGGGTGGGCTAGCCAGTCTGCAACTCATAGGTGTGGCAGAAGGACATCATTAGGCAGACTCATACATCATATGTTTATATGGGGTGTTGGAAGCCCATGTCTTAAGGCTGCCAACTTATTCACCAGCCCCTGCTCCTCTCCCTTTACCACCAACTTGATCCACAATCATAAGCATGTGATCTCCCTCCATGTAACCAGAAAGCTTTGCTGGTTGGCATTCTTTTTCTGTAGAGGAAGCTATACTTACAAGCACTGAAGAAACCCAGGATGTTTTTCTCTTATCAGTTGGCAACTGCACTAGCCCTGGACTTCCTAAGTTGCAATATATTTTTTGGTCTTTTTTCCCTGTCCTGGTTTCTGTGCATTTAACAGAAGTCCTGCAAAATTAAGAAGCTTCAAGTTTTCCTTGCATGAAGATAAGGGATTGGGAAAGTGTTCCTCTGCAGAGACTTTTGTTTGTTGCAGTTATATCCCACTTCTTCCTCTAAAGAGCTGAAGGTGAAGTACATGGTTCATTTAATTCACACAACAACCCTTTGAGGTAGGTTAGGCTGAGAGGTGATGAGCTTCATGGCCAAATGGGGAGTTGAATCCTGGTCTCTCAGGTCCTACACTCTAAGCACAACACCACCATACCCTCCAACATCCTGGGGACCAAAATTAGGATGCTCATTTTTTGATCCTGCGCTCTCGCAAAATAAGCTTTTTTTGTCTTGCAGTACCAAAAAATGAGCATCTTTTGGTCCGGCACTCTGGCAGGAACCACCTGACTCACTCCAGAACGAGTGTCTTTCGGTCCAGAGCTCTGGCACAAGCCAGCTGACTCACAGCAGAACGCCAGACCAAAAAATTGGACATTCTGGGTACCAATCAGAAGCCAGTAATTGTTTCTGTAATTCCAGGGTGTCCAGGATGGTTCAGTGGTATGCAGCACACTTGTCATGGAAGCCCACAGGACACACCAGCCAAGAAGCTATGCAATTGACTTTATTCTCTCTCTCCAACAAGAATGAAACAGTAACAACCCCACCCAGGCACCTGTCTAGTGCCACCTGTACAATAACACCACCACAGTTAGGTGTGAGGAACCTTTGGTCCTCCAAGAGTTGCTAAACTACAACCCCATCATCCCTAGCCTCTGGTCATGCTTGCTGGAGCTGGTGGGAGTTGAAGTTCAGCAGAACCTTGAGGGCCAAACGTTCCCCATACCTGAGTTAGTAGGTGATGGGAAAGACCTTTGTCTGAGCTGCTGGGGAGATGCTGCCAGTCAGAGTAGACAACACTGGACTAGAGGGTGAAACAGTCTGATATGCTGATCTGAACTGTCCAATTTGCACTTCCAAAACAAAATGCAAACCAAAACACATAAATGATCAATTGATGTGCAACCACCGACAGAACCGAGGGCCAACTAAGGCAGGTTGCACTTACGCACACTCTGCCGATGCAGGGAGTGGGGAGGGTGCAGGAACAGAACCCTCATACAATATGGTCGCTGCCTGTATCAAAATGCATTACATTAGGGAACCAAAATGTTGTTTCATGGGGGGGGATACTTGTATACCATAATGCCATTAAAAATCAATAATAACCATGCAAAAAATTTAAATCTCAGATCATCAGCTAACAATCACAGAAGATGCTGTCTGCACAGGGTTAGTGGCACAGAAACATTTTCTGCAAACATTCGAAAGTTAAAATAGAAGGCGCCTGCTGAATGAAGGCATTCCATGAGACTGGGCTGCTGACACTAAAGGCTCAGCATCATGTTGATGTAAAATGAGCCTACCAAGCTGGGATATAAGATAGAAACGTATATTAGGAGAAATTAACACTGAAATGGTGAATGAATTTTCAAGAGCCACAGGAGGGGTTATGATAAAGAACTACCCAGCAGAACCAAGTGCCCCTCTTGCCATCTCCTGAGTAGGCTCCAATTTGGTACCAGTAATCTCTTCTCAAACTTGTTGATACTTGACATTTCAAGATCTTCCCCACCCGCTCATCACCAGAAGCCCAAGTACATAATGTGCATCATTCCATGAGGGACGTGGCTGAATAATTATTTTTAACAATGCAGACAAAGTTGACTTTTAAGATGTTAATTCCCTGACAGTAGCCGGGAAAATCCAAGTGAAGTGTCTCATGCCCAAGAAGCCTTATGGAGACTTGGCCGGGCTGCCAGATTGGAGAGCCAGAGAGAGAGAGAGACAGTAGAAATTAAAATGTATTGCTAATCTGTGGATCTTTTGTTCTTGGCAGTGTACAGACAAGACATAAAAATGATGGAAATGACATGTCTTTGGCATGATTTTGCCCAGCTTGCTACAGTAAATACTCATTTTCACTAAGCAGCAGAGAATGAAAGTAACTTTAAAACTTCAAAGTGGCATGATAGGGAAATATGGAGAACAATTATTCTCATTAACTCGACTTTTGAATCACACGAGATGATGGGAAAGATAGATGTTTTTAATTAGGAAAGCTAAGGAAAGCCACAAGGAAAAAAGCTTTTGCATCGCCTCTGAGTCAACATGTGTGTACATCAGTATGTGGGCATTTATAGAAAAGAGGGATGTGAACACTGAGCCAATGGAACTGAGTGGGCACCATAATAAGGCAGAGTCCTTCAGTTGCGAGAGCAGCAAAGTATTCTAGTCTTTGTGGGAAGGGATGCAGACTGGTGGTAGAGAACACGTTTTGCATGTTCAATTCCTGGTGTTTTCAGGTAGGGCTTGGAGAGACCCTTGCCTCAAATTCCAGAGAGCTGTTGCCAGTCAGTGATGAGCCCATGCAGTGTCCTATATTCTCAAAGTTCCACACCAGGGTAGTCAATGTGGTGCCTCTGGATACTGGTGGACTACAACCCCCAGTAGGCTAATGGTCAAATATGATGCATGTTGCAGTCTAACAACATCTGTTGGGAGCCGCCCAGAGTGGCTGGGGAAACCAAGCCAGATGGGCAGGATATAAATAAATTATTATTATTATTAGGCTATGATTTTGGCTTCCCCATCCCACATTCTGAGAACCAGGAAACAGCTGTTTTTTAAAAAATATTAATTTTTGAGACTTCTTATTTTCCCACCATGATATCCCTCCTGATATTGATTGCAGGCCGAGGGGCTGTGATATACATTGCTCTCACCTCAATGCAATAACCAGACAAATAAGGTCAATACTTTTAGGGGTCAAATAAGGCCACAACTTTACCGATTACAATTGTGGTATAGGCATCAGCTATACAGTAACCATTGACTTCCAGCCCGCCTGCTGGAAGTGTTCCTTAGGGTCAACCTGGTACCAAGGAGAGTCCTATGAGCTACATCAAATAGGAACACTCCTCAATGGATCGTCATCCTGAGGAGTGGTATATCCTTAGCCCTTGCCTGGGAGACTGGACAGAACTCCTTTTGAAGAGATGCCTTCTCCCTTGGAAGAGCAGGTGGAGGCTACAATTTCCCCTCCAACCAAGACTAAGGATTACCCAATGCCTAACTGCCAAAAGTTGTGACACCAGAACACCAGACCAGAGCCAATTTGTCTGGTGGGAAATTCCTGCCCAGCCCCAAACACGGCACAAACAAGAAGCCTAATATACAAGGGAGAATAGGTGGGAGATCCTGTGATGAACTGGGTGGAGGAGTTGGCTCCGCCCTCTGGGAAAGGCTTGCCACTAAGCCTGCCTGTGATTGGTCAATTAGCAGGCAAGCTACAATTTGCAGCCCTGGCCCACAAACAAAGTCCATAGGCTTCTTGCACTGACCAGGTGCCCCAGTGCATCGTCCAATTGCCAGAGTGTGACAGAAAGACATTGCATGGCCACAACACTGCCAGACCATTGAAGGTAAGCAGACTTATCTATTTATTCAAACTGTTTATATCCCATCTTTCTGCTTCATCACTGGAATGTCCAAACAACACTGGTTAATGCATTTTGAAAAACCAAATAAACAAATAAAACAGCAGATGACACACTTTTTAGAAGTCAGGAGATAAATAACAGATTAACTAATCATACCAAAGGACTGCTGAAGTTAGGCAGTCTTCACTGAGCATAAATGCTATCAACGAGTGTGCTAGGGGGATAGGGAACGGAATTTCATAGCCTGAGTACCAAAACAGAGAAAGCCCAATTTTACCTATCGTCAGTTAACAGAGTGACTTGAATGAAACAGATTTAATCCAGAAATAAAATAAACTGATATACTTTACTGGGGTAAACTAAACAAAAACAGTATATAAATTGAGGAGAATATCATTTACAGGTCTAGTTGAAAGCAATGAGACATAATATTCAACCACACATACTGAGATAAGCCTCCTTCAGAAGTTTTTATCCCTCCAACTGTCAAATCTCAACAGTCTTTCTATAACATGGACAGTTTACTCCCGAATGACTATAACATCTAGCTAAGCCAAGTCTGGTGTTAGCCAGACCAATAACCACACTAACCCTTAATGATCCCTGATGTTGTACAACTGCATTTCTGCCAGTAGTGAGACATGGAGCCAGGCCACTCCTGGCAACCAAAGTAGGTGAACACAGGATCATGCAGAAGGAACAGTCCTTAACTTATTTGAAGATGGTCCTTAAAGAACGCAGGCCCCAAGTCATTTGGGCATTTAAAGGTTATAACCAGCACCTTGAACTTGTCTAAGAAGAAGAACAGAAGCCAATGAAGTTGGTACAATTAAAACAACAAACAGCCAGTACTCTAGCTTCTGCCACAGCTCAGTGGCAGAGCACCTGCTTGGCATGCAGAAGAAAGTCCCTGGTTCAATCCTTGGCATCTCCAGGTAGTGCTGCCTGAGACCCTAGGGAGCTGCTGCCAGTTCAGTGTAGGCAATACTGAACCAGATAGATCAATGGCCTGATTCAGTATAAGACATTTTCCGATATTCCTGTGAGGTTTCCAAACCCCTTTGAAAGACAGCTCCACACATTACAGTAATCAAGCCTTGTCATAAAGCACGTGTGACTTCACCAGCCTAAAGTGAGCTACAGCACTCGTGGCTTGCTGGGTCCAAAAGCACACCCAGACTGCAAACCTGAGCTGCAATGGAAAACAAGGAAGGCACCCTGAGACCGTGTGGGATTAACACAGAGCCAAGATGCCACGTGGGGAGAAGTAAAACATTACCCACTTTTATTTCCCTGCTTGCAAACTCTGAGCTCCCTGCACAGTACCACCTACTAGCTCTTCTGCTTATACTGCTAACCCCACAGGAATTGCCCACAAAGTGCTTGCACAATCTAAGTAAATAAAGTTACCAGCTCCCTTTGGGGAATGGAGGTGGGAAATAGAGAATACCCCCCCCAAAAAAAAACTAGTTCCAAAAGTTCTGTTCCTTGGTTAAACTCAACCTGAGCAAGATAAATAGTGCTGGATAACTAGCCATGTCTGTATTATTCAATGCTTACACATAGTCTGAAACACGAGCTGGCCAAGGGGAGACCCTTCCCCTGTAAAGTGGCGAAGGTAGGTAATTTTAGACTCATGATTTATGGACTTGTATGTACTCCTGCATTTGGGGGGCTGAGCAGGACCCTGGACCTCTGCCTCAATGGCACCACCACCCCTGTAGGCTTTCCAGTACTGCCACTTTCAATGAGGTGATGAGATACTGACTTTGGGGCAGTCTTCCATGAGGGATGGGCCATAGCTCACTGGGAGGGCATCTGCCTTGCATGCAGAAGGTCCCAAGTTCAGTCCCCACCACCTCCAAGTAGGGCCTGAAACCCTGGAGAGGTACTGCCTGCTGAGCAGGATAGACTAGTAGGTCTGATTTAGTATAAGGCAGATTCCTGTGTTCCTACACTGCTGCTTGTTTGTTTTGAAAAGCACTTTGAGGGCCCCTGTGGGACCGAACAGTAGCCCATATGTTTGGTATGTGTTCTTATCATACCGAGGAGTATAATGGAGGCTTATTTTACCATTTCCACCCTCCTTTCAGTGGCCACTTGTGTCTTACGCATAGACACTTCCTAGGAAAACCCAGAAATTATACCCTATAACCTTAACTCTGTCCCTGTCTTTTATGCAACCAGTCCAAACAGCACTCCCTTTGAAAAACTGTCGACTCCCAGTGTGATATCTGATCACACAAAAACTTGTTATGCTGGGGAAGGGTTGCAAGGAAAAAGGGGGTAATTAAAATGTCAGAATGGAGGTTGTCCAATCAGATACGTGGCATGAGCTGGTAGCTCCAGCGATAATAATCTAGGCTTAAAAACAGCAACTCGTATATTCACCTTTGGCAAATATGAATCACCTCCAAGTCAGAGAAGAATGGCAAGATATTTGTCCATAAATGGGCCACAGTTGTAAGTTAGTGGGCAAAGTGGGGAAGAATTGCTTAGGGTCTAGTAACTTGTGCAGTCCTATTTACAAGACTTACTTACTTACTTACTTACTTACTTACTTACTTACTTATTTATTTTATTTCTATACTACCTTCTCGCTTAACATCAAGGTGGTGCACAGCAAGGCAGAAGCATTTAAAAGCTATACAAAGCAATCAATAAAATGACTGGATATTCAATAAAAAAATTAAACAACTGCATAGGTTGTTTTCAAGAGATGCCTGAAAGTCAAAATGAAGGTGCCTGCCGAATCACTGCTGGAAGAGTGTTTCACAGCAGGGAACTGACAACACTAAATGTCTGACTTATAGTTAATGCCAGTCAGGCCTCTGTAACCTGGGGGACAAGTAACAGCGCTTCTCTGGGTAATCTCAGTGATTGGACAGGTGGGTCAACTCACCAGCACCCACAAAAGATCTCAGCAGTGCCCTCCTTATTAAAGCAATTGCAATGGAGGTGTGGAAGAGGACACGTATGGTTTAGGTGACTGAAGATGTGTTGGGCTGAGACAGGTGTACCTAAAAGTGCCAACACCTGCAATTGTTTTTACCATAGAGCTTTCGGCATATTAATTTTCATTATTGCCCTGATGATAATGGAAGCCACAGCATTGCCACACACCCTGACCAGCCCAAGTCAAGCTGGCCCAGGCGCAACACAAGATGGGGAGGACTATGGGGTGACCACTGCTGTTCTGTGGATGACCAGTAGTGCAACTGAGCAATTTTAGATTGTGGATTTTCGGTTTTAGAAGATGGTAATGTATATTATTGCAGTTACTATTTTTTTTTACTATTCTGCTGGGAGCTGCCCAGAGTGGCTTGGGAAACCCAGCCAGATGGGTGGGGTGGTATTATTATTATTATTATTATTATTATTATACTTTAAAAAAGAAGCCAGCACTCCTACATTTGTTAACCCTCCTGCTCATTCTGCCGAGTAGGGTTTGGGCCTCTGCCCCAACCCAACACCAAATAGAAACAGTATTTTGCAGTTTGTTATGTTAGAACTGCAAGTTTGCGTTCAGAAATGCATTAAGTAAAGCAGTAACAGCTGTGAACCTATACAACCTATCCACAGAAGAGGCTGCCTGCCACATCCCTCCATGAGTCATAGTTCTGCCCTCTGCCCTACCTCTGAATCATCCTTGGGGGGGGGTATTTTTTGGGGGGGGTTGCTGTTGTAATTTTGCCATGCCTCTGTCACAGGTGCAGCTGGACTGATCAGTCACTCCTGGTGTTTGAAAGAGTAAGAATGACCAGCCACCCCACAGCCATTAGGAGTCTGTCCACTGCCTCTCTCAATGAGTTACTGCTCTGACTTTGTCTCCTTCCAATCTGGAATTATGCTCAGAGCAAGCCCCAAAATCACAAGATGGGCAATGGGATAGGAGTATGTCGTATCAGATGTAACAGGAAGGAGAAGCGGCCAAACCAGCCAGCTTAGCTCCTCTCGTGGCCCATGTCTTTCTTCTATCTCTCTCCCCCATCCCCTCCTGCAATTCCTTCTGTTGACAGAGACACCCCCCCCTTCAAGCGACACTGTGCCTCTAGCTGTTCTTCCTCAACATGGAGACTTACCTCCTCTCACTGGGTCAGATTGATTGTCTATCCATTGATGGCTGGTACCTGTTGGACTGGTAGGGCAGTAGCCAGAAGACCCAACAGTTAGAGGCCAATGGCACGCAAACGAATTCCAGCTTCACCCACCCCACCCCTGATGAGTTCAACAAGGAAAACAAGCTGATAGTCAAGGACTGGATATAAGTAAGTGTAGCAGGAACCCCCACCCCCACCCCAATCATTCTGTTTGTACAAACTTCATACACACACACACTCACACATTACATACGCCACATTTCTGTTATAAATTCATAGAAAAATCAACCATACATCGGATTTGCACTGTTCCATTTTTATTTTACTCCATATGACAAAGACTATCAAAGGTGGGTGTGACTTGGTTCTGGTCGGCCATAATCCCTTCAGCATACCAGCACATCCACAGAAGCCCTGCCCAGTTGCTATGTCAGCCCTGATAATCCCAGACAGAAGACAATCAAAATGACAAAGAACTTGCATATGGGAGTGGATTCAGCACAGACTGAAACAAAGGACAATAATCAGATTTTCCCTCTGGGGGCAGGAAACTGCAAACTCCCCTTTGTCACCTGGAAAGTACTCATGGGGAGGGGGAAAGGAGGAACCAGCCAGGTGACAGGACACTCAGGTTACCAACACAACTCCTCCCTCAACCCCTCCTTTCTGTAATGTATGCATGATGTCAACCCCTCCTTTCTGTAATGTATGCATGATGTTTCTGGGGGTGGGCTTGACCTAGAGGAGGGGAATTTCAAAAGTTTTTATAAGGTCTTGCACACCATCTTTCTGGGTCTTTCCTCTCATTTTACCCTGGTTGGCGTCTTTACTTTTTGTCCAAGGGAGCCCTCAGATTTTTCCGTTAACATAAGAAAGTGGGCAGGTGGGGGCTGAAGGAGGAGGATGGGACACTGCGTCCATGTCTTGCCTTCTCTGGCCAGCAGCTGCTCTCCAGGTTCTCTCTCAGAAAAAGGGTCTCACATCACCTCCAAACTGACCCTTTTAACTGGAGACGCTGGGGACTGAGCTGGGAACCTTTTCCATGCAGAGTACGGGCTTTGCTACAAATCTGTGGCTGAGTTTTCATGTTCTCCAGATTTCTTCATCAGACCAGAGGTCTGGAGATCTCAAAAACTTGCTCACAAGTTTATGACATTTTGATTGGTTCCAATAAGCGCATTACAACTTTTTTTTGGGGGGGGGGTGGATTCAAATGGGCCAACACAGCTACCACCATTTTTAAAAGCACAAAACAGAAACCCATTCAGAAATTTTGGGGTGAAGCTATGCTGTAAGCAGGTGCCTCTTACTCTTTCACACTCTTGAGACTTCATCTGTACTATACATTTAAAGCAGCATCATACCACTTTAAAGAGTCATGATTTCCCCCAAAGAATCCTGGGAAGTGTAGTTTGTTCGGGGTGCTGAGCATTGTCAGTCCCTTCACAGAGCTATAGCTCCTGGAGTGGTTTAACAGTCAATTGCTCTTCGCAGGGTACTCTGGGAACTGTAGGGCTTGCCTAACAACTCTCAGGATTCTTTGGGGATAGCTGTTTAAAGTGAAATGATGCTGCTTTAAATGTATAGTGCAGATGGAGCCTAATTTTCCCCCCCAGTGAGAAGAAGCAAAGGAGACATGGAAGTAAATGACTTAGCATATATGTTACTATTGAATGAAATCAGATTATCTGAGGGGAGAAAAAAGGCATGTGTTGGAGCTGCTAACAAATATTGTGGCAGAAAAAACCTGAGATTAATTTGGACTATTTTGTTCAGAAGAAATATCCAAATAATTTCAAGAATGCTAATGATTTGGGGGAGAGGGCTATGCCCAAATATAGCTTTCTACCAAACTTTGCCTAACATAAAGTTTCAAGACAAATTTTTATTTTCTGGCTCAGCTGAAACATCTGGGGAAAAGCGAGAAGTGTATCTATAAAACTAGGGGAAATTCTCACGAGGGCTCCATGCATCTCTAGTAATTACAAGTGTATCCTCAGTGATATTTTGTCATCTGTGAAATGGAACTAAAATGATATTCCCACACCAAAGCATCCGCCTTAAGACTGGTTTGTGAATTACTTTGAAATCTCCACCTGAAAGATGCTACCTGCTCATTATACTTTATCCACACAAAAAAGTGGTGAGAAAAAGGGGGCAGATTCTGATCTCAACGGTGTAAAAATCCAGAGAGACTTCACCTCAGTAACCATACAAGTAATTAAATGCATTTTAATTACAAGCCTTGCGGCTTTACTTACCAACAGTGCAAACAAGGTTGATTGCTGCTGTATTAAATACAAGGATTAATCATACAGTGGAGCTCAGCTGTGTTGCCTGAGCCTTACACAGGAGCCAGAACCTGGTCTGAAAAAGGAAGCAAAAAGAGAGACGGATTAGTCAACTGTAGTGCAATTCCCAATTCCATGGGCAATGGCAAAAACTTTCGCGGAGGCTAACAGAAGCAGCAGCTGGCCTTGCATTCATTCATTCATTCATTCATTCATTCATTCATTCATGTATGTATTTGCTTGCTTGCTTGCTTGCTTGGAAATATTTAAGCAACATTCCCAAGGCAGCATACAAAATAAAACATACAGTGGTACCTCGGGTTAAGAACATAATTCGTTCTGGAGGTCCGTTCTTAACCTGAAGCACCACTTTAGCTAATGAGGCCTCCTGCTGCCGCTGCACGATTTCTGTTCTCATCCTGAAGCAAAGTTCTTAACCCGAGATACTATTTCTGGGTTAGCGGAGTCTGTAACCTGAAGCGTCTGTAACCGGAAGTGTCTGTAACCCAAGGTACCACTGTACTTTTAATATTTCACAAAGACACGTAAGCCTGGTCAGTTCCAGTGTCCTGATCACAGGAACATTGATCCATTTTATGTGTGTGATGGTGACCAGGATTGTGTTGATGGAGCAGACAAACATGACTGCAGTTAAGTATCAACCCACCTCCTCCTTAAGGTAAAGGGTAAAGGGACCCCTGACCGTTAGGTCCAGTCGCGTGGCCAGCATGACTGAGCCGCTGCTGGTGAACCAGAACAATCCTCCTTACATGGGTTCAAATTAAGGATGCTTGAGGGTTTTATTTGGTCTGCAGTTTTTTTTATAATATTTTTTATTAAGTTTTCAATTTTACACTTCAAAATAAACATTTTGCAAACTTTGAAATATTCGATGACTTCCCTTTTTCTCCTTCCATGGTTCATTTTACAGATCATAAATTCCTGCATATTTTACTATAACCATCCAAATCAGTTTTCCACTTTTACTTCCATCAAAAATTATTTACTCTGTTGAATTTATCTTAGTGGGATGCAGTTCTCCAAACAGAACATGCATACAAAAAAAAAAGTGGGGAAAGTGTGCACGGAAATGCATGTTAAAGTGAAAATAATATACAAAAATGCATTAAATTAGGGGAAATTGCTTGCAATAATACATTTATTAGGCAAAAATGTGTAGAAAATGCATATATTAAGAGAAATATGCATGAAAATGCACTGAGATTTCATGCAATTTGTTTAATGCAAACTGAAATGAGATGAACTGGACTTAAGATGGGGGAAACGATGGAAGCCAAAATTGATAGATTCAGTCGTCCTTAATCATGACTAGTTCTTGCATTGCTTGAGTGTCACAACTGTAGGCCACACCACACTGGCAATACTTGAAGTGTTGTGGTTACTTCCTATGGCAGCACAACCAGTCGCTAGGAGCCAAAAGCAGTGGCCTGGAAAGCAACCACATCATACATCCCCTGTGGTTTCCTGATTTACAGGTACAGCAAGGAATACATGACCACACAGAAGTGGCAAACTTCTGCTTCACAGAGTTAACTATGAGCTCGTTAGAGGAAGGTTGGCCTGAAAATGTAAAAATGCACAGAAAGCCACACAAGAGCAAGCTCTGATTCTTTGAGGTGGTGGTAGAAGTGTAGCAAACAACAACAACTGTTAGAAGTGCAGTCCAGGGATCACCCAGTTTGTGATTTAAGGGTTAATTCTGTTATCAGTAAGTCAGCTAAGAGGGAGGGGGGTGTTGCTTAGCAACCAGGCAGCACCGGCATGACTATTGCTGAGATGCCACGTTCTCTGATTGGTTGTGTAGTTCTGAGGAAGTTTCTCATCTGTTTGGTTGCACACGTCCAGCCTACAATGCCTGAACAAAGACAAAAACATCTCTGTTCCTTTCTCCTCAACTTATACACTGTTTTTGTTCAGTTTTACAAGGGCAGCAACACTGAGACTAAGGAGGAGGACGCTGAGAAGCTGCACCAGCCATTGGGTTGGATGTTAATAAGAAGACAGGCAGGGGGAGACTGGCTGCAGGCAGAATGAGGTTGGTTGGCAACCCAGCTTTTCTAAAAAAACAACAACTTGCTTTAGCATTTGTAGAACCTGAGATACAAGGCAAATGTACTGACACTATTCTTCTCATTTTTGTGAAAAGCAAGGCTGCTCCCCACTTTCAGAAAAGAATCCTGCGGATCCCCATGGTGGGTGGTGCGGTGTCCCACTCATCCTAAAGGACCAGCCTCCACTGCTTTGGGATGTTTGGAATTCAGTGGTACCTCAGGTTACATATGCTTCAGGTTACAGACGCTTCAGGTTACAGACTCAGCTAACCCAGAAATAGCACCTCGGGTTAAGAACTTTGCTTCAGGATGAGAACAGAAATTGCACGGTGGCGGCGCGGCAGCAGCGGGAGGCCCCATTAGCTAAAGTGGTGCTTCAGGTTAAGAACACTTTCAGGTTAAGAACGGACCTCCAGAATGAATTAAGTATGTAACCAGAGGTACCACTGTAGTTTGTCACATGAGCCAACATTTCAGTGGGTGGCCCCTAGTACGACTTCCCTGCTTCCATTTGCTCACCTACGCCCAACCTGCCCATTTGGTTTCCCGCAGCCCGGATGATTCAAGCGTGCCTACTTTCACCAACTGCTGCTTGCTGAAGGCCCATTCATATTTCAACAACTGGATCAAGGAGTTGCTTTCTCAAGATCTCTACCCAGTAAATCTGTGAGATTACTTTGCAGACTGTAATCAAAGTACACGCATCGGGCTTTGAAAAATAATAATACCGAGGTCTTGCACAACACCTCTTTATCGCTCCTTTGCAAGCCTTAGTCAGGTGGTAAATATCATTCTTGAGCAAGACCTCAGTATTATAATAATAATTACAAACCACATGGAAATATGCAGGCCCCCTCCCAAAGGCATCCATCCAAAAGCAGAAGCCTCCATTTTGCATACTGTGAGCAATTATAACCAAGGTTAGTAACATTTGTTCTTGCACACTTTCTGTTTTTGTTTTTGTTTTGAAGGAGAGACAGAAGCGGTGGAGGGCACGCAAAAGATACTGGATACATTCCATCAAGCTCCACTCACTGGTTCACTTGACATAAAGCAGAATAGCAATGAATATTCATAACTGGGGGGAAACAGGTATATGTGGAAGCCCAAAGGCACACACCGGGGGGGGGGGGTCAGATCTGAACGACCCATTTGCAATACAAAGCCCACACCAGGAAGCACACCTTTGCTCCATTTCTCTGTATCAACCATATTAGTTTATCTCCCCTCCTTTGGCTTTATACCTTATTGTATGACACTTGTCTTCCTTGCTAACTGTTAACAGCATTTGTTAAAAACGTATATAAACAATATATGCCTTGTATTTACAAAGAAAAATACTATCACCCCACTGTACAACTTGTATGTTGATGTTTTGTTGGACGGCTCTGGCAGGGTTCCTCTTATGTTCTTAGGGATCAGAGGTAGTCAATATGGTGCCATCCAGAAGTTGTGGGACTCCAACTCCCATCAGCTCCAGCCAGCTTGGCCAAGGGTCAGGGATTATGGAAGCTGTAGTATTCCAAAATCTGAAGGGCACCACACTGGCCAGCCCTTTTAGAGATGTTTTGATAGAGAGCATTACACCACTTACTGGATGAGAAGTCTGCCAACGACTATGAACTATGATGGAAACCCCATGTTTAGAGGCAGTATAGCTTCTGAGTATCAGATGGTAGAAAGCCTGTGCTTGTGAAGTACAGATGCATGTATTTCCTCCAATTCCTTGTTAATAATGCATGGCACACATTCCAGCTTCCTTAACATGCAAAAACTCTTATCTGCCACCAACACCCTCTCAGTAATCTGCAAGCCCATCCATGAGATACTATTAAGAAGAGGGCTATTTTCTTGTACTGCTTGAGGGCTTCCTGGTGGCATGTGGCTGACTACTGTGGGAAAGCTGGACTAAACAGACTTTCAACAAAGCTTTTCTTATGTACTTTGTTATGTACTAAGCTTGGATCCTAGAACAATAGGCAAGTAGGATCCTAGAATCCAACAGGAAAAGACCAGTCAGGCTCCAGGAGGAAGTTAAATCAGCCTATTAGGCTGGTAGGATCGAAGAATGCAACAACTGATTGGCCTGCAGGAAAACACCAATCAGGCTCCAGGAGGGAAGCAGAATCAGCCAATCAGACGGGACTCATTGTGTAAATATGTATATAAAAGCTTGAGGTTTGGGGGGTAATTCAATCACTGTTTTACAAGCTGCAATAAAAAGCATGAAATCACTACAGGACTCCGAGTATACAGTGGATGCTCGAGTTGCGAACATGATCCATGCAGAAAGCACGTTCGCAACCCGCAGTGGTGCATCTGCGCATGTGCAGGTCGCGATTCAGTGCTTCTGCACATGTGCAAAGCACGATTTAGCCCTTCTGCACATGCGCAAGTGTCAAAACCCAGAAGTAACCCATTCTAGCACTTCTGGGTTCGGCGCAGCACGCAACCCGAAATCACGCAACCCAAGGCGTCTGTAACCTGAGGTATGACTGTATTTCATTCTTAATTAACTGAGAGCTGTAGCTTGTCCTCTTTCACTTGGTTCATTCCTTGGATATGGGCTTTGCTCATATTAACAATCTGAAGACTTTACCACTCTGGGGCAACGGTGCGAAGAAGCTCACACAAAAAATTCAGACCAGTTACAAAGCCCTGTGGCCCCTAACTGCACTACAAAGAGAGAGAGAAGAAAAAGAAGCAGCAGCAGCATTTTAATTTGTTTGTTTATTTAGATGCATAATCTGCCTGACCCTAAGGGTTTGTAGCAGATAAACGAGCGTGGTAAAGCAGAAGCTATAAAAGAAGATTTAAAAGATTAACTAGATGTCTAAATTAAAATACACAATTAAAAGGAATCCTTTATTAGCCTTGACATTTAGAAAATATCATGTGTTGCTTTTTAGAAGGTGCTCTGTTTCAAATGCAACACCAGAGAAAAGAAAAATCCAAAATGGCAGAACAACCACCCAAAAGTCTCTGCATAGCTTTGTCGTTTCAGTGTTACACTCAAATGACAGCAAACTCAAGGAGGTACTCTTGGTTGTGTCTCAAATTGTGTCTGCACTGCACAGCTCGAGATCCAGTAATCCCTGAGCTCTAGTCGACTTTATTTTATATTTCCAAGTTCCCAGTTTTAGGAAGCAATGCATGCAATTAGACCTGAGTCTCTGCTTGCTTGCTTTATTTCTCTTTCAAAAAATTAGCCAGAAATGTTTCCAAATGTGGTGCTTCCAAGATACATGAAGGTCCTTAAATATTTTCCAATATTTTCCCAATCTTAAGTTATTCATAAACAAACAAAAAATACTCATGCAATTTCATAAGCATTTAGTGCAGTCTTATTCTAATATATACAATTTAAAAATCTACGCAAAATAATTTTCCAAAGCCATTTTCAATAATATAATGCATTTTTTCATGCTATTCTCACCAATAAATGCATTGTTTATGCACACTGCATCCTAGTATTTCTCCCTAGCTGATACAAAGCTGAAAAATAAGTTTTTGAGACAGCTATGCTCATAACTACATAATCTCGCTTTTTATAACAAAAATGCATATCTTCAGCCATATTCTGGTAATTCTTCAACTACTATTATTTATTTTAAGTAAGTAAAAATATAAGCTTCATTCCTGAGTAAAGTTGCTAGCCAACACGAATTTTTTTCTGGTTATCAGTAAAAGTATGATCTGTCACAGATAACCAGTATGTGTCCCATCAGGTAAGTTGTAAAATCTAGATTCTGTCCTGGCGCTCCCCAACATTGGACAGATTCCATCTTGGCCCCATATCCTGGATCCATCAGTGGTTTTGAAACCAGAAGTTAGCAGCAAGGAATGGAAGATTCAGTTTGCATTTGAAGAAGAACCTACTTAAACTGTACTTTCCAAAATAATACACAGCCCTCCTTCAGAATTTGCATTTCTCCAAATTTTGCAGTGCCATTTGCCAGTCGAATAATGTGTACCATTTTAGGGTAAGGTAACCTCTGCATATATTAGTGAAAATAACTTACACAAATATATGAGGGGAATTTCTCTGAAAGAAAATGTGTTCCTTAGGAGAAATTCACTGTGAAATGCTGGTGAATTTTCATGAGTAGAAAAAATCACAAACTGGCGTAAAAATGTGAAGAACTGAAGACTGGGGAAATGAGAAGTCCAGAGAAACCCAAATGGATAAATTCACTCATCCCTGTCTTCTGTCCAAAGCTAGTCCTTTCTCCACATCATTCACACATTTTAGACGGCTGTTACTTGTGACGCTCATTTAAACGCCTACCTCAAGAGGCTGTGGCCTACTTGCTCCCTTCTCTCTCCAGCTTGGCAATGATTATTGTTTACCTTTCAGGGGCTCTTTTTCTCTCCTAAAAAAAGAAAAAGAAAAGGGGGGAAAGATCATGGAACACCCAGGCTTTAATGTATGTAATGAAACTGATACAGTAATTTTATTCCTGGGTCATAAATGGAATGGGCTGTAAAGTAAAGTTGGGTGTTTTTTTGAAACCAGCCTCAAAGAACGAATTGTTCCAAAGGGTCTGGTTAATGAGACAGTGAAACGTATATGAGGTTCATGTCGAAGAGAGACCAGCTCTTGGTCGCTTTTCCTTCCTAAAAGATCTGTGCTCCCTCTCGCTAAAAAAAGCCAAAATAATATATATTCCTCTCTCCCTCCCTCTCGGCCTCCTCAAAACACACAGCCTTCGAGCAGCAGGAGTCGCGAGCCCTGAATTCATTTCTGGTTAACAACTTGTGTGGCCTTTGTGAGAGGCATTTCCCAGCTCTAGCCCTCATTTCCCTTATTTTGGAACAAAAACGGGTAGCAATCCTTAAGCATTCCCAGAAGAGGGGATCAATTAGGAACCCCTCCCCATGTGCTTACACAGAGAAGAAATGGATGAGAGGAGAAGGAAGAGAACGCCGCAGCTACGCACATAGTCAAAAGAGATGGACGCCATGAGCACGTCATGGTTAACAAGATCACGTCCCAGATCCAGAAACTACGTTACGGTCTCAGTTTGGACTTCTTCAGCCCTGCTGCGATCACCATGAAAGTGATCCAAGGCCTGTACAGTGGGGTTACTACTGTAGAACTGGATACTCTTGGCTGCTGAAACAGCAGCAACCCTGACAACCAAGTACCCTGACTATGCTCTCCCTGCAGCAAGAAATGCTGTCTCCAACCTGCACAAGGAAACCAAGAAAGTATTCAGCGAAAAGGGAAGGAGTGAAGCAAATCTTTCTATGGCATGCACACTCAGGAATCTTCCTACTGTCCCATTTTGCACTGAGAGGCACAGCCTCTCACTGGGTGGTGAGTGGGCTTGCACGTTCCTATGACCCTTGTGAGCGAAGCCGTCAGGAGTCTTGTATATTTAATACTTTGGCTCTGATAAATACCAAAAGAAGAAAAAGAAGAAATTCTGCAGCACCAAAAACAGGTTCTGGAATAAGCTCAGGCATGGGTCATGACCAGTTTAGTCTTACATTTATGAAACATTACAGGGGGACTTCCTATGACAAATGGAGCAATGTTTATGCAAAATCAATTTTTTTTTCAGCTAAACTGTCTGTCAGAGTGAAAAGGCAACGCTGTCCATGCCAAGAGGTGGGAAAGGGTGCGCCAAGCTCTGGGCACATTTTCATTCACAGTGATTTTTATCTAGGATATCAGCAATCTTTGATTCTGGATCATATGCTCTGTAGAGAAAGGCCGTAGCTAATGATTTAGAGGACACCAAAACTGGTTACAGAATCTGGACCGTGTAATGGGGCTGGCCTTATCTCATTGTTTCAAAGAGGTACTTTAAGATAATGCTCCAAACTGTCCAAAGTGGGGGGAATTGAACTTACACAACAATTTCACAAGCTCATCGAAAAAATCTGGGAGAGAGGAGATCACAACAGACTTCAGAGATGCCAAAATTATCAATCTCTCTTTTTTAAAAAGTGATAGAACGGATTGCGGAAACTATCAAGGCATTTCTTTACTAGCTGTGGCTGGCAAAATTCTTGCAAGGATCTTAGCAAACCATCTCCTAACAATATCCGAGGTTACTCTTCCTGAATCCCAAAATTGTTTTCGACCTTCTAGGGGGACAGTGGACATGATTTTCTCCAGCTCAACAGCTTCAAGAAAAATGCAGAGAGCAAAACCAACCCCTGTATATGGCGTTTGTTGACCTGACTAAGGCCTTCAACACTGTAAATCGTAATGCCCTGTGGACTGTCCTTTTGAAAATTGGCTGCCCAGATAAATTTTTTAACATCCTTCAGCTCCTCCATGATCATATGGCAACAACAATCGCAGATAACAATGGCTGTCAAAGTGAACCATTCACAGTGGGGTCAGGTGTTAAACAGGGTTCACTTATCACCCCAACTCTATTATTTTCATTGCCATGAGCCACACATTGTTGAAAGGAAACTCCCCACCAGAGTAGAAATCATATATCAAAAAGATGGAAAGCTCTTTAATCTGAGTAGGCTGAAAACGAAGAGCAAGTTTACCATAACGTCTGTCATAGAGCTTAATTAATGCCGAAACCCAGCATCGCCTTAGCTCTGTGAGTGCAGCTTTCTCTCAGTTGAAGTGCAGAGTGTTTGAGGACCGGGGTTTTCACAGGGAAATCTGTGTTTACAAAGCTATTATACTATCAGTTTTACTGTATGCTTGTGAAACTTGGACCACTTATAATTGCCATCTCCAACTCTTTGAAAGAGTCCATCAATGGTGTCTCTGAAAAGTTTTACGTATCACTTGGGAAGACAGGTGAACTAATGCCAGCGTACAGGAAAAAGGAAAGATCACCAGTGTCAAAGCAATGGTCCTTCAACATCAACTTCGTTGGACTGGTCATGTTGTTCAGATGCCCAATTATCATCTTCCAAAGCAACTACTCTATTCCGAACTTTAAAATGGAAAGCATAATGCTGGTGGTCAACAAAAGAGGTTTAAAGACTCTCTCAAGGCAAATCGTGGGAAACACTGGCCTGCAAGCGCTCCAGTTGGAGAACAGCCTTTACCAAAGGTGTCATGGACTTTGAAGATGCTCAAACTCAGGACAAAAGGGGGAAATGTGTTAAGAGGAAGGCATGTTTGGCAAACCCTCACCGTGATCAACTCCCACCTGGAAACCTATGTCCCCACTGTGGAAGGATGTGTGGGTCCAGAATTGGCCTCCACAGTCACTTACGGACTCACTGTTAAGACCAGGGGTAGGCCACCTAAAGCCCATGGGCTGGATGTTGCCGAATCGCCTTCTCAATCCAGCCCACAGACGCTCCGGGAATCAGCATGTTTTTACATGAGTAGAATATGTCCTTTTATTTAAAATGCATCTCTGGGTTATTTGTGGGGCATAGGAATTCGTTCATTCCCCCCCCCAAAAAAAAAATATATATAGTCCAGCCCACCACATGGTCTGAGGGACGGTGGACCGGCCCATGGCTGAAAAAGGTTGCTGACCCCTGGTTAAGACTGTGGTCATGGAAGACAATCTTACTTGGCTACAAGTGATCACCAGAGAAGAAGATGACGACACAGAGCATAAAGTGGTAACAGTGGAGGCCAGATACTGACTGGGTCTGAGCCAAGGTACCGAGTCAGCCTATTCAGGTCACAGGACTGGCACCAACTCTTGACAATATGGGGCACAAGACAGATAGTTTACTAGTTCCCCGTCCAGCCTAAGACTCTCCCTGCCTAAGGCAGTTCTCATGGAACTTTGAAGTGTCAGGCATAGCCCTATTGGCTTTAGCCCAAACGTAGCAGAGTTTTCCTGCACAGCGAAGAAGCTAGTTGAGGTGGAAATGACTAGTCAGCTAGACTCAGAATAACTATTTACAGGATTTATTAAAAGGAAAAAATAAAACCAGCAGAGTTTCTGCATACAAAACAAAGCAAAATAAATCCTTTCTTTCTTTCTCTCTCTCTCTACCATACACAGCACTTCTAACTCCTAACACACCTCACACCAAACTGAGCTAACAATCCCTTGATAACAGAGTTGAGTGCTGCTCGTTAACCAATCAGAGTGAGTAGTTTCTAGGTCAAGCAGACCTGGGCTTTCTGCCAAGAGTAAATTGACACCAGCTTGAGTTAATTGGTGAAGCTAGAATCTGCAAGTTTCCCACGAGAACCAATTAACAGAAACTGAACACCCCCTCACAGATTCTGCTGAACAATTAACTCCAAATACACCTATGTAGGAGATCATTTTTCCAGCAAACCTAAACCCTTGCACATTCGCTTGTTCTTTACCTTTGCCAATGGTTTAGTTAACACATCTGCTACATTTTCTTCACTTGACACATAAGTACAGGTGATTACATTGTCTTGTACACAGCAACGTACATTTTGGTATTTTACAGAGATATGTTTGGAACGCGATTTGAAACCCTCTGTTTTACTTAATGTTATACAAGCTTGATTATCAATGTAAACTTGTACTGGTTCTTCACAATTTACATTTAAATCTGTTAACAAATGCTTGAAATAAATCACCTCGTTGCACAATTCACTCAATGCGGCATACTCTGATTCCGTTGATGACACACTTACAACGTCTTGCTTGCGTGACCGCCAGCTGATTAAAGCTCCACCGACCATTATAACTAGTCCTGTGACAGATTTTCTATCTGGCAAATTTCCCCAGTCACTATCACAGTAGCAACTCAACATTTCGTCCTCGGAAGAATTTAATTGTAACATATAGCCAATTGTCTGTTTAAGATACCTCAGAACTTGTTTTACCCCTTTCCAGGCATTTAGTGTGGGTTTTGAGACCAATCTACTTAATATGCCTACTGCATAACTAATATCAGGTCTGGACCACTGTGCTATATACAATAAACTTCCAATTACAGAGTGATATACATCAGGATGTTCAAATTCAGGACTCTCATCTGTATGAAGTGTTTTTATGAAACCTGGATCCATAGGCACTGCTGCCCCTTTGCAATCCTGCATCCTGTATGTAGTCAGTAGTTGTTTAACTTTGTTCTGCTGACTAATTAGGCAGCTGCCATCTTGGGCCCAGCACACTTCCAACCCTAAATGTGTCCTAACCGGGCCTAAGTCCTTTACTTTGAACTTACTGGACAATTGCTTGGCAAACCTTTTAGTTTGTTTATCTGTTTTACAGGCATACAATACATCATCTACATAAATCAGACAAAACTCTTGATCACTGCCTGTACCACGTACATAAACACAATTGTCAGCTGTACTCTGCTTGAAACCAAATGACACTAAAGCCTCATGGAAACATTTGTTCCAAGATCTTGCAGCCTGTTTGAGACCATATAGAGCTTTGTTTAATTTCAACACTCTATTGGAACCTGTCTCATAACCAGGCGGTTCGGCTAGATACAGGTCTTCTGATATTGATGCATGTAAATATGCAGTCTGGATATCAAAATGGTTTAACAGGAGTTTTCTCTTTGCTCCAAGCGTTAGAATCAGCCTTACACTGTCCCCCTTAGCAGTAGGGGAAAAAGTTTCATCATAATCTTTTCCAGGCCTCTGAGAGTATCCTTGAGCAACTAAACGAGCTTTGTATTTGTACTCTCCTGTCACCAGAGGTTTAAGTTTGTACACCCACCTGCAGCCTACAATCTTTGCCCCCTCAGGCGCTGCTACTGGTGTAAAGACCTTGTGCTCATTCAGAGAGGACATCTCTTCCTCCATTGCCTGTTTCCAAAGCTCTGCCTCCTCTTTTGGTAACTTTAACACCTCCTGAAAACTCTTGGGTTCTGCACTTACACTAAACACATTTGCAGTATCTGGAGAAAAACGCACTGGAGGCACTCCTTTGTTTTGTCTTTTAGATCTTCTGGGAGAAAATTTTTCTTCTGACCCACTTTCCTCCTCAGAACTACGACCTCTCTTTTGTTGCTTAGCAATTGGTCTTTGGATAACTCCACTTTCTTGAGAGCTCTTATCTGAACTTTCCTCCCCCTCAGACTCTGATTCTCTGTGTCTACCTTCAGAGTCATGGAGCTCCTGGGAAGGTTCAAACCAAACCTCAGTATTGGCATGTAGTCTCTCCCAGCCACTATGTTCACAAAAACTGGCATTCCTGGAGATCACAATGCCATTTGTCCCTTCAGCAAAGCGGAAACCTTTTCCCAGCTCCTGGTAACCCACAAACACTAACTGTTTGGTCTTAGGATCTCCCTTTTTTCTCATTTGTTTCGGAATTAATACCCAGGCTTTTGATCCAAACACATGCAAATGGTCAATTTTAGGTTTTTTCTGAAACAATTTAAAGTACGGGGTTGTACCTATTGTTTGATGAAAGAGCCTATTTTGGAGATAACACGCGGTGAGCATACTCTCCCCCCAATAAGACATGGGCAAATCAGCATCATCAAGCATGGCAAACATCATATCTTGTAAAGATCTGTTTTTTCGCTCTGCAACGCCATTCTCCTCAGGGGAAAAAACGTTCGTTTTCCTATGCCCAATGCCACGCTTTTGTAACCAATCTTTAAAGGCATTTGACATAAATTCGCCACCTCTGTCCGTCTGAATCCTTTTGAGTTTAATGGACAGAAATCTTTCCACAGATGCCACCCAGCCTTTAAACTTAGTGAACACGTCACCCTTATTCTTCATGGGAAAAACCCAGGAGTAACGCGTGGCGTCATCCACAATTGTTAGTGAAAAGCGCGATCCACCCCTGCTTACAGCAAATGGACCAATTACGTCCATGTGAACCAGCTGTAGCGGTGACTCACTAACTCTGTCACTTCTGGGGTAAGAGACTCTGTGGGTTTTAACCTTTTTACAAACATTACAATCAAGGTACTTGTTACAACTCTTTAAATCACCCCCATCAGCCAATTCAGACATTTTTAGTACACTTTTCCAGCAAGCATGCCCCATTTTCCTATGCAATAAGTGCACACAGTTGTCATGTATAGCTTTGTTATTCACTGCAGGCTGAGATTTACTGACTACTGCTGCAACTTGAGATCCTGCTTTAAGCCAAAACAAGCCTCCCTCTGACTTAGCAGTGCCTAAAATCTCACCAGCCTTCTTAATAATGCAACTGTCTCCTTCAAAATGCACTTTAAACCCAGCTTTTAGCAAACAATCTACAGACATCAGATTGCTCCTTAATGAAGGCACACAAAGTACATTTTGCAGGCATTCACGAAGACAAGGAACAAAAACTGCACCCCCCGAAATCACTTCGGATGTACTTCCGTCTGCTAGAGCCACCTGGCTGCGCTGTGCTGAGTTCTTGGAAACAAACAATTCATCTGAATTCACGATATGGCGAGACGCTCCCGAATCGACCACCCAGACCGCTTGTTTCTCATCAGCAATCTTGACCTCGCCGGTCACCAGCTGAGCCGACTGTTTTTGTTTGAAGAATTTCTTTTTACGCTGCTGCTGCTGCTGATCTCGTCTCTGCTCCTGCACCGGCAACTGAGACTTGACCAACTCCGGACATTGTCGTTTTAGATGCCCACATCGGAAACAACGCCTAACAGCAAACGCTGACTCCTCACCGGTACGCTGCTTTTGCTTCACCTCTGGCACGGCATGAGAACTCCTTCCAAACCGTCCACCAGTAGAAGCCTCTGCAGCCAACGACCTTTCTTGCCTCTTCTGCCATTCTTCAATCAAACGCCCAGTAACGTAACTGACTGATAAATCACGCTCCTGTATGCCTTCTAGAGACAAAACTAAATTATCCCAGCTTTCCGGGAGAGAACTCAAAATAATAGCCACCTTCTCCTGCTGGTCTAGTGCACAGTCTCTTTCCTGTAGCGCAGAAAACTTTAACTGTAAACTGTGTAGGTGTTCCTGCATTGTAACCCCAGGCTGTAACATTGCCTTGTACAATGCCTTGCGAATTAACAGCTTGGAAACCGCTGTCTCACGCACATGGAGTTCTTTAAGTGCTTGCCACACACCTCTAGCTGTCTTGATTCCCCTCACATACGGCAACTGGGAATCTTCCAGCCCCAAGACAATTGTGGCCCTTGCTCTTTGGTCTTTATCGAGGTCTTCATCATCAGGCTTCGCAGGAAACTTACTCACCACTTGCCAGAGACGATCCCTCTGCAGCACTGCCTGCATGCGTTCCGACCACAGCAAGTAATTGGAGTCATTCAGACGCTCAAAAGCCATCTGAACTGGTTGTGAGGCCATCTTGAGAGCGATGTCCCTGGAACCCGGAACCAGCTACTCACGACCACCGAGAGAGAGAACAGGAACCACAGCACCCAGCACTCACACGCTGCAGCTGTTGTCCTTGTGTCCGCTGCGTCACCAGCTCACCACGGTCAGGAACCAGCCAGAGAACAACAACTTCTGGAACTACTGGAACCAACGCCGTTGATGCTGACACCACCACAACTCAGGCTGGCAGCACAATGCCCATAACCTCATGGAACTTTGAAGTGTCAGGCATAGCCCTATTGGCTTTAGCCCAAACGTAGCAGAGTTTTCCTGCACAGCGAAGAAGCTAGTTGAGGTGGAAATGACTAGTCAGCTAGACTCAGAATAACTATTTACAGGATTTATTAAAAGGAAAAAATAAAACCAGCAGAGTTTCTGCATACAAAACAAAGCAAAATAAATCCTTTCTTTCTTTCTCTCTCTCTCTCTCTCTACCATACACAGCACTTCTAACTCCTAACACACCTCACACCAAACTGAGCTAACAATCCCTTGATAACAGAGTTGAGTGCTGCTCGTTAACCAATCAGAGTGAGTAGTTTCTAGGTCAAGCAGACCTGGGCTTTCTGCCAAGAGTAAATTGACACCAGCTTGAGTTAATTGGTGAAGCTAGAATCTGCAAGTTTCCCACGAGAACCAATTAACAGAAACTGAACAAGTTCTGTGGTACAGTCTGGCACACTGAGGTTAGTGCATATGTGCTAGGTCAGGGTCATGTGAGAAATGTTTGCGGGGATCATATAAAGAGGGGGAAGGGGCGATTTTCATCCCCAACATGACACTGGACTGGGTGAAGAGATTTGTAAATCACTTATGAGGCTTTGATGACGTAACCGTATAGAAATCCAGTGGAATGCATAAAAATAACATTTAGTTATGTGTGGCATTTATACCCCACCCTATAAACTTGTGCTTTAAAAAATGTAAAAACGTATTAGGGTGTTCTCTGCCCTCAGGCTTGTCTTCTAAAAAGGCATGGCACTCAAGGAAAAAGGAATGGGAGGGAAGAGGGAAAAGCAAGCTCAAGCACAAGTTCTTAAAGTGACAGTTCTTATGACTCAGTTAAGAGCAGCAACTCCACACTGATATCAGCGGTGGTTCTGGGTGTCTTGTCCTTGATACGCCTCTTCATCCAGTCCAGCCCCATGAATGGCTACTGCTGCTACTCTGCTTGCAGTGTTTGGCCACTGGTGCCACCATGCATCTAGTAAGCCAGGCACAGGTCTGGTGGGAAACACAGAAATGTTTGGTGGGTCAGTTCTGGACTGGGGGACAACAGCCCACCACCCCCCTGCTGTAAATCCTTGCTCTGCACTGGCTGTCCTGATATGCCTAGAAATAACAGCAAGCCAAATTTCCCTCCCCAGTTCCCATTTTCAAGGGGCCATTCAGCCCCCGTGAAAGCAGGGAGGGAAACTATGGCCATTTTATGAGAGCAGGAGAAAGACTACAAAGTTTTCAAGAGCGGAGCTGACTTACATTGCTCAGATTAGGTGGTGAGGATGTCCCCCACTACTTTTTGGGTGGACAATCAGAGCATGTGCAAGGCAGGACCGTAGTTAGGGGGTGGTGAGGTGGACCCCCGCCAGGGGTGCAGGCGATGGGGGGCAGAAAATCAGCTAAAAATATGTCCATAAATATAAATATTGATTATTGCCTCATAAGAAATGGTTTTCAATAGAGGTGGAGGGGGTGGAGGAGAGGTGAAAAGAAGAACTAACTTGTCCGTGGCTAGGGGGCACAATCTGGACGGTTCTGCCAGGGGCACAAGATCACCTAGCTACAGCTCTGGTCCAAGGTGTACTAGACTTCCCAGTCCTGTCTTGTTTCCTGCCGGCAGCTGCCAAATGTGCATGGAAAGGTGATTTGATACTTGATTTAAATAAGGTGAGGCAGACTCTTCACACCACCAAAGATGTGCGATATTCCCTGCCTCCTTGTTCCTACATAGAAACAACAACAACAACAACACCCCACACAAAAAGTCTAAGTCTAGAAAGCAAAGAAATGCTTCTTGTTTGGCTAAAGAAACACAAGAAAAGGCATCACTATGCTACCAGACAAGTCCTATCTGCACTACACATTTAAAGGAGTACAGTGGTACCTCGGGTTAAGTACTTAATTCGTTCCAGAGGTCCGTTCTTAACCTGAAACTGTTCTTAACCTGAAGCACCACTTTAGCTAATGGGGCCTCCTGCTGCCGCCGCACCGCCGCTGCACGGTTTCTGTTCTCATCCTGAAGCAAAGTTCTTAACCCAAGGTACTATTTCTGGGTTAGCGGAGTCTGTAACCTGAAGCGTATGCAACCTGAAGCATATGTAACCTGAGGTACCACTGTATAAACTTTCCGTATCCTTAACAAACTACACTTCGCTTTATTTGGGGAAACTCATGACTCTTTAAAGTGTTGTGGTGCTGCTTTAAGAATATAAGAAGAGCCTGCAGGGTCAGGCCAATGACCAATCTAGTCTAGCATCCTGTTCTCACAGTGGCCAACCAGTTGCCCATGCAACCAGCAAGCAGGATTAGAGAGCAAGAGCATATGCAGAGTTGTTTCTATTCTGACAAAAACTATGTCATTTGGTTCATTGTCTGCTGTGTTGAATACCACTATAAAAAATCATGGCTTCACCCAAAGAATCATGGGAACGGTTGTTCAATAAGGGTGCTGAGAATTGTTAGGAGCCCCTATTCATTGCACAGAACTACAATTCCCAGAGTTCCATGGGAAGAGAGATTGATTGTTAAACCACTCTGGGAAATGTCTCAAAGGGGGAAAAGGTTCTCCAAACATTACCCTTAACAAACTACAATTCCTAAGATTCCTTTGAGGAGCCACAATCATGGTATCAAAAGTCTTTTAATTATATAATGCAGATGGGGTCTTAGTTGGATCCAACTTTTTTTTATTTACAGTGTTTGTATGTCATCCAATAACAAAGGTTCTCTGGAGCATTTACAAGTAAAATAACAACCAAAAAATACTAAAATACAAAACAAAAATATAATCTAAACCCAGAATAAAGCTAGGAATAGAATAAAGTCAGCAGCAGAGAATAGCACCAGTATAACAGATCTAAAAAGTACTTTTTTGAAATGTGGGATTTTTTTCATGAAAACTATAACACATACAGCAGGGTTAGCCAACATAGTGCGCCCCAGATGTTGCGGATTACAACTCTCACCAGCTCCAGGGAGCTTGGCCAGTGGTCAGGGATGATGGGAGTGGTAGTCCACAAGGTCTGGAGAACACTGTACTGGCTACCTTTGAACTACAACAATAGTCCACAAGGTCTGGAGAACACTGTATTGGCTACCTTTGAACTACAACAAAGAGCTTCCATCTGTTGACTAAAAGGAACTGATGACCCACACAGAACTGTGAAATTTAGGAACAATCCTTAATCTAGGTTGCAGAAAGATTAGTAGAAATGATCAGTTGTTTAACATTATTTTGTAGTTGTTGGGTGGGGTTGTGGTAGAAGACATCATTTGGATTTTGTGCTTTATGCTGATTGTAAGGAGAGAGATCTGGCACAGGGATGCACGTAGCTCTCCAGATGTTGTCGGCCTACAATTCCCGTCATCCCTGACCATTGGCTGGGGTTGATGAAAGTTGGAGTCCAACAGCAACTGAAGAGACAGGTTCCCCACTGCTGATCTAAGACACCCATTTTGTTTTTCCCAACCAAGTCATGGGCTGAACTTAATTTTCAACTAAAATCCCAACCGTACTCAGTGCAAATGCTTTGTGTTGGGGGGAGGAATATAAAAATACAAGGATCATAAGATCATGAAAACAGGAGCGGGGGTTACACAAATGTACTGAAAGCCCAATTGGGTGAGGACGACACATTTTTAACCAAGTTCCTTAAATCAGCCCCACAGTTCAGTTGTATTCCCTTGGAAATCCTCACAAAGAAAAACATGGTGAATGAGAAGTTTGGTTTTCATTAAAAACTTGAATGTAAGGGTTTTTGTCGTTTTCAATGGGCCTTTGATTCCTACAGATGGAATGTTTTCAGAACCTTTTTTTAAAAAAAAAAGAAAGACTGCTCCATACTTTCCTTTCTTACAACGGCAGAGAAATGTAAATAAATTTGAAATCTCTTGTGTGTGTGTGCATATGTGTAACCCCACAACTGCCTCCTCCATCTATCACTGATACACATGGACAGATTCCCACATACACAACACATATAGCAGTGTATGCATACACACAACATGCATGCACAAATGTGCATGTACAAATCCACCGAATTACTCACCCATAAACACAAGTTATAGATAGGTAGCCGTGTTGGTCTGCCATAGTCAAAATAAAAAAATTCCTTCCAGTAGCACCTTAAAGACCAACTAAGTTAGTTCTTGGTATGAGCTTTCGTGTGCATGCACACTTCTTCAGATACACGCAAGAACATAAACACAAGAACATCCTTCCACTCTTCCCAACATCTAACTGCTGCTGCATCAGTGTATCCTGGGACCTTGAAAGAATCCCAGCTTGAAATCCTTGTTTGTCAGATCCACAAAACTAGTGGTAAAGATGGCAAGGAACCGGGGCATCCATTGACAACACAGCCAATCTGCAAGAGGCAGGAAATGCTTGGCTCCAGCCAAGTGGCCACTACAGCTGTCCCAAGAGCAGGCTCTATGAAGCTCTGAAGCCTGAAGAATTGCACGCTAAGCAAGTCAGACAAACCATGAATTGAGAAGATCGAGGCAACGGGTGTCTGGATCATTCAGCCTGAAAAACACCATACTGGCTTCCCATATGCAGGTGCTGGGCCTTGGCCCACTGGGGCTCATCTCAGTGCACACAGAAAATTAGAGCAGCTGCCTAATCCCAAAAACTGTTGAGGCCGAGACAAACCTGCTCACCCCTTTTTGTGCACCTTTTTAGCAGCGCACCTTGCAAAACTGTTCGCCTGTTCAGTTACAATGGCTTCACTTGCACTCACTTTCAATTGACTTCACTAGCCCTCAGCGACATCATCACATAGCCAGATATGATTGGCTGGACAGCTTCACGGTGATATAACATTCACTATGTAATCTCTGACTGGATAGGGTCACCTTGGCATCCAATTCAGTAAGCATTGGCTTCATTTGCCCCCACATAGTCAAATATGATTGGCTATGTAATACTGTGATGTCATCAGATTTGCTGCAGGATCCCTGGTTGGTTAGGATTACCTATACGGCTAATTCAGAAAGGAGATTCACTATGGGGGATATGATACCCAATTCGATTTTAAAAAGCAGATGAATGTGAGCAGTCTAGCACTTCTATTGTATAAAAAGCACTATTTTTGACCTAGAAATCAAAACTTGAGAATATTTGGTATGAAGCTGTTTTTTAAATCCGTGTAGGGATTTATTTATTTTTTTACTTCTATTTTTTTGTTCATACAAAGAATTAAGAAATGCTGTACATCCTCCCCCCACCCCAGAGTCTGAAGTGGTGCAGTCCTGGAACACATGTTACCACATGATCTGCTCTTCGCGCAGAGCAGTGGCGCAGTTTATTTTGACTTCTGAATGATTTCTTTTTTAAAAAAGAAAAAAGCTGTTTCATCACTTTCCAAGATGAGTTCCTTGCCAGGAAGTTCAATGCCCACTGAGCTTGCCACCCAACATTGCCCTTAGCCTAACTCTACATCAAGAAATTAAGAAAAATTGTGCTAATGTTGCATTCATTAAAGCAGATTAGTTTTTAAAAATAAGAAGGCAAACGCCTTTTCCTTCACAGAGAACAGCCCCAGCTGAATGCCCAAGGAAGGAACAGCAGCACCAAGAGCAATAAAAGGGCACGTTAATGATTTTTCAAAGCACAGTTGTTCCCAGCTCAAGCTCATATTCATTTTTTTTTTCTGTAGCACTTTTCATATGAGGATTTCAAAGTATTTTCCTGGCTGACATTAATTTAATTAAGACTGGCTTCAGCCGTGGGAGGCTGTGTGTTAACAATGGGTATGAAGCGGGTGTCATCAAGTGCAGCCTGTTATACGGCCTTCTGAGCTTGTTTGTGTTTTGAACCCCGGCACGTGAGCCACCGGTCACTTGCGGGGAAGGTTCTGGGAAGGGTTGGTGAAGCAAACTCCTACAAGGGTGAGGAGGAGCAGGAGCAGGAAAGACCTGGCAGGCTGCAAGAACAACTCAACCCATCCTTATCAGAAAGGGGGAAAGGAGAGTGGTTTCTGGGATGACGCATTCTGACACTTTCAGTAAAGGAATGATATTATAAAGCAGGCTTCCTCAAACTCAGCCCTCCAGATGTTTTTGGTCTACAACTCCCATGATCCCTAGCTAGCAGGACCAGCGGTCAGGGATGATGGGAGTCTCAAAACATCTGGAGGGCTGAGGTTGAGGAAGCCTGCTCTAAAGGTCTCCCTGGGCCTAGCAGTACTTAAACCAGGAGCTGCCATCCTGATCAGGCCAGTGGCCCATCTAGTCCAGTATCCTGTTCACACAGTGGCCAACCCAAGGACAAGAGCCCTTTTCCCTCCTGCAGTTTCCAGCAACTGGTGTTCAGAAGCACTACTGCCCCCAACTGCGGAGACAGGTGATAGTCATCATGGCTAGTGGGCTTCGATTGCCTTATTCTCCATGAATTTATTTAATCTTTTAATCCACGTTGTTGGCCATCACTGCCTCCTATACAGGGGCATCTTACCCACAGAGGCTAGTGGCGCAGGACACCAAGTTCTGGAGGGTGCCAGGGAAGAGGTGGAGGCTGGATGCGGCGCCTCCCGGCATCAGCTTGCCACCTCCGCCATGCCACGCCGAAGCAGCACCATGCCCGGAGCCTCCGCCTGCCATAGCCACCACGGAATGAAGCAGCCAGCTGAGCCGGGAGCCGCTGCGTCCAGCCTCCACCTTTTCCCCGCCGGCGGAGCTGCCCTCCAGCCACTGCCCACCTCCTCCAGCCCCACAAAGCTGGGCGCGTTGTTGGCAGCACCGTCCTCCCTAAAAAAGGTCGCAACTCTGGGAAACTGGGGGGAGGGGTCTTTGCACCACGGCACCAGATATGCTTAAGGCGGCCCTGCTCCTGTGGGTGTATGTGCTGTGTAATGAAGTATTTAGTTTTATCTGTCTTGTTTGTTCATTCGTTTAAAACTTACATCCCACCCTTCATCCAAAGACCCCAGGGTGGACATAGCTAAACTGATTTTTCAGTGCAAATTGAAAAATAACCATTATTAATATAAATTACTACAAATCAGGGGCCTGTGGTGAGTTGGGGACATGAGACTTACATGATTCTTCATACCTAAAGGTCTCAAGATAACTTAAAAATATATTACAATAATATTAACTAAAAACTGTTGCATTAAACAACTCTCCAAGTTAGGGATGGGGAGAAATTTGATTCAGTTTTTATTTAAAGGCAAATTTTCACTTTCTGAAACAATGCATGAAGTAAAACACAGCCATCCTTTGAAATTCACAGTTCTCCGAATTTTGCAATATAGTTCCTTAGCCAAGGTATGCGTACAAAATGCATGCACTAAAGTATAGTGTGCATATAAATACATATATTAGTGGTAGCAACATGCAAAATGCATTCTCTTAGGAAAAAACTGCATACAAATGGGTATATTAAGAGAAATCGGTACTAAAAAGCTGATTAATTTTCATTAGGACTTCTTTTTATAAAAATTCACAGACTGCTATGGAATTGTGGAGGACTAAGACGGGAAAAATAAGAAACTCAGAGAAGCCGAACCTGGCATATTCCTCCAAGTATACACTGCTGGCCATAAAATGATCAGCAGTAATCGCACACAAAACAACAGTAGGCAGCTGTTTTGAGCAGGCAAGAGACAAATAGAAATATTCAAATGCTTGAGTGTGTTTTTTTTAAAAAAAGTCTTAGCAAGCAGGTGAAGAGATGCTAAAACTTTGAGCCTGGCAAACCTCTCTGAGGAGAGCATTCCAAAGGTGGGGAGCCATTGCAAAAGACAATGATTATTATTTTTTTAAGTTCATCTTTATTCAATTAAAATACAAATATATATATATACATAAAGATAAAAAGAAAAGATTAAGACAAGAAAAGAAAAAGGGGGGAAAAAACCAATGATTTTATGAAGTGGTGCCAGGGACATGGGCAATAGTGAAGGTGTGCCAAATTAGATGTATGGCGATCAGATTCACCCACCTCTTGTGTCTCTGCACATACCCAAAAGAGACCACCTTCTCCCTTATCCCTGGTATATCCCCCCCCCCCCGCCATTGGCCATTGACTGGGGCTGATGGGAGTTGGATGGGGTTGATGGGCTGGTTTGGAAGTCCAAAACTTCGAGACAGCATCAGGTTGGGGGAAGGCTGGACTAGAGAGTGTGGGATTTCAAGGCTTCCTTGCCACCTCCTACACCACATTCTTTTTTATATTAATCGACAACATGTGCACCCCTCTAACGAAAACCAGAGTGGTCTTCTAAATCCACTTTTGTTCACAAGAGGACATGCATTAATGCCCACCCATCTCCCTCCATAATCTGCCATTTTCTCCTCATTTCCAAAAGGTCTGCACTGTCTAAATAGTACTTCCCTGTGCTAGAACCAGAGGACTGAGTTACGGGGTCTGCATCTCCTTTTGGTGCAATAAAAAGACATATGGGGCAGGGGGAAGGAATCGGTCGCAATACATGAATGAGCAATGTTGTTGCAAAATAATATTTTTTTCTCATTTGTTTATTTTCTTTGTTGCTTAATCCTTTTGATGATACTCTTAACCATTGCCAGAGTGGGGAGGGGATGGGGGGGGGGAGAATACTTGGCAACTGACAGGTTACAGACTCCCAATGCTGCCTTGGGGGATACGAGTGCAGCTCCTGCCCTTCCAGAGTTCTCCATTTCACCGCAAAAGAAGCTGCTATTAATACTTTCATTGGCCAGTGTACAATTAAAACAACAGTATTTCAAGCTTTCCAGTTAAAAAATAAGCCCATTCACATCCTAATATCTTGATGTAGTTGACAGAAATAACAGTGTATGGCTCTGACTTCCCAGTGGCTGGGAATCACAAGAGGGGAGAGGGCTGGTCCACTCAGGTCCTACTTTGGGGGCTTCGCATTGGGGCGTTTGGTTGGTCACTGTGAGAATGACTAGGTGGGCCATTGGCTTCATCCAACAGGACTCCCATTGCGTTCTTAATACACTACTCAGTGCCTGGATGCTATGCCCATAAAAAGGAGAATATGGGATGAAACGTTCTCCCTTCCATTGCATGTGTCATGTTCGCTTCATCAAAACGGTTGGGTTTTCTTTCCAATGGCACAGTAAATCACACCACCTATCCTAGTGAAGAGAAGTCATTAGAAGAGGAATAGAGGCGGTCTGAATATGCCATGCCACCTTCAAAATGTGCATACATCTTTTTCTCATCTTTGGCCCAGTTTGGGAAGTGATAGGGGTCACTGTTCTGCAGGTTTCGAAGGAGTTCGGCTTGAACCAAGAGACAACTGATTGTGATGGGTGCCTATTGGATAGCATATGTGACAGCGCCAACCCACAGTGCTGGCAGAAGACATCTTGCTGCTGAGGCAAAGCTGAGTAGATTGGCAGTTGAGTCTACCCTCAACATTGGTGATAGGAAGGCATCAGACTAGCTCAGGTGGGCAGGAGTTGTGTGATGCAGACAGCCTCATCCTTCAACCCCGTATCTCTTCTACCCACCACATAGCATCGACCACCTGAGAAATCTACCAGCTTACCAATTCAGTGCTATGAAGCATAGAAAGCTGCCTTGTACTGAGTCAAACCATTGATCTGTTGAGCTCAGTATTGTCTACACGGACTGGCAGCAGCTCTTCCAGGATTTAGGCAGTAGTCTCTTCTAGCCCTGCCTGGAGATGTTGGGGGTTGAACCTATGAACTTCGGCATGCAAAGGAGATGTTCTGCCACTGAGCTACAGCCCCTCCTAAGCGCATTATTAGCCAGTGTACTCTTACGATTGTTCTGTGTTGTTATGATTACAGTGATTTCAAATTATTGTTTCAGTTTATTACCAGCCCTTCACCAGAAGGCCCCAGGGTGGGTTACAACAATTTAAGGTACAATATTTAAAACAGTCTAAAATAAATTACACTCCCAAGAACAGGGTAACAGTGATATAGCTATAGATATTTTGTTGTTTAGTCATTTAGTCATGTCCAACTCTTCGTGACCCCATGGACCAGATAGCTATAGATAAACAGATACCGTCAGGGTAAAGAGGTATGTCTTCCACATACAATGGAAACTGCATAATGAAGGTGCCAAATGTACCTCTGTGGGCAAGGAATTCCACAACTTGGGGCTGTTACAAAAAAGCCCTTTCCAAAGCCCCTGCTGCCACCCCCAAACTTCTGAGGACGGCAGAACTACAAAGAGGGGCCTCTCTGCTTATCTTAACACCCAAGAGGGTCTGCAAGGAGGCAGGGGGTCTGTAGGGAGGCAGTCTTTCAGGTATTTAGAGCCTAAGTATTTTAGATCTGCTGTGCCTATTTATAGCAGCTATTGGAAAATCTGGTCCACACATCAGCTGAAAAATGCAGAGAACATCCATACTGGGCAGGGTTCCTGAACTTCAGAATTATGAATTCTTGGACATTTGGATCAAAAATGTCAAATGCACACAGTTGTAATCATCAGTTTATCCTTCACTAGAAGAATGCTAAAAAGGCACAATCGAGGCACATTTTAGCAATTTTAGGTTCCATGGGTTTTGAAAGAATACATTTAAGCACATGCTCAAATCTTACTCATTGGACCACCTGGGCCAGTCATTAGGCAGCTGATTTGGGGTGTCAAGAAAGGTAAGCAAATTGATAGCTATTTAATTTATTATTATTATGTTTTTTATTGTCAATGGGGGGTGGGGAGGCACTTGAAGGATGTTGTCCTCCATGCACCAAAATAACTTGCCTTGCCTTGCCTTGCCTTGCCTTGCCTTGCCTTGCCTTGCCTTGCCTTGCCTTGCCTTGCCTTGCCTTGCCTTGCCTTGCCTTGCCTTGCATCATTTGCTTCTCAACCCCACGCAGCAAAATATCTCAGGACAATGTGGCAGCAAAGTGCTTAACTTTGGCGGGACCAGGTCTGTTGTTAGCAGATTTAAAGCAACACTGTCGTGTGTTAGTGCAGAAAATTCAACATTTTACCCCACATCTTTCTAGAAAACCTCTTAACCCAGCAGCATCATAACCAGCAAGATTGTTAAAAGAATTCATAAATGAGAGGGGGTTTGCAAGCAAACTTAAAGTCAGGAGGTTGTTCTTCAGAATTTCTCTCACCGCTGAGAGAATTGTGTTTCATCTGTATTTCAGATTTCTCAATGTTCTAAAGGGAGTTGGAGTCCAACAACATCTGGAGGCCACTACATTGGTTAACCCTACGCAGCTCCCCTATGAAGGAAGGTTACAGCACTTGGGATTTTTTAGTTTGGAGAATAGGCGAATGAGAGGTGATATGATAGAAGTTTATAAAATTATGCACGGCATGGAGAGAATGACCAAAGGGAATTTTTTCTCCCTCCCTGCCCCCTCTCCTAACACTAGAAATCATGGGCATCCAATGAAGCTGAATGTGTTGTGGGAGGGGGGATTTTGGGGTTTGTTCTTATTCTTATTTTATGTTGTGAACTGCCCTGATGAAGGGCAGTATACAAATTTAATAAATTAATAAATGTTGACAGATTCAGGACAGATGAAAGTACTTATTTATGCAGCGAATAGTTAAACTATGGAACTCGCTCCCACAGGACGACCACCAACCTAGATACCTTTCTAAAAAGGGGATTAGATAAATTCATGGAGGAGAGAGGGCTGTTGATGCCTGTTTGCCATAGCAGCTACGATCTGCTTCCAGGCCTGGTGGCAATAATGCTTCTGAATACCAGTTGCTGGCCACAACGGGAGAAAAGAGTGCTTTTGTGCTCAAATCCTGCTTGTGAGTTTCCCAGAAGAGGCATGTCCTGAACCCCTGGCCTACCTGGCAGCAAGTCAGTATGTCCAGCCCCCAGTCCAGGGTCCATCCACATGTCCAAAGTCCAGACAGAAGCACAGTCCCACAGAGACCCTAGAACATCCAAGGTGAGGCCCAACAACATGGGCAGTTGAGCAGAAACAGCACCTCAGCTGTGCTGCCCTTTTGTACTTTGCCTGCTGAGTGCAGCATCTGGGCTTGATGAGGTACGGGACTCTCACCCGTCCTGAACCTACTGCAGCTGAGGAATCACACACCTCCTTCCAGAGCTAGCAAGCCCCACAGCTGGGCTGGGCTCCTACACCTCTCCTGGAGACAGGGGCCCCTCTGGCTCTGGTTCTTGTTCTTGTGCACTGCCAGTTCATGACAAGGCATTTGGTTGGCTCCTATGAGCGTTAGGATATAGTTCCATTCCACCTTTAGAACAGGCATGTGGAGTTGTTGTATGTCACATGTCTGTTTACTTCCAGCACAGTCTGCTGGGAACTTCCATTATACATAACTTTTGCCTATGCTGCTTTTTGCTTGGACACGAAGGGAAGCAGA
This sequence comes from Podarcis bocagei, assembly GCF_964188305.1. NCBI lineage: Eukaryota > Metazoa > Chordata > Lepidosauria > Squamata > Lacertidae > Podarcis > Podarcis bocagei. Next base: position 29,169,443 of record NC_138132.1, read on the forward strand.
CATGTTTTTTTCTTTTGTCCTGATGCTGAATAAACGCTTGTAAATATTCTTACATATGCTTACATATGCCTCTGTCCGCCACTTCCGTTGTGAAGAGTTATTCACTCTGCTGATTAGAGCGTGCTCAGTTTCTGAAGGCTTCTGAGGCTTGAGTCACTGATTGATGCTGTTCCGAGAACCGAAGTTCGCCCGGCTGCCGGCCAGTGGCTGGAGCCAGCTGGGGGCCTGCCAAATGCCCCCGTCTCCCCAGATGCATCCCAACAATGAGAACAGGAAGCTGCACTATATGGGCCAGATCCAGCAGGTTCTTCCTAAATTCTTTTGTTGCCATCTCCAGTTTATCGACTCTGGAGACACTGCTTTGAGTTCACACTGCTTCCTTGAAAGATCTAAGAACATTCCTCAGCTTAAGTGGCTCTGTTTTGTTGTTGTTGTTGTTGTTGTTGTTGTTGTTTTCTGGCAGATAATGTGCTGTTTATTATATAATATGACATAGAAAACCCCCATGGGAACTCATCATCTCATTCCATCACATGGTATGATCAACCACCAGCATCACTAGCTTCTAAGGTGCTCTCCTCTCCTCAGGGGGAAATTGGGCAAAGAGCTCCACTTGCTGCCTCAACTTCCTCACAGCAGCCGTACATGCCTGCGGGTGTCTGTGCCACAGAGACCCACATGATTGCAACCAATCCATCAATCAAAATGATAGCAGCTGCCGGAAGTTGCCCAGCAAGAGGATCCTGTCTCCAAGGCACCATCGGCAAGTTCTGAGGCTGTGTGGGTGGTGAGGAGGTTTCTGTGAAGTCAAGTTCTTGGTAGAGTCTTGTGTGGGCAGGGTTTCTGTGGAACTTGGAGGAGCAGAATGCTGCTTTCTCTCTCGCAGATAACGTGAAGGATCTGCTCCTCAGGAAGCTGAAGGGAGCCTTGAATAGGGAAGGGCAAATCTGTCCATCTCAGTTTCTCAGCTTCTAAATCTTAAATTCATTGATTTAATACTCCCAATCTTAAATAGCATTTTAGTGTGTAGTGTGGAATTCTCCCAATTTTAGTACAGTGGTACCTCGGGTTACATACGCTTCAGGTTACAGACTCCGCTAACCCAGAAATATTGCTTCAGGTTAAGAATTTTGCTTCAGGATGAGAACAGAAATCGTGCTCCGCCGGTGTGGCGGCAGCAGGAGGCCCCATTAGCTAAGGTAGTGCTTCAGGTTAAGAACAGTTTCAGGTTAAGAACAGACCTCCGGAACGAATTAAGTACTTAACCCGAGGTACCACTGTATGCAATTTTGCCTATTATGCATATATGCAAAGCATATTTTTTTCTAATATAGTGCATTTTTGAATATTATTTTTCACTAGACAAGGGATAAGTGAAACCGTCAATTTTGGTTTCTCTCAGTTTCTTATTTTTCCAATCATAAGTTCAATTCTCCACATTTCTACATCAGTTTGTGATTATTAGTTTTACCAGAGGCTGAACCTCAGCTTGCTCCACCCACCAACCCCCTACTATTCCCCCATTATCCCCCTAGAGCTTCCCCTTCCCACCCCATTCAAGTACTAAACTCTCCTTTCAACTTTCCCAACCCCATTTCTGGAGCCCCCTCTTTCTTCTATTCCACAGCCCCACTTTGCACCCCTGTTTTCACCTCCACTGCCATGGGTGCCGCCTTGAGCTCTGTGGAGGAAAGGATATAAAAGCAATAAAAAATAAAAATAAAATAATCCTAAGGCCATTCAAGCTCATGGCTATCACAGTTTCATCTGGGATCAGATTCCAAAGTTTAATTGTTAGCAGCATTCCACCTTTCCTCCAAGGATCTCAAGGTGGCATATATGGTTCTCATCCCTCTGCATTTTATCCTCACAACAACTTTGTGCTGTGTGAAGAATTACTTTCTATTCCCTGTCCTGAATCTTCCCACATTCAAGGTCATTGGGTGCCCCTCAGTTCTCATGCTACGAACAACTCCAGAAAGTGGCCATAGCAAAAGTGTTAGTACACATCCACAAAAGGCAAAACTAACAGCATAATAGTAACCATGGATTGTTTTTCAGGAAAAGGGCCTGCTATGCCCTCAAAATAAGGACAGTTTGGAGCATTATCTTAAAATACCTCCGTGGAACGATGAGATAAGGCAGCCCCATTACACGGCATCACAGGCCCAGATTATGTAACCAGTTTTGGTCTCCTCTAAATCATTAGCTACGGCCTTTCTCTACAGAGCATATGATCCAGAATCAAAGATTGCCGATATCCTAGATAAAAATCAATGTGAATGAAAACGTGCCCAGATCTCGGCACACCCTTTTCCACCTCTTGGCAAGGACAGTGTTGCCTTCTCACTCTGACAGACAGTTTAGCTGATAATATAATTGATTTTGCGCAAGCATTGCTCCATTTGGTAACCCACTTTTGAAAAACAAATGTGAAGTTGTGTCCAATGTTATAGGAAGTCCCCACCCCAGTGAAAACTGAGGAGGCTGGGGATAGATTCTGTAATGTCTCTTAAATGTAAGGCTAAACTGGGCATGATCCATACCTGAGCTTATTCCAGAACCTGTTTTTGGTGCCAGCACTGGAAATTCTAGATCGCACAGAATTTCTTCTTTTGGTATTTATCAGAGCCAAACTATTAAATACTGTATGTGTTTACAAAAAAAGAAGCAGAGATGTGAATCAGTCAATGAAGTCGCACTGTTGATGTCCTACTATAGGACGACAATATGAACTACATTTTAATTCCACTCCCCCCCCCCAGGAGCTCAGGCCAATGTACATGGTATCCCCTCCTCTCATAACAATCCTGTGAGGTAAGAAAATAGACTGAAAGATTATGACTGACTCAAAGTCCCCCAGTGAGTTTCAGGATTTGAGCTCAAGGAGGATTTGAACCCAGCTCTCTCATACACTAGTATAGGGGTGGGCAACCTTTTTTCTGTCAAGGGCCACATTGCTATCTGTGGATGGAACCACCCCGCTCCCTCTTTGTCTCTGTCTCTTCTCCTCCCCCTAGCAGGCTGCTGAGAGAGCAACAGATTGCCCTTGCCGGTTATCTGAACTGATGGTTGCTTGCAAATGTCTTTTGAAATGAAGCCAAAGGCCATCACTGTTTGGTAAAACATACTTTGCTACTACACCACATGTGGTCTCAAAAGAACATCCCACCATCTTTTAAAACTGACTGGATACAGACTCTTGCAAAGTACATTAATAGAGCATTAAACAAGCAGATTAGGGGTCCTGCCACACTGTCCATGTTTTGTGGGAGGGACTCAAGTGCAATACTAGAAATTTAGGTTTGCGCAGTTGAAGTATTCTGTCACTGTAGGACAACAAATTGGCTTCTTCTTTTTAAAGGACTTCTTCCAGTTTGGAAACTGATGGGTACATGAAAGGTGTAGGCTGGACAAATGACTAACAAGAAAATGTGTAGATACCCTGCAAGAAAATCAGGATGAATGCACATTGTCATTTAACCACCCTGTAAACAAACCACAACAAATGCTCAGTAAAACCCGGTTATAATCTAACCTCCTGTGCCAGCTTTGTGCAAGCATCTCAGGATGAATACTGAACAATCAGGTCACCTAGAGGAGCCCCAGATCCATAAGCATTGGGGTGGGGCTCTTGGAGAACGCAGTTTCATTTGAGAATTGGGGTGCTACGGAAATATTGGAGGGTATTCTGAATGCAGTCCCAAAACAGCGTCTCTTCACATGTGCAAAATAAGTGCAAAGAAGTCCAAGTCACATCTGCTTTGTGATGTAAGAAGCCACATCTAGTAGCATTCAGTGTAGACCTCCAGCGGTTGCTGAGCTATACTGTAACTCCCATCACCCCTGGCCATTGGCCATGCTTGCTGGGGCTGATGGAAGTTGTAGCTCAGCCACACCTGAAGGGCCAGAAGTTCCCTAGACCTGGTCTGCAGTATAAGGCAGTAGTTGGGAACTTCAGACCCAGGGGCCCAGTGTGGCCCTCCAGACCTGTCTACTTGGCCCTTGGATTTCTGCCCAGGCCATACCTCTTCTCTAAGGATTCATACCTGGCTGGAATGAGTCATTGAACTCTGATAACGGCTGTGGCTTGCTTGAACAGAGGAGAGAAAGAAAGTGTGTGTAGAAACTAGTCTACTGCACAAAGGTAACATTTACATTAACTATACCAATAATTAAGTAGCCAATTACTATTGGTATACAAAACCCTCGTCAGATTGGGACCAGTTTACTGGCAGGGTTACTTTATCCCATGCGTGGCAACTTAATCGTTTTGATCTGGCAAACTGGCGGTACGACAAGTACCACAAAACACTCCTTTCGCATTTGTGAGATATCCATCTTTTAGTGTGGCAGCGCCTACACTGAGGAACTCCCGTCCTGCTGACCTCAGGCAGGCACCTCCCCTGTACTCTTTCAGCACCTGCTTAAAACATTTCTGTTTGCATAAGCCTGTCCAGATGCCTATATGTTGATATGATTTAATCTCTTTTGTTGTTGGTGTTAATTGTCTTGAAATGTTTTCAATTGTTTTCAACTGCGCTTCATCGATAACGTTAATACTTCTTGTAAACTGCTTAGGGGCTTTGCTGCAACCAACTGCTATATATGTTTTGTTTAATAAAATAATTTGAATAATTGCTCCACCCACTTTTGCTTTTGGCCCTGCCCACTAACAGCATATGGTCCCTGGAAGATTGGTGAGACGGGAATGCGGTCCTCCAGTTGGAAAAAAAGGTGTCTTCTCTCTGGTATACTAGGAGAATCTTGTAGGTTCTGAAGCTGGCAGCCCTAACAGAAATATTCCTGGTTTCGTTAATTCCTTGCATTATTTTTACATCTGCAGCGGGGTCACACACTGAGTCCAGTCTTCATGCTCCATCTGTCCTCTGTATGCACATTTTGGTTCAATTTCTGCCATATTTCACGAAGTCTCCAGTCTCTCTCCCTAGACTTTCTGGAGTCCTCTTTGTTAGATGGATTGCTGGATGATTCATTGCACCCAAGAGACTTAATACAGTACATAAAATATTCTTATTCCTAATTTATTTCTCTTCTTTATTTTCATTCTCTTCTTTGGCCCCTCACTGGATTTTTATTTTATTTATTTGGCCATGCAACATAAAATAAATATTCACAAATAGAGACTGTAAAGGGGGGGGCAGTAGGAGGTGAAATTGGTTTTGGACGCTGTTTTCAGGGTTCACTGCTTTTCAATTTATTTAACCAGAGGGTGGAAGGCTGGGAATAGGGATGAGAGCAACCCCTCCTCACCAGTTCCATTCCTTTATTGTCCCCTGGCTCTGTGCTGCCTTGAACTACTTCTGAATTTTGCTGAGACTGGGATAAATTCTTAAATTCATTCTGAGATTGGAGCATGCATGGTTTGCTTTCAGAGCAGGCCCAAGACATTTCACTTCCTGAAGTCAAGGATGTGCTGCTGGCCCAATTCCAAATACTAAAATCATATGGACTAGCAGCTGAATCTTAAGGCAGATCCATACCATACATCCAAAGCACATTCTATGCACATTTAAAGCACAGGAGTTCGCAGGGGTCTTTGCAGGGTGGAGCCATGTGCTTCAAGTGTGCATTGAATCTGTTTTAAACATGTGGCTCTGCTACAACTACAGCACCGCAGAGGGGGTAGTGTCTTCCTTTGCACTTGAGGTAGGGATGGGGGAGAAATCCAATGCAAACCCCCTGTTTTGATTGAATCTACCTAATTTGCACCATCCAAAGCAATACAAGAACAAAAATATAGCTATCCTTCGAAAATCACACTTTTTATATCTGTTTTAATTTTGTTTTGGGGGGTGTTATATGATTCTAAGTGCTTTCAGTGCTGTTTTTATTAGAGTTACACACACACACACAGAGAGAGAGAGAGGGGGGGGGAGAGAGAGAGAGAGAGAGAGAGAGAGAGATTTTAGTTGTATCTGTTTTAAATTATGCTATGAGTTGCCTTGGAAGATACGCAGGTTACAAATAAAATGCAATGCAATGCAATGCAAGAGTGAGATGAATTTTATTTCTATTTAAGTTATAGCCATCCCCCCTATTTTTTCCATTTCTTGCCCCTATGCCTATAAATTAGCGTATGCAAATCAAGCCAATTGGTGTCCTTTTTTGTCCTCTCTTTCAGTGATGCTTAAGTGGCCATCCTAATCAGGCATGTTTATTCTGACCACAACATGCCCAGGCCTCATCCTACTACCCACATCTGCTTCATTATCTAATTCAACTGTGCTGTAATAACAGATGGATGTATGGTTAGTTAAATGGAAACCTCCACACATCCGGATTGCTTCACTGAGCCATGTGGCAACACTTCTACAGGAGCAATCCTTTATCTTGGCAGAGGAGCACAGCACCAGCAGTCTACCCACTGCTGAATCTCCTAATATGTGTCAACATTCCCACATGTTAGCCACAAGTTCTGAGATCAAACGAGAGCATCCTCCCATTCCTACCATCCTTGCCCTGAGGTTAAATCAATGGAGAACAAAGAGATGTTGGAAGGGTGGCGTGCATGTTGCTAAAGACCAAATCCACTGATTATGTATGTCAGTGCACTGCCTTTCTTTGAGCATTAGGCTCAACAAAGTTTGCATCAAAACAGACAAAAATACAGCATGCATGCATATATATATATATATATATATATATATATATATATATATATATATATATAGGTTACCAGACATCCCTGTTTCCCAGGAACAGTCCCCGGATTTGCAAATAAGTCCCCAGACAAATTTCATCCCCGGAATGTCCCCGGATTTCATCTAATGTCCCCAGGAAACGCAGCAGCGGCAGCCCAGAGCAGTTGGCTCTGGCCGGCTTCAGGAGCTGCTCAGACGTCCCCATATGATGGTGGTGCAGGGGCTGTAAGATGCAGCTTCCGGGCTGCCTCCACCTTCCCTGACCCCAGCAACTAAGCTGTGAAGGGAGGCTTCATGCTGCCTATCGGAGCAGCCTCCCAACTCCTACTTGCGTGGAAGCAGGAGGGGGCAGGGATCTCTCAGCTGTGAAGGGAGGCTTCACGCTGCCTATCAGAGCTTGCGTGCAAGCAGGAGGGGGCAGGTTAGGCAACGGGAAGCCTCCCTCCCCAGCTGAGGAATCCCCGGGCCCTCTTGCTTGCACGCAAGTAGGAATGGGATTGGGGCTGCTCCAATGGGAAGGGAGGCAGTGGGCTGCCTGAGAGATCCCTGTCCCCTCCTGCTTGCACGCAAGTAGGAATAGGATTGGGGCTGCTCCAATGGGAAGGGAGTCAGTGGGCTGCCTGAGAGATCCCTGTCCCCTCCTGCTTGCACGCAAGTAGGAATAGGATTGGGGCTGCTCCAGTGGGAAGGGAGGCATCGCACTGCCCAAGCCTCCCCGCTGCTGCCACTCTCGGCCCTTCTTCTCCGCCTTCCATGCCTGACCCACCACACACTGCTTCACCACCACCACCGAAGAACCAACAACTCGGGGGCTGCCCAGGCTCATGGAGAAAGGAGATAGAAGCCTCGGAGGAAGGGGAAATGTGGCGGTTGAAGTCAAGATGGCCGCTGCCCCTCAACCTCCCAAACGTGTATTAACTAACTAACTAACTAACTAACTAACTAACTAACTAACTATTGTGTCCCTGGATTCATTGAAAAAAATCTGGTAGCCTATCTATATCTATCTATCTATCTATCTATCTATCTATCTATCTATCTATCTATCTATCTATCTATCTATCTATCTATCTATCTATCATCTATTGCTGTGTATATATATATATATAACACCACCCTGCTATTTATCAGTCTATAGAATGCCACTGATTCATAATAATTCATAAAAATACAATCCATTAAAGGCAGTGTATCAAAATGTAACTGAATAAAGTTTGGCATTTAACATCCCCATTGGGTAAGGCCCACTGATTTCTGTTTGTTGACCCTAGGTAGGACTAAGTCTGGAGCTACTCTCTGTTCACCAATGTGTAAGCTACAGCTGATGGGAATTGTCCAAATCATCTGGAGGGCACCAGGTTGGTGAAGGCTTGCCTGGGCCTCAAGGAAGGGCTGTAAGCCGGTTGCAGAGCATCTGTTCTGCATGTAGAAGATCCCAGGTTCAATCCCTGGCATCTCCAGGTAGGGATAGGAGAGGTTCCTGCCTAAAAAAACCCCGGAAGAGCTGCTGCCAATCAGTGTAGACACTGCTGAGCCTGATAAACCAATGGTCTGACCCTGTATAAGGCAGCTTCCTGTGACCCTAAAATACCTGTGCATGCTTCAGTACAGCCGCCGAATATGCACACCTGCAAATAAAATAGGGAAGTGTGCATAACCAGTGAGCAATTATCTGCAATGGTTCTCTTGGGTCAAAGGCCTGCTGCCATTTTGGCTTGATTTCTTTCGGTGCTCATGTGGTAAGAGGAAGCTATGAGATTAGGGCTTGTAAAAAAAATGAGATAAGAGTTGTCAAACACTTACAGATGATATATGCGGATTCAGTAGGCACAGGGACTGGCTCTAGTAAACAGCAGCTATGGTAGTAAACTTGCATCTGGGCTGCATCACTTCAGACTATAGGTGGGGACTCACATTAACTCAGTGTGCCGCCTAAAAAACCCACAAAATACCATCCTCAGAGAACATTGGGTTTATATTTTTCTCTGTACTATATTTGTTCTAGTCCGTCATCAAAGTGTTTTCATTGGCTGTTTGCCAGTGTTCAAAAGGCAGAGGTGAGGGGAAGAGGAGGAAGAAGAAGAAGAAGAGTTTGGATTTGATATCCCGCCTTTCACTCCCTTTAAGGAGTCTCAAAGCGGCTAACATTCTCCTTTCCCTTCCTCCCCCACAACAAACACTCTGTGAGGTGAGTGGGGCTGAGAGACTTCAGAGAAGTGTGACTGGCCCAAGGTCACCCAGCAGCTGCATGTGGAGGAGCGGAGACGCGAACCCGGTTTCCCAGATTATGAGACTACCGCTCTTAACCACTACACCACACTGGCTCATGTCTGTAGTAAATTACTTGGGGTGTAAGGGAGGGCAGGCGGCACTCTGTGTGTGACAGCTTTCATCTCCAGGAGACGGGAAGATAAAGGAGGAACAGGGGAAGATGGAATTGGGTTGTGGAATTGTGGCATTTGGAGGAATTGTGGAGAGGTGGTCTTAGGACTCTGGCAATGAGGGGAAGAAAGTTGGAGAGGCAGAAGAATTGGGGAAGGGACAGGTGAAGTGGGTGGCATTTAAGGGGGCATTTGCAGTGCTGTGGAGCAACAAGAGGAGGCACAGAGAGAAATAAAGGAATATGTGTTCCCTCTCACTGTGCTCAAACTTCTTCCATTTCTCAACTGCCTCATATGAAGGAGATAAAGGGAATGGAGCCCTCAGATGAATCCATTCAAGCAATGTTTTTTATTCTTGGTGGTTCCATGTGCTGTCTTCAACATGGAATTCCAGATTCAGTGTAGTACAGTGGTACCTCGGGTGCTTCAGGTTACATACGCTTCAGGTTACAGACTCCGCTAACCCAGAAATATTACTTCGGGTTAAGAACTTTGCTTCAGGATGAGAACAGAAATCTTGCTCCGGCGGTGCGGCGGCAGCAGGAGGCACCATTTGCTAAAGTAGTGCTTCAGGTTAAGAATAGTTTCAGGTTAAGAACAGACCTCCGGAATGAATTAAGTACTTAACCTGAGGTACCACTGTAATTTAGAACAGATCTTTCATCAACAAACAAGCATCCACATGGGTACAACATCCATCAACAGAATTTCACCTTCCCAAACTGAACAAGCTAATTGAGAGGCTTGCCCTTAAGAGTCTATTCATCTTACTAGGGGTTGTGGCCCTGCTTGCATTGCTTGCCAACCCTGCCTTCCCATCACCCCTTACCAACTTTCCCCCCTTCACACCTTGTGCCCCAACCCCCTTCCCTCACAGATCACCCAAACACCCTTTCCTCATAGCGCAACCAAACTACTTTCCCAGAGTTACCTGGGAAGATGGATTGATTTTTAAACCACTCTGGGAACTATAGCTCTGTGAGGGGAACAAAGGTCTCCTAACAATTATCAGCACCTTAAGAAACTATAGCTCCCAGGATTCTTTAGGGGAAGCCATGACTGTTTAAAGTGGTATGATACTGTTTTAAATGTAGAGTGCAGATAGGGCCTTAATGCAGATTGCTGCATGGTGTGGCTAAAATCGTGACCATGGTGAGGCCTGATGGGTGCAGTAGCAACAGGACGGGGGGGTCTTTTCTGTCGTAGTACCAGAAATGTAGAACCCCCAACCAAGGTTAATTTTCTCCTTCTGGTGTTCCTTGATTCTTCCTCAACACCCCTCCTTCAGCAAGCATTTGACTTCTCTGCTGCTTCAATGTTCCTGCTTGTTTCAGTCTGCCCGTCTCGTTCGTTATTAGTTTTTGATGTTTTATTACTGCTTTTTTCTTTTTTTCTTTTTTTGGTCTTGATATTATTTGATATTTTAATAAAGGTTGGCCAGGTCGCCTCTTTGGACATCTTCATGCAGAGGGAAAGCTGGTTATACCTTTTTACTACTAAAATATACATACATAAACACATAAATTTCATTACTTTAGGATTAATTTAGGACATGGCAAAAGGATTAGACAGTAGAGTTAATGGGCCAGGGATGAATCCTCACCCAGTGTCCAACACCCTCCCTGTCAGGGATTCTGTAGTTTGACCACAAACGGCATTGCCTGAGGCTGGAACTTAAAAGCTAGTCACCTAGTAAGCTCTTTGGGACTCTGCACAATATCCAGCCTCAAAGTTATCTTCAAGCACAGAAGGAAGAATAGAGAAGTGCAATGCTGGTTCCTATGATTGGCAGGTAGTATAGTGCCTCTGGATTGGCAAGACCCGCTATTAACCCCAGGAGTCTGGTGTGCTGCTCTGGCCCAGCCAACAGAGCAGTGTTATTTGCCTGTTGAACTTTAACCTCCAGAAAGTTACTTCAAGGACCCTGAATTACCATTAGGGTGGCCACTTATTTTGCCAAAAAAAAGTGGAAAGAGGTTTGCGAAACCAGGTGCAGTATGCCCAAGCCATTGGGAATGGGATATACCAAGGAGGGGAAATTACAGGATAAAAAGTATGGGATCAAAATGGCCACAACTTTATTGATTACAGATGTAAATAGGTTTTGGAATAGGCAACTGGGTGAGTATCCTGAATCACTCAACCCATTCACTGGGTGATTATTCCTTCAGGGTTGATCCTCAGTTTTAGGATCACACTATGACAAGAATCAATTCCAGGCAATTCCACAACGCAATTCCAGGCAATTCCACAACACAAAAACATAGAGGGGACCTCTATGCCCCATTAGCCCTTGTCTGGGCATTTGGAGAGAATCTGTCCTGCTAGACCTCTTTAAAGGAGTACTCTGAAAATTTGCCCTATGGAATACCCTCTGCCAGGTTCCAGCCCAATGTCTTTTTTTGCCAACAAGTTGTGACAATTACTATGAGGTAGGCAACACTTCCAGAGATGCCAAATTCATCTACAGGAAAAATTCCTTCCAGGCCCCAAGTATGCTATCTGAATCCTTCCATAGCCAGGTCTTGTATACTCATTGACCATCTGCTGAGTGCGAATGAGGGCAGACCACAACTTGCTTGGGATTGGACATCTCCATTTGTTTGTGGGCTTTTCTGCCATCCTGCACAATTGACAGAAGGGTCTTGTCACCCGCTGCCTGCATAAGATGACCCCCCTGACTCCCCTGCAGCCACGCCAGGCCACAGCTGCTACTGCCAGAACTGATAAGTGGGCCTTGCACAAAAGTTCTCAGTTGCTAATTTAGATGCAAATTTATAAATCGCTGCCACAATTTAAATAGAAATGCAATGCATCTCACTGTAGCAGGGAAGACTGTGACCGGGAGATAAACAGGTGTAAAAGTAAGGTGCGCTGCCAAAAACAAACAAAAAACAAACCAAGAGGCCACAGGTTTGCATCAAAATTGCATGTGGTATTTTAAAAGTATAGGTGCACATTTAGAAATAATTACTATCATTCAAATAGAAAGACAATCCATCTCACCATAGTGGGGAAGACTGAGAGATCAGGTGTCCTGGGTGTGCCTGCTCAGTCTGCTGTCCAGGTGTAAACCTCTTGCTCTTCTTCCTTTGGATTCTTTATTTTTCACCTGGACTTAAACTAGGCAGCCCTTCAGATAGATGTCTATACTCTCTATAGTAAGAAACCCTGGATATTCTATATAAATGTGATACAGGTACACAACATGGATAGACCCTTAAAAATCAAGCCAGGCTGCAAAAAATGTTGCTGATTAAGTTGCTTTGAAACACCTGTGTCGGGATGGGTTAGAAATTAGATTCAGTTCACATTTAAAGGTGAACCTACCTAATTCACACTTTCTGAAACAATACACAAACTGAAACACAGCCATGTCTCAAAATTCACACTTCTCCTTATTTTACAGTGCAGTTCTCCACTCAAGTTATGTGTACAAAAATGCAAACACTAGCATAAAGTGTACATAAAAATGTATATATTTGTGAAAGAAACATTGAAAATGCATTATATTAAGGAACGTTACTTTGCAAAAATAAGAAGTTTGTATGAGATGAAATTGCATATAAACCTGTATATATCAGGCAAAATTCGCTGATTAATTTCCATGAGGAAGAAGGGGGGGGGGAATTCTCAGCTGAACTTTAGATTGGAAAAATGAGAAACGGAAATTGTCAGATTTGCCCATCCTTACCTGTAGGTTGCTTTGAACACTTTGGTGTAAAAAGTGAGGGAAGAGGAAGAATGGAGGAGGTACAACTATGCAATATTTTCCAGCATTGACTAGGCAAGTGGCTTTAAGGAAGCATCAAACACATTCTTTCCCCCATGCATCAATGCTGCAACCCCTTTCAATGGTTTTTCTAGCTTAGGGTGACCTCTGCAGGCAGCTGTTCTTATTAGGATTTCTTTAGACTTCTCTGAGTAACTTTGCAGATGACTTAAAGCCTTTGCTAGTACTGATTTTAAAATGCATACTTTCCAGCTGCAACAGTATTTGTACTGCAACATCCTGTGCCTATGTAATTTGGGGCAAGGGGACAACATAAAAAACAACTTTTCTGCAGGGGAGACAGCATCACCTCTGGGACAATGGTGTGCTTTTTAAGTTCAGGAAATCCACTGTGTCAGAAGGTGGTAGCAGGAGTGGAAACTTCAATGGATTCCATCTCCAAAAGGCAAACTTTGATTGGGAGGTGTGGAGCCAATCTGGTCCCAAAAGCAGGCAGTGCTGTCCTGAAACCTGAAATCTAGAGGCCCATGGAAGTGACATCCAGTTGACTTCAGTTGCCTTAAGCACAACTAAGAGGGATCAGTATTTAGCGTTAAATCCTGTTGACGTTAACCAAGATGGCTTCTACATAAAATGCATTTAGGTTCAAACTTAGATTAGATTTGGGCATTGGGTATGACACTAACTAGACTTCACAAGCTCCATTGTTGTGGAGATGATGTGATAAAACCATAAAAGTCTATTGTTTCAAGCTGTTCCAGGGAGATGTACAAACCTGTTCTGCAAGGAGAGGGAGAATCTTATAAGGCATGGTTGGCTTTCCTGCCATGGAACTTGTACCATATTGTATTTCTGCAATGTGGGTTTTTTTTCTAGAAAGACTTTGGATGTGAACTAGTGTTTAATGAGATTGTGAGCGTAACATTGATTCCCACCCTCAGTTAACAATGTCCCCTTTCAATGTGGCAGAAGATTCCCAGGCCTCCATCCTTACTGCCATGCCTCTCGGCATGTGATCACTGAGAACACAGTGTGAGAACCGGAGAGACACAAGGAGGACCTCATCTGACTCTTCTGGTCAACAGCTACTAGTCACGATGGCTATACACGAACTCCAGCATCGGAAGCAGCTGTGGTGGGCTGGTGCCCATTGGGACTGACAAGGCAGGCTGCAGAGAGCCCAAGGGTGGTTGGAACCAGGGGCAATGATAGGCAGAGCCAACTCATTCTGGTTTTGTCCCCATCCTCTTCCTTGTTGAGTCCTGTGAGGGCAACATGGAGACTAAGGAGGAGGACGCTGACAGCCAGTTATACCTCTTGGGCTGGCTGTAAGAAAGATACAGGCAGGTGGGAACTGGCTGAGGCAGATTGAGGTTGGTGGGACAGTACCCCATTCACCCTAATGAACCAGCCTCCACAGCACATGTGGCCTTGAGTCCCTTATATTCTGGTGTTTGCTATTTTGGAATGAGTTGCAACTTCCCCTCAAAGGGCACCAACAGCAGGGGAGAGCTACTACCCTCTCAAGTCCTGCTTGTGTCTGGCCACTGTGAAAAATGGGGTGGTAGTGCCTGGTTGTTTTTCAAAGCAACAGTTGAGGGAAGAGTTCTGAGGCTCAAGATGCAGACATATGAGGAGGGGCTTAACTCTTCCCACTATCACATCCCCCACCCTCCAAGCCTCTGTTTACCTCAGGTAAAGATGGGGGAGAAATCTGATTCAGTTAGCATTTAGCAGCAAATTTACCTGCCGCAATTCACACTTCCTGAAACTGTGTGCAAACCAAAACACAACTATCCTTCAATATTCACACTTCTCCAAATTCTACAGTGCAATTTGCCAGGTGAGTAAATGTGTGTAAAATGAATATACTCATAGGTAAGTGAAAATAAGATCTAGAAATGAATAATACTTGGTAAAATTGCGCAAAACCATGTGCATATTGGGAGAAATTCACACAAAAATACTGACGAATATTTGTGGGGGTTTTTTACAAATAAAAATCACACACTGTTGTGGAACTGTAAACAAACCCTAAAGAAAGCAAAATCAAAAGCTGAGAGAAACCAAAATTGACAGATCTACTCATCCCTAACCCCAGAGCAGAAGCTTCATTGGGGCACTAACCAGCCTTGCCTGACACCATCCACAGATCATTTTTGGTTTGCCACCACTTACGGCCGATTTGAAGTGGCTACTAGGCTTAACCCAACCAACCCATCTTACCTCCTGTTTGTGGACGGCTAACATTTCTCTGTGGTCACAAGAACAGGCCTCCAGTTTCTCCAAAAACAAGAACCACCAGGTTGCTACACTCCTTGCCCCCTCCTCTCCCCCAGGATTAATGGGAGTCATCCTCATAAGGTGTTGTGCAAACGATTATAATAATAAAACTAATTTCACAAAGTCATAACTTCACCCTGCTTGTCTGATGGCCTCTCTCAGCTGCTGCTGTGCAAACACAAGTCATCTGTTGACAAGCACCCAGTGCGGTCAGCTTGGACCCACCCTTCTTCCAGCCAGTGAATAAGTGGTACACAAGAGCATTTTATAAGGAGTGAGAGGGAATCCCTTTGATCTTCTCCTGACTTCCTGGTGCCACGTCAAATTGAAACCTAGTTTTGGTTTCTTACCTCAGAATTTGTTCCTCCTCAAAGTCCGAAATCAGCTAAGCTGCACACATGACAGGCGCCATGGTCTCAAAAGCTACACCGCAAGTAGTGGTGTTAGGCTTAGAAAGTGATGGCAGAGTGATCAAGGTAGCCATGTTTCCTACTTTACAGAGAGACAGTCCTCTCTTTGACCTCTGAAGGGCTGCCATGCATATGTGCATTTTATGGAAATCTATGCCACCTTTTGCCCTTTTTGACTACTGTGCATGCACTTGCCCCAATCTGAGCTCTTCACTAGTGATTGCATCAAGTAAAACCACCCAGCTCCCGGTGTTCCCACTGAGGTAACCTCTCCCTCCTCTGACTGCTGGAAGCCAGCCTTGATTCTAGGGCACCATTAAAAGGCAACAAATGGCCCAGGGCTACTTTTGTCAACAGAGATGAAAACCGTGTGGATTTTCTACCTCAGGGAATATATGGGAAGCTGCCTGATACTGAATCAGACCATCGGCCCATGGAGCACTGTCTACACTGACCAGCAGTGGACCTCCTGTGTCTCAAGTAGGAGTCCCAGCCCCACCTGGAGAGGCCAGGGATTGAACCCAAGGCCTTCTGCATGCAAGGCAGATGCCCTATGGCTCATCTCTGTGTTGACTCATCTCAAAATTCCTTGCGGGTTGGAGAGAGTGTTTCCAACCATATCTTGGCTTGCATCCACACAAAAAATACAAGGGCTGAGCCAAAATTTGTGAGGCTTTTTCAATAAATATTTTACCGACCGTGAAACATCCAACATTGGGAAATGCTTGGGAAAAGCTACGCAAACAATAGTGAAAAGTGTCCCCGTCTTCTCCAATCATTTAGTGCTTTCCCCAGCAAGGGAAGTGGCCAGAATACCATTGGGACATCTAGTTTGTGGCTGTGGAAGCAAGATGCTGGATTAGATAGGACTTTGGTCCGATCCAGCAGGGCTCTTCTTAGAGGAAAGATGGCATATGTGTCAGACTTTGTTTCATTTTATGGAATTTTTATTGCATATTTTGTATGCTGTCACCCATGTATTGTAAATAGCTTCGGACTTCTTTTCAGTAATACATAGATACATCGAATAAATTGAATTGGCAATATACTGCGTTGAGCTCTTCTAAATTTATTTCTTGCTATTTTAACCTGCTGTTGTGATTTCACACGGTTTCTGCTTTCCATTATGTAGATTTGGTTTTGTATGCTGCATCAGAAATGATTTCCACCCCCTTTTTAAAAAAAATTAAAAGCCAGATATAAATCCTTAACACCGAGTGCTTCCAGACAGGGACTTGATTTGGAAACAGGCAGCTGAGATATCACAAATAGGCCATTTGGCATTCCTTTATTGATCTTATTTTCCCTGGAAAGAGGTAAGTGCAGATTAAATGGCAAGGTGGAGTTGCATTTTTATATCAACATTGTGTGGACCCTGAAAAAAACACATTGCATACTTAAGGAGCACCGCTCCCAAACCAACAACCACCTGGAATTAACCAAAATAAATGAATAATACATAATATTATAATTATGTATTATAATCTGCCAAAATAATAATTTTGGCAGAAACTTAAAGAGCTCCAAACAGGCCACCATTCAACAGGTGTAGCTCTCCATTCCAACATAGGAACCATACCTACAGAACCTCTACCCTCCTCAGCAGGGGCTTAGTGGGTTGTGTCCAAATAATTTTTACTCAGCAGCCCTCATAAAATGATATTAGTCATGTTCATTAATTCCAGTGGGTCTTCTCTGAGTAGGATGGGATCAAAACCCTTCGCCACCCAGTTCTTCCCATGTATAACTCTGTTCCAGCCCTCCCTCCAACTTGCCTGGACTTGCCCCGACTGAGGCCTTTTTGCTCATCCGATGCAATGACTTGCGCAGCATTATGAAATCCTCACCACAGGAGATGTTAACAGCGAAGGTAGAAAAACACATCAAGCGCATAATGCGTTTCCCTTTTAATAGCTTTCACTGGGGAAGCGTTGGCGAGGGATGAAAGCTGTTCAGGGCAAGACGGATGCTGGGTGGAAAGCAACTTCAAAAGAAAACCCTGCCACGTCGGGCGCATTGCAAGGTTTGACACTGCTCTCCGGCAGCAAGAGACCCTCCCCGTGGAGAAAGGCGAGCTGTTGTAACCATCCTGACACGCAGCCAACTGCTCGCCTCTTGGTTATAAAACCAGAACAAGGCTGGGCAAGCATGTGTGCCAGAGCCCTCGGGATCTGCTCGGAAGTCACTTTCCCACCCACAAGTGGGCACTGAAAGGGAGGGCTTGCCCACCCCCAAGAACCAGGCCCATCTTTCCAGAATCCTCTGCTCTAGGCAGGGGGGCAGGAGGAAGTGGCAATTGGGCTATCCATTGGGATGGAAGCAGGCTCCATTCCACTCTCTGTTTGTTGCACGCAGCGTGGTTTCTTTTCCACTGTAGTTCACCTTCTGCCAAAACACGTTATTTGTCTCGCTGTCCGCAGTGGCAAAATTAAATAATCATGTAAAGTCTGTTGCCATTACCTCATTCAATTCAATGCGAAGGAAATACAATGCAAATGGTGTGTTGAACGTAATCAATTCCGTATCATTTGCAGACTGAAAGCAACAACAGTGAATACAGATCATGTTTGCTGGGTTCATTTCCAGTTGGGACGTGTGATAAATAAGCAAACATCACTGCAGGGCAGTTGACCTTTGGGTCCCTTCCAACTCTACGATCAGCAATTTCTGCCCCAGTTTCTGTTTCCATTAGAATTCTCCAACACCCCCCCCCCCACACCAGCTGCCCCTCCAGAATCATGATGGTAGCCCTTACATAAATGGGAAGATTTCCCATATCCCTGCTCTCCTTCCACCAGCAGCAACAGCAGCAGCTGCCACCACATAAGGTTTTGCTTTGTTTTTAAGGGGCAGGAAAACTGTTGGACCCTTCTGCACTCCCGCCATCCTCAGGAACGTGGCAGGCTCTGACTTTGTTTCAAAACTGGCTGCAAAAAATTGAGCTGGTTTGTAGGTGGGTAAATGTTTTGGTTTGTCAAGCCTAATTATGAATCAAGTCAGGCCCCAGGGGTACAACCATCATGACACACAGCTGAGACGACATTTGCCAAACTACCGGTAATTTCTGTTTTGTTTTCAAAGGTGACAAACTCTTCCACCAGCTTCCAGTCTTGCAGCTGTGGGTGCAGTGGGGAAAACCAATCTAGCCTTACTAAGTTGCCTGAATTTCCCATACTAGCCCTTCCAATGAACATAGAGGTAGGTGGCTGTTTTCTTTCACCACTGTCACCTCGGGACCACTGCCTGGGGGCATAATGTGCTAGGCCAAGATGGAACCAGGACAAAACGCCTGGCAGGTTGTGGCCCCAAAGGCCCAAGACAAGCCCCATGTTTAGGGGGACATATTTTTTCGTTCAAACCAGCCAAATCCTGCAAGTTCAGTCACGTCATCCAGAGCAGTCTCATGGAACATGAAACCCCCTCTCTGGGAGTCCCCATCCTGCAGGATCTCCACAAAGCCCCTCTACACCTCCATATACAGATGAGACACAAGTACATATATCCCCCAACTCTTTAGGCTGCAGGGCCAAGAAGCCAGAGAAAACTGCCCCTGTCTCCCAGAGTTGCACCATTCTTGCTTCAAAGAGCAATCTAGCTTCCATCAGAGCCTTGGTTTAGCAAAATCCTTGTTTTGAAAACCTGACCAAAAAAACAACTCTGATGATGCCCCACCAAGCCCTCTGCCTGGAGCACCAAAGATGTGGAGATGTCATTTGGCATTCTCCTTTTTGAAGTTCCTTTGCTTGATCTTTGTCTTGAAACCAGTTTATTCATCTGTGTGTCCAGTGGTAAGAACACAAGCCTCCCATCAAAAGGATCATGAGTTTGCCTTTTCTCCATCCTTGGAAAACTTCCAGCATCAGAAGGGAGTGGTTGGCAAGACACACACACACACACACGAGAGAGAGAGAGAGAGAGAGAGAGAGAGAGAGAGAGAGAGAGAGAGAGAGAAAAAAAAGCAGTGCCAGTTTGCCCTTTGTTTCTTTCTGCTCTGTGAACCCCCCTTTTTGGGAGCGAGGGCATTGCTGATACGGGCTGTGATCAAGTAGTGATGGGTCCTGGTCACAGGCAATTTTGCACCTTGGGCATCTCATAAAATATAAGAGCAGATTATCAGACCAATCCTCACTTCCCTTCCAGCATCCTACAGTGTCCAATCCAACACTTCTGGGAAGACCACTAGCAGGACATGAGTGCAATAGCCATCCATCACTGCTGCCTCTAAGCAACTGATATGCAGCGGTAGAAGCTGGAGGCTGCATACAGCCATCATGGATGTAGCCACTTATAAGGCATATTTACCTTGGCTTGGCTTAATTCCCTTTTAAAGTCATCTACGCTATCACCTGGGACACGGGTGGCACTGTGGGTAAAACCACAGCGCCTAGGGCTTGCCGATCGCATGGTTGGCGGTTCGAATCCCCGCGGCGGGGTGAGCTCCCATCTTTCGGTCCCAGCTCCTGCCCACCTAGCAGTTTGAAAGCACCCCTAAGTGCAAGTAGATAAATAGGTACCGCTTTATAGCGGGAAGGTAAACGGCGTTTCCGTGTGCTGCGCTGGTGCTGGCTCGCCAGAGCAGCTTCGTCACGCTGGCCACGTGACCCGGAAGTGTCTCCGGACAGCGCTGGCTCCCGGCCTCTTGAGTGAGATGGGAGCACAACCCTAGGGTTGGACACGACTGGCCCGTACGGGCAGGGGTACCTTTACCTTTTACGCTCTCACCTATGAACTGGGGCTGGATCAAGAGAGTGGCACAGTCAGGTACTAAAATGTGATCATGTATGAGGGGGGCATATGTGCTATCCTATATACTGGGGTTGGTTAATCTGTGGCCTTCCAAATGTTGAGAAGTGTGTCCCGGCATGCTAGGTGTTCATCTTTAGTCATAGTTAACATAAAACAGGGTTTAATCCTTAGTACAATGTGTCAAGTGGACCATTGGCCCAAGGTCACCCATAAGAGCTTGCTCCATCAGGACTATGAAGGTGTTTTATCAAAACCAGCACAGCAACACAGTATATCTAAAAAGGCCGATGGAAGATCTAGAAAGAGGGTCACAGTTTCTGGTCTTCCCCATTCAACAGATTGGCTTTGAAATGGTGTTTGGATGAGGTTCTAAAGTAACAGGTACGAAGAACCACTTCAAAAGGTGCCCAGAAAGCCACAACCCTCGAGAAAGTGCATCTCAGACGTGGCTCTCTCTCCCCTGCTGGCTTCAATTACGTGCCAGCCTCAGAACAGTTTTCTGTTGAAAACCTGGAGCCTGTAATGAAAGAACCTTCTTATAACGGCTGCGTTCCAGGCCTGCTTCAGGGTTTATACTGTGGCAAAGGGTGCAACAGCATTCTTCCCTCCTGCAGTTTCCAGCAACTAGTATTCAGAAGTGTACCATCTCTCACCACAGAGGCAGGGCATAGCTATCACAGCTAGCAGTCACTGGTAGCTTTATCATCCAGGCATTTGTCTAATCCTCTTTTAAAGCCATCCAAGCTGGTGACCATCGCTGCATCTTCTGGGAGCAAATTCCATAGTTTAGGTGCTGTGTGGAAGAGAAGTATGAATTCTTTCACTTTTCTGCTGGCAAAATAGGCAGCCTTCACAGTTGAGTTCTGTGTGTGCTGTTTTCTATTTAGACTCAATTACTTTTGCCAGTAGTGAACTTATTCCCGGAGCAGTGACCCTTCTGTAGCCAGAACGTCACCACACAGGCAAAGCTTCAGTAGCCTCAGGGCAACCCCAAGGTTTGCAGAAATACAACATACATGTCACTTTGAGATTCCTATCAGCTGCTGGATTAAAATATCCCCCTTGAGAAACTAAAGGTGTTTCCTTACAGCAAGTCAGTATTGTCAATACTGACTGGCATCCGCTATCCAGGATTTCACCTAAGGATTTCCCCAGCCTTACCTGGAGATGTCAGGGATTGAACCCGAGACCTTTTGCAAGCAAAGCAGGTGCTCTTCTCTAGACACTGTACTGTATGTGTTTTCAAAAGATGGTGGAGGGAGACACCTACCGGACAAATGAAAGCATAGCACCAGTTGCAGGAGGCGTTTCCCCAATCCTGCTGTTCAGATTGTGCCTGGTAACTCACTTGCAGGGGAGAGACTGTGTTGGACCTCCACGGAGAGCATTTCTCCATCTGCCCTGCCCCACCCTCTTGTAGGATTTACTCCTGCTCTTTGTGACATATCTGTGGGGACTGCCCCCTACATTTGGCAGGAACATGAATTTGGATTTTCTGTTTTTATTTAGTTTTGATATGTAAAGATTTTGTTGTCTTGATTTTGTGGGTATGTGTCATCCTTTGTGAGCCACCTTGAAGGCCATTTTTTGCTATCAAGCAGCACAGAGATAAATTCTTAGCTAATGTGCAAGTTTCTTGGCTGTTCTCTGAGCAAACAGCTTCCTTCAAAATGTTCATTTCAAATTCAACTTCCAAACCAATCTCATATATTCCCCACATCTGAAGCTCAAATTCAAAAGCTAGCAAAACAGATGTAGGAACATAAGAAGCTACCATATATCGACGCAGGCCCCCTTTAGATCCATCTAGCTTGGTATTGCCTAAATCAGTGTTTCTCAAACTGGGACTACAACTCCCATCATCCCTGACCACTGGTCCTGAAAGCTAGGTATGATGGGAGTTGTAGTCCAACAACAGTAGAGACCCAAGTTTGAGAAACCCTGGCCTAAACCAACCTTTCACCCTCCAGATGTTGCTGATGCCAACAGCCATCAGCCCCAGCCTGCATGGCCAATGGCCAGGGATGATGGGAGTTGTAGTCCAGCAATATCTGTAGGGAATCACATCTGTAAGTGATGGGAAAGACCTCTCTTGAGGTGAGGCACTGCAAAGCTACAGTCATTCGGAGTAATGTCTACAGTCATTTGGTGGTCAGGGCTGATGAGAGCTGGAATCCCGCAACATCTAGAAGGCACTAGGTTAGAGAAAGCTGGATTACACTGCCTAGTAGCATCTCTCTAGGGTTTCAGATGGGAGTCCTTCCCATTTTAGGATTAAACCTGGGACTTTCTGCATGCAAAGCATGCCCTCTACCTCCTGAGCTATAGCCCCTGCCCCAGAAATCCAGAGAAGAAATAGCCAAGATCATATTAAGTGAAAAATATAAATTTTATTTTTTAAAACAGCTGCCAGCAGTTTGCCAGTATACCTGTAAAAGATATTCCAGAAAAGTGAAAAGAGAAGCATATTACAATATATCATAAGAGATTCCAGGTATCTCTGTACAAAAGCCAAATCAATGCCCTGCCCATTCTTGGGAATCTGTGCCCCCGCCTACCCAGATGCAACAGTTGAGCAGATAAAACAGGATGATATATATTTTTAAAACACGGTTTGCTCAGAACAACCTTTTCAAGTATGTTCAAAAGTATAAGAAGGAACTTGACTGTATCTAAGCAATTGTGGTTTTAACATGGAATAAAACATCTACTGTTAGTCACAGCTGGGAGGGGAGTTATTCATTTTTAGAATGAAGAGTTGATTTAGCATTGCCTCTTAAAGCAACATTTCACAGAAAGGCAGGTAGGCAGGTGAGTGATAACCAAGGTTCCACCCCCCCCCCCAAATATACATGCTTCAAGAACTAGGGAATGAAGCCAGACCTCAGCTCTCACATGTAGCCCCCCACTATACATAACACTTTTAGTATGAATTAGAACACCTTTGTGTGTTACATTTAGACACTGGTAGGCCCTAGAATGGCCAGATTTCTAAACTGGTTGCTCTTTGTCACTGTTAATATTTGCACATAGCTCTAGCATAGTAAGATAGGCTAGACCAATTTCTGTGGCCCACAACTTTTAGAGGCTGATAACATAAAAAGAAACAATTTGTGCACAAATGCATGTTGAGCCGAGTCCACAGAAAATACTTTTGTTACAGAGGCCTGATCTTCAGCTGTGCTGGCTGGGGCTCATGAGAGCTGGAGTCCCACAGGAAGGACTTGACAGAGGTGGGGAACCTGAGGTTTGCTTTCCTACCCCTCCGTGCCCAGAATGCGGCACACTGGTTCGTCTGTGAGTCAGACAAGTGTAATGGTTTCACAAATGCCCTGCACACTTTTGAGAGAAGTGCTCCACCTGTTCTCTTTGTTCCTCAAGGCTCTGCCTGCTGAGCAAAAGTGACCTTATTAAAAAGGCATCCCATGATATATATATGTCATGCAATTTTAATTCTCTGGGTTGTAGTCACTACAAGTGCTACTCAGAGTAGGCCCACTGAAATGAGTGAGCCCAAATTAATCATGCCCATTCATTTCAATGGGTCTACTCTGATGGAGTATGACTAACACTGGATATAACCCACAGCTTTTCTTCTTAAAAGAAATTCTATTTCACTATAAACAAAATAAGCAGAATGGCCAATTATCTTATATAAATATGACCCAACAGAGAGCATGTGGACAATGCATCATCCAAAACATTGGAATCCATAGTGTCATGACATCAAAGGGCATAGGATGAGGGCAAAGACTTTTCCTCCTAGATTATGATTGCAGAAAGGACTTCAGGGCCACCTCAACCCTTCTTGTTACTTGTGAAGCAGAATCCAAGCCGCATTCTGCACCCAGAGTAACATTAGATGCAGCCAATTGGGACGTTCCCCTTCAGTAGGAACTGCCTCTCAGAGTGGTCCAAGCCAGCAGGCTCTTTCAATGGCACAACTATCCCGTGGCTAACAATAATGCGTGCACAGAATTTCCCCAGACACACCAGTTCTGAGATGACTTCAATCATTCTAAATATTAACACTCCTGCCTATCTTTAGGGCAAAAGTGAGACAAGCTGTGGCCTTGTTGCTGGGCTGCAACTCCCATAATTCTGACCTTTGACTGTGCCCCCCGGGGCTGCTGGGAGCTGGGAATCAAGCAGCATCAAGAAGGCCACAGATTCCACCTTCCACCGCCCGGGTTTAGGCAAAGGAGTGATTCCTCAAATGCTCCTAGACTGACAACTAGAATGGGAATTGAAAACATCTTTGGCTATAGGAGTGGAAAGGCATTTTGGAAGTCGCATTAATACAGGAGGAACATTTAAGGAATTGCTACAAGGAGCTGCTCTTGCTCACACTCCTGGTTCTCATGCAACTATCATCCCATGCTCAAAAGTCTGAGGATGGTGGGCTGGGGGAATGTCTGTGAGAATTAGACCAACATTCGCTATTTTGGATGGCTAGAAGCAGAATGTCTGAAATTCTGTTAAGAATGCATATGTACATAAAAAATATCAATTTTGTAAGAAACTGGCAAGTGGCAAGATCATTAACTCTTCAGTTTTGTGCAGGTTAGACAAGTTCCCAAACTATAAATACAGTAGGTACAACACATGTCTTTCCGCACTCCCTTATCTCCAACCTTGGAAGAATAAACGTTAAATCAAACTTGGGGTTTTCTCTGTCTTCCAGAAAGTTAATCTGTATATGAATGCTACCAATTTCATAGGCTAAACAAAGGTCAGCTAACAGGAATTCCTTTCACATTTCTGTTGCAAAAACGTAACTATAAAAAAAATTCCCATTTGATGACAGAAGCCCCCCCATCCACAAACACACGCCCATCTCTTTATTCATTCAAGAGGAAAACTGAATGCTTTCACCCATGTGGGCTGCTAAAGTTAACCAAATGGTTGATCACTTGCAACCACAAATTATGCACCTTACCTTGTGGGAGAAACTGCCTCTACTACACACCAAGTGGATAAGTGGTCAAACGAGAGAACATTTATGCACATCAATATTACAGAGGAAGAGAAAATGCTTCTCTCTAAAATATACTATACTTCCAAATGACTTCTCTGTTCCAACTTAATAGAATCAAGAGCATAAGATTCAACTGCTGCCTACATTTCAAACCGGAAAGGTTTCGTCAAACAGTACTAACGCATAATCAGCATCAAATGATAAAGGTTGTCCTGTGCTGCGGTGTAATTTAAAATAAATTGGCAGGCTGATTCCTCCCTTTTGACTGATACTGTTGGGAGGTGCAGAGTTATTTACTTTCATGACTCATTAAAGGTACACTTTCAAATAAACACAATCCACCAAGCACCAGTTCCAGGCTAAATGGATCCAGTAACCAGATGGGGAAATAGCAGTTACATAAGAGGTGGTTATGTGGACAGTGACTTGGCAAGAATTTGAGCTAATGGCCCACATCTGACCATCTTTTTCCTCGAATCCCATCTGGTCACACTGGTCATCCTACCTTCTAATCTGAAACTTTAAATTTGCCAGGCAAAATGACAACTGGAAGGCCAACAAGTGTGGGCATTAGCAGGAGAACCGCCCTATGCATAAGATCCACCATGCTGTACAAGACAATTCTACCCTTTGGGTACCTTACCCCCCAAATGTGTACAGCAAGCCTGTCAGCTGACTTAAAGGCAAAATCAGCAAGAAGAGGAGCAGATTTCGGGCCAGTGAAATTAAACTAAGAGGTACAAACATGCTAGAAAAGGTTCCACCTTCTCGTGTTTTGTGTCAAAGCTGCAGGATGCTTTGGGGTCACCCTTAAGCCTAAGACTGGCTTTTGTGAATACTGGCAAAGAGAAAGAAGGCACCACAAAGGCATGTATAACAAATATAAAGCTATTACTGAAATCATGTATCTACTTATTGGATCAGATCACAATGTAAGTATGATTCTTAGATTTAAAAGAATAAAAACCACAAACCTAAGGCTCTTAACACCAAGTCCCTCACCGAAATTAAATTTTGTACAAGAAAAAGGTTCCCTAATCCTCTTCCATGCCCTCACTTATGCTGAGTAAGCTAGGCTGCAATGCTACACACATGTACTTGGGAATAAACCACGCCAAACTCAGTGCAACTTGCTTCTGAGCTAGTATGTACAGAGTTGGGCTGCAGAAAGTCTGTTAACAGGAGCCCTTATACGTGCTTTAAAAATGTACACTCCAGTGTAAAAGTTACAAAAGGAACGCTGGCAAGAAGACTAGTGTTGGTTGGCTGGAGTAGTCTTTGATGGCATATAAAATAAATAGAAAGTTTGCTCCATGCCTCAAATCCTTGCCTTTCCTTTTATTAAAGAAAACCCAAGTCAGAAACACAAACCTTTTTTTTTTACAGTCCTATTCCTTGGTGCTGTTCTAGAAATACACAACTTGAACCTTGAATGTGTTGATGATCGTGATGTGAAAAAATATAGATCAGGTACATATGTAGCAGTCAGATGTGACTTATTTGAAGGGAGAAACAATTGAAAGAGGGGCTGAGAACTCCACATTCCACACTTACAAACGACCAAGGAGAAAACCATCAATATGGAATTATGCACGTAAGGCAAAACAGTTGGTATCTAAAGGCCACTTGCACATATTTAAAAATAAAAAATAGTTACTTGCAGGAATCTGACATTAGCACAGTGAGAAGAAAGCACCCCTGGCACCCAACCACAGCACTTCTTGCTAGCAACATAAAAGAGTAGTTACATGTTGAGTAGAAACATCTGGCATATTTAGGCTGCTTGACAGCTCAGGTTTGGAATGATGTTACTTAAGAAATAAATCCCACATATTGACAAGCCTCCTAGTGCCTTAAAAAAAAAAGCAACTTGCTATTATGGCCTTGGATTATTGTGCTTCATCCAATAAAGATGTCTTGCTTTTTGATCCAATCAGTTGGAGACTTATGTACTCCCCCTCCACCCTCCAATGCAAGCATATGCAGTGAACCCTTGTCACCTCCAAGAACACAGTTTATTGGGTTCCTGGTGTCTATGGGTCACAGCTTGTGGCTTGTTGAAATGTGCCTTTTTCCTCATGAGCAGGCATGCTTGCCCAAAGGTTTTGCATGTAGCTCTTTTCGGTGAGGCAGTAAGAGACTTTGGTGCACTGTTCAGACAGATCAGCAGGTACAGTGTTTCAGGAGAGCTAAGGTATGCAATAGCATCTTGAAAATACATAAATAATCCTTAAATCACACCAAGAAGTGCTTCCTAAACAAATCTGAAAATCCCAAGATGCAATTTGAGATTTAAAGGCCACTTTATATAATCAGAAGAATCAAGTGGTAAAAAACAACAACAACCTTTCCTTAGGCTGAATCACCTAAGTTTGGAGCTGCGGAGGCTGTATTCGCTCTGCAATGAATAAAATTCTGTGCATTAAAATATTCTATGGGAGAAGAGTATGCTGAAGCCATCTCCCCAACAAGCCAAGTGTGTGCAGACAAGAGAAAGAAGGTGCCTTCTAATATAGGGAAAGTGTTCAAACTTGCACTCCACTCCCACTACCTGAAATGCTCAATCCAGGAAAAGCTTTACCACTCGGTTCCTTGGACTATGTAAGATGGCTGTCCTACCTAATAGAGACCCAGGATCGGCAGGCCCAGGTAGTAAAAGTAGGGGTCCCACTCAGCAGTTCTGGGCCAGGTTCCAGAATTGCTTCACTGCAACATTAACTGCTGTGCTCAGCTTGCTTATTATAGGATACAAAGCAAGCAAACGGTATAACATTGGTTTGCATTTTTTGAAAGAGAAAAAATACCTGGTCTACCCAATGTAACACTGAATAACTGCAAGTACATGCAAAGTAAATCACTATCTTAAAAAGACAAAAGGGGAGCAGTCTGTTAAAAGAAGCATTTCGTTATGAAATGTGTGCGAAACACTGCTTATTTAGTGAGCCTCTTAGCTACATCGCTGTAGGCGAATTCAATCTCTTTGTCTCCAGGACAAGTGTTAGTGAATTCATCACGACCATAGGCATTTGTCAGGTATCTCCAAATCCCAGTCATTGTCTTGGGAATATCGAAGTTGCGATACTTTTTGGCCACAACCTAGGAGCAAAGAAAGGGAAGAACAGCTGTTTTACAATGTCCAAAGAGAGATGGGACCAGCCCATAATTTTTGTGCTTTGAGACTGCAACCAGAACCACAAAATAGCATCGGACTTGTCTGCATATAAGAATGAGAGGGGAAGCTGCTTAATACCAAGTCAGATTACTTGTCCATCTTGCCTAATCCAGGGGAAGGGGTGGAGCTCAGTGGTAAAAGCAGAGGTAGAGTGGTAGATCCCAGGTTCAATCCTAGGCATTTCCATGTAATGCTGGGAGAGACTGAAATCCTGGACAGCAGCTGCCAATCAGTGTAGGCAATATTGAGATAGATGGGCCAATGATTTGACACAGTGTGAAACAGGGATTGAACCTGCAACCTTCTGCATGCAACTTGGGTTGGGTATGGCCCCTTCCCTGCAAAATGAATAGGAAGCTTAGCATCAGTGGCAACTTGCAGGTACCCAATAGAATTTCCCAGAGCCCATTTGCCACTACAGGAAATTATCTCGTTCAGTTGAGTCAAGCATCAAACGTGTGCACATGTAAACTAGCCCTCAAGGTAGTTCCACCCACCTTGACAATATGTAGTTTGGGCAACAAGTTGCAGTCTGCTAACGTCATCTCATCACCATCCAGAAACTTGCGGGTGGAAGCTGCAATATCCTCCATGCTGTTCTCATCAATCTCATCAGGGAGAGGTGTATTCAGGTACTCATCCAACTTCTGCAGAGTTTTCAGAAGGCCTCTCTCCAGGGCTGGAAGAGTTAGCCAGTGAAAAAGGAAGAAAGAAATCCAATGGTGCTGGATAAATCAATCACAGTTGAAACCTACATACCTAACCCCCAATGGAAACAGCGCCAAGCGATCTATGAATCACTCACCAAGCAAAAAAATGGAGAATCTGTTCACTTGGGGTGCCATTTAGAATGTGGCCCTTTCCGCCCCGATGGAGCACTCATTACTGCTTAAGCTCCATTACTGTGGCATATTAGTTTTTAAAGTAACAGCAGAGGGCAGTCTTCACCAACATTTCTCTCCTTACAGGAAAGAGAGCTTTGCCCCGCCTATTTGAAAGGCCATAAAAAGAATATAGGGTTGGAGAAGTATTTACATAACCCTGCAAAAAGAGGATATCAGAAATGCTCCTTCTCTAAGACAATCCAAGCAATGACTTCTAAACTTTAGAATGTCAAAAGAAACCCCGTGTCTACAAGTACTAATGAATCAAAGTAATGAAGGCTTTGTTGCTTCTACAGGCTAGGGCAAACAAGATTTTACACCCTTAAGCGCTGCCTCCACTGAACCCAGGAAGGTCTGCAAGATGTAGAAAAAGCAAATCCCAGATCGGCTTTCATAGCGGGAGCAATGTGCCATCGAGTAAAGTTGCTCTGGCAGCATTGAGATGAATTCCAACTAACCTCTGCACATCTTGCATGGCAATTCAGAGAGAAGCATTGCCCTTAGCCTGGAATGAGAACTATGAGCCATTCTGTGGGATTGTCTGCTTTGGAATTCTCCCATCTACTGCATGCATTCTGTGTTAGTCACAACAGTGTTGTTTCCAGTTTTGAGCCAATGCTGATGTAAGTTTGACTTCAAGACAATGGCTCCCTCCCAGAAACTCCACAGGAGTAGCCTTTTCCTCCCCCGCCCCACCCCCTCAATATCTTCAATGAGTAGGAGAATCCTTGGAGCATTTGGTGCAAAACTCCTCTGGGTGTGTGCAATACTCCCCCCACCTGCTCCAATTCAGAAGAGAAGCAGCCATTGTTTCCTGCTTGGCAGGGGGTTGGACTCGATGGCCCTTGTGGTCTATTCTAACTCTATGATTCTATGATTGGGCATGCAATGGCATTGGACACTACTTGGCAGAACAGTGAAGAAACAGGCCAGCTTATAGTCAAAGCAAATTCCTCTGAAACCAAGTAGAGAGTCAGTTGCCGTACTCAAAGACTACTCCACAGAATTCTGGAAATTAACCTACTTGGACCTGTGCCTTCATATTGCCTTCCAACTAGCTACATCTGTTTCCCAAAGCTCAATGCCATCAGGATTTATTTTCAGTAATCATGGCTATGTGTATGCTGCAATTCCATGCAAGTCCAGAAAAGCCACAGAATGAGATACTTGCCTCAAAATTTTAAGAATAATCTCTAATGAAAAATAAGTTTCTAGCCCTTGTGGTTGTGAAGACTTGAAAAGGATTGCCAGTGGGTGGGACTTGAGTGCCCTATACAGCTCCTCCCCCAGGACTACAGAAGCAGAATTATGCAGAATAAAACGGGCATTTCCACATGATTTCCACAGATCACAAAATGCAGATAGCTAAACTGTAGAATGCTGATCTTCAGCACAGGGCATACATGAACTGGGACTATTTGATATATTCAGGGTTAAAGGTGAGCCTGAGACAATCCTCATCAGTAGCTCAGCCTTGCAAATGACTTAAGCAATAACCTACATGGCCAATCCACCCGTAAGCACAGTATTTTATAGGCCACAAAGGAAAAAAGCAGATAGAAAGTGAACAGAAACTGTAACCGAGTACAAAAGCCACCAAAAAAATGCACCATGGAAAAGATACTGCTGTCAATATTGTTTCCCTACAATGAGCTGCTGTATGAGGTCCCTGTGGCAAAAGGTCGCCTAGCAACCACAGATTTCTCATTTACTAGCAGGAAACATAATCCAAGGTCTATAGGTCTGTGGATTCAGTTTAAGTGCCATTTTTAGACCACCAAGGGTAGCACACTGTTGGATACAAGATGAAAAAATTGGCAGAGCTTTCAGAGAAAATGCCAACGGTAGGTACACCAGGCAATAAAAATTATGAGTATAGAATTTTCCAGCCAACTCACTAATTATTGGTGGGGAGCTGAAGCTAGAAAAATTCCACATTTTCTCAAGAGTCACAAAGGACAGATTTAGGCTAAACTAGGGACGGGGAACCTGGATCCCTTCAGATGTTGTTGGACTCCAGCTCCCTTCATCCCCAGCCACTGGATATGTGGGCAGGGGTTGATGGGAGCTGGAGTCCAGCATCATGAAGAGTGTATGTTCGCCACCCCTGAGTTAAAGGAAAGTAGATTTGGCAGGATAGAGGAAAGATTTCCTAAATGATGGAAAGCTGGCCCTTGGAAAAAGCTGGCTGGGGGTATTCATCATAGCTGCATTTTTTTCAAAATCTGCTTCCTGGTGTAGATCATAGCATCCCTAAGAACCTTAGCTTTTCTAGTCTAGTGCCTTGTCCACCTCCTACGCATGGCTACTGCTTAGTGTCTTTCGGATTCCATTGCTCACCTCTCTCTTTACTATCAGAAGATTGGTCTACTACAGCTTGTGGCACATTAAAGAAACTTGTTTTGGCACAAGCTTTTGTGGACCAGTGCCCACTTCATCCGATACAAGAAATGTTATCTTCAATTGACAAATACACCTACGTATAAAGCTGTGGACAGTGGGGGCACATGGCCATGAAAAAATAGAGCAGCAGGAACAGATGCACATGAATACATAAGACTAAGCAAGCGGGTGCACATATGAACACATTTTACAGCCTACTGAGCTCGTATTTCAGTATTTCCTTCTATATCTGTGCATATTTGCTTGCAGGCAAACTGAACATTCCTTTTGTGCATCTGATGAAAGGGACTCAAGAACACTTAAGGTTGTATCACTATAAATCCACTTGTCTTTAAAAAGGTGCAACAAGACATTAACTGTCTGAACCAATACTGCAAATGGATGCGCACATGTTCTAGATGACTTATCAAATTATAATCTAGCCAACTTTTTAAAATTCATGAGCAAGATATGCCAAAGGGTTGGAAAAAAAGAAGACCGGCTTTTTCTCTTTTAAGACACACTTTGTGTGATGTGCAACTTTTAACCTACACAAAAGATTGCAAACACAGGAACTTAGTTATGCAGTAGCAAATTCTATGGAATTGGCTTCTTTGATACTCACTAAGAAGCAGTTCCATGCTTGATGTCTGTACGATTTCACTTTAATGTGGGTTTCCTCTCCACACCCCTAGCCAAATAATAATCCTTGGACAGCAGTTCCAGCAGAAGGAGCCAGCATGAGCCCAATTTATAGCTATCAAGAGCTGGCCGGAAGCACTTATGGTACAAAATTCAAACAGAAGTCGGAGAGGCAACAACTCCAATTCCATGCAAATGTAAGTTGCTAGCTTTTGATGAGGATGTGCTGTTGAATACGAATAGATGTGAATGACTGTCCTGAGCATACACAGTTGCTCTCAGAATGCAACAGCAAAAGGGCTGTTAAGCATAAGCAAGGTGGCTGCGCAAACAATGACTCCAACGCTTTTTTAGCAGCTTTGGCAATTTTATGATTAACTTTAATGGGCCATTGTTGTCAGCAGAACTTACAAAAATCTCATGAGGCCCATGCACACAGCTGGCACATCTTTTAAATGTAAAAAGCCCGGAACTTCAAATCAAGGGATGGAGAGAGGAAACAGCTGGGCCTTTGCTCAAAAGGTGGGAGTCAGTTCCAAGGACCATAATGTATTTTCCAGATGAGTGAAAGACAGAATCTATGGAAGGACAATCCTTAGGCATAATGACAAAGGAAGCGTATTTGCCCATTTCAAGGATAAAAATTATGGCTGAGGAAATTAATGTCCTTCAGTGGGTCTACTCTGAGTAGGACTAACATTGGCTACAAGCCTTAGCCTTTAAAATAAGAAGCAACTGGCTGCTCATGACTACACAAACTAGGTGTGTCAGTTTTGCTGACTACCTGAGAAAAGGGCCACGTACAAAAACCACAAAGCTCAACATTTCACAGGGTCCTATAGAACTTCATTCATTTCAATAGGGCTTGCGCCAGACTATTGTTTTTTGGGGTGGTACCCCATGTATGAATCAAATGAAGTTTACCATTTAGCAGCCTCCAATGGTACCCAGAATCTGCCTGCATGAGATGATATATGCTTCCCTTTGTCTCTGGCTACAAAAGTACATTCACAGAGGTCTCATCCCACCAGGCAAGAGGGCCAGCTTTTACTTGATGCCTCAGACCAAAGATCAATATAGAAAGTGCGGACTCCAGCATTGGCCAGACTTAGGAAATTAGAGCTGGGATAGGCTACATGAGCTATACCTTGTTTGCTTCCAAACATGAGAGCAGTTCTAGAGATCACCTGCTGCTCAGAAGTCATAAACAATGCTCTTGAATGCAGTCTTGGCAGGGCAGCCATACAGATGTTGATCCCATTGCCATTAATGCAGTGGAATCGCCCACTTCAGCCCCTCGAGGTCTAGAATAGGGCAGGAAAGCCTGTGGCTCTCCAGATGTTGCAGGTCACAAATCCTATCCCTCCCGACTATTGGTTATGCTGGCTGGGGCTGATGGGAATTTGAGTCCAATAATATCGGGGGGAGGGCAGACTTTCCATGCCTGGTCCAGAAGCCTTTAAAAGCCTCACTAAGCCTTCTATTTAAATGCATGCACCAAAACACCAACGACACTGTCCCCTACTTCATTTTTTTTTTTTTGCTGAAATTCTAGTTAAGAAAAAGACAATTTGATGTGGACATGTGCCAGGGGGTTAAACTCTGTCTGATTACTGCACTTTCTCTGCTACCAGTCACTTTTTCCTTTGCAGAGTTGTAAAAATGCATTTGAAAGCTTCTGGTGGCAACGGGGGTGGAGGTGGGAGCAGTATGGGTAATTTGGAACACAGAAGGCACAGGAAAGATTGAGCACCTTCTGCTCCCCACTTCTCTGCTACTGCAGAAGCAGTTCTAAGGAAAGATAATCAAGGCTTTGCTGAATGTATTGCAAAACATGACATTAGCCCTTAAAGCAGTCTGTGTTTGGAAGAAACCTCTACTTGGGCAAGCTAAGAAACTGAAGGGGAAGATGGATAGCAAAGAGAGCTAATGCCACATAACACGCTCAAAAATAGATTTCCTACCTTCATTTGCTTCTGGCCTGGAATTCTTGATAAATGCAGAAAATTTAGCAAAGATGTCCATTCCAGCAGTGTTTGATTCTGGGTGTTTTGGTGAAAGCTTTGTGTACCTGCAGAGAAACATATATACATATATATATTTGTATATGAATTTACAGTGTGATTTCAATTGCAGCATGGCACTGTACCATATAAGTTGGGCATATTTCCTTCCAGAATGTTTTATTACTGATGGCATATATTTGCATCATCACTTTGTAGCTACTTAATTCATCCTTCCTGCAAGCTGGGAAGAGCACAGTGGCAGCATAACTACAACCTTGTTCCTGTGTTAAGCACCTGAAAGAAACAAACATAATGCTCCAGTGCTCTTCTCAGAGCACATGGGAGAGAGTTCCATCTGCCTGAACTCACAGGAGTCATTCATTCAGTGTCAGAGGCCATCTGAAATTTTGCCAAAGCAAGCAGTGGCCAATTATATTACGCAAGAAGTGTGGTGGCTTAGAAATGCTGATTTACCCTCGTAATGAATTCCACAGATTTGCAGAGTTAGCACATGGAGCTCTGCCCTCCCCTGAGAAATATTTAAATGGATGCAACTTTTTAAAATACGTTGCCACTTGAGCAGCAAACCGTTTAGAATTTTGTCCAAGTACCAGATCTGCCCATATTTCTGACAAGCCTTCAGAAACATGTTTAGCGCTGAAGTTATATTCCAGAAAGTCCCAATATGCACATAGTGAGACAATTTCAGTATTTCTTCCATTAAAAAAAGGGATAACCCCTTGCTCAACTCACCTTGGAATAAATATGGGTACATCTAAAATTCTGATTTAAGCTAGTTGTGAAACAGTGACTGATTTCTAAAAAGCTATCAACCAGGACACTGAATACCCACCTTGACATCCTAGGGTCCACTCATTTTAGCTGACCCTCACAACCAGTCACCGTTTGTGATCGCCACATGGGCTTGTGGTGAGTTTTGAAGGTGTGCCAACAACTCTAATGCCCAGTGTGACTGGGAGAGCAAATTCCCTTCTCTCCCAGGAATCAGGCTATGCAAGCACTGAGCCACAGAGGAGCTGGAGAGCCTCAAAGCTCTGCAAGATGTCACTGGCACTGTGCCACTTAAGAGACACAAGGTCTGGGAGACTCCCTCCTCCCTCCCTCCCTCCCATGAGGCAGTAGGAGGATGAAGAGGGGGGAGGAAATCACTCAGACCATGCAGAGAGGCATCTCATTGCCTTCAAAGTCTGTCCAAAGTTCAGCATGAGGACAGAAATCTCAGGAGATTTCTTCAGAATTAAAGAGAAGATACCAGGTGCAGGCAAATTTGTGGGCCATGTTGGAAAAGAAAAATACAGTGAATTGGTTACTAGTCTGTATGGAAACTACAGCATTTCACTTTATGAAATTCAAACAGAACAAGAACACCCCTACGTACTCTTAAGGAGTTTGTAAATGCTAAGGAAAATTATTGTGGAAAACAAGACTTTAAGCGAAGAAGATAGACTTGGTTTTATCCCAAGTATCGGCAATATCAGTAATGCCAACTTCATGTTGAGTTTTAAGATGGCAATCACTGGTGATCATCAATCCCCTTTGGTCTCTCCTTTTACAAGGGAATGAAGACACAAAGACTCTTTTCTGTTCAGACCTGCTTCCCAGTCTGTTGCGTTTAATAATTTTCAGGTCACAGAAATGCTTAACCAAGAGTTAACTTTCGGATCCGATCCTTCCTCACCCTAGCAGGAAAGAGCAATGCCAAGAGTGCAATAGCCCAGGGGTTTGGTGAGAAGTTTGATGGGAAGGAAGAAAAGGGGGGAGTCAAGGCAACGGAGCAGCTGACTGGTGTGGCTGCATGACCTGCTTAGCTTGGCTGAAGCAAACCCCATGGGCAGAAATTTGAAATCCTATGCATTTCGCCTCTGTTGCACAAAGATACCATAGATACAGCTTCGATAGGGTAGGAACAGCTTTTTGGCCCTAAGCCTGTAATAATGTACAGTTGCCATCTCTTATTGCTGATGAAGTAAGCTTGCAACTAACTTGCATAAAGAGTACATAGCAATATAGAGGATTAAGCAGTACCATCCTGAGAATTGGCAAAGACCACCACCACCAAAACAGCTTTCTGCAATACACCCACCCTCATTAGTGACACTTACTTGGGTGGGCAGAGGACATCTTCGAGAAATTCTTCAATTTTGTTCACATCCGTCTTCACCTCATTGTTAAATGTTATGAAGGGCGGGTGAGTCCCCGGTGCCAAGTTCTGAAGGTCTGCAGGTTTCCTGCAAGAGTAGAGTTGTCTACATTAAAACTTTCAGTATGCTGAGCAATTCCAGCAGAGTCATGGTTAGTGCTATCAAGAGCATAAGAGCCTGCTGAATCAGGCCAGTGGGCCGTCTAGTACAGTGGTGCCTCGCAAGACAAAATTAATTCGTTCCGCAAGTTTTTTCTTCTTGCGAGTTTTTCGTCTTGCGAAGCACGGTTTCCCATAGGAATGCATTGAAAATCAATTAATGCGTTCCTAGGGAAACCGCCTTCAGACCAGGTCCGGGGACAGTCTGTCCCCCGACCTCTTCTGAAGGCTGGGGGGGGGGGACAAGGGCTTTTCTTCCCACCGCCAGCCTTCAGAAGGCTGTTCTGAAGGCTGGCGGTGGGAAGAAAAGCCCTTCTCCCAACCTCCTGCCCCGCAAGCTCTGGGGACAGGAGGGCTTTGCTGCCGCCCGCCAGCATTTTAAAAGCCCCCGCTGTCCCGGGGCGATTTTAAAATGCTGGTGGGTGGCAGCGAAAGATCGCCCGGGACAGCAGAGAAGTCTCCGCTGCCCCGGGGGCTTTTAAAATGCTGGGGGTCGGCAGCGAAGGGTTCGCTGCCGCCTGCCAGCATTTTAAGATCGCCCGGGACAGCAGAGAAGTCTCCGCTACCCCGGGAAGGCAGGCGGGGGGAGCAAAGACCTGGACCTCTTCTGAAGGCGGGTGGAGGGGCGAAAGTCTTCCCCCCCCCGCCTGCCTTCAAAAGCCGCCTTTCTCCGCTCTCCCGGGAAGGCAGGCAGGGGGGAGCAAAGACTTTCGCCCCCCCGCCCGCCTTCAGAAGAGGTCCTGGACCTTCAAACTAATTTGGAAAGCTAGAAATGTCTTTATTATTCAAGCTGGGAAACGGTTTATAAACCTGTATGAGAAAAATATTATGATCAGCTCTCTGTGCTTGCACTTCCATAGGACGTGTCACATTCACCCATAAGCTCACTTTACGCCTTGCATTGCACATTTCTTAGATGCATGCAGGTAACATTTAACGTGATGCATCCTATCTGGCTCATGGCGGGGGCACAGCTTTGGCTAACTGGATTTTTGAGGTTCCGCCCACCTACACCTAAACGCATCTGTATGGTGCCATGAAGACTGCGTTCTGCTGATACAGGCTCTGTTGTCTTAATCTCTGTTCCACAGGAAGTACAACATACGCACACAAGCAGGCGAACACAAGGAGAGGAGCTCCATTGTGGGGGTTGGTCTGTTAAGCCAAAACACATTTAGCACAATGTGCAAGAGCAGGTTATGACATCAAATTTGGGACTAGAGCTACTCCTCTAGGGGAAATATTTAGTTACTATGCTCCCGCCATTAATCTTCCCTCCAACCGACAGTAACACTTCCCTAGCTCAAAACAATTTCACCACCCAGGGCAAGTGTGGATTTGTTTGGCACAGTCCTATTTCAAGAGACTGTAGTGGCAGTTAGACCTGCAGGGGGAAAGCAATCCAGGCTCCTCAAAGCAGACACTCAGCTGCCATCAAGCCTGCTTCATTCCGGGGCAGGCTGGGCCTCCTTTCCCCCAACACAGATTTAAAGGAGTTACATGAAGGGGCAAACTGCTTTGAAAGTTTGTGTGCACTGGGGAATTCAGTGACAGTGAGATCAGACAGACACTGAGAAGTCTGGACTTTTTAAAAGGGGGGATATGGGAGTTATTGGAGGAAAGGTGCTGTTAGTGGACATACAGTGGTACCTCGCAAGACGAATGCCTCGCAAGACGAAAAACGCGCAAGACGGAAGAGTTTTCCGCTTTTTGAGTCGTTCCGCAAGACGAATTTCCCTATGGGCTTGCTTCGCAAGACAAAACGTCTTGCGAGTTCTTGCGAGTTTGTTTCCTTTTTCTTAAAGCCGCTAAGCCGTTAATAGCCGCTAAGCCGCTAATAGCCGTGCTTCGCAAGACGAAAAAATCGCAAGACGAAGAGACTCACGGAACGGATTAATTTCGTCTTGCGAGGCACCACTGTAGTGATAGGAACATTAATGTTGCAGTTGCAAATTTCAGTGGTGTACAAAGGCTTTAAAAGGAGATCAAAGCAGGAGTAGAGAGTGGGAGCCTGTACAGAGAGGTAAGCTGCCTTGAATCACTGGGAACAAACAGGCAGACTATACTGTACACCTGAATAGGATTTTCAGTCAACATCCTGCAGCAGGTGGCTGCTTCCAGTTTTGTGAAGCAGGGGCAAAACCTCAGACACTGGAGGAAGCTGTTGGCACTGCTGTGGCCTTTTCCACCTTCGCTAAATAATTCTGGTTGTCACAAAGTGAATCAGTCTTACATCAGTACTTTCTGCTGCAAAACATGCAAAGGGCAGAAGTAAATTGTGCATATACGCATCTTTAAGTCCCTACATATATCCCTTCAGGGGGATCCCAATTAAGCTAGATTTCTCCACATGCACATAGTTGGGCACTTAATAATGTATATACACATGTCTTTTGCTTCCACACTTTTGCATGTTGTGCTAACACCACAATAAAGCTTAGCTGATGCTTCCTGCAACAATAATGTCTAGCGCTGCCCTGGATTATTGCCCATCTGAGGCACACACACAATGCCCATCTGACCTGTACCACCTACACTGGGAAACTCTGTAGAGACAGCACTACCAGTAAAGTGAACCGCCAGCATTGATTTGGCGTAAGAAAACCACCTTCCCACCATCATTCCAGTGGTAAAAATCTGGCAATCACTCAGTGATGCAAAAGAAAAAAAGTACACCTTTCATGTCCAGCTTAGCTGACTTTCCCACATTTGAGGTTCGGTGAGGGATGCTCAGTCAATCATGAACTGACCTCAGCATTGCACTTTGCAGGGTATTAAGCCAGTATTTCAGTAAGCCAGAAGCACACAAGATCTTCACACAAAACCAGTTTTAGAATTTAGCACTGAACCAGACATGCAGCAAACAGGACAGGCAGAAGCTTGGTACAACAAATGGCCTGAAAAGCCATGGGGAGCTGAACAGATGTATAAACTAACAAGCAAAACTAAAAGGGGAAAAGAATCAACACAAGGCAGCCACCACTCCTCGAAAGCAAGCACAGCCACAGCTTGATGTCTTGCCATTATTCCCATCTGCTTAGAGTTTTCAAAGAATGAGAAAACAGGGCTCTCCAAAAAAACAAGGTGTCCCATGCCAAAGCTAGATTTAAGTTATCAAAAAGTGCTGATCAGCCACTGCTTCTTCACCCCAGGATCCCAGGTATAAACGGATACACACAAGTATTATCAGAGACTGGACTAATTCAGTCATCCTACAACTGTTATCTTGGGATTCCACCCAGCAGCCTAATTTTTTGCATGTTAGGGTTTGTTTTCATATCCTCCACCTCCACCTCCCGAGTGCTAGTTTGGTTAATAATTTGGAAAACTCCAAAGCTTACTCAGTATTTGGGAGACAATTTTGTTGGTCCTACCTAAAAAGTATTGCCTAGCAATAATAGGCCTTTCTTTTACACGCTAGTCATGCCATTTCTTGGTAGATGAATTTTGTGCAATGTTACACCAAAACCACGATTCAGTAATTCAGGAACACAGGAAGCTGCCTTACATTGAGTCAGACCACTGATCCATCTAGCGGCTAGTCCAATTCAGCCTCTCCCAGATTTTTGTTTCATGGCAGAGAATAAGAGCAGAACATTCAGCTGCCACAAACCTGCCCTTAACTGTGTGCACACACTCAAAGTGTTCCTAATTTGTCCTTCTCCAAAAGCTGCTGAGATTTGTGAGTCAGTTTCATACCTTAAGCAGCTTAAGCTTCAATTAAAACACTGCTGTGTACACCCACAATAATTACAGAAAATTACTGGAGTGGCTCTCCTCCAATTTCTCCCATTGGTTAGAGGAGGTTCTTTTCAGATGGGAAAAATAGTGGCAAATCATACCTTTCAGGTGTGAAGGGTGCATTCTGTTCTGAGAGCAGGCAAGACCAAACCCTCAGCAAATGTCAAAACAAGTTCTGAAAGGGGGTGGGGCTTCTGGCAAACTACACCCCCTCTCTAAAAACAGGCAAATTAAACCTACTGCTGTCACAATCCCCCTTAAGCATCCTCAACAGAGCTAGTCAGTTCCCTTACAGTTTCCTTTACCCCTTCTTCCCTGTTGGCCACACCTGTTTATGTTGCATGTTTGCACCAGTCTAAATGAGCTTTTAGCGAAACACATCTGCTGCTAATGATGTCAAATTTATTATTATTATTATTATTATTATTATTATTATTATTATTATGAATCTGTAGCATCTTCTTTCCAAACCAATCCTTCTGGCATAAAACTGAAGCGTCTTTCCACTCTGCTTTCCAATGCAAAGCATTTAGGGTGTTAACCAGAGAACAACAGAAAGTCACTCTGCACCAGAGAATTATGGTCAATGTCAGCTCCCAGTTTAACACCGTGGGTTCAGGCTGTGTGGGTGGCTCCCAACTTTGTTATGTAGAAGCATAGCAAAACCATACCCTGCATCTCTAGGGATAGTCTAGTACTGTTCTGGCTGAGGTAGAGGACGTTTTTAAGGAAAGGAGAGAGA
This sequence comes from Podarcis bocagei, assembly GCF_964188305.1. NCBI lineage: Eukaryota > Metazoa > Chordata > Lepidosauria > Squamata > Lacertidae > Podarcis > Podarcis bocagei. The sequence goes on from NC_138132.1 coordinate 29,210,528, forward strand.
ATGTGAAATAAGCGTATGCGAGTAATCACATTACTCAAAAGTGTGCATGATGGCCTAATTCAAAGACATTGCAAAGTTTGTACCAGTCTGCCTGCCAACAGATACTAGTATACATAATAGGTGTGCAAGAGCCTGAAAGAGCCAACTCTCATCCCATTTACAAAAAAACCTCCCCTGCCTGGAGGCCAGTCTTACTCACCACAAGCGAGTGCTCTTTAAGCCTTTCCTATGGCACACAGCTGAAACTGCATCCATTTAACAGGAGTTCCCACCCACGCTGCAAGTGATGCAGCTGTATGGGCCACAACTGCCATGCTGTAACAACTAACTCGTCTTCTGTGCATCCATGGGAAGGGAACCTTTCACTATACCACTATACCACTGTCACTATACCAGCCTTGTATTTAACAATTTAAATTCATTGTGGTAGACTGCATTGAATTCCATGTAGGGAAGTGAGCAAGCTGGCAGTGGAGGAGGGATGGTTTCTGTGAGAACTGCAGAAGAAGAAATGGCCTCTACTGCCAAAACCATCATAGAAATGCAGCAGGCTGGCTAGGGATAGAGCAGGACCCCTCCATCAGTCTGCTTGCTAGGAGGTCATTTTTGTTTTAGTTTTCACTCGTCTGCTCAGAGGTAGTAGCTTACATTTCACTTTTAGTCGGTAGGGCTGTCCCCAAGTGGTGGTGGTAGGTTGGGCAACTCACAGTGTGTGTGTCCCACCAATGCCTTAGGTACAGGGCTGGGGAAGTAGCTCCTATTCAAACACACACACACACACACACACACACACACACTCCAGGGATGGCCCCAAATGGAAGAGGCAGCCAATCCTCCTCTGTGACCAGCATAGCATGCAGCCTATTAACAGGTGAGTAAAAAAAACAACAACAAATATATGCAGGTTTGCAACTTTTGTGAGCTATTTACACAGTTACCGTTTATTTATGGCAGGCATAGGCAATCAGCCCTCCAGAAGTTTTGAGACTACAATTCCCATCATCCCTGACCACTGGTCCTGTTAGCTAGGGATGATGGGAGTTGTAGTCCCAAAACATCTGGAGGGCTGAGTTTGCCTATGCCTGATTTATGGCATTGCACATACAGCTCTCAATATACAATGTAAAGAACTCAATATTAGCAGCTAAAGCGGTTAAGATACAAAAAACAACTCCAGATAAATCTAAAAACAATACAAAGCAGACACCCACAGCAGAGACATATTCATCCAGCTGGGAAAGCTGGTTGGGACGGAAATGTTGTCAATTGTTTCTGCAAAGTGCAGGTTGTGGGTGCCTGTCGTGTCTCAACAAGAACACTGTTCTATATACTGGAAACCCTGCTCTGATTTACATGCAACAAAAGCCCCAAGCTTGCACCCTATCCTTCCTCCAAGAAGCTCAGAGAAGGATACAGGATTTACCCTAATGTCTTCTAATAGCCCCGTGAGACAGATTCAGCCTAGGTATTGACTGACTTGCTCAAAGCCACACAGGGAGCTCCATGAAGCAAGTAGGGTTTTGAACCTGCATTTCACACATCCGCTGTCTCTTATGACACTGGCTCTCACCTGAGGCAAGCAAGATAGACTGGAGTAGTTGGGAGCAAGAGGCCAGTTCTTAAAGAGACTTAATAAAATACTTAAGCATCCGGGCTATTACCCAACTCGGAGTGAAGTATAAGACAGAGATGGCCAAAAGAGGACAAAAGCAAGTTTTGTGTGTCTTGGGTGGAGGCTGTTAAGCCCAAAAAAAGTAACAAACAACAGTGACCTATGGAACATTGCTATAAATACCCTGGTAAAAAGAACTTCCATTTCTTCCAGGCTAGTAAAGAGGGAGTGGCTCAAGCTGAGAGTCATTATAGCATGCGTCACTTGGTGGTGATTTTTTTTTTTTTTTAAGATTCACTGGACAAGTGCCCAGACAATATGCTGGCCAGAGTTATAAAAAGGCAGCCAATGGGACAGGTTATACATTTGTAACAGACAAGTTCCACTAGGTTCGCACTAGAACAGATGCAAAGTTAACTTGCTTAACCTCAGACCCAAGTTGGGCAATTCCTTCTCCACAAACCTACAGCTACATCCCTCCACCAATAATCCCTAGTGATCTTAACCTGATGGTGGGACAGCCTCCATTAGGGTCTGCAGCAGGGGTAGGGGGACCTGTGGTCTGCCAATTGTTATTGGAATCCAACTCCCATCAGCTCCAGTCAGCATAGTGAAGAGAGAAGAAATGGAAGCTGCAGTCCAGCAACCTCTGGTTGAGCATTTAACCATTAACCATCAGGAACCGTTGAGGATATGGTTCCTCTAACCCAGGGGTTGGCAACCTAAGGCCCATGGGCCGCAAGCAGCCCACAGGGGTAATTTTAGCTGGCCCACGAGCCACCCCTGAACCGAGCCGCCCGCTCAGCGAGTCCCCACGCACTGCGCTAAACCGGCGCAGCACAGCGACTCACTTCCGCAGCACCGGAAATCACACCTGCAGAGACGCACAGGCGCAGATGCCGGAAATCACGGGCGGGCGGGCGATCCAGCCCACAGAGGGATCTCCACTAGAGTGAACTGGCCCAGGCAAGGTAAGCCTTGCTGACCCCTGCTCTAATCGCTAACTGGTCTACCGGGGGCTCATCACAATTCTTCCCCATTGCCACTTCAGCAACAGCAGCGGCATGTAATCATGTGGGCTGACCGATGAAGAGTCAGACTCGTATCAGGTGTCTGGATTCTGCTTAACATGGGCTCAGGGGTTGCAAGAGTTCATTTTTGAACCTCTCAATTCTACACCTCAGCAGCATCCCTAAATGACATAACCAAGTCAGTAGGTTAGACAACTGGTTTCAAGATTTCTACCTTCAGGAAACTTGCTTCAATTTAGTGATGGCCACCAACTGGGGTGGCATTAAAAGATTTGACAACTTTATGGATGACAAGACTATCCATGGCCCCCAAGCCACAATAGCTATGTTCTCCCTTCACAGTTTGAGGCAGTATGCCTCTGGAGACCAGTTGCTGGAGGTCACATGCAGAGGAAGGGCTGTTGTCCGGCTTATAGGCATCCCATAGACATCTCATTAGCCACAGTAAGAGCAGGATACTTGAGTAAATGCCCCATTGGCCTGATCCAGGAGGGCTGCTCTTATGTTCCTATTTTGTTTACCAAGTAAAACCTTTCATCATTTGCCAAAGACTCCTTGCAACTTGGAAAGGGATCCCGCTAGGAGCAATCTCAGCTTGCTAGGCCTGTCGGCCTCCACTTTAGCACTTGTGTCATGCCAAATGCACCCTAGAATACAGCATGTACATTGAAAAGAACATGTAGTAAAGCGGAAGTAAACTATCACGCATGCTTTCCTGAATGTTATTGCTGACAGAGAAGCTTCCAGACTTATGGGGAATGCCAGGATTTCCTGGAACACCATCTGACAAGTACTTGCTCAGGGTTTTGGAGGTGGGGGTTCAGTTCATTTTTAAGAAAGTAGTCCTCAAGCAATTTTTTTAAAAAAAATCAAAGCCAAAAGCTTGCCCTGCATTCTCGAACAAATTCTGCACTGCAGCTATGCTCTGGCCAACAAAAGAAGTCTAATTCTTGCACACAAACACAAGCTGCATTCCTGAAGAGGGAAAAGAATGAAGCCTCTGTCTTTACTGACTACAGAGAAGCAGAAAACCTATGAGCACTTGGGGGGGGGGCGCTAAGCGTGTCTCCATTTAGTCCACACATAGTTTTGCTTGTGGCCTTAGCTACTAGCAGACTTTAACTGGCAATAACCTCTTGTTAGCAGCGCTATATTTAACAAGACTGCACAAAGGAAAAAGCATGTCACAGAACAACAAGCTTGCAAGATTTAAGTTTTTCCTGTGCCCCACAATTGCTTGCTTGTGAACTTTTGTACTGGGAAGAGCCCAGCACAATGTGAAGTCCAAATCCTGATCTCGTTAGCAAAAGAAAAATAAATTTTGAACCTCATTAACAGAGCTGTAATACAATACAAGCAGAAGAGCAGTTGTGAATAGCTACCTTATTAAGATAATATTAAGTGGGTTATAAATGCCTTAAATAAAAATATCATTCAATGAAATGAGCACAGAAGTACAAACATGGCAGGCAACCACACTAGTCTGAGCTATTTTCCTAAAGTCCAAGTCATCATTCCCTTCAACAGGCACTCAACTAGCCGAGTTGAGAAGAATCTTGGGAACTGTAGTTTAAGACTGCTAGGAATTGTAGCTCTGTGAGGTGTAAAGACAAAATCCTTTTATAAAGGATATGCCACAGAGGCTGTGCAGATGATGAAATATAATTCATTAGCTTTTGACAGCAACTATTCATGCAGGTTATTCAGAGAATTGGAGTACTGTGGTACCTCAGGTTACATACGCTTCAGGTTACAGACTCCACTAACCCAGAAATAGTACCTCGGGTTAAGAACTTTGCTTCAGGATGAGAACAGAAATTGCACGGTGGCGGCGCGGCAGCAGCGGGAGGCCCCATTAGCTAAAGTGGTGCTTCAGGTTAAGAACAGTTTCAGGTTAAGTACGGACCTCCGGAAGAAATTAAGCACTTAACCCAAGGTACCACTGTACTGTTTACATCTTCCAATTTTCCACATAACATATCCTTGCTTCAGTTATTATGTCTGATATTAACTCCCTAATACAGAGGTTTATAAATCTTCAAGATGTCAAGAAAGTAATCGCACAGGATTTATCTCCCAGCAACAGCAGCTAGAATCTGCTGTGTAGGAAAGAAGACCCTATTACTTAAATCTCTCAAAGATAACCAGATATAAAGTAGAAATGTAAGGGAATGTCATGTTTCCTACCTTTTCAAGTCAACTGTTGTTACACTAAATACCACTCCTTTCAGCCAAAGAATCATGAAGAGTCTCTGAGAAAAGGGGCAGTTGCCTATGCTTTCACCGTCACTTCCAGCCTGCGAAAAGAGGGGAAAACATTAATACAAGTGCACCAGATGTCCAGATCCATTTTCTGTCACCCATTAGCAGTGATGTGAGCTTCAAGAACAGTTTTGAACTGAAAAAAGTTCATTTGCAAACTGAAGGTAATTTGCATGGGGAAATTTGAACCAGGATTTTTTAAGAAAAACTTTTCACTGGATTTTGTAAACAAGGATCATAGGAATAACAAACGATACAAATAAAAGACCAAGTCTTCTCATGTTATTTGTATATCACAAAAATAGCATAAACATTAGTAATAATATCCATAACATATGGTTCATTATTAGTAGTTAATGTTTGTTTGTGTGCTGGTTTAAACAAAAACAAATGGGGAACAGGATAGAACTGAGTTAACAGGTAACATTCAACACCGAACAGCTGAAAACCTAATCAGAAGCCCTTGTGGTTGTGCTTAGATTAAGTATGAGTAAAAGCCACTTTTCCTATTATGTTACCAACAACACAGTATAAAGTGTTGGTCTACTGATGAACCGGGGTGCGGCGGGGGGATTTAAATCTAGATCAACCAGATTGAGCCAAATGTTGATGTGGGGAGATTGTTCACTTTCTGGAATACTGGCATGTGCTATGAAATTAAACCATGGTAAACACCAAGGTAAAGTCATTTTTTTTCTTTATCTGTCCATGTGTCAACTGTAGGTTATTTGTAAATCTCTCATGGAGGGCTGTTTTCCAAACTGTTTTGTACTAAATGTCTGTCGTTGTGCCAGAAAGGGTTTCCCAGTGTCGGGTTATATTGTGTCTCGCCATTTGTAATAAATGTCTTATTGATTATTTATTAAATAAATCCAGATTATTTTCTTAAACTATATTTAATAAAGCTAATTCTGGCCTGACTTCTAATTGTTGCTTTGTTGTTTTATCAATTTTTTGGAATATCAAATTCCAGAAAGGCTGGATTTCCATACATTCCCACCACATGTGGAGATATGTACCAAGTGTGAGGCAGCATCTGCAGCAATGTGGTGGTGCCAGGATGGATCACTGCCAGCTTCCTAGGGGTTAGGTACCACCTGTATGAGTTTCAGGGTTAATTATTGCTTGCCAAGATAGACTAAAAGGGGTTTTCCATCAGAAAATTAGAAATTTTCCCTAGAAAGATCCCCTAGAGTTGGGGTAGGAAGCCTCAGGCCTAGAAATAAATATTGCCCTTGGGACTCTCCCTGGGCCACACCCCTCAGTGGTCCTGCTTCACCCTCTCCCTTAAGTGTTTTGGCCTAAACTGAATTGTGTCCCTGAAGTTGGATAACCACTGGCTTTAGAATGGATTGAATATAGCCTACTGTACTACAGTGTGCCATCTGCCCACTTTTGCCTCTGGCCATGCCAACTACTGGTATGCGGCCCCATAGAAGATTGCCCATGAGGAAATGCAGCCCTCAACTGAAGGAAGTTCCCCATCCCTCCCCCCGAGTGATCTCATTTAGCACACTTAGTTTTCTTTACTAGAAAGAAGCAAAATAACAACTTTGAAACTGCCAGACTTGTCTACTATTGTATTTGCAATTGGCATCCATCCATTGTTATGAATGAACTTATGAAATGGAAAAATAAATCACTGAAAATTTTTCCATCCCACATCACTGCCGATAATTAGAACAGGTGACTCAGTAGATAGGGTAAGGACCAGAAGGTTGCAACACAAGTAGTTTCATCCCAAGAGAAAGGAGGCGGGATCAGCCCCTTGTGTAGCATTTCCTCCAAGAGAAGAGACTAAAAAGTTAACGCCTTTGAAAGATTAAAGGAAGCCTCTGTTATCATCAGCACTATTTCAGCTCAATAAGCAGCTTGATAGATAGTAATTCTAATTTAATATTGAAACCTTTGGTGATATATTTAATAGTATCTGCCTGTTTAGTGGTATCACAAGGTGGGAAGGACTCAGCCAATATAACCGTGGATCACTGGCGCTAGGCAGCTTTGCAAATTGCTATTCTAGAAAAACTGACTTATCTTAAGAGAAACTGTGGGCTTGGAATATCATGTGGCAGTCTTTTCATAATTGCCTTTGTAACGCAGAGGGAAAGTAGCGAGGATGAGTTCTCTTTCCTTTTTACCAGTTCTTTGTTATTTTTGTACCAAACCTGCTATATTACTGTGCATGTAATACTAGTATTTTAGAATTTATAAAGCAGTTTGATAAAGCTCACCACCTACCAGTGTGCCTTAGTTAGCTCACTGAAAAGTCAGTCTGAGATTACAGCCCAAAGACGGAAAGCTTTCTACATGCATCAATATCAAGACTGGTGAAACTTGTGACCCACCAAGTCAAACACAGCTCAGAAAAGCCTCCAGGCACCTTCTGGTTTTGGTGCCTGCTTAAGAATGCAAAACAGGGTGGTATACAGAGCACCATGCAAACCACAATACATGGCTGAGGGGCTGCATTTTGCTTAGTAGGTCACAAGTTGTGCTGAAGGCAAGCCTACTCAACTGTGTGACCCAGAAACTGTTACCTGGGCGGGGGGGTCATGTCATGGTAGCCCTTGCTTCTCTGAGACACACATGCACACTTCTTTCAGATCATGCTGTGGTGCCTCTGCACCCGGTGATATAGGTCTAAATATCTGAAGCCATATTTTAGGTATTCATTGCTTTAGTCATGTGCTTATTTGTCCAAATCCACAATGTATAAAGATAGCTTTCGCCGAAGCAAAAAAGCAGCCAGCAACTGAGAAATGGGAAGTGAGACTTACAGAAATATGAAGGCCTCTGACAAATTTAGCAGAAATGGGCAGAGACTGGAAAATTATTATGACTGTGCCAAGAACACCCAGGGATTTCCAACTCCCAAAACCAAAGGGCTGGAAAGGGCATGAAAATCTAGTCCAAACCGTGCTCTCTGCATGCACTGACACACACTATTCTATAAAGCCATAAGCTCCAAGTAACCACTTCCAAACTACTATCCAGACAAGTAGCATGAATAAGCTGCTCAAACCAGATGTGCCTGAATAATAAAGTGATTGCAGGAGGACAATCTAGATGCCCCAGCAAAGTGAGTCAAGAGGAGGAAGGCATAAAGCTTTAGAAAATGCTTTCTAGATTTCCAATTAGAACAAACTTGCTACTTCAGTGGCAATCTTTCTCTCTCTTTTTTTTTTAAAAAAAGCTCCAAAACTGTCTAGCCTGCTTCACCAGATTAAGGAGATCTCTCTGGAGTATCATCTAGCCCAGGTATAGGCAAACTCAGCCCTCCAGATGTTTTGGGACTACAACTCCCATCATCCCTGACCACTGGTCCTGTTAGCTAGGGATGATGGGAGTTGTAGTCCCAAAACATCTGGAGGGCCAAGTTTGCCTATGCCTGATTCTAGCCCATGGGTGTGCAACCTATGGCCCCCCAGATGGTGTTGGACTACAACACCCATCATCCTTGGCCACTGGCCATGCTGACTGAAGCAGATGGGAGCTGAAGTTCAACATCTGGAGAACCACAGGTGGCCCACCTCTGCTCTAGCAGGTGGCCTTAACTGGCAACTGGTCTTCGTTCCATTTTAACTCTTCCCCCTTGAAGTGACATGTTGGGAAAGCAGGTCTGCCTTAATCCACCCGTCATGCCTCCTGTTCTATTTTTAATCCAAAGTATTTCACATGTTTATTAAAAGGCATTATGAAGATTACTACTGATATCCCAAGAGACGAATTGCTTCTCAGGAACTACCTTGTACTTCTTGATCAACGTTGGGAAAAGGGCTGCTACTACATTCCTAAGGGAACACGAAGTTTATTAAATCCATACAGAGCTGCTTTAATGAGCCATTGGTTAGCAAACCTTTTATTAAAAAGCAAACTGTAGTGTATCCAATTGTCTAGATGAGATTAGAATTGGACTAATAAAATGACGCAAAACTTCAAAATTTAATATGAAAAAAGGGCCATAGCTCAGTGCTAGAGCATTTGCTTGGTGAAGGTCCCAGGTTCAATCCCCAAGACCACCAGGTTTGGCTCAGAGACCCCTGCCTGAAATACTGGCTTCCAGTCAAATGGATCCAGTGGTTTGATATAGTACAAGGCTGTTTCCTATGTTCCCTACATGGGTGGTGCTGGGACACATGGCAAAAAGCAAAACAATGCAAAATCTGGATTTAGTGTGTTTCCTCATTCCAAATTTAATTACTGCCATCTCTAGTATATCTGGATAACTGAAGAGAATACTACTACAAACGTTTTGGTAGGGAAGGCAAAGGACCAGGTGACAAACACAGCACCTGACAGCCCACAAACGTAACACGTTATTTTTCATCATGACAAAATATCCTTTACCCATAAACAATTACATCAGTAGTTTTAAGAACAGCAGCACTTTTGTATCCCAGGATGACACAAGGGAGGGAGTTATTTTAATGCTAACAGCTTGCAGATGTAAAGCATTCTGGAGAATCTCTGGAATCTGAAACTTGTTAAGTGAAATAGTTTCCAAGAAGCACTCTTCCAAAACAGTTTTAAAGCAGTGCAATACTGCTGGAATACTTTTCCTGAATATTCTGGAAAGGGCAAGCAAAAATTCTAAATACTAATTAACACTATGTTACAATGAGATTCTTCCAGAAGTCCCATCATCAATATACTGCCAGAAAATAAATATTAAACATGGAGTTATTAATAATAAAAGATATAGCCCAGTTCTTGCACCACCTCATTTTGGCACAAAGCAATCAGGCCCTGGCTATGGTCCCCCCCCCCAGCAATGGGACATCTAAACACATTTCCCAACTCCTATTCCCCAGTGTATACACAGTATGTACATCCAGGCAGTGGGTCCAGGCAGCCAATAGCAATACAATTGCTCCTACTTACATCAGTGAGTAATCTTTTTCAGTCTGAGGGCCACTTTCCCTTCTGGACAACCTACAAGGGACCACAGGCAAATGGCAAGCGGAGCCAGAAACAAAAGTGGGCCCAGCAGTTTTACCCTTGAGTATTAGTCTTATTTCCACCACACACACACCCCCCACACACACACACCTCTGTCCTCTATCCAGACAAGCAAGAAGCATGATTGGAGTTCAAGGACACATCCTAGCCAGGCAAAACCACTCAAGGAGGATGCAAAGCAGGGCCCGAGGAAAGTCCCAAGGGCCAAAGGGGGAAAGAAGAGAAATGAAAAAAGCAACACAGGTTGGGAATTGCAAGTATGCATCCCTTCCATGGTAACCCCCACATTATCAAAGAGCCCCCTTGTAAAGAAGAGAAAGGCAGGCAGGTTCAGGGTTAGACTATAATTGGCCCTGCACTGATCACTATTTACTCATTAACTAAATTCTTTAAAATGAGCATTTTCCTTCAATGTTAATGTCTTAGAAGATATGGAAACCTCTCACCAAAACAATAGCTTGAATACAAAATATACAGTGGTGCCTCGCAAGACGAAATTAATTCGTTCCGCAAGTCTCTTCGTCTTGCGGTTTTTTCGTCTTGCGATGCACGGTTTCCCATAGGAATGCATTGAAAATCAATTAATGCGTTCCTAGGGAAACCGCCTTCAGACCAGGTCCGGGGACAGTCTGTCCCCGGACCTCTTCTGAAGGCTGGGGGGGGGACAAGGGCTTTTCTTCCCACCCCCAGCATTTTAAAAAACCCTGGGACAGCGGAGGACTTCTCCGCTGTCCGGGGCGATCTTAAAATGCTGGCGGGCGGCATTTTAAAATCGCCCCGGACAGCGGAGGACTTCTCCGCTGTCCGGGGCGATTTAAAAGCCCCTGGGAAGGCAGGCAGGGGGGACAAAGACTTTCGCCCCCTGACCGCCTTCAGAAGGTGTCCCCGCCCCCCCCGCCCCACTTCGGAACAGCGTTCCGAAGTGGGGCGGATGGGGCAGCTGTTCCCGCCCCCCCTCCCCCCTTCGGAACAGCGTTCCGAAGTGGGGCGGATGGGGCAGCTGTTCCCGCCCCCCCTCCCCACTTCGGAACAGCGTTCCGAAGTGGGGCGGATGGGGCAGCTGTTCCCGCCCCCCTCCCCCCTTCGGAACAGCGTTCCGAAGTGGGGCGGATGGGGCAGCTGTTCCCGCCCCCCCTCCCCCCTTCGGAACAGCGTTCCGAAGTGGGGCGGATGGGGCAGCTGTTCCCGCCCCCCCTCCCCACTTCGGAACAGCTTCGCTTCCCCGCTTCCCCCGACGTCTTTTGCAGCAAGGGGCTGCGGGGAGATCGCTATCTCCCCCCAGCCCCTTGCTTCAGAAGAGGTCGGGGGCAGCGGGAAGCGAAGCGCTTCGCTTCCCCGCTTCCCCCGGACGTCTTTTGCAGCAAGGGGCTGCAGGGAGATCGCTATCTCCCCCCAGCCCCTTGCTTCAGAAGAGGTCCGGGGGCAGCGGGAAGCGAAGCGCTTCTTCCCCGCTTCCCCCGGACGTCTTTTGCAGCAAGGGGCTGCAGGGAGATCGCTATCTCCCCGCAGCCCCTTGCTTCAAAAGAGAAGACCCGCTGTCCCCGGGGCAAGCTTCGTTTTGCGAAGCAAGCCCATAGGGAAATTCGTCTTGCGAGGCAACTCGAAAACGAAAAGACCTTTCGTTTTGCGAGTTTTCCGTCTCGCGAGGCGTTCGTCTTGCGGGGTACCACTGTAATCCAGACCTAGTTCCAGATATGAAGCCTTCAGGAAGCCACTGCATTTTTATGAACTCAGAAAGCCTTTTCCCCATCTGTATTCCCCAAGTGTACTTTGAGCACAAACCATAAGAAGAATGTTACAGGCATGCCAAGAAAAATTTGGCTTCAGTGCTCAAAACCGTTTCTGTCTACATTCAAGAGCCATTTTTGCAGGATACCTGCAACCATGACAGGTATAAAGCTTGTTAGCATCAGTTTCTGGGGAGAAAATGCCAACAAAAAAATTCTACCTGTTTTTAAAAAGTATGTTTGAACAAAAATTAAAACAAACCAGAGTTTTGGAAGCCTGAGAACACCCAAAAGAGAATTTCAGCAGTCTTCGGGGGTTCTCAAGTAGTTAGAATCAATTGCACATTTCAGTAAAAGGTGTTCAAAAAGGCAGACTCAATGAGCCATTTGAGCTACATAATTGTAAGAAATTGTGCGACAGCTATAAGAGATCTGAGACAATAATGTTAATAGTTCCATTTTCCAGAGTGTTTTATGCTTGCAGAGTAATGAAGTGGGTTGTATTTATGCACATTTATACAGCTCACTGTAGTTTTACATTAAAGTCACCTTCTCCATTTCATATTGCACTTAAAACACAACAGTAAGAAGTAAAACAGAAGTCTTTCCTACTGTGGACAATAAGAAGAAAATGGGGCATATCTGAAGACTTCCTGGGAAATCTCTGTTCAAACTTGGGAGTCCTGCTGCTTCCACGTGTTCACCACCCCCTCCTCACATGGTTTAGTACAGAAGTAGAGGTTCCATATGTTACTAAGACAACACAGGCCAAGCAAATGATTTCAGCAGCAACCACAGTGACATGTGCTTGACTCATCTTCTGATGAAGGGTGGTATAGAAATTTAATTAATTAATCTGTTGTTATTGTTTTAATAGAAGAAGAGGTGCCGGTACTCACCATGAAGTTGTTACAATCAGTGCCACACTTTTTAACAACAAAAAGAGGTCCCAGTACTGCGTACCTTTGAGTACAAATGAAAAAGCACTGATAATAGTAAAGTAATAATAATGAAAATGATATCTCTATAAGCAAAATGTGTCTTCGGCGGGAGGTGGGGGAGACCTTTGCAACTGGATGCCACCTATGTTAATGGATAGATCACATAGATTTTCTATACACAGGAGCTACATATGGAAAAATAGCTCCCACAATGCGTTGGGGATTTTTTTTAAGACACCCTTGTGACCCTTTAGAACTGAACTATCAATGGGGGAAATCTAAAGCAGTAGAAGTTCTTGCTGCACATTGGTTTGCAGCAGGAGCTAATAAGCAGGGGTCAGCAATGCATTCTGGGGTCAGCAATGTATTCTGGGTCCAACACAGCCTCACATTTTCTGCATTTACTTCCCATTAAAACCTTCCTCACCCTCATTTTGATTCTCCCACTTCATATTCATATTGTCCTAGATGGTGAACCCCCTGCACAGGAACTGGAAGCTTCTCAATATTATGAAAGCACAAAGACTGGTGTGCTGTGCAGTCACTGATATGAAAAGCAGCAGGCAATCTTCACCCCAGATGCTCCCATTAAAAGCAGGAACAAGCAAAGAACGTCACAGAGATAATTTTTTTGCTAAAGGATGGGATATAAATGTTTTAAATCAGAAGTAGAGAACCTGTGGCCCAGAGGCCAACCTTGGCCTGCCAGGGGGTCCAATTTGGCTCATGAGGCTATTTTCTACCCAACCACGCCAACCTGTCCATCAGCTGGCATCACCTCTGATGCCAGCTGATGGGCAGGGCTTGACTGCACACAGACAATGGGGCCTGTTTCCTATTGGCATGCACAGATAAAGCAAACAGACCCTTTTTCTCCAAGCATTGACTAGGTGAGAGAAAGGCCTCCGCTAAAGATCACACTGTCCAAGTAGGTTCAACATGGAGAGAGGCAGTCCTTGACGTACTTATGGTCCTGATCTGTATAGGGCTTTAAAGTTATTTAAGGTTTTGAATGGGTAGAACAAACACTGAATTAGATGCAACTGTCAAGTTCAAATTCCTCACCATCTATGACGGCTCATTTTCTCCCAGCCTATGTTACACCCCTTGAGTATTGGTGGGGGAATTCGCTAACACTGGGTGTTTGCTTTTAAGATGTGCAACGTGAGACTTAAAGTATGAAACTTTACAAGCAATCATGTGTAGCAAGCATATTAACACTGCCATCACTGGAAGGTCTCTGAAATTAGTGAGTTTAGTGAACTTTTACTGTTTTTTCCTGCTGTTCTTATGGTTATTACATTTTAAAGATCAACATGTATGTTGTTTTTTCTTTACTAGTCATTTTATTTTTTATAATATATTTTTATTGCTTTTTTCCAGTTATCACATCAAACAACAAAAGAAAGAAGAAGAAAAGAAAAACAAAAGAAATCCAACTTTCAATTACATTTTCCCATGACTTAGTGGACTTCCCCACGTCCCGCTCACCCTCTTTATTAGTCATTTTAAACCTTTTGTAAATAAGAGATGATTTAATAAAATAGGTTGCCATGAGGTTCCCTCCGCCTTGCACCAGGGTCCTGCTTTTTATGCTGTGATGAAACCTCGAAGTTTCTACATTGTACAAAACTGCAAAGCTCAGTTAACTTGATGAGTTAAACCCTACCCTAGAAACTCTTCTGCATTCCCAACTTCATCAAGGAGACAAAATAGAATCACAGGGAAAATTCGTTCAACCCAGGAAGAAATTACCTAATCAAAAACCCACCTCACTTCCAAATGCTAGCTCACCAAGAATGTGAATGCCATGAAATGATGCCTTGAGAATAAAATGTTTAGCATTTCTGAAAAGGCAGGGTAATCGTGCCAAGGCATTTGACAAAAGGGTGGAAAGTATTTCTCAAGTACTGCGTCTCACCCACACTGAAGAAGATACTCTGGCAATTTAAATATTTTCTATTCAGCAACCAACCGATCAGGACATATAGTTAGCAAAGCCAGTGCTAGATTTTATGTTTTATGTCTCCTAACTGGTGGCATCAAATCATGGCACTGTGACTTAGCGTAAAGCTTGCACAGGTTTATTCCACCCAGTTTCAGGATCCCGTGCAACCCAGGCCTGGAGAGGCTTTTTGGGAGTGCAGGGAATGAGAAAAAGGGGTTGCGCAATCTGTTTTCCAGTCACACAATCCCTGGAGACAAGCAATACTGGCAAAACAGGGAGCCAGTTAGGCTCTACTCAGTAGAACAGGGTGCCAATGCATAGTTGTGCCTGTGGCCAAGATCATCTCCACATCCCACAAAGGAATCAAGGGTTTCAAACAGAGCACTAGCCATATAAGGCAGAAACACTGCAACTTATCCAGGGGATGGTCTCATGCAGCCCTCTGCTCCTGCTTTAAAGCAGGTAATAAAGTAATGCATGTTTCATGTACATGCCTGATAATTCATGAAGTACAATAAATCTTTTTACTCTTTGACTGGTGCATCTTCTCTTTAACTTTTACAAATTATTATCACCGCAGAGCAATGGAAGAGATTTTCCTCTTACTGTGAAAGCAAATGAGGTAGTGGAGCAGAGAGCCCATTTGCTCAGTTGCCTTAGTCATGCCCTATAGTCAAACACAAATAAAGAGCAGTAATATTCACTAGATAAGACTGCAGCAGGTCTATTAAGTTTCAATCCTACGCCTATTCTTGATCATTAGTATGCACTTCTCGCCACTTGCTCATACCATGGATTTTTAGATTCTCAAAACTTATTGATGGTGCCAAGTTCCACTATTCAGTTCTGCAGCCAGTGTGTCACACCAAGCTTTCAAGAGACTAATTGCTTCCATCTATCTCATTTCTTCCAAACAGTCAAAGAGTCAATAGACCCTTTAAAAGGACAAAAGTGCAAGTTCATGACAGATGAGGTCAATACTCCTGAAAGCATCCAAGAACTCTGCTGAAATGTGAAAGATGGAAGCTGAAGGTTAGAAGAACAGAGGTCCAGCCCTTATAGCAAAACAGATGGCAAGCTGCATGGATACTTTACAACATCAGAAAGATTGCCTGCCAAGGTTCAGCTCTGTGCAAATCCATCTCATTGGAGAGTTACCATTTATCCACATTATGAAAAGAGAACTTACAACATTGACAGGATCCAGTACAGCAATAGACACACAATAATACCATACATCTAACATACTGCTTGGCCAAATCAACCTGTGTATCAAGACCCAAGTAGACACTGCACACAGGAACACAAACAACCCGTTAAAAAGAAGAGCAACATGAAAAGTCATTTATATGGAGGTAATTGGGACCCACGTTTTCAAAAAGCCACAGGGGATGAGAAGTGACATTTGGAATAGGGATGGGAGGAAAGAGGACAAAGAAAGTGAACCCTCCTCCTGCCAGTCCTCTGGAAGTGGCTTTTCCTGTTTTAAAAAGAGCTATTGGGTAATGTTACATGCATCTACATGAAAGAACTGAGCCCCAGTTTCTCCTTTAGCTTTTTAAAAATATATATTTAGTGTATACACAATCAGCTATATGTTTATGGCACACATTTCAGATAGAAGGAGTATCTATTAAAATAACATTTGGAGGAAGTAGTCATTCACTCCCTGCTGTGTGATACTGCTCTCAAAACTATTACGCTATACCAAGCTAGCATTTCCAGTCGGGGCGGGGCGGGGCGGGGGGAATGAGGCTATATCTGCTTGTATTCTTGGTAGAGGGAAATATACAAAACTGCTGAGATATTTTGCACCATATTATCTTTATTTAAACTCATTACGTTGGTGGAAGATTCTGATGAGCACTCGTGGCTGCCCTAGACTTGTTGTATGGAGTGTACTTTCATGACAGAAATACAATTACTGGGAGAAAATATTAAATGCAATGGAAACACTCTTTAGGAAAGACAGCTAGCTCTCCTACAGTGCACAACTAACAGCCCTTCAAAAACCAACAAGAGCCTTCCTATACAGAGATGCTTCAACATCTGGCATTATGTCTCAAGAGAAAATCAGCTATTATTTTTTTAAAAAAAGCTTGCTCATGGTTCATGAAGGAGGCTTATTGCATCCTCCCAGCACAGGTGCCAACCCTGAGGCCCTCTGACCTCACCTTGCTTCAACCACAACTCAAATGCCGCACCCTTTTTTATGAGCTGTTCTGAATTTCTCTAAAAACAAAGGTATGTAAAATAAAATATATTTATATCCATATATATAATCCATCACTTTCTAACCCAAAAAAGTCTCAAAGCAACTTAGAAGAAATTAACCTAAAGAAGCAAAACCATCAACAAGAAAGTACTTTCTTATCCAGTATTGTTAAATTAGTTTCAGCTAGTACATATTAAGGATATCAACAAGGTACCTGAATACATGCAGGAAAACCCTTGCATTCTTGCCCTTTGCCCTCATGACTGGTAAAATTAATCAGGAAGGGAATAAACAGTTGGGCCAGAGAGATTATTAATGCTGCATTGGAAAGGGCACTGAAAGAGGCAGTGGGAAGACTTCTCCTTAAGAAATCCTCCATGGATCTGGAATATCTGACCATCATACCAGTCACTAATGTCCCTTTCCTGGGCGAGGTTATTGGGTGGGTGAGCTCCACACACTCTGGGATGAAACTGGTTTTTTAGATCCATTTCAATTGGTGTTTTGGCTCAGTTTTGTATGATATCCTGTATCAAAAGGGAGCTAGGGAGAGTATACCTACAATATTACAATCTAAATTCTACATTAACACTTCTAAAACTTCACTTTGATAACATCTGAAGTGCTATGCACAGGCTAGATAATAAGTAATTTAACACTGAACACCACTTCATAGAAGCCCCAAAGCTTTATTGACAGAACAGGTTAACAATGTTTACTAAATACACTAGATAACAGGTATGATGCAGTAATTTGCAGGGGTGGTTACTACAACCATCAGCTCTGCTGAGACCCCAACAACTTCTGGCTCTTCCTCTCCTTTGAACTGTTTACATTCCACCTGGTCCTTACTAGAGCTTTAACTAAGAACAAGTGCCTGAGCTTGCTTTTTCCCTCCTCCCTCGCAATCCCTTTTCCTTCTGCGTCATGGCTGCAAGCCTGAGAGCAGGGAATGTTTTTTAGTCTCTCTTTGTGGGGCACTCTGGAAACCATTTTTTACTAAGTGATATAAAAATGCTTATAGTAAGCATCATCCTAGGTACATCCATCCAGGATGTACCCAGAGTCCCATTTGTTGGTGGGGACCTGAGATCATATTCTCAGCTCAGCCTTGAAGCTTACTGAGTGGCCTTGAGCAAATATCTTTCACGTCTAAAGTACCTCACAAGGTTGTTATGAGTGTCAACGCTCCATAATCCTACCTAAATCGCAACAGCACAGTCTACCACCACTGCAAGTCCCACAATGTCTCAGAGTATATCTGGCTTTTGACTGCCACAAAGAGCTACATTTCTGCATTATAATGAAACAGTTGTCTACACTCCTTTTATGTTACCAAGCTCAAGTTCAAACACTGCAGTGTTCCAAGTGGAAAGATTATGAAATTGCCAAAATGGCTGTCTGCTGTCAAATTTGCTTTATATTTAAGAGCTACTTTGGATTCAATGTTACACATTACCAAGGGCTCTGAAGAGCTATTGTCCAAGAACTTTGCTCCTTTGAGCTAGTTAGCACAGTACAGTATGTGCTTTGGCAGTAGCACAACCCCCTCCCCTCCAAGGACTCACTGCAAATGCAGGAGAAGCTTACAATTCCATATTGGAAGAGAAGGAAAATTCCCTCCCACTACCCTGAACCACTGGGCATTGGGGAGGGGGAATTATTAATACAGCCAATTATTCATACAGCCTTGTAGCTTTCTTAATATCAGAACATCTTTTGTGAAGGTCTTCTACAATCTTTTTATATGAACAAAGAATAATTTAGAATGCTAAACTATTACGGAACCTATAAGCAGATCAATCTGGTTTACGGCTCTTGGAAGAGTCATTTGCTTAGGCCAAAGCTAGACATGACAATACATTATTAATTTACTGCAAACTCATGAAAATGTAAGTATGTGGGTATACAGAATTTCAACTAAAACCAACTTTAGACTGAAAATTAGTTTCAACAGGAGTCTTTTATGTTTTAAGTAGACATCTCGATGAAGATGTCAACTCAGTGTGTGGCAGTTGTGAAAAAGGCAAATTCCATGCTAGAGATCATTAGGAAAAGAATTGAAAATAAAACTGGCAGTAACATAATGCCATTACAGTATCTTGTTTGAACCTTTAAAAACAAACTGGTTGTTATCAGGTCCCGCATGTTATCCTTAGTTCACCCTTGGTGAGGACAGGACAAAAATCAGAGCTAAATTAAAATTAGCAACTTAAGAAAGTGACTTCCACCAGATAACAGAAACCCTTCCCATGACTTTGGAGGGATGAGCTATAAAAATAAAGGATTTCATCCAGCAGCTGTCTAGGGAGAAATTGGCAGAGAAAATCTGAACTCAGTTTCAGCGTAACACTTTTAATTATCATTTTACTGATGTCTGCCTATTGTATTTAATTCTTTTGTGAGTAGTATGCTATCCCTGGAATCAATATGGGTGGTAGGAAAAAAGACAAGTAAAATGTAGTCTTACAACATTTAAGGCATTGAGTTTTAGTTATTTCATGTGTTTTACCTAATACAGAATACAGTGGTACCTTGGGTTAAGTACTTAATTTGTTCCGGAGGTCCATTCTTAACCTGAAACTGTTCTTAACCTGAAGCACCACTTTAGCTAATGGGGCCTCCTGCTGCCGCCGCACAGCTGGAGCACGATTTCTGTTCTCATCCTGAAGCAAAGTTATTAACCTGAAGCACTATTTCTGGGTTAGCGGAGTCTGTAACCTGAAGCATATGTAACCTGAAGCGTAGATAACCCGAGGTACCACTGTAGTATGGTATACCTTTCATGAATTAGTTTAGATGCAAAGTTCTGTACAGAAAAAATATTCTGAGATACCCAAAGGCAGTTCTCTTGAACTATCACAGCCTCAAGTATTCATATTCACTGTGCATTCTGCGCCTAGGATACAATGCCTAGTCAGAACAGTTCAATATGTCAAAGCACTACTTTAGAAAAACTAAGAAAATGCAGATGTGTTAACCAGCACTGCAGCAACAGATGTGCCCATATACTGGTGCAACTGCTACAAACACCTATCAGTAGCACCCATCTGAATGCCAACAGTACTTTTGAAAAGGAGCATGAGTGTATTCATGTTTTTTATATATAGAAAAAACCTGCATACCATTTCCCTTAGAAGCTAAAAGAATACAGTCAGTTTTTTGCTAAGGAAGGTAAAGACTTCTGCCTCTAAAGACACTTCTCTTGCACCAGAAAAATAGCTAACAGTACACAGCAGCACAGGACTCCCAAACTTAAATCAACAAAGTGACAAGGTTCATTGGGTGGCCTTTGGCAAGACAGTATATCAACCTGACCTATTTAGCTTCACAACTGCAAAGCTTTGTACAGTGAAAAGTGTTCTAGACATTTTAAAGCCATGTTTGGCTCAGCTTTATTTTTAGCAGAATTCAGTATTTTAAACTACTTTTGTTTATTTAAAATAAACCCACAAAGTATGCAACAAACTAATGGACATTAATGGCAAGAGAAAAGCATTCACGTAGGAGAGGAAAGAGGCAGAAGGCCATCCAACAACAGTGGCTGATCTCATTGCAGTCTTGAAAATTCACAGATGTGACTTCACTCCTGAGTTCTACGCCTATATTTAGTTTATGCCTAATATGGAAGTCAAGGCCAGGACATACCACTACTTCCTTTCTCCGAGTAAAGAAACCTCCATACCCTTTGTTTAGCCAACAATGGAAAGATTAAATGATGACTTTAGGGAGAAGAACTGCAGAAAGTTGTAATTAACTGTGAGTCTGATTTATGCTTAGGGTTGAAATTGGAAACTCAATGTAATTTCTTACAATCAATTAATGAGACTACTACAAAGTTCTCCTGGGCAATCATATGGTTAAGAAACTCATTTCCAGGTCAGCAGTTGAACAGAGGCAGCTCCACAATAAAAACAGAACTGTCTACTTGGACGACATATTATAATTAAGTCACTGACTTAGGAAGTTTGTTTTCCCTAGGCTCCAACTGCCTGCAGTCATGAGAAGTAATGCTGTTTTCACTAGTTACTCTTTGGTTGAGCAGGGCATTTGATTGGGGAACAATAGACAAAATGCACCATCAGAATCCAAACACACCCTCTCTGCATTTTTGTGTAGCGCACAGGGCTCTTAAAGTTCATGTTCTCTAGCCCTCAATTATTAAAAGAAGCTTGAAAATTTAAATACAAACATGAAGACTGAATATAATGAAATGCCATCAAAATGCATCTGTTCTAACCTCATAAGTTAAGCACATATCAGAAAGTGTAAAGGTTTATTTAGTTTCACAAGACATTTTGACATAGTAATGTAAGGGCATGACCCAGCCAAAGTTAATCACTTAAGCTCCTTTGGTTTCAATGGGAGAGAACACCACTATGTTTCCAGGCAAGTCAAAGTGCTGTCTTTGATCTTTAAAACCCATTGCAGTCCTCCTTACTATGAATACAGCAAATGATATATCCTCCTATATGCACCCTACTGTGCACTGAGATTTGACAGAGGCACCACTATGGGCTACTCAATCTAAGGCCTTCTTCATGACAGCCCTGGACTCCTTACCGAAGCTTGCTAGCTCTTTACATGCATTTGGGGAGATGGCTTAAAACTAGGGGTGGTGAACATGTGGCCCTCCAGATATTGTTGGATCATAGCTCCTATTATTCATGATCACTGGCTGTGCTGCCTGGGACTGTTGGGAATTAAGAGTGCAGCAACATCTGGAGGGCTGCAGGTTCCTCATTCCTGGTTCAGGGTTTCCTTTTAAAGATGGCTTTCCCTCCTTGATGAAAATGTAAGCAATTGTTTTCATTAACTACTGGAGTTTGTCTTATGCTGAAGTCTAGTCTTTATTTGATACTGCATGATTTTGTATCATATTATTAAGCTGCTTCAGGGCACGTATTTTGTGAAACCAGATATAAACAAACCGCTGTAGGTCAGCTCTCATCAAAACTATACTGGTTATATATGTTAATGACATACACCTAAATACTGTTTATTTGTATTGTTTTACTAATATATTTGCACAAGTCTAATATATTTGCACCGCAAACAAAAGGTAAACTAACCCTTTCTATGAAAACATTGTCTTCATCTTCAAAGCCCTGTAAAAACAATTGCTTATGACAGAGTCCTCAGTTGCATTAACAAAGCTACTATAAATAGGAACACTAAAGCAGGATATACCAAGAGCAAAGCAACTCTTCGCAGCTTCACAAGCTCTTTGAATTTGCTGAAGTACTACTGTCAGCTCATAGCAAACAGATCACACACAAAAACACCAAAAAACCTACTATCTAAAGGAAACTTAGTTTTATGGCTGATTTGAATAAACGTAGTCATTTGTTGCATTTTCAGGCTGGATCCTCCAACTCTTCAAGAAGAATTTGGGTGGCACACCAAGGAAAGACAGGGTGGGCAAGTTCTGATATGTAGGAAGAAGCCTGTTCCACTGATTTCAACACTGTGGGTTCCAACGCTTAAGTCTTTAGAGTTGCCATAAGTCGCCGTTCTTTTTTCCTGCAAGAGACTAGACACAGCTACTCTGCAAATAGAAATTCTTACACAAGAGTACTGAAGGACGTAAGCTACAAGTCAACTTTCAGGTAACCTGGAAATAAGACATTACATGCTTATAACTTATACGGTTCTATAATTTAATACCAGGTTCTTCACAAAGGAAACCACAGCTTAGCACTCAAAATGCAAACCATTGTGAATAAGCATTCTTCTCAAACATTTACATGCTTTATACAGGATCTGGTACTTGACGTTTCTGCAAGGACTGGGTTATGGAGATAAGGACAAGCCATGTTATTCTGTTTCCAGTCATCTCCTGTATGGTAACTTCACTATGACAACTACAGCAACTAGCTGTATTGCTTTATAAATACAAAACCAGTGCAACCAAAGAGTCTCACAAATCCAAACCTTGTTCACTGAAGACACTCAGACAACGGATAGCTTCAGTCATGACTAATTTAGATGCTGCAGGTAAGCAAAGTGTAATAGGCTTTTCCTCCATCAATGTCAGGAATGGATGTCAAAAGGTGAAAAAATTCCAAGCCAGACCTTAAAAGCCTGGCTCCCTCCTCCAGAAGTCCTGACCTGGAACTTGAGGCACTTCAGGTGACAGTACCTTCTCAACTATGACTATTTAGTATACCAATACTGTCTCAAGCTGCCCACTGAAAGATTAGCTGGTGCCATGGGCTCTCCTGCTCACTTTTCAAAGAAGAGCCAGCCAGTTTATACAAGTGTTCCACTTTTCATCAATTCACATAAGATGAACAGCCAATTAAGTTTCCAGCCTGCCCAAACTGTGTTTGCTGCCACTTCTAATGTATACTCACTGGCAAAACTTACCCTTTCCTTGGCAGCTGCAAGACAAAGCAAGAGCATAAGCCAAACTTGGCCAATAGTGTGTATGCCAAGATCTACACAGTCAGAAAAAAGATCACAGTTGTAGAAGCTTGGTACAAACATAATGTACTATCGGCTGCATACTTTAGAAGTAAGTTATATGCATATAGATGTGTGCAAACCAATCAGGGGACCTTTCCACATAGCCCAGGTGTATGTTAAGACTTACGGAAGTCAATGGAACTACTCATGAGTGACTTTGCAGAAGTTCCCCACATCTGGGATGCCCTCCAAAAATAAAGACTTTATGCAGGAGCGAATAAACAAATCCTGCCGCTGGCATTTGTACAAGCATCACATATGGCACTCTGGACATTCCTTCAAAACAGAGCAGCACTTTTGCCCACCTTGCCTTCATGACTCTCTGGGACGTATGTGAGAAGTTGGGTTCTTTCCTACAGTTTCTGCTGATACTGATGTGTGGCTGAAATGTCAATACCAAATACCAGATGAAACCAACCAAGTGTACCTGCATGACTGACAGAACAGAGCTGTATTTTCTCCCCTTGTCTGGATAATGGCACTTGACCCAGCCAGCTACTTGCAGCTGTGCCCGCTGAGGTCCAAATCCTTCATAAATTGTATCTTCTTTTGAACTTCAACATAATATATTCTCCAATATATTACCAATTGCATTTGTTATAACAATAAATCCCAGAATAATGGAAGAAACACCAAGAGAGGAAATAAGCAGTGTGTTTTCATTTCTAGCATTGCTGTCAGAAGATAATCTTATCAAGAGGTCTGGATTGCCATCAAAATAATCCCATTAGGCACCGTCCCCATGCCAGGTGCAGCTCTCTCACTAAAGCATAATCTTGTAATAATAAAAATGCTTTACCTGACTGAGAAATGGTTAGGAAACACAAGCAGGTTGTCACATATTTGGGAGTGAGAAGCATCAAGCCCAGGGCCTTGAGTGGCCACACTCAAATTTTAACTAGGGGAGGACTTTTGTGCTGATTGGTGCCCTGATTGGTGGACACTGATTTGGACTTGCACTTAAATCTGTTCAGCCAAGAACGTATTAGACCCTTTGGTATTCTCCTAGATTAGAGAATGATCTACCTTCACAAGGTTGTGATATGGACAATAGCCATCCAGGCTGCACAATGCCTATTAAGGGCAATTCTGGAATTTAGCTTTTCAGCAACATTCTACAGGCTACAGGAAAATATTTGCCGCATATTCATTATATGCAAGCCTTTAATTCTACAAGGTTCTATTTAGGTGTTTTAAATATCCCTGCTAGACATTGGAAGCAACTCTGCTTTATCAATTATACATGTGCTTTTGCTAGGAAGCTCTTAGGGAATGAAATCTATTAACTGCTTCTGTTTAATCAGCCCTAAGATGCAAATATTTGCACTGCAAGTTAACATGGACTTCAGGCAGACCAGAGGCACTGACTGAAGGCACAAACTTAAGTTATTAATTACCGCAGACCACCAACGTAAGTGCTATAAGCAATGCTGCATTTCAACTATGCATCTAGTTTGCTTTGCAAACATGGTTTAGAGCAGAAAGAGGCCATGAATTATAGCAGCACCAGTGTAAATATTTTTCTTTCACAGGCACTACAGAAATTGCAATGATTATGCTTAACCACTTTGTTGGAAACTAGCAACTTCCATCTGTTTTGGTCCCCTAGAGATATAATCCACTAAAAAAATCTAGCTTGTAGACCAGCTTTTTATAAATTCTGTTCAAGGTTTACTTAACGTGTTCATTCCCGAGTTTAAGCCTGGCTGCTGCTGTTCTTTGTATGTCAATCACACTGATACAGGCATTTAAACATAGGTATTAGTACAGATTCCCAATGAAATAAACTGTTTGCTTAGGATAGATTCAATCCATGCATTGTTGATCTTGAACTTGACTTAGAACACTTGTAACAATTTCCTTTGAACACTCAAATGGCTACATTTGAACAATCATGTCTCAGCTTAATAAACAAAGATATGCACAAATTTCATTTATTTCAAAAATGTTTTATACTACTCTTCAGCCAGAGGCTAGCAGAGCAGCTTATAACCCTGGTATTCAAGCTTGAAATGATCAACACAAAGAGAAAATGGATTAGGAGGATGAAACCTGAATTTGCTTGTTTTCATGTTCTTAGTTACAAGTTGTTCTAATGACCAGCTGTTTGTTAATTCAAGGAGATGAGACACAGGTGCCAGAAGCTGGTCTCTCAGCTGCACTGATGTAGTGGCCCTGACTCACTTCTCCTCCCTCCTCTGCTACAGCCTGATGTCATGACTATTGGGTCCAGACATAGCATCCAGACATAGCCATTTGC
Source organism: Podarcis bocagei (assembly GCF_964188305.1). Lineage (NCBI taxonomy): Eukaryota > Metazoa > Chordata > Lepidosauria > Squamata > Lacertidae > Podarcis > Podarcis bocagei. Next base: position 29,235,954 of record NC_138132.1, read on the forward strand.
TCCTCCTTGCTCCTGCAAGTAAGGAAACCAGGAAGCCTCTATTAACCATAGCTTCCTCATGTATCTGAACCAGGAACTATGGACAATGGCTTCCAACAATCCAAAATATGGAAGCCAACTTTAAACCATGGCTCCTTATTCTGGCCTGTTTTGAAGCTATAAACCATGGTTACTAGTTCAGATACACCAGGAAGCTGCGGTCAACTGAATTCTTGGCTTGTTTCCACACTCATGCAAGAGAGAAAAGTAAAGCAGCTGCATTAAACTAATGCATTTCCAACATTAAGCTAAGATTTGCATCAATCCAAATACAGTCATTGCCAAATTCTTCATATGGGCCAGTCCAGGTAATGTGTGACAGATGATCCAAACAATTCATAACTTATTGGAAATTATGAGAACACTCATTCCTCCAGCTGACTCTTCTCATAGCTAGTATGATCAAAGCTGCTTTCACAATGTTCTATTCAAATTTTAAAAATCATTGCCCAGCCCCTGAAAAGTCATGAGACGAGCCTAGACATGTAGTTAAAGAAGGCTAATGAGAGGATATTCCTGTTTTCAATACATTATCACTTTTCCACAATAGAAGGGATGTAAAAGATGTGATCCTCCAGTCCCTGGATTCCTCAGGGCTGGTACATCCCCGATGACAATATGGGTGTGGAACAGATTGTGCGATAAGGCTCTTGTTTACAAGTCAAAAGCTTTCAAAACTCCAAAATATGTGTCTTCATATTTTAAAAGTACCATGCCTTTAAAAATGATCCCATGTAGCTCCTTATTATTCCCCCCCCCCAAAAAAAACCAGCATTGCAGAAGTAGAAGCAAGAAATCAAGCAAACACTTTTTACACTATCTCCAACAGCAATTGAGTAATGGACTATTCATAGCTTGTATGAAGTAGCATTTCAAAAGAAAATGACTTCATCCAGATTCATTCAAGTTGCCACCTCTTATTCCCAGCCCAAGACTTCTGTTCTGAGTGAGAGGGAGCTAAGAATGAGTATTACAGAAGCAGGGAAGAATGCAGAAAACAGGAAGATTTTATTATTGGAGCACTTGGAAACAGCTCTTGCTTTGAAAAATACACTTCTCATAATAAAAAAGTTTTAGTGAATGTTAAGGCCGGAGTATCTGGTAAAACCGAACAAGGCAAGAATGAGACCAAAGCACACTCCCCAAAGGCCATTTTTATATATCATTTTATGTACTCTCGACCCTACTAGAAACCAGAAATGCTTATGTTTTTATTTATGGAACCAAGTCTTTATCCTCTCTGAAATGATGTCCACTATTAACTTGTTATAGGGAAATGAACAGGAAACAGAAGAGTGAAACTGAATGGAAAGAAGGAAGATTCGCATCTATAACAACTTTGCAACACAGGAGTCTCTTTCAGAATACTGCACATAGTGATCAACACATCATAAAAATTGGAAGAAGTAGTTTGCAGATTATGACATATGTGATTTAGCCAGTTCCTAAGTCTACAGCTACAGAGTCTTTGAAAAGAGGTAGGTAGGGTAGTGCCTGGACGGGCTAGCTGAAGGGGGGACAGGACCTCCCTCTGTAAAAAAGCTAACAAGACAATAGGATCTTCAAATTGGAGATCATCATGTATGATGCGAAGGATGCCCAAAATCAAACAAGGAAAGAGGACTGAATATACAAACCAATTACAGTGGTACCTCGGGTTACATACGCTTCAGGTTACAGACTCTGCTAACCCAGAAATAGTACCTCGGGTTAAGAACTTTGATTCAGGATGAGAACAGAAATCGTGCCCCGGCAGTGCTGCAGCAGCAGGAGGCCCCATTAGCTAAAGTGGTGCTTCAGGTTAAGAACAGTTTCAGGTTAAGAATGGACCTCCAGAACGAAATAAGTACATAACCAGAGGTACCACTGTATAGACAACCTTCAGGGGATATATGGGTTAGACTGGAAGACAACTAAGGATTAGCTGAGGAATGCTGAGATGGAAGGACGCATGTCACAAAATCAAAAGACCTGCAGGGGAAAAGCTTTCCGACCCCATCACCAAACTGACAAATTGCACAACAGAATTGTATTTTTATGAAGAATGTGCAGCAGAACCCACAGAGAAAGAGGGATATGAGAAGTCAGTGTCAGGCTGATCAGTACCCATGCTATTTATGAAGTTCTAGAGTCTTCATTTCTATAATAAAGTAGGGAATAAGCTATATCTAGCCAACAGGTTTGAAGGCACAGAGATGAAGAGATGACTGTGTGGAAGGGTGAGGAGAATCTGTCCATACAACACACATTGTTTTGCTACTTACACAATTTCCTTGTCTTATACTCAACCCACAGAACACTTCCTTGGAAGTTAAGTCCCGCTGAGTTCACTGGGAATTATTTCCAAATACCCACGCACAGAACCAGACTGTCCCTCCCCAAACTCCAGTTCTGGACACAGCCCAGCAGCCTCTCCTGGAGAGGGAACGCCATAGGGAAATGCTGAGATTGAGAACTGCTGCGGGGTATTGCAGAAAGCAAAGTCGACTCCCTCAACGAGGAAAAGAGGGAGCGGCCCCCACCATGCTGCTCAGCCCCCACTCCCTTGCCTTCGAGATCTTCAACGGGCTCTTTCGCCGAGTATGTAGAAGCTGAAGGTTAAGACCAAGGATGAGAGCAAGAAATGACACATCCGAGGCACCTCGCGCTATTTCTGTTCCCAGGCACCAAATTTGCATGCGGCTTCTACTGCCATAATGTTTTGTAAGCCGCTTTGAGAGCCCCCCCCCCGGGATTATTAAATAATAATAGAGTGGACCCAGGAGCGTGCATGAGAAATACCATGGCGAGTCAAGTCGACTCCCTCAATAAGGAGCAGGGATGAACCACACACTACCCGAGGGGGGGGGCTGCTTAATAAAGGCTGGGGGGAGGAGGGAAGCCCCCCCCCCAGGGAACACCTTTTACCTTGACGAAGAGCTCGATGAGAGGCTGCTTGTCGCCCTCTTCCTTCACGCCGTTGACCGGCACCGAGAGCGCCATGCTCTGTCCTCCTCGCTCGGCCACCCGCTCTGCGTGGAGACTGACCGGCGGCGACGCCCTGCGAGCAAGCGAGAAAACTCCTCCCTTCACTCACTCACTCACTCACTCAGCCGGTCCTTCGCTCGCTCGCTCGCCTGTCTGGCTGGCTCCCCTCACGGCTTGTGCGAGCGCGCCGGCGAGTGCGAGGGAGGGAGGGAGCGCCCCGCGGATTCCGCTCTTTCTCTCTCTCTCTCTGCCTCCTGGGCTTCAGCGCCGTCGAACAAGGCGGGACCGCGACTGAGGAGCCGTTTCGAGAGACGCCGCCTATTTATACCAAGGGGCGGGGATTGAGCCGTGAAAGGGGCGTGGCAAATCGCCGGGCCGGGGGGGGGGTGCAGGGAGCAAGCGAGGAAACAAACAGCGACGGATAAAGGTTGGGAAGACGCCGCCTAATAATATTTGTCGGGTGCCAGGGCGGGGCCTGTGCTGTGAAGGAGGCGTGGCTTAGGACATCAACCCGCCCCCGGCGGCAAAGAGGCGGGACTCTGACGATAGAGAAGCACCGAATGATCCTATTGACGTGGGTGTGGCCAGAGCAGGGTGCGCGTGTTTGAGGGGGCGTGACTGTAGTGGGGAGACTCCCGCCGCCTTTCCCCGACTCAACCCAGGCGAGGGGAAAGAGGGGGCGTGGCCTGACTTTGTTGTGCGCGCGCGCTGCTGAGCAAGGGGAGCGTTTGTCTTGGCTGGTGAAAGGGAGGATTACGATGCGAAGGAGCGGGGGCTGTGGTGCGGGTGAAGGTCTCCTTGCATGAAACTCAGGAACAAGTTTCTAGTCCACGTGTTTGTCTATTCATACCCTTCCCTTTTCATGTATAACTTGGCACAGAATCAGTATCAGATTAAAAGAGTAACAAAAATAACAAACCCACAAAATCAAACCATTTCCAGGGGGATAGCTGCGCCAGTCATTTGCAGCAAAAACCATAGAACATTGTGGCCTCTTAACAAATTTATTCGTGCATAAGCTTTCATAGACCATTGTTATTGTTACTATTTATTTCATGAATTGCTACCCGCAAAGCATCCCAAAGCCCTTGGCGATGGGAAGCGGGTTCCGGCAGCATCTGGCAGCACACAACTGCCTCCCCATTGCTATGGTCTTCAGCCAGCATACCTGCAGGTATACGGTGGTATACTAATTAATAACAACACTTTAAGGCAAGTGGTTTTCAACCAGTGTGCCGTGGCACCCCGGGGTGCCCTGGAGATAGTCCCTCTTCCCTTCCTCCTCTGATGCCTTCTCACCTCTCTGCTTCCCAAAGGCTTGCACAGCTGTTTGTTGCAGCAGCCATGGCTACAAGCTCCCCATGGTGCCTCTGGGGCTGTCCAAGATGTGCTTCCCAGGCCCCTGTGGGACAGTGTGAGGGGGTACAGTGAAACCGTTCTTATCCTGAGGTGCGCTTTTGCTAATGGGGCCTCCCGCTGACGCACAATTTCCATTCGCATCCTGGGGCAAAGTTTGCAACCAGAAGCAGCTACTTCCAGGTTAGCGGAGCTCAGAATTCGTAACCTGAAACGTTCATAACCAAAAGCGTTTGTAACCAGAGGTACCACTGTACCTCTCTTTGGGGCGGGAAGGGGCCGGCTCAGAGACCAGGGGCAGCTGCCCAGAGTACTCCCAAGGGGTGGGGGTGGGGGGAGGCTGAGGGAACACTCCACAAGGGAGGATGTTTGAAAAAGGGTGAGAGGCTGCCAGCTCTGCAGGCAAGTGGTGACATAACTGGACTCCTGAGGCCCACAGGGGTGCCAAAGAAAGAATGTCAAGGGAACCATGGACTCAAAAAGGTTGAAAACCTCTGCCTTAAGGACAGGACTGTGCCCTAAGTGTAGAATAGGTTTTTAAAGATAATTGTGAGTTATGTTTAGCAAATACAGCTGCATGCACATGCTCCAGCTGTTCCGATTTTCCAGGCACAATCCCTATTTTCTGGTCCTTTTTCCCTGGTAGAATGCTGTCCTTTTTCTTTCCTTCTTTCTTTTTGAAAAGCCATGTTCTCAGCTTGATCTGCAAATGTTATCATTCTGAAGGGTTCAGCTACCACTCCAGCATCTCTGGAACTTAGACCTCAGAGTAGGACGTGCGTGTTTAAGACAGTAATCTTTTGCAATAGGAAGAAAGAAACATGGTGCATTTGTGAAACTTGATGTCCGCTTTGGGATATTCAGATGAAGGGCAGTGTACAAATTTAATAATAATGATGATGATGATGATGATGAATTGTTTCTTTATTAATGTACATTAGGTAAAGGTAAAGGTACCCCTGACCGTACGGGCCAGTCGTGACCGACTCTGGGGTTGCGCGCCCATCTCGCTTAAGAGGCCGGGGGCCAGCGGTGTCCGGAGACACTTCCGGGTCACGTGGCCAGCGTGACGAAGCTGCTCTGGCGAGCCTGCACCAGCGCAGCACATGGAGACGCCGTTTACCTTCCCACTATAAAGCGGTACCTATTTATCTACTTGCACTTAAGAGTGCTTTCAAACTGCTAGGTGGGCAGGAGCTGGGACCGAACGACGGGAGCTCACCCCGCCGCGGGGATTCGAACCGCCGACCATACAATCGGCAAGTCCTAGGTGCTGAGGTTTTACCCTCAGCGCCACCCGCGTCCTATTTAGCCTACTTGAGCATAACTAGGATTGAATACAATTATTTGTGTCAGTTTGCATTGCTATAGCTTTTAATTTCTACTGAGTTTCATTTGGATGCAATTTCAGAGGGAGTAGGATCACATATGAGTGACAAATAATATTTTGATTGACTTGCAACCACTATAGTGTCCATCTTTGATGTTCACTCGCTGCCCCCCTGACTGTTCATGGACGCCATCCCACAAACCTTATAAATCTGCTAGCAAATTTAACCATAGCAGTATCAAGCCTTAGTATCTCATCCCATTCTCAGGAACCATGCTCATACCACACCCAGTGCTAATTTGGGAGTATGACTTTTGCTTTTCTATTTTGAATAAAAGCAAAATCTTTTATTTCCCTACATAAGGGAGGGACAAGCACAGACTGCCAGAGCAAGCCGGCTGGTGCAGTGCCCAATGACCTAATGTCTGGGACCAGCCACCGCATGGGCCTGTGCTTGGAAAGAAGGCGGGCAGGAAACCAACTTCCTCCTGTGTCTCCTTCATCCCACAGAAGGATTTGAGGTTGAAAATTGCTCAGAGCAGCTGCTGTAATACCTGTGAGATGAGCAAATCCTTCCCTAGGCAATCTAATTTGATTAGTGCTGGACTCAGTAGCAAAACAGTAACTGCTTTTCGTTCACAACCCTATACTGAAAGTTAGGGATGGGTGACTCTCAGTTTCTTGCTATTTCTCATTTTTCTAAGCTTAAGTTCAGTTCTCCACATTTTGGCAACCAACTCTTGAGTTGTGTGCAAGTCGAGTATAACAGAAACTTCTATTTCAATCAAAATAATTATTTTAAAAGGCCGTGAGGACAGGCAGAGAAATACCTACAGTATGTGCATACTCACAGTGTAGCTCAACTTTCCAGGACTCAGGGAAAGCAGAGAAATACTAGCTGTGGGGAGCAAACAACAGCCAGCGCGATACATCCCATCATGCACCACCCACTAGTGTGAACAGGAACCATTGAACTGGAGTTCAATTGAAAGTGCACAAGTGTAGAAAAAAGTGGACAAAAGCACACACTGAAAAATAGGATCAGTGTGACCCACATACATGTTAACAGGCAGGTGTATATACACTCTGAATTATTTCCCTGCTTTTGTTAAGAACGATCCGTTTAGTGTTGGCATACCAAGTGGCTACCAGCCAGATTATTTCTGGCCAGCTGTATAAGCTCTCCACCCACTTTCTCTGACATCCGCTGAGCTCTTTTCTTGTTATCAGCCTGACCTTTTCTTTTTCAACGGATCCACTCTCCAGCTCTTGCGCTCTAGAGCAGCAGCATGGGGGAGGGCGGGCAGTGCTGACTTTCTCCAACGTGAAACTTAACAAAAATGTGGAATCTAGATTTCAAGTGTGATCTCGGCCAGGATTGGGCAGAAGTTAAGAATAGTCTGCCAGAATCTCTGGTGTTCTAGAGGCTCAGGCCTTCCACAGAAGTCGAATCTCCAGGCTCTGCCCCACAGCTGTAGGCCTATGCAGAGCAGGCTCTACCATTAGGCAGAGTGAAGTAAACGCCTCAGGTGGTATATGATTGAGGGCAATGGTGGTGCCTCCCCCAACAGCCATTTCTTCCAAGCCTGCTGCTTATTCCTTACTGTTAGAGGACAGACTCTCATACACCCCTAAACAGCCTGGTGCCCTGAGGTGCAGTGGAGGACATTGTTCCAGTTGTATAGATGGAATGGCACCATCTTGTCCTTGCCTTAGGCAGCAAAATGTCTTGTGCCAGGCAGACATTTAATAAGCCCTTAGTTTCAGTGCAGGGCCCCAGCCACCTGTCAAATTCAGCCCACAAGCCTAGATCTTGATAAGGAGTCAAAAGGTTCCCCACTGGTTCTGCCGCCACTATCATAGGAAGTGCGCCTCTGAATACTACTTGCTGGGAATCACAAGTGCAGGAAGCACTATTGTACTCACATCCTACTTGGGGGCTTCACTTCATAGGCAACCGGTTGGCTACTATGAAACAAAATGCTGGAGTAGGTGGGCCCTTGTTTCCAGCAGGGTTCGTCTCATATTTTTATTATCTCAAAGGGCGCAAGGCCCCCTCTCCAAGAAGGGTCAATAAATCTTTGACCTGGCAGCATTCATAATACAAGTACTTATTAATTTTGAAGCTTCTGAATTCCACGAACAAAGACTGCAAGCAAGTAAATGAGTTTTCATTGCAGCTGGACTTTGAACTATCAGTGCTGCACCACTGACACATATGGCTATCCTTAGAGCAGCCTTCCCCAACCTGATGACCTCTATATTATGTGAACTACAACTCCCATTATCCCAGATCTTTGGCTTTGCTGGCTAGGGCTGATGGGAGTAGGAGTCCACCACTATCCAGCAGGCACCATGCTGGGGAAAGCGTTGATGCCATTGTTGCTTCCCACAGGGAGCAAGGCAGAGTTAAACATGTGTTTTTCGGCTCAGCAACCTATTGTACTCAAGGAGATGTAGACACAAAGAGAGTATTGTTCTTTAGGGGCATGGGGCCCTGGCATCAAGGCCCAGCAGGAGCTCCCAGCTGATGGAAACATTAATCCAGGCCTGCCTCTTCCCCTAGCAAATCCCACTGCCTTTCCTGAATAATTTGCCTGGGAAATCTTTGCATTAAATGTGAAGGAGGCATATAGGCTTATATGACATGCTGATCTTCTCCCATCTTGCTGTGCCCCTTCAGGCCCAAGTCTGTTGCAAATGCCTCTGCAATGCTGCCGGTCTCTGTATTTACCATGGACAGTCCTCGGTTTTTGGCTCTTATCCTTCACAAGCTATCGCTCCCATTTTGTGGGATTTTGCCTTTTGTGAAAAATTTAACAATGTCTTTAAGGGGGGGAAAGCTTGGAATAAACCCTGCATACCCCTGAAGTTCAGTCAGCCTTGACTAGGAACTGAGCCTTGAATGTGGAAAGCCAGCCCTGCCCTGTGGAACTCCCTGCCAATAGAGGCTCAGCAGGAATCATCTAGCCTTTCATACAGGCCAGGGGTTCTCAAATTATAATCTGTGGACCTCTGATGGTCTGCAAGCTTCATTCGGCTGGTTCGTAGGCTTGTCTCTGAAGAACACTTAAAATCTGAATTCTATTGAATTCAAATTGTAATAAAATGCCATGTAAGAAAGAAAAGAAGGAATTAAAATGCCATTTAAAATAGTGTAGCCTATAGCACAGCACATTACAATTGCTACAGCCTTTGAAATGTGAAATTTGTTTTTCTCAACCGGTATTTCTAGATGTTGTTCTTATTGATTACTATAATTTTCTGTGTTGTATAGGTACCACCTTGCTGCATTTTTTGAGTAACAGTGTGGACTGTAAACATTTTTTTTAATTACTATATAAAATACTTATCAAGAATAATCCCATGGGGTCTTTTGCTCCCTAAATATCCTGAGCCAAACAAAACTGAGGCTTGAAGTGAGAGGCTTACTGATAACAGTGCGTGTGAGAGAGAGTGTGAGAGAGAAATAGAGAACTGGCATGAGGTAATTCTTTGGCAAATGCCTCTCTCCCCTTCTCTCTCCCTCCTATCTAGTCTTCCTGTCCCCATCTGCCAACATCGCATTGTCTACAGCATTTGGGACTCTTGTCTCTCTTGACAGTAACGGAGTTGACATTTCCAGCTGCAGCGTTTGTTGCCAGGCCCTCCACAAGTGAGCTCATAATAGCAGAATTCAAAAAAACACAAAGATGGCTGTCTTCAACGCAGCATTTCGAAGTGATGTCACAGGCTAGGCCTACAACCAGGGGATCACGACTCACACCAAGGCCTGCTTTTGCATATTTCTCCTCAGAGGAGCAAATCACAGTTTCCAGCACTCCCCCGACTCTGTTTTTGACTTTCCATTTTAATCCAGGGTCTTTGTTTTCACCCATTAACAAAAGAAAATACAAAGAGCCCCCTGATTATTATTTATAACCCACTACTACTACCAGCACCTTATGATTCCTGGCAACTGGCATTCAGAAACATACTGCTTCTCTGACCATGGAGACAGAAGATAGCTATAATGGCCAGCAGCAGTCATCAGGCCTCTCCATGAATTTGTCTAGTCTTCTTTTAAAGCCATTGAAGCTGGTGGCCATCACTGCCTTCCAGCTGCCAGCTGCTAGCTGCCTTTCCTCCCTCTCTGTGCCACTTCTGGTCTCTCCTTTCTGCAGCCCCCTGCATTGTTCTCTCTCCATCCTCTTTGCCTGCATTTCATTGTAAGCAAGGCCAGGGCCAGCCTTTCTACACAGCAGGGGGAAACAACGTGCTTTCTTGTGTCTCCGCACAAGCAAAGGTCTGCACCCTAACCTGCTACCCCACCAGTATTTTCTTCCCCTCTTCTTTCTTCAACCTCTCTTTATTGCCTCCATTTGTCTCTCTTCCCTCTCATTGCTATTATTTCTTGCTGAGTTAAATGCAAAAGCATACAAGGCTTTTCACGTGGTGAGGGAGTCTCAGAAGAGCTGTGGGGCATGTCTGGCTGGCAGAAACAGACTAGAAGATCTGTCAACTCCAACACACACACCCCTGAATCAAAGAGAAGAGGCCTGAAAAGATGGAAGCATCCTCTCCCCTTCACGTTTGATGGGTTTGGGTGGGGTGGGCCTTAGCTGCCAGTTTTCCACAGAAGTAGGGAAAAGATGCAAATAATAGGTATCTGGGAATCCCCCCCAGAGAGCTGCAAATCATTGTGGGGGAGCACAGGTGACCCACTAGAGCTGTCCATTGGCGTGTCAACTGAGCAAGTGTTCACAATACTTGGCATATTTTAATTCAAAAATATTTTGGGGTCTGATTTGCCCCATTTTAATAACAGCGACTCAGGGCAGGTGATAAAGAGCTAACAAAAATATAAATAGGTACCAACGCTGGTTCTCAAACCTCAGCTTAACTATCTAACTTTGTAATGGTTCACGGTTCTCTGATAAATGGAAGAAGAGGGCAAAGAGGTAATTTTGCAAGGTCTTCTCTCTTTGGCAATCACTCGTAGCTGAGTAAGACTGCCTTCCATGAATATGGTCTTAACCAGGGTTAGGCAACCTAAGGCCCATGGGCCACAAGCAGCCCATGAGGGTCGTTTAACTGGCCCCCCAGCTGCCTGCTCGGCAACTCCCCGTGCACTGTGCTAAACCGGCGCAGTGTGGTGCAGGGACTTGCTTCCACAGTGCTGGAAATTGTGTTTGCACCGATGCTGATGCTGGAAATTGCGTCTGTGCAGACGCCGAAGCCGACGCCGGAAATTGCGCTCACGCACACTCTCACACACACAATCCGACCCACAGAGGGATCTCCGCTGGAGTGAGCCGGCTCAGGTGAGATAAACCTTGCCAACCCCTGGACTTAACAGTGTGCTCATGGGTGGCTGTGGAGGCCAATTCTGGATCCGCACATCGTCTCACAGTGGGGACATAGATTTCCAGGTGGGAGTTGATCACGGTGAGGATTTTTGCAAGGCAGGCATTCTGAAGCTTGTGTCATGGAAAAGTCGTTGTGCACATTCTGCAAAAGCAGAGTTATGAAATGCAGTTGGACCCATTTTGGCTTTTAGGACAACCCGCATGCCTCACAGCAACTGAGACTGTAAACCAAGCCTAAACAGGAGTAACTGAAACCACTCCATATCACTTCCCAGTTTATCCCTGTATCCACTTCTTCTAGGCCTGCCCTCTTAATACCCTGTCAAAAGTAGCTCTGGCATGAAACTGCTATGAATGACAAGGAGGACCAATTTAAAGAGATGGCACTATGGTGTGCAAAACAAGTTTCAAGACTGAGCTTCAGCTCAAGTTATGCCCTGATCTTCATTCCACAGACATACATATCACATTCACGCACAAGTAACCATTACACAGAGTATCCAGCCTTGGTGCAAATTATGCCTGTTCTGCTCCCAATCCCTACACAGAAAAATGATCAGCCAGACTTCAGAATGAGGATGGTTTGATTGAAACGGACCCCTCAGGCCCTCCGCCCCATTACCTGCTTAAGGTTACTTTTGCCCTCCAGCTTACTCAATTATTCATGGCATCTCCTGGCAACTTGGAAGCATCAACAGAGCTAATCTTGCACACGAGAGAGCGGTCCCATTCTCTACCGCTGAGCTACAGCATCTCCCTGGTAGCATAAATGGTGTTTGTATCAGCCTCAATGGACCTGGGCATTCACATTGCATCTACACATGCATTTTAAGCCTTTGGCATAGCCCTCTAATCTCCATATCCTACTCACCTACTGCAACTGAACCTGTAACCAAGTCTAGGCAAGTCTAAGCAAAGACACAGCCACCCCCACCCCACCTACATCCAGTAATATTATTATTCTTAAAGTGACTGATATAGTATATCTTGAAGGCATAAGAGGGGATGAGGGTGTTCTACAAAATGCTATTGTTCGTAGCAAAGTAAGTCATTCATAATAAAAGTCATTCAGTAGCTAGCTATAAAGAGAGGAAATGAATCAGAAAGATCTAGCTCTAGTTTCTTTTTGCTGCTCATGCACTTTGTGTGACAATATAATCTCGTTTCGTGTCACCTGGTGATGGTGCATGAAGGACCAAGGAAGAGCATCTCACAAGTGATCAAAGAGTGGTGTGTGTGTGTGTGTCTCTCTGTGTGTGATGTTTTAGTCAAATAAACTTCCCCCCTCAGGCAAATGGTGACTCCAACTACATGAGTTGGCAAACCACTCACTGAATGAAAAATGCAAAAGACCAGCTTGATTAATATTTAATGCCAGTAAAATCCCATTTTTCCAGGAGTGAATGTGTGTGCCACAGAAGAGGGTGATGGGGGCGCGCGCTTATAGCAATATTAAGAATAAGCTGTGGATCTTTAAAGTTAAACAGTGTATCCCGTTAAACTTTAAACAGTATTTTTTGTAGATGTTTGCTTTCTGACAAATGATTGCCTGGGGATTACCTGTCCTATGGGTAGGGATGAGTGACTCTGTCAGCTTCAGTTCCTCTCAGGTTCTTGTTTTTCCAGACTTAAGTTCAATTCTCTGCATTTCCACATTGCATCAGTTTGCAATCCGTTTTTTAAAGCCTCATGAAAATTCACCAGCATTTGAATGCTGATTTCTCCAAATAATTAGGTAGGTTTGCCTTTGTGTGCAAACTGAAGCAAATTTTTCTCCCACCGCCAGCTAGGGGTGTGGTATGTGAGGTCTATTGTGAGGTATTCTTAAAATAAAAACTTGGAACCCCATATATATTAAGTATAATAGATACATCACCACCCGACCCCACCCCCAACTCACCTTTCCCCCCTCCACCTCTTTCCCCCTTTTCTTCCTAATGTCTCAGCAAATGAAACTGATCTGTAAAAAATGTTATGGGGGGGGGGAGAGAGAGGGAGACATTGCACATACTTTTGTAAACCAATAAAATCGTTAAAAAAATACATAATAAAATAAAATAAATAAAATAAAAACTTGTTTTTTTCTGGAAATTATGCTGCTTTTAACAGATCTTTGTTGTATTTTATTTTCATTTGCAATGTTTAGAAGGGGTTGTTTTTTCCACATTTACTTTAATATGTATAAAAATTCAAATGCCCAAACCATTTCATAATACAGCTATATTACAGTATTTTAAACATACACTCAAACATATGTTCTCTCACTTGTTTTACACTGTTGCGGTTTATAAAAATAAATAATCCACACCAACACTTGATATTCCTAATTCTCTTTTCACATGAATTGTTAACAGACTCCATTTATCTAATTGCCTCTGATAGTTGTCACTATTCTTTTGGCATGGTTGTTAATTTAATCAGGCTTAACTGCCACCAAATATTTCTAGCAAGATCTTGGTTGGTTGGTTTGCAGGCACTACCCCACAGCTTTGGCATATTATAATACTGTATCACAGTTGCTCAGATACGTAGGATCTGGATTTTGTAGGGTTCTATTCTTAACATAGTTTAATGAGCAGTCAGAGGGTCAAATGGAATTTGGGGCTTCCTGACCCTTGACTAACTAATAAAGGCGCTTGCAGAGGGCTTTGAAATTCACCCAGGGGCGAGATCATGTAACCCTGCAGGGCCCTGTACAGCCCTGGAGTAGTTGAACCTTCAGCCTGATCCAGCAGGACTGTCCTTCTGTTTTTATCCAGGGGCAGCAGAGAGGGCAGCAGACCCTATCCCAAGCAGCCATGTGCTTACACTCCTCTAGAGGAAAGGAGGGCACAGTGCACCAGAAGTTCAGACTGAACATCAGACCAAGTGGGAAAAATGGCTTTTATTCATAGGACTTTCATTTCTAGCCCAGTTTCAGCTCAGGGGCCGCATTCTCTTCTGGGCAACCTTTCAGGGGCCACATGCCAAAGCGGGTGGAGCAATGAGTGTAAATCTTGCCTTCGTATGGTTGGGTGGTTTCTACTCACATTCACTCACCTTTCTCTGCCCTCCAAGCAAGCAGGAGGCATTATCAGAGTTGAAGGACATACTACAGCCAAACAAAAACACTCAAACAGGTGTGTGAAGCAGGACTGGTGATGGTAGGGACCTGGGAAGAGTTCTGAGGGCCAAACGGAGTGTATTTGAGAGCCACAGTGGGTCCCTAGGACTGGGGTCCCCCATCCCTGCTGCAGAACCACAAATTCAACTTCTCTCCAGGCTGGCCCAAGAGGTTTTGCTGCCTGAGGCATCCCACCCACTCTGTCCTGCATTCTGTATACAGAAGCCAGTTGGACTGGCAGCTGAATCTTACTCCCACATCAACAATGGGACAGTCTCCTGCTCCGACCACACCTGAGGGAAGCAGGCTAGCTTGGGAGGTGGAAGACAGGCCATGTGGCACACTCCGCTCTGTCCTCTAACAGAAGGGCTCAGAAGGAGTGGCTGGGGACTTCCACTACTGCTTCCTGGGGTGGCAGGTGGCCTCACTGCAGTTAATTGTAGGGTTGGCCCCTGTCAGCCAAATTATAGTGGGGCAAAGTGCTGCGAAAAAACCTCCACCCCAGTTGCATTTCCTCATTTCTCAACCTCCAAAAGCCGGTTTTAACAATGCTTCTGAAACTTGCTCAGGAAGAGAGCATCTCCAATTAGTTTCTGTTAATTGGTTTCTGTTTCTTCTTCAGAGGGCACTGACATTTCTCAAAGGTCCTCTTGTTATTTTATTGCTTTATATCTGGGGGTCGCCAATGTGGCACTTGTGCCCACCGGGGCCTTCCACATGTCTTAAGGTGATGTGCAAAATAAATTCAGCTAAAAACATTTAAAAAACAACTTTAAAAGTGACAGCAGCTAGATTTTTAAACACTACAAAGTAGACTCCCTTGGCAAAGACCTGTTCACCCAAGTGTGGAAGCTGGTCGAAACAAAAATGTCAGAACAACACACCACCCCAATCTCTGAGCAGTGTAAGATTCCTGGGGTTTCAGGTGCTTACCCAGGGTTTCTGTTTCATTTTGGGAGTGAAGCACAGCAGAGACTGTGGTGTCTTTACGATATATGGTTTCTTTACACATTTATACAATCTGACCCTACAGTGGAGGGGTTCACAGCATTAACACCCCAAGACAGTCTTGTTTCTCCCATAGCTGCAGTCTTAGATTCAAACATAATCAATCATTGTTCCACCTCTCTGCTTTCCATCTTCCTGCTTTGCTTCTAGGTCACATCACAACAAACTCTGCTCTAAATTGCAGACTTTGTGTTTCTAACTAAGAGTTGAAGGGAGGGCCCTACCCATTTGTTTTCCGGCTCAAAGCCCCCTTTCCCTTGTTTTCTCAATGACATCTTTAGTGGGCCATTACCAGGCTGGATCCAGGAATGAGAAAGATTGATGAGATATCCTTGGGTTGCAAAAGTATGTGCATTGTTTCTGTTTTCAGGTCATAGAGTCTTTTCTACAGATCAGTTGCATTCGATGTGAGACATTAATGTTGTATACAGTATACGGTTGGGGGAGAAGAGAGGTGGAGAGAGAGAGAGGACAAGACAACAAGAAGAACCCACCGACAGCATACAAATCAATATGGCCAACCTGACCCAACAACCCACCCCCCTCACACACGCAAACAAATCTCACTGCAGTTAACCAAAGGCAGCCAACCATGCCCTGGGCTTCCCCACAACCAATCCCAGACATTTCTATGGAGGTGGGTGACGCTCTCCCAAAGGATGGGGAAATCAAATGCTCTAATCAGGCAGCTTGAAAGAGCCACACCCACAGGTTGATCTGGCATGTAGCAATCTTCACATGCCTCAATTAACAATCTGCAGGATCACTGGGGGCAGAGGGGTGGGCACCTCAACTTGGGAGGTGGAGTGATGTAGATGTTGGTGCTGAGAGGGATAGGAAATAGCTAGGCATGTTTCTTTGGCAAGAGGCTTCCTAGGAAACCAGGAGGCCGGCTGGAGTTATGTCACTCCAAATGTAAAAGGGCCTTTTCTGGTGTGACTTCTTCTTCTTCTTCTTCTTCTTCTTCTTCTTCTTCTTCTTCTTCTTCTTCTTCTTCTTCTTCTTGCCTTTGAAATGTCCCTTCCAAGAGAAACCCATTTGGCCTCCTCATTTCTTATTTTTCAGCACCTGGTAACAAATGTGTATGTTGCTGTTAATAGTAGTTTGTTACTACAGCGGTACCTCAGGTTACAGACGCTTCAGGTTACCGACTCCGCTAACCCAGAAATAGTACCTCGGGTTAAGAACTTTGCTTCAGGATGAGAACAGAAATCATGCTCCGGTGGCGTGGCGGCAGCAGGAGGCCCCATTAGCTGAAGTGGTGCTTCAGGTTAAGAACAGAGCTCTGGAACGAATTAAGTTCTTAACCCGAGATACCACTGTATTTGCTTTTGGAGTTTTTTGCGGTCTTCTCGCTAGTTTTACTTCATTATTTTCCACTATTGGGTTGTTGTTTTTGATGGGTCCCCTCTGCCCTGCTCTTATTGTTTTACAATTGCTTAAATTTACTTAAGCATTGTTGGTAGCTACTTTGGCTTGTTGGCGAAAGAAAGAGGAATGCACATTCCCTGAAAAAAATGTTTGCCTGATTTATTAGATCACGCTTTATTAGAATTGTTTGGCTTCTTTCACCCAGTGCCTTTTGCCATTTAACTGCTCATGCCTCTGGAGATGTTGCTGGACTGCAGTTCCTAGCAAACTAGCCAGTTCTGGTGCACAAAGCTTATGAGCAGAATAACTAAAAGATCCCCTCACCCCTTATATACCCAACCAATCAAGAGGGCTTCCTGCAGATACCATCTCATCAGGAGGTCTGCTCCAAAATGGTTTCTGTTGACTGTGAGACATTTTATGGGAAGCAATCATGAATGGAATCAAAGAAATGTTAGGAATACATTCTTCACGAAACAGAGTAATAGTTCCTTTAAACTTTAAAAAGCGTTCCAGAAGTTTCTTCAGTATGTGGGAGTGGCACTCCAGGCTTAATTGGTGTCAGTTGGAGATGCAATTTCAGCACAAGGAAAGCACACATACATGCTGAGTTTATACCGTGCTGGAGAGATACAGAAGGCATGTAAATAGTTTGTATATATTTTATAAGAGAAATGCTTGTGCAACCAGTCAAGCAAAAAGGAAGCTCTTGACTGAGGACTTTGTCTATGACTACTGTTCTTGACATCTGCCGCCAGGGAAATACTCTGCTATAAACAGTAAGATGAGGTTTCACTGAGGTGCCACCACACAAGCAGAAAGCGCAGCAGAAGTGTGTGGGCGGTAATCTCTAATAAGAAATACCTGACCATTGGCCACGCTGGCTGCGGCTGATGGGAATTGGACTCCAGCAACATCTGGACGGCTTCAGGTTCCCCATTCCTGGTTTAGAACAATGTGCTGGTGTGTGACACTAGCATAGATGGACACACAATAACCACCAACTTTCAGGTGTGGGCCTTTAATCTCAGATAATGCATTATGCACTTGTACGTATGCCGTTATTTCTGCTGGGCAGCTGGCTCCCTCCTGAGAAGAATTCAGGTCCTACAGTGAAAAACCTTTTAAAATTCTTTAAAAGAAACCAAAACATCTGAATAATAACAATTCTCCCCAACCTTGATCCATTCATGAGCTCTGCATTTAGTTGTAGTTAATGTAGCCATAGTTTAAGTTGGAACTCCAGCCAACCTTCAGTAGGGCTAGACCATTGCACAATCGGTGGGTTCTGATTAAATAAAAGCAGAAAGAAAGTAGGTTTGACTCACACCAGCGGCACTTAAAAGCAATCCCCAGGCATCCTCCATATAACTAGGTTTTGGCTGTTCAAGTAGCTTTACGGAGGAAGGTTTTCTTTTCAATCTACAATGCCCTAATAGGCAGGAGAGAAACAGAGCTTTTCAGCTACAAAAATGAGCGAGAAAACATAGAATCAAATCTTTTCATTTGTGCCTGGAAGTTCATGATGGTAGGCAACTGACTAAATGCCCATATAGCTCAGAGAGCAGCTTTTCTTATGACACTAACAGCCAACGATATCCATTAAGATATGCTGAGATCTGCACTGGTTGTCAAGTTGCTTCCGGACCAGGTTCAATATTCTAAGGTTAATTCACAAAGGAACCAAAACACCTGGGCCCAAAAATACCTTAAGGGCCGTCTGATTCCTTATGTTCCACCCTGATCACTGCGGTATTCTGATGGAGCACTTCTTGGGGTTCCCCATATCCCCGAGTTTCAGTCAGCCTTTAATAGGCATCACGCCTTTAAGGTGGCAGGTCCTACCCTGTGGAACTCCCTGCCAGTAAAGTGTCAACAGGAATCCTCCTGGCCTTCTTTTAGACATCTCCAAAAAACCTATTACTTAGACAGGCCTTTGAAATGAGGGTTTTGTTTTTACCAACCAATATTTATGGATTTGTGGGTGCTGGCTGCCATTATTGTACGGTGCCATGTGGTTGTTTACAAAAGCGTCATCTGGTATTGCATGTTTATAGTGCATTCAAATAATTGTTTCTTTACTAATATAGCCGAGTCCCTTGTTAGAATAAAATACAACTCAAAACAAAAAAGCTGTCGGTCCCAACAGGCCTCCTGAGCTAGCTTAGCCTTCCGAGGCCAGGGGCAAGTGTACACGGCTGCCTGCCCCCCCCCCCATGGGCCTGCTTTCCTGCATGTGTTCCTCTCCACATGCTGTTCATTGCTCAAGGCTTTGGTCCAGATTCTCCAGCTCTTGAGGTGTGACAGGCTGTGATGAGTAGAATTTCCCATTGTACTACTCACTTTGTGGAATGTCCTTAGTGTCAAGGTACAGATCTCATGTGTGCATCTGTTTCATTTGTTGTGGCTACTGACGTTTCCTTTATGGATCACTGCTTTATGAATGGCTTTTGTTGTTGTTCAATTGATTTCTGGAATTGCATTGCTAAGTGATGTTTTCTGATTGTAATTCAATATACATTATATAAGTTGCTAGATTGTGGCCAACTTTAGTCATAGAAACTTAAATTCAGTAATTTAAATGGGTCTACTCCGAGTGGAACTTATTTGGAAGCCTGTTTTATATACTAGAAGCTGTACATTCAGTGTTGTGAGACCAATCCTGTGGAACTCCCTTCCAGTCAAGATTAGAAAGGCATGCTCCTTGCTGGACTTCAGGTATATGACAAGGACTTATTTCAGCATGTATTTTCAGGCAAGAGCTTGGATTTATGTTCAGTTTTACACTTGATCTTTTTATTGTTTTATTCTCTATGGTTTTTTATGTACAGTTTAGAGATGCTAATACAGTGGTGCCTCGCAAGACGAAAATAATCTGTTCCGCGAGTCTCTTCGTCTTGCGAAGCAACGCTATTAGCGGCTTAGCGCTATTAGCAGTTTAGCGGCTATTAAAGGCTTAGCGGCTAAAAGGCTATTAGCGGCTTAGAAAAAGGGGGGAAAGCGAAAAAAAATGGCAAGACTCGCAAGACTTTTTCGTCTTGCGAAGCAAGCCCATAGGGAAATTCGTCTAGCGAAGCAACGCAAAAACGGAAAACCCTTTCGTCTAGCGGGTTTTTCGTCTTGCGAGGCATTTGTCTTGCGGGGCACCACTGTATTAAGCTTCAAATAAATGCCTTCCATATGTCAATAATAATTTATCTCCTCGAACTTGCTGTTTGATCCATCTTGCCCTCTAGTGGTCTTCACCTGGCACTGCAAGCCAAATGAGTGAACAACTTGCAGCAAATGGCCTGCCAGTCACCATCAGTTTAAAGATGCTGGTGCAAAATAGTCCTTGGAACATGCCAGGTCCCAACACAAAAGCAAGAGAAAACACCAAACATCACACCCTGGCAACACGAGCCAGTCTGTTGGGCCTATCATTTATTAGTACCATATCAAGTCTGAGCAAAGACTTATTTGGGAAGCATTGACTTTTCAAGTGTCAGGGATCCAGCTGGTATGCAGTTTTTCAATATACTGTCATTGTTTACATGAAGCTCTTATAACCAAGTGGTTACATACCTGGACCTGGGTTCTGAAGATGGGATATGTGTGAATACTCAATATTTAAGTACCCCCATGGTCCTCACACACTTCCAGATATTTATCCTGCTCATTACTGCTTGGTTTGTTTTTATTACATTTATATCCTGCCTTTCCTCCAAGAAGCTCAAGGTGGCATACAAACTTTTCCTCCTCCCCATTTAATCCCTACAACAACCCTGTGGGGTAGGTTAGGCTGAGAGGTGGTGACTGACCCAAGGTTACCCAGTGTACTTCATGGATGAGTAGGGATTCAGACTCTGGTCTCCCAGGTTGTAGTCCAGCACTCGAACCATCTTTTTCCACATTAAAACAAAAGTGAGTTGTAGTATGCCTGGTATAGTAAGTGAATCTCACAAACTCTGCAATGATGACACTTTAATATGTTGTTAATCATTATAGATGTAAGAAAGGGAACGAGCCTGCGCACATGCCGGCTCTACATTTTCATCTATACATTTCCAGTTGTGAGTGGAACTGGTATACTAGAGATTGAAGTGTAGCACAGCCAGAAAATGAGCAGGAGGTGGTGAAGAAAGGACTGCCAAGTGGCTCTGTGCAATGATCTCCAGGTTTGGGCATAGCTTAGAAGAAGAAAGCCAGAACGACTGGCTCCCCACTCTCCTAGATCAGTGTTTAATGCGAATTTGAAGCCTTTTTACCCAGGCAGCGTAATAAATGGTAGTAGAAACAAGGATGAGTTTTAATGAAAGGAAAATGGCACAGCTATGGTAATAGAGAAGTAATGGGGTGGGGAAGAGTCTGAATGAACTCTCTTCAAGAACTCTTCTAACCTGTGAATTTTTAAAAAGTGGCATGTTTCTAGCTCTGCTTGTTGTGAAGAGGAACTGCCCACTGGATAGAGAAGAAATTCTGTTCATGGAAAATGGTATGCATCTGAAGGCGCCCCTCTGTTAGAAGGGCAATACCCACACTCACGGGAACTCTAGTGCTCTAGACCAGAGGCAGCATCTGCAAAAGGCTCCATTGCATGAAGGCAAAATGGTGCTGGGCCCTCAAGAGATTTTCCCTATCATTCCTGGCCACAGGCTCTGCTGGCTGTGTCTGACGCGAGTTGGGAGTGCAACAACATTTGGAGAGCCACAGGTTCCCCACCCCTGCACTTTAGGACCTTTGGGGAAGTTTTTAGCTCAGTGAACAAGATTAGAACCACACACTTTTCTGCAAAATAAGCAAATTTGTTTACTTGAATTTTGAGTGGGGAGAAATTACATACATAAATCACCAAGATCCTTTAAATTTAGAAATTTATTTTGTTTAATCCACAAGCTTTATAATAGCTTTAGTTTAAAAAAAAACAAAAAAACCCCAGTGAGAACATGACAATATCCAAAGTTCAGGCCCTTCAGTCTTTCAGAGATCACAGCTCTGAAAGTTTCACACTATTCCAAAGGACCGCAACAAGACCAAAAAAAAAACTATGAATGGGGCAACAACAACATTTCACAGAACAAAACTGTATGCCAAACTCTGCTGAGATTGCCGGTTATGGAAACTAATTTAAAAAGAAAACAAAGAGGGAGGGGGCGGGAAAGAGAAAAAACAACAACAAATTAAATTCCAGCATTCCAGATAAACATCATTATAAACCCCACTGGCAAGAGCAGCAGGTTACCATGTAGATACCGTCCTCAAATACTAATCCCGGTTTTAAGCATAGACAATACAGGCAAACAGAGAAATCTGAGAATTTGCAAGTGTTTCTATGCAATTTCTTTGATAACTGAACAGACCACAAATGGCCTAGGGCAAGAAATCAGATTAGAAACTCCATAAGCATTTGTACAACGGCATTTTAGAGGAACTGTGGGATCTGTAAGCTTCGTTTTAAAACCCTTGAAGGGAAGGGGAGGGAGAGAATTCCTTACTGCATAAGAAAATTCTAGTGAAACCATGTCAACTGTTGAAGGAGGTCACTAGTACACCGTGAATGCTTTTTTGTAATGAAGATCCATGCCTTTTTTTAAACATGAACTTCAACCTAGCAATTATTACAACCAATGTTAAAGTCTAAAGCTCAAACACATTTTAGCAATTTGAAATTGAAGTCTGAGTACAAACCAAACAAAATGTACATTATATCAAATGCTGCTTCAGCCTAAGATGGTGGAGACGCTTGCGCCTTCCTCATTGACCTCAGAGCCTTCTCACGCAGATGCTTTTCCAAGTCATCCAGGTTATCTTCTGCTTCACTCTCAGTCTCCTTAACGCAATGGAAAGTCAGCAATTACTTCTATAGTCACAGAATATGAGCCTGAATTAGATTTGGCCAAAGAGCAGAAACTTGCATGATTCAAACAGCAAAATTCCTAGGTTTTTAGACTAACACTATCAACATTAGGAATTCTAGTTTGAGACACTGGAGCTATATGTAAAATGGAAAGAAGTATTAATAAGTTTCACACTTTAGCAGATTTTGGTGAAGCACAATCTTTTTTGCGTATTGCCTTTAAAAGAGGGATGGAGGACCTCTGACCTACCAGATGTTGTAGGCCTACAATTCCCAAAATCCCTGACAATTGGCTATGTTGACCAGGACTAAGAGCAAGAGTTCCACAACATCTTGAATGTCACAGGCTCTCCACCTCTGCTTTACAAAGGTCAAACAAGCATGGCTTCATTCTCATGGTACAGAGCCCCACGGTGTATTACTAGGCCTTGCCTCTGGTGTGACTCTAGCAAGGATGCCAAACAACCTCCCTCCATTCTGTACTGCTAGTATGAAAACATGCAGTCTCCTTCCCTGGGACAGCAGCTACGCTTGCTGGGAAGATCATAGGTTCCTCCTTTCCAGGTTCTCTCATCACAGCTTCCATCTTATGTTTTATATATGAACATATGTTTTATATCAGCATGTTTCAATACTGACAACAGAGAGAGAGTAGATGGACAGTAGTGAAAGGAAGCCTGAGAACAGCAGCTCAAGCCCCAGCCTTGGTCTCTTCAGTTGCTGGCCCTTTTCCATGTAAGAGCCTCATGCAGGCCAGAACTATGCCTCCTTAAGACAAAGGTTCTCAGGGTGCCAAATACGGCAAAAAGCTGATCCCATGCAAGACCACAGCCTGCAAATGCCTGGAGTACACAGCTCGTAGGTATATTCAAACAAAGGTATTCTTGAACCATACAAGGAAGAATGCAAGCTTTGTGTGCCATTCTATAATAGTTTGTAATCTGATTCCTGAACCCTTAATATTTGAACAATTGTCAGTCAGTTTCCAACCCACCACATTTAATATAGAAAAGTGGTTTATAAATGTTTTGAACAAATATTCACCTTTTGGGGCTCCATATTTTTCTCCTGGTCTTCCTGTGCAGACGTGGTAAAAACAGTCATTGCAGCAGCAACTGCAGCCTTCTCTTTCTTATGCTTCTTATGCTTCTTGTGCTTTTTATCCTTTTTATGCTTCTTATCCTTCTTTTTCTTCTTCTTCTTGCTACTCCCTTCCTGATCAGAATTCTGTAATGTTAAGCAAATTGTTTTGTGAGTGTTCGCTTTGCTCTATTTATGGAAAGGCGGCATATAAGTGTTTTAAATAATGTGAATTTGAACATACACCACAAAGCAATACACTCCTAGACAACTCCCTGACAATGACCACTTGCCTGTATACTGGCAAAAATACAAGCTTTCGCGTTTGAAATTAAAGCAGTAGGAATCCAGTAATAAAAGTAATGGTCAGTCTAGCTTGGTAGAGATTCACAGCTGCATTAGACCCAGCAAACATTGTTTCGGTCAGCGTAAGAGGATGGTTGATTAAGCCACATGCATGAATCGAGAGGTGGCCCTCACAGTTGCACTGGAAGATACATACCCTTACTGGTGATGGACTTGGTGTAGGACTTTTAGCCTTCTTTGCAGGTGCTGCTGGCGACCAGTGAGCAGAAGGCGATCGAGATCGAGCAGGAGATGCAGGCACTGGATGTTTCTTGGGAGGTGGCTCAGGAGATCCTGAAACAGACCTGGATGAAGATCCCCTTCTCACAGAATGTGGACTTGGTGTGGAAACCCTTAGGAAAAGAAAATAAATAAATCTTGATTTCCATGCTAAGAATGATGCAATTCAATTGAATATGCAAATACACAAGTTTAGTTTAAATGTTCTCTAAGTGCAGACTTTATCCTACAACTGAAACTTCAAGACCCCTTTCCATTTTTCCGAGATATATCCTTTCATTGCTTTCCAAATGAAATCTCTTTTTAATGTTTATTACAGCTCTAAAACAATTCGTTTGAATTTTAAGGTCACAACCAATTTGTACATTTTTATCTCATGTGGACAGAGGTCCCTTGTGACATCTGTATGGTTTGTAGGTTTTTTAAAAAAACAAAATACTGAAATGGTACATAAATATATGTACATAATAAATCATGATCTTTCCCAGAGCGATACTCTTAAATCAAAACTATATTGTTTTGACAGCTGAAATTTTTTTCTTATGTTGGTTAAAATTGAATAAAGATTTATTTTTAAAACTATCAATATTTAGTCAAACTTTTATCTGCCCTTTAAATAACCTCCAAGTTTTCATTTCTATTTTTAAAAAAATTCCAGTATATTAAATTTACTCCATTGCTCTAATTATTCATTTTGTTATTTGCTCTTATACCAGAGGTTCTTGGAGTTTCCCCCCATTTTTTTGTCACCAAGGTATGGTTAGAAACCAACATATTCCCATCCATGTTTTAATATTTGACTGGAATCAAGTATGATACAGTCGACTGTAGGATCCATTAAGAATTTATATTCTTTTAAAGATTTTGTTACAAATAAATAACCACCGATGGAACAGATTATAGAAATGCGCTGTATCCAACAGGAGTCAGTCTGAGAAGATCTACTCAAATTAACAAACATGACCAACTTAAGTCCATTAATTTCAATGGGTCTTCTCCAGTGTTCTGTTGTGAAATTTCATGTCTAAGTCCTATCAAACAAGTTGGCATTTGGTAGGGAAATTACGCAATACACCTCAGGGTTGGTAATATTCTCAGACATTCCTTAGTGGCCTAGCCGAACTGCTTTTCAAATATTAAAAGCAGCGCTTTGGCTGCCAATGAATTGCTTACTTCTTAGACTTTTTCGGCTCTGGGGTTCTCGAGACTCTTCTGATGGGCCTGGTGCTCGGCGATGGGGAATGCCTTCGCTGGGGAGAAGATGAAGGTCCCCGGCGCAGCAGCGGGGGACTTGCAGAAGGACGGGAAGGCCTAGGCTGTGGCGAAGGAGAATGCCGTTTGTTCTGCAGAGGGGAACGGGCTTCGCGGTTGGACCTGCTGGGCGGAGATCCTTTCCTGTGCTTGGAGGATATTGATGGCGAGCGTCTCTTTGGGGGTGGAGAACTTCTTTGTTTTGGTGGTGGAGAACGGGAGACTCTAAGCTTAGGCTGCGGAGAAGGAGATGCCCTTCGTTTGGGAGGAGGAGAAGCTGTCCTTCTCTTTGGAGGGGGTGAAGGAGAGTATCTTCTTTGTATTGGAGGAGAATATCTTCTGGGTGTGGGGGAGTGCCGGCGAGGTGGTGGTGATGGAGACCTTAGAAACAAATATGCAAAGTCATTTAAGGGGTACATGAAGGTGTTTCCAAATAATAATAGATAACTGTGTGCACACTTCGCTGTAATTGCCTGTAAATGCCACTGCATAATTAGAAAGCAATACCACCTGCTAGTTACACAATTTTTCTAAATGTTCTATAACATTTTCACTATTTTTTAAAATTTAAATATGCCTATTGAAATAATCTTTGTAAACCACTGTTCCATTCACAAACAGATACCATTGGATGTCATCTCTAACCTTTAATTGTGATCTTATTTATAGGCTGTTTCGGCTGTATTTATTGTTTTAATCTTTTATAAACTTTATTGAATCCATTGGCAAGTTAAAAGTTTAAACTAACGTAAATATATAAATACATTAAGAAGCATCAATAGTTTCATTGCCAATTTCAAAATAATTAATATTGATGCTGCTATCAAATGTTCATGAAAGGCCATTTCTAAGTTAACAGCACACTTTTTATAGAGATGTGTGTTTCCTAAGGTAAGTAGCAAGTATTACCTTCGGCGTGGTAATGAAGGTGACCTCCGCCGTCTTGGAGGAGGGGCAGGGGAAGGAGAGCGCCGTCTTCTGGTAGGCAGTGGCGATGGACTGCGCCTCCTCCTACTAAAGGAAGGAGAGAGGGAAGAGGCTCAAGACAGATCCTAGAGAAAGAAGCATACGCACAATAGCCTATAGCATACGCACAACAGCCTATGCACAAAGTAGCTTACTGCTGGTCAAGGCAACATCATCCTGCCCTTCAGCTATAATCCCTTCAACAATTGTTGCCACTCAACCATCGGGCTCTTATTAGTCATATTAGTGGTAGCCAGCAAGCACAGAGGACAGGGCTTAAACAAAGCCACATGCCTAGCCTCCTGGGATCACCAGGCAAGTTTTTTTTTTAAAAAAAGAAAAGAGGATCAACTAACAACTAGCATAGCCATTTTTGAGCAGACAGGCTAGCAAATTTGTGTGTCTTTGGGGACACACTTTCAATGCTGCTGTAAGGTGACATAGACAGTATGTTCTGCTACTCTCAGGCCCTCTTTCCTCCAACTATGATTCATTTAATTTACAATATAATCCTGCTGTGTTGCTCATGAGAGCAGTGTGTGTGTGTATGAAAAGCAACAACGCTGACTGATCCACCACATGCTAGTATGCCAACACCAATGCAATTCCCTCAAGGAGCAAAACTGCACTGGCAAAACAGTGACAGACCTTCAACTTAAATGATTCCCTTCCAGGGACAGATATCACAGGTACAGAAGCAACGAGAAGCCTGTTTAGGTGACAACTGAAGTGCATTTAAGCAGGCTTGTCCAAGATTTTAGCTCAGCTCAGTTTCAATATGCATATAATGTTATATTGGCCTGCAGCACTTTCCCTTCAAAGGCATATGGTGGAAGTGATAGAGAATTCACTTGCAAGTCACTTGTGCCACTTTTCTTCCTCCACAAACTAGGATCCTCTGATCACCACAAAGGTACATAGTTGGCAACATCCCAAAGTACCCACGTTTCATGGGAAAGAAATTACATAGCTTTCTAAGAGACTTGGGGTGTCTGTAATATTAGAGCAAAGTGAAGCAAAACAAAAAATAAAATAAAATTGTACAAAAATAATCCTCAAATACAAATACACAATGTTGTGATGAATTGGGGTTTCTTTTGTAACTGATGTAATCAAAACAGAAACAATCCACTTTCAGTTTTACAGTCTATCCTAAACAAATACTAAAAAAAAACCCCTGAATGCAACCTTTTTAATAACATCATACACTGCTGCTTTCCGCGATGCAGTAAACTCTTTTTTTAAAAAATTAAATAAACTCTATTTTAACTACAGTGGTGCCTCGCAAGACGAAATTAATTCGTTCCGCAATTCTCTTCGTCTTGCGGGTTTTTCGTCTTGCGATGCACGGTTTCCCATAGGAATGCATTGAAAATCAATTAATGCGTTCCTAGGGAAACCACCTTCAGGCCAGGTCCGGGGACAGTCTGTCCCCGGACCTCTTCTGAAGGCTGGGGGGGGAACAAGGGCTTTTCTTCCCACCCCCAGCATTTTAAAAAACCCCGGGACAGCGGGGGACTTCTCCGCTGTCCGGGGCGATCTTAAAATGCTGGCGGGCGGCATTTTAAAATCGCCCCGGACAGCGGAGGACTTCTCCGCTGTCCGGGGCGATGTAAAAGCCCCTGGGAAGGCAGGCAGGGGGGACAAAGACTTTCGCCCCCTGCCCGCCTTCAGAAGGTGTTCCCACCCCACCCCCCGCCCGGCTTCGCAGCAGCGCTACGAAGCCCGGCAGCTGGGGCTGCTGTTCCCGCCCCCTCCCCCCTTCGGAACAGCGTTCCGAAGTGGGGCGGCTGGGGCAGCTGTTCCCGCCTCACCTCCCCACTTCGGAACATCGTTCCGAAGTGGGGCGGCTGGGGCAGCTGTTTCCGCCTCACCTCCCCACTTCGGAACATCGTTCCGAAGTGGGGCGGATGGGGCAGCTGTTCCCGCCCCACCTCCCCCCTTCGGAACATCGTTCCGAAGTGGGGCGGATGGGGCAGCTGTTCCCGCCCCACCTCCCCCCTTCGGAACATCGTTCCGAAGTGGGGCGGATGGGGCAGCTGTTCCCGCCCCACCTCCCCCCCTTCGGAACATCGTTCCGAAGTGGGGCGGATGGGGCAGCTGTTCCCGCCCCACCTCCCCCCTTCGGAACATCGTTCCGAAGGGGGGCGGATGGGGCAGCTGTTCCCGCCTCACCTCCCCCCTTCGGAACATCGTTCCGAAGGGGGGCGGATGGGGCAGCTGTTCCCGCCCCACCTCCCCCCCTTCGGAACATCGTTCCGAAGTGGGGCGGATGGGGCAGCTGTTCCCGCCCCACCTCCCCCCCTTCGGAACATCGTTCCGAAGTGGGGCGGATGGGGCAGCTGTTCCCGCCCCACCTCCCCCCTTCGGAACATCGTTCCGAAGTGGGGCGGATGGGGCAGCTGTTCCCGCCCCACCTCCCCCCTTCGGAACATCGTTCCGAAGTGGGGCGGATGGGGCAGCTGTTCCCGCCCCACTTCCCCTCTTCGGAACATCGTTCCGAAGTGGGGCGGCTGGGGCAGCTGTTCCCGCCCCACTTCCCCCCTTCGGAACATCGTTCCGAAGTGGGGCGGCTGGGGCAGCTGTTCCCGCCCCACCTCCCCCCTTCGGAACATCGTTCCGAAGTGGGGCGGCTGGGGCAGCTGTTCCCGCCCCACCTCCCCCCTTCGGAACATCGTTCCGAAGTGGGGCGGATGGGGCAGCTGTTCCCGCCCCACCTCCCCCCTTCGGAACATCGTTCCGAAGTGGGGCGGATGGGGCAGCTGTTCCCGCCCCACCTCCCCCCTTCGGAACATCGTTCCGAAGTGGGGCGGATGGGGCAGATGTTCCCGCCCCACCTCCCCCCTTCGGAACATCGTTCCGAAGTGGGGCGGCTGGGGCAGATGTTCCCGCCCCACCTCCCCCCTTCGGAACATCGTTCCGAAGTGGGGCGGCTGGGGCAGATGTTCCCGCCCCACCTCCCCCCTTCGGAACATCGTTCCGAAGTGGGGCGGCTGGGGCAGATGTTCCCGCCCCACCTCCCCCCTTCGGAACATCGTTCCGAAGTGGGGCGGCTGGGGCAGATGTTCCCGCCCCACCTCCCCGCTTCGGAACAGCGTTCCGAAGTGGGGCGGCTGGGGCAGATGTTCCCGCCCCACCTCCCCGCTTCGGAACAGCGTTCCGAAGTGGGGCGGCTGGGGCAGATGTTCCCGCCCCCCCGCTTCGGAACAGCGTTTTAAAATGCTGGGGGTCGGCAGCGAACGCTCCCGCCCACCAGCATTTTAAAATCTCCCCGGGACAGAGACTTCTCTGCTGTCCCTTGGAGATTTTAAAATGCTGGGGGTCGGCAGCGAACGCTTTGCTCCCGCCCGCCAGCATTTTAAGATCGCCCGGGGCAGGCGGGGGGAGGCAGGCGGGGGGGGCAAAGACTTTTGCCCCCCGCCGGCCTTCAGAAGAGGTCCTCTTCTGAAGGCCGGCTGTGGGCGAAAGTCTTTGCTCCCGACCGCCAGCATTTCCCTATGGGCTTTCGTCTTGCGATGCAAGCCCATAGGGAAATTCGTCTTGCGAAGCGCCTCCAAAACAGAAAACCCTTTCGTCTTGCGGGTTTTCCGTCTTGCGAGGCATTCGTCTTGCGGGGTACCACTGTACTTCTGAATATCTATTTGGGAAACACCAAATGTGCATTGCTAGACTGTCATCTTGTTTTATTATCCCATTTTTGTAACTTTATTCTATTTTTCATTTCCTTCATAGCTGAATTTGTGGCAGAGGTGATCAAAGCAGACTTAGGAAAGACTAAGGTGCACCCGGCTCCCTCCTCCACCACCACCTCCCACAGGCTTAGCATCCCCCTGCTTTATTTTTTACATGGTGGGCCTATGTTAAATATACAATAAGTACTGCCTGCAATATGTTACAGTGCTGCTTTGAATTGTTTTTATTTGATTAATGGAAGCCACACTGGGCTCCTTTCTGGAACAGTGTGTTATAAATTTGAAGTTAATAATAATAATAATAATAATAATAATAATAGTAGTAGTAGTAAATACAACCTTTCTAGAAAGCCCTTCAAGACTTAATCCTAATTAGCAGATCAACCTGCTAACTGACCTTTTAACAATTGGCAACTGCCACCTCTTTCCCATCTGCATCCTGACAGCAGTGGAGGGGAGGGAAAAAAATTGAGAAGTCAAACATCCCCCAGAGTTACTTGCTAGGATGAATTAGCAATTCTTAGCCCCAAGAAGCTCCCATTAAGAATCCTTATGATAAAAATCAGCCAAAAGTCATTAAAGTGAAACAACAGAAACAACACCGCTAACATGAAACATTAACATATTCATGTTCTGAGTTTGGGATAGGTGCTAAATTTAGTTCTGACTGCAGAAAATGCAAAAGCAAAACAAGCTCCAAATGATATAATAAAGGTGCTCAGAAAACAATGGCACATGGACTGCTAGAAGTAAACGCCAGTATAAAACAAATGAAGTTACCGAGGGGAAGAATCTTTCTGCCACTTTCGTGGAGATGGAGAAGGGCTACGGGAATGCGAGTGTCGCCGGCGTCTACCCACTTCACCATTCTTTACGTTTGACTTTTTTGGCCGTTCTTCTTCAGATGATGACGATGAACCAGAATCTGTAAGAAAATGAAAGACTCTTGTTTCTAAAATGCAACACAATAATGACTTTAGAATTAATGATATTATTTTTAAATGACTCTATATAAAGCAGCTAAATTCCGCTAATTTTTCTTTCACAACTTTTTCAATAACAAGTTTAAAAGGAAATCAAACTCTGTGAATAAACCCCTTAAGAATAAAAAAATCAAAATGCAGCAAACTTCTGTAGAATAATTATTAGCAGCTTTACAAATCAATTTGTGCAATTATATATCTGTGGCTGATTAAAGAGTTTGAAAAAAACAATCTTATGGATTCTGTTTTCAAACATCCTCTCCGCATGGATTCCCAACTCCACTCACATGGCTGTCCTTCTAAAATTGGCATGTTAAGAGATATTAGGAACCAGAAGTAATCTAAGCTATAAGTATTATATGCTAGCAGGCTTCTCTAAGTTCCCATTCAGTTCACACATAAAGCCTACTTTTATAAGCAACCAGGTGCTATTAGCTCCCAAGGGCAGTGAGCCAACAGTTTTTAAGGATGTGAAAGGAAAAGATTAAATTATTTCAATATAATTTCAATATAGGGCCATACCCATGAGCAATGCAAGCAGAGAGGGAAACACTGTCATCTGATTAAGATGTAACAATCTCATTCTAACCAACCATGGCTTATTGGTTCTAAAATGAGCACTGAAGCAATGCACTCCCTTTGTGCTTCAAATGAAAGCCTTCAGCTGAACTGGGAAACCCAGTTATATGCTGTGTGAGAGGAGGTAGGGGGGAGCATATGTCCACAGCGCTCAAACTAATAAATCAGTGTATTACTATGATATTGCTGCATCTGCCTATAGCTGATACATTAGACCAAAATACACTTTTCAAATGCCTACTGAAAGATCTCCAAGGAAACAAAAAAATGCCCTACTAATACTCAACACATCACAGAAGGGGATAAGGCACTCTCTTGAGCCATTAAAGGCAAACATCAAATACCTTACACCAGCTCCAACAAACCACCTACAACTCTCTAGGAAAGTGCACCTCGTATTTTTTAAGAACCAATGATTTAAGAAATAATAAGCCTGAGGTACAGGAGTGGGGGCACCTGTGGCCCTCCAGAGGTTGCTGGAAATTTGAGTGCCTGTGGGAAAATGGTTTGCATTGTAATACCGTATTTACTCGAATCTAATGCTCACCTTTTCTGGCCAAATTACATTGCAAAAATTAAGGTGCACATTAGATTCAATGGCACATTTACAAGCAAATACTTTTGTTGGTTTCAATGTTCTGAAGATTGAGGTGTGAGTAAATGTGGTATCTGGAGGGCCACAGGTACACTACCGCTGCAGTCCTACATCTGTGAATTTTGTGTACTCAGCTATCTTCCCCACAGATGCCACTCTCTGTTCTAGCATGGGCCTTTTCTCAGCAATAGAAAATTGCACCTCACCCCTACCCCTAAAAACTGCAATGTTCTACAGAGCAAAAGTTTATAGGGTTAAAATCCAGCCTCTTAAATAGAGTCTATGATGGCTACCACTAATTTCAAATTGCATGAGCTGGTAACAAATATTAAAGGGCTGGGGGATGGTCAGCCTGCAGGCTGAATTTGGCTGGCTAGCCTCTCTTTTGAGGAAGCCATGGCCAACCACACAGCACCTGACATTATATATGACATCAGGTGTGCAGCAGGTAAGGGTGGGGCTTCAAAGGGTCAATTAGGATTTCAAAGTGAGCTTCCAGTTTTTCCTTTCCATCAGCAGTTGGGAGGGTGGTAGTGTGCCTTGCTCAGAGGGGAAAGCAGTTTCCCTCCCAGCACTACTCTTTGAAGCTCCAGACACCAGAGGCTCAGAGCAGTTTGGGGCTGTCGGAAAGCCCTTCTCCAGCTGTTTGGAATCTTTGAAGTACTGACAATTGGGGCTTTAAAGCACAGCACCACCTGTTGTTACTATGGCATCAGGTGATTGACAGGTAGGCAGCCCCACCTATCAAACTGGGCATGCCACAAGTGGGGAGATAAAGTTCTGGCCCACTGGTCAGAAAAGGTTCCCCACCCCTGAAATACTGGATAGAACCAGAACAGTCCACATAAAGAAATCCAAGTGACTTAGCCAAATTATAGGTTTGCAATAGAAGCCATTTATAACAACTCATATTAGGACATTATTTTTTTTTGTACACTTACTTGGGAAGAGGCCCCAATAAACAAGAGGGAGCTTATTTCCAAGTATACATTACAAGGATTCAGTCTGCAAAACTATAAAATACCGTACCAGATGAAGACTGCTGGTTCTGCCTTCTATACTGCCGTCTTTGTTGCACAGAATCTGCAGCTGCCATTTTACCACCTTTGTCTTCTTCTGAAAAGTGTGCAAATTAAAAGAAAAACACATTGAAATATTATATTTACAAGTGTGTTTCATAGGAAGTGTTTTTATACTATGTCAGACCATTGGTCCATCAGAACTGTCTACACTGACCGGCAGTGGCTCTCCAGTATCTCCCTACCTAGGGATGCCAGCAACTGAACCTGGGACTTTTCTCATGCAAGGCAGGTGCTCTACCACAGAGCTATAGCTCTCCCTGTTAACAGTAACAATATGGAATACATTTCATATTCACAGAGCTCAATCTCAGGGCTCTTTCTTAAGACATGGTTCTTTTATAGTGCTTTGGATGTCAAGAGAGTCTAGAGATGATTATGTTTGAACTGCTGTTGCTTTTTCACTCTTTTGGTTATTTTTGCTACATTTTATAGTGTTCTTAAATGGTTAGCCTTTTTTTAATGAAGCATCTTCACATAAAACGGTACACACAGGCACCTAATGCACCAAAGTCACACAAACCACTCCCAATATCACAGAATCTCAAAATAACTCCGTATTAAAAATGTAAAGACATAAATTGAGGAACTCACCCGATTCTGACAATTCTACTTTTCTAGGTTTCGGTGCTGGTGAGGGAGATTCCCTTTTTTCAATACTTTTACGTTTGGGTGCTGAAAAGAACAAATAATCAGAATTCTGAGGAAGAGCCAGGAAAATATTGGGTATATATAGAGTAACTTATACAGTAGTGTTAATTGCCCTAGGAGCCTTCACAAAGCATATATGATTCACGCCCCCCCCCAAACACCATTCTGGTGCAGATCCAGATTCAACTCTAGGAAAGTCACTATCTTTCAGCCTAAACTACCGTATAGGAGTTGCTGGAAGGATGAAATGAGATAAAACTGCGAACAGTCCCAAGCCCCTAGGACAGGGCAGGTAAGACACTTAAATTTAAAAACAAGCCCCAAAACTTGTCAGATAAATCTTCGTTAGTGCTCCCTGTAAACAGAATCAGAGAGAGGGAGAGTGTATAAAATGCTCCAACCACATCCACTGTGCTGTAATTTGAAATCAGAACTTACATCTGAGGCCACCACCATTATAGACTAATCTACAATGATTGTATTTTTAAAAATCTTCTAATGGTGGCATTTTTAAACATAAGTTTGGCATAGTACAAGCAAATGAACTGCTACTTAGCCTTTGAAACAGTTACTAAACACTGCCAGCCTGCCACCAACGCTTCCACTGAACTCAATTCTCCAAAAGAAGCAACTGAGGTTGATCCCTGTGCTCAACCCACTCATGTAGGTAGCTGCCCAAGCAAAGGACATATTCCACAGAAGTGGTTTTCCCCCTTATATCTAGGAGCACCGAAGTGATGTCATGTGAAATAATGCTATTGGCTGCTACTGGTGTGCATGTCAAGTAGTCCTTACAGCAACAAAACCTAAATGTACTTGTCTAGCATGGTATCTACTCCAGCTCTCTTTTGAGCTACATGTGTGGCAATTGTATTGTGCTTAACGTACAGGTGTACCTGGCCAGCAATACATGAAGTTACTCCCTGCCTTTTCTGGCCGTCTAGCCTAGGGGACTGGTTTTGGGCTGGAGAAAACACAGATGCCCCCCTAACATTTTAGTATTTATTATCTCTCTCTCTCTCTCCACAACCTTTCCACTTTAGACAGGCAGGCGTCTAAGACACTCCACTCATTAGCTACTAAAGAGCTATACAAAGTCCCATACACACAATTAGAGCGGCTTGTAAAAAAAATAAATTTACTTCTCTGTACCTGAGGTTCTACTGGGAGAAACTGAGCCTCGGCCTTTTCTTGCACGGTTCGATTGCTGAGGTGTTGGAGATCGGCGGGGCTTTGGGGGTGGGGTTAGGGGTGGGGAGGGGCGGTGCCTTCGCCTAGGAGGACTTGCTGAAGGTGACAGTCTACGTGTCTTACGAGGAGGGCTGGAGACAACTCTCTTAGGTGGTTTCTTTGGTGGAGATCGGGAACGTGAAGAGGAGGAGGAGGAACTACTTCCTGACAAAGATGCTGACGATCGTCTCCTCCTGTAAAATTCAAGTTGACATCAAGTATTCTCTGACTAATCATAAGACACTGTAACCAATCTGCATTGTCCTGGTTTCTCAAAGCTCTTACTAGCTTCTACTACAATATTTCCACAAACAGTTGAATAGCACTTTCAATTTAACACATCCAGCAGACCTAACTTAGTAGTTAGTGATGGAAAAGGTTTCAAATGGTTTAGGAGTTGGGTGGTCTAGAAGTATTCTATTTAAAGGACTGAATTTAATGGACTCTTTCATTTAAGAAACTTGTCTCAAAAAAGCCCAATGCAAGGGAATTAAAAATTGTTCTTTCATGTTTGGAAAAGCCATCAGTATTGAGAGTTAAATCAGTCAGGTTTCTTTCAGATTACACTTTAAAGAAGGGCCTCTAGAATTCTGCGGCACAATTTGTGGTCAGTTCTGTTGCTATCATGTACCTGCTGACTCCACCTTTGGCTGCAGAATTCCTGAGAACCTGAAAAAAAAGAAACCCTACCCTGAGCAATTTAGTCTTTGGAAGTGATATCACAAAGCTAAACAACTATGCTTGTGTTAAATTTTCAAAAGTTTTTCTAAAGTCCAAGTGCTCAGTATCCAGTCACAAAATTTGCAAAGCAATATTCAAATGTCAGTTTGTCTGTGCACATAACTTTTTGCAACATAATGGCATCCTATGAAAAGAATAGCAATGAAGTGAGTGTATGTTAATTCTTTAGGAGCAATGCTTTCAAACGGTATTCTGTAGGAAACAGGGGCTCTTCCAAAAAGGCATTTGGGATGCTACTACACAACTTCCCTGGAATGTACATTGTCAGGTGTACCTGCTATTCATGCAGTGGTGACAGGGTCCAACAGGTCTGGTCAGTGCCCAACATAAATTATGTGCCCTAAAACATGTCCCAGAATCCTCTGCAAATGCACAGAATTCCATGAAAGAAAAACGGTGGACAAGTTACTGTGAAACAAGCTCCCCCATGTTTTAGGATGTTTAAGTACAGTCTGTGGAAAGCAAAGGCTTCTTAGGAGGGTCAACCTTATCAAGAAATGGTATAAAAGTAAATATATCTGTCCTATTTGAATCCTAAAACATTTTACTTTTGCAACTGACAACCCCTACACTGACTCTTTGAAAGTAGTCTCAAAAATAGTTCAGAAACAAATACACTTTCTAAGAGACCCCGGCCTGGTAGAACACTCTCTCACAAGAGACCAGGGCGCTGTGGGATTTGACATCTTTCCGCAGGGCCTGCAAGACGGAGCTGTTCTGCCAGACCTTTAGTCAGGGTTCAGTCTGATTCTTCTTTCTGTATAAGAACAAGCATTAAAGAGGCCTCCTAGCCCGCTCACAGGTCCTTTATATGACCAGTGGTAACAGTTGGCCCGGGAGAATATTAACCACTCTCAATTTTATCCGTGGACGGCCATCTGTCCAGATTTTAATTTGCTCTGAACTAATTTTAAGATGTATTTTAATTAATTGGTTGCCTGTTTTTATGTTCTTTGTGCACTGTGTTAGTTTGGTGATGTTAGCTGCCCTGAGTCCGGCTCCTGCCAGGGTTCAAATAAAAAATTATTATTATTATTATTATTATTATTATTATTATTATTATTATTATTATTATTATTACCACCATCATCATCATCGTGTCAACCTATGCTGAGCACTGGATATATTATTTAAAAAGACAAGCCATGGAGAATTGTAGAAATGACAGCATTCAGTTTCCCTTGATGCAACTTTCATGGTATTTTATTTTATTTATTTATCTCTTCCTACTGAGGAAGTCAGGATGTAGACAAAACAGTCTCTTATTTTTATTTAAGTCTCTTATTTCTCTGTATATCTTTCGTCCTGAACACCAAGAGGAAAGTATTTCATGACCAGTTTCAGACCAAATAGGAGACTGTTTCTGACTCTCATCTCCTTAGATTGAAGGGGGGGGGAATGAACTGAAGCTACTAAAATATTAGTACTGCTACATCCCTTAAATACAGGTGACTCTTGCTTCTAAATTAGAGACTCTTACCGTCTCACAGGAGATCTACTCCTTCTGTGTCTGGGTGGAGGTGGA
Organism: Podarcis bocagei; assembly: GCF_964188305.1. Classification (NCBI taxonomy): domain Eukaryota; kingdom Metazoa; phylum Chordata; class Lepidosauria; order Squamata; family Lacertidae; genus Podarcis; species Podarcis bocagei. Next base: position 29,273,269 of record NC_138132.1, read on the forward strand.
ATGCGTCTTGGCGGGGTTCTTCTCCGAGGAGATGGGCGTCGTCTTGGGCTAGGCCGCCTTCTTGGTGAGTAAGACCTATCAATTCATGAAAATTCAGATACTAAATTTCTTGATTTACAAGGCCAAAGCTTTGCCAACTCTCCAACTGAAGGGAGTTCCTTATCAGTGGAGCCACACTCACTTAGTATATTGCTGCTATAAAACTTGGAGCAGGACTGACCTTCTGTTTTGTCTCAGTGTAACAGGAAGATTGCAAACACCTGTGTAATTACCTGGCCACACACTGCCATTTAACCCTCTGGAAGCAGCACCCCTGCTGCTTTGTTGCTGCAGGAAAGCTGACAACAGATACCTGAATGCTCAATGGTGAGAAAGGGTCCTTCCTCAAAGCTAAGCATTCTACTGAGATGGTCATGGAGAATGCCTGTGCACTGCAGTACTGATGCAACAATATATAACAGTTTATTATTCCTAAGGTTAAAGTAGTATTTGGTGCAGTAAAGGAGCAGGAGCTCTTCACATCTATGTCAGTCAAAATGTCTTTCTCTGGAAGCACCCATCATGCCCTGGAAAGTCTCAGTACACAGGCCACAGAAGACCAATCGAGAGCTGAAGGAGACCAGTGTGTGTAAGCAGCAAAGCAATTGCTCTCTATGTCCTGTACTAGCCCTGCATGGATAACTATTAAGTCCTAATTCATATTTACAAGAGTGGGGGCTGTTTTGACATGGTGTGATCACAGGCTGTTCCCATGACCACACACATGAAGAAACAACATGGAATGTTCCAAACTGTAAGAAATGATAAGAGGACAATGAGGAGGAGGAATGCTTTACCATTTTTTCATCCGAACTGGATGAGGTAGATGTGACTTAAAAAGAACACATATGCTGCCCAGCAGGGCAAAAACACCTTCCAACCCTCTAACCTGGATCGTGATCTATGACGCCTTCTTGGTCTTGAATGAGATGCAGACCGTGAGCGAGATTTTGACCTTGACTTGGATCGAGAAGGAGTCCTTTGACGATTCTTTTCCTTTTCCTTCTCCCTTTCCTTCTTTGAAATTCTTTCTGGAGATGGCTCCTTGGTATCTGGCACAGGCTCAATTTTGGGGACTTTCAAAATATCACTGTTGAAATACATTTTGAAGATTAAACCAGAGATTACAATTGGAGGGGGGGGGGACTTTAGATAATTTAAGGGTGCAATCTGCAACACTTAACAGACACATGGCAGGTAATTCTAGAAGACACCCTTTCTGTTAGCTAAGAATTCTGAACCAAAACAGTATGTCCAGTGCTCTATGAAGAAGAGATTTGTTTAAGGCACTTGCACGCCAAAAGCATCAACTCCCGATTGGTAGATTATGCCTCAGACAAAGCTCCTGGCACCTTCCATTCCCATGTTCAATCTTACATTTTCACATTTCTGCAGTATTGTTAGGTTATGTTCAACATGTATTCAAAAAGTAATGAAAGCAAGCCAGAATGATGAACAAATAACTAAATAAAATTGGTGTAGAATTACAGCTTTCTGAATTATATTCACTACTCCGCATGACATCGAATATCACGTTTCAGAGTAATATGAGAACAAAACTAGAAAGGAAAACTTCTCAACAAGTAGATATACCTAGTAGATGTGGCCTCCTGGATCAATGTTTCTTTTATTTTGATTGAAGGTTCTGGCTCAGGAGTCTCTTCTTTCTTTTCTGGTGCAGGAGTAACACTACGACTCTTTGTTTTATGGTGTGGGGATCGGGAATGGCTGTGTTTTCTCTCTTTCCTGATAGGGGATGAGCGTCTTCTAGGGGAAGGAGACCTTGATTTGCGCCTAGGACAAAGTCAATTTATATTCAAGTTTCTTGTGGAATTTGAAAAATATATTAATATCCAATCCAACTATCCTTCTCACTCTTGCTACCTGCTTATAATTTAACTTTGCACACATTATAGCTCTAGCAAAAAGATCCTGAAGATCTCAGCTTAATATTGGGAGTTTGCATAGATGATACATGGGCCATGGACACAAATGTAGGTTCAAATGTACACCTTGTAGCACTGTTAACTGGGAAAAATAAAATGCTTTTGCCAGAGCATTTAGACTTCAAATACTAAAAGATTCCCAAGCAAATTTAACAAATAGAGCTGCTCTACCAAGCAAATTTAACAAATAGAGCTGCTTCATTTGGAAAATAACAACACACACACATTTAAGTAATACCTTCTAGGACTTCGGGATCTGTCCCTCTTTTCTCTATTTTCTTTATCTTCCTTGTCTCTCTTATCCTTGTCTTCATCTTGTTTCTTCATGGAAGCCAATTTTTCCTGTTCAATCTGAAATAAACATTAATGTGCCCTTAATTCAGAAGCATGGGCTGAGAAGAAAATGTTGAATCCACTGAAAGAATAAACACCATACACATCGATATAGAGTGTTCTTTATATAGTGTGTTCTGAATGCTTCAAATGCATTATCTTGTCTTTACAACCACCCAATAAGGTAACCAAATATTTTCCTCAAAATGCAGAAGCAAAGTGGCTTGTCTAAAGTCATCTGGTGAGGTCAAAGCAAAAACAAACAAACAAACAAAAAACTGGTCTGGAGACTCGTGAATTCATTGTTCTATGAATAAGCCGCTATGCTACTTTAGCTCAGGTACATTTACATCAAGAATAACACAGAGCTGAACAAATGCATTCAAACCAGGAGGCTCAAAGAGGAAAACCACTAAGACAAATTACACAATGACATGAACATTAGCAGAGAGTGAAGTGTCTCTGCCACTCAGTAGATTACTGGAAGCCATAGTTAAAACTAGCTGGTTAGGCATGGTAAGTGGATAGGTGCTAACTTTGAAACCCCACGTCAACCATAAAATCTCATAATGCTAAACTGAATTAGTACCGTATTTTTCGTCCCATAGGACGCTCTGTCCCATAGGACACACCTAGTTTTTTCGGGGGGGGGGGAGGAAAAAATTTTTTCCTTTATTTCCCCCCCAAAAGCAGGTCGGGGAAACCGAACCAGGTCGAGGAACAGCGGGATGGCGGCGCTGCGCCTCCCTGCTGTCCCCCAAGCTTGTGGGGCTGGCCCATGTCTGCCCGGCGCGAGGGGCGCTCTGCTTCAGGACACCCCGCCCGCCGGGCAGCAGGCTGCTATCCGCAGCGTGGGGAGCCCTGCGGGGAACTCCTGCAAGGTTCCCCACGCTGCGGATGTCTGCCGGGCGCGGGGGGCGCTCTGCTTCAGGGCGCCCCTCGCGCTGGGCAGCAGGCTGCTATCCGCAGCGTGGGGAGCCTTGCGGAGAAATCCTGCAAGGCTCCCCACGCTGCGGATGTCTGCCGGGTGCGGGGGCGCTCTGCTTCAGGGCGCCCCTCGCGCTGGGCGGCAGGCTGCTATCCGCAGCCTAGACATCCCTGCGGGACCTCCCGCAGGGCTGCCTAGGCTGCGGATGTGTTCCTGAAGCCTGGAGAGCGAGAGGGGTTGGTGCGCACCGACCCCTCTAGCTCTCCAAGCTTCAGCAAAAGCCTGCATTCGCCCCATAGGACGCACCCAGATTTCCCATTCATTTTTGGAGGGGAAAAAGTGCGTCCTATAGGGCGAAAAATATGGTATATCAAATATTAAAATCATTTGTATAAGACCAACTTCTGGTGTACTTTATTTCTAGAGTCACCTGATAATTAATATGCTGCTACTATGATGTAAAACATTTAAAGCACTAACAGGATAGAATAGACTGCACACACTTTGTTCTGCGTTTGGGGAAAACAGCTGACAATGGTAGGACAGTGGAAGGACAAATTATTTACAATCAAGATCAGACACTGTAAAACGCTGATTTATTATTCCAAACACTTGGGGTAGCAGAACTTGAGCTTTTAATGCCTTCAGAAAACTGAAGATAGATATAATGTGATGAGCCATGCCACACTATGAACCTGAGAAGGGTGTTTGCCATTGTTGCTCTTTCTAAATAGTTAAATACCATGCAATTCTGGGAGCTAAAAAATAAGTGCCTTGAGTGCAGAAACTCAAAAAGGAGTCATTCTTCAGAGTAGAAGTGAGCACGACACCAAGTCCACAACTTTCACCGGGGTTATGTTCTGGGCATCACACCTAAATCCAAAGTCATGTCTAGTCAAAACACAATGGGTTCAATGATTCAAATACATTTTCCTCAGAACCCCGCCCCATTTTTATTATGATTTGCCATGCACATAAAGCTGACTGCACACAAGTTAAATGTGCATAGGTTGTGGGCTTACTGTACACAGCAGATGATTTGACCACCTTTCTGCCGGGAACACCAATTATGTGTACAAATCAATACCATGTTCACATTTCCACACGTGATCTTTCGTACTCACATCTTTAATAAAACAAACACTCACAAGAACTCATCTTTCTGTAAAAGGAAATAACTGTTCACCATGTAACAGAGTTGGTGAACTGAACAGTTTTAAACTTGTACTAATTATTGTATTAATATTACACTTAGGCTGCAATACTAACCCAGCTTACCTGGGAGTAAGCCCAACTAAATTCAAAAGAACTTACTTATGAGTAGTTATCGTTAGGGCTCTCACTCTTAATATCTAGAGTTAACACAGTTTCTGTTCAATTCCTGTTTTTGTTCAAGCCCTGCTTTTGATTTAGAAAATTCTCAATTTACGTAAGATGCTCTGTGGTTTGTCCAGAGACATTTTACAAGTTCATATTTGAATAGGGATTTGAACCCATCAACTAGCATTGCTGAAATTTACCTGTCTCTGTTTTATTTCTTCTTTCTTCAGCTCCAGGAAAGCAGATGGAATACCAGCAATGTTTTCTTGTGCACTTAACAGTAGTGGCCACAGTTCTCCCATGAACTCTCTAGCATTTTTCCCATTCAAGAACCCAGTCAGGTTGATTTGCATCATTTTGGAATCTGGATTCTGCAAAGAGATGTGACAGGAAGAAATACAGGTTATTTGAAAAAACCAAACTCAGATAAGTCATTTTAATTTTCACAATCTTCTACCATGGGGCTACAATATATTAAACTCATTACTAGTTTTTAAAACTTGCCCTAAAAGTTGCTCAGTAACATAGCCCTAACAGTTTACCAATTTTCTCTCGTCATACCATTTACATTCAAAATGGCCTGTTAATCCTTTGTGGATTTCATACGCATTTTGGTCTCTGCAGCCGCTACAGCTGTGGGGCATGAATTTAGTATAGCAGCATCATAATAGTTAATATAAGTTTCTTTGTAGTTAACTTTCTAAACATCCTTCCCCAATAGACTTTGGTACTGCTGCTTGAAAATCTTTTGTTTTGGTTTTGTTTACTGTGATCCGTACAATGGACAGAAGCTGTACATTTATTTAACATTACAGAATCATCATCTACAATAACCCTGCTGTGTCCTGCTGTGAAAACTGAACAAAAGTTTATGCATGCATTCTCTTACTTTCATCAGCAAACTAGACTAAGCCTTCACTGACACGTTTATGGAATGAAAGCTGCCATATCTGGTTTTTATGACATTTATGCAATGCCCACAAAGGATTAAGAGGTCAAGTTTGGCTCACAGTATAAGTGGGCACTTTATTTCTAACATTGTTGGTCAAAGCAACAAGGTCCATATAACAAGCACAGCTCAACAGCACAAAGCAAGTACAGATTCCAGGTGTCTTCAGTTTCTTCTTGGAACTTTGGGGGGTTTGGAATCGCCAAGTCCCCTGTAGAGAAAGATGTTCCCTTGGCTTGCTTCCGACTCCCTACTGCAACTCAACCACCTTGAGTTTAATGTTATATCATTTATCTAAATTGCAAAAGACGAACAAGCAATAATGAGTACACAACCACAAAAAGGAAAAAAAATTGTTTTTTTTTAAATTCTAAAGTTTAAATCATGCTTTGTACAAAGGGGAACTAAAACTGAATATCTAGGTTTTATTACACTAATACATGTTAGCAAGCTACTTCCCATTATACATTCTTACTTTATTTAGCTGATCCCTTAAATTTTCCTCCCCAGTTACGATTTCTATGCAAGTACATAAACGATTCCAAATATGGCTGTTTTAACAAATAAAATCTTACATTCAAAATACACCATGACCTTTTTTTAAAACAGCAATACCTTTCTCAGTTGAAATGTCAACTGTTCAGTCAAATCATAAAGATGAATTCTTTGGAAGAAAGATTGAGCATAATGTATATTAGCACAAGAGCATTTCTGCCACTAGTTCAGAGAAAATACTGTCCTGACTCTTGGGATGCCGTGGCAGATTGCTTAAGAAAAAAGACTGCGTTTATCATGAACTCAGTTTCATTTTTGAAGTTCATGTCACACAACTGGTAACTGTTTAGCTGTATTCCAGTGGTGCAATTCAGTTCCATTAACTTAAGATGGGTGTCTTGCCACTAATTTCAGTGGAAGGTGGCTTACACTTATAAGGTTTTGTCTTTAGCAACCTGAAGCATATTTTCCCTGTAATTAATATATCACCCCTCCATCCCTACTGAACACAGCCATAGTTCTATACAGAGTAGGTCTCCACTGAACGCCTCTTACCAATTTAGAACTGCACCTTATGCTTTACATTTAATCTGATCTAATTCACAACAATTTCAAGAGCAGTGTAAAGCTTTGCCCAATGGCTTTCTGCTGGATGCTTTGTCAGTCTTTGGTTCGGCCACTTTACACAACTCACCTCCAAACACACACTGCATCATCAAGGGAGTTGGTCAGAGCGACATTGGACACTCACTCTGCTGTGACCTAATAAGGTGATGGTGCTATACTTCAGACGCAAGGAATAACTTCCATTTTGGTTCAGGCCTTTTAAATCATAAATCACATCATCATTAGAAAATTGCTGTCAAAGTAGCTTAACACGTAACAGCAAAATCAACACAGTAAGTCTGATTTTTCACCTGAGTAGTTTTGCAAACTATGCACCTTCACTAAAACTGTCAACCTTAACAAAATGTTTTACAAGTTGAATTTATTCACAATATACATTGTAACAAAACCCCTCCTAATTCCATCAACTGTTTTTGATAGAAAAAATTCAGTTTTGGCAGAATAATAATGCAATACATTTACAAATGTGTAAATACAACCACAGCAAAATCATTACCTTCACTTCCAACTGGTTGAATATAAATTCAATTACTACATCATCTTCAAATCCAAGGATTTCCGTTACTCTTTTTGTTATCCATGGCTTGATTACTTCCAGGTTTACTTTGCTCATGTCCACCTACATTGATCAACCAAAAACATGAATTATATTTAATGCTAACATTTCTTTTGTTCAGTCACTTAAGACTTCTGGTCTCCAACTAGCAGTCAAATACCACAAGTTTTTCATGCCATAGCAATGCACACAAGCACAGCAAGCAATAGCAGTGCTTGCACACATTAGTTTTCTAGTTTATCAGTAGAAGGTATTAGCTTGATACTTCATTGAAACAGAGCATTCTCTATCACTTTAAAGTATCACTGAAGCACCACCATATGGTCAACCATATGCCTGAATTCAAGCTGCTGATGCAAAGGAAGAATCAGGAGTGCACTTAAAGAGTGTGTTCCTGATGCTTCTTCATTTTAGTTTTGCCGTGACATTTCTTGTGCCTCGTGCCACTTAGAACATCAGGTGTGGGACAAGTGGACACGGACTGCCCAAAACGGCTTGGGCCCACTAGTGATCTAACAAAGCTAGTGGCAGCCCCCGTTTTCCTGAGAAAACATGATTTAAAGACTGCAGCTGAAATGGTTTATTCAACAGCGAATTTGTCTTTGGACTCCAGGCATGAAACTATTCAGAGTTCTTTGCAATGGGGTGGAAGCCTTGACTGAAAAATGACACAACTTCGTGTTTGTATCCCAACATAACTTCTCCATTAGCTTTAAAAACTTATTCTATTTAAAGTGCAAGACAACAAGTTATTCTTAATGCTCTATTAGCTTTAGCTCAGTTAGTTAAATTCAAAAAGCATCTTCTGTATTTATTAAGGTTTTGGTTTTTTTTAATTCCATATCACTCTCCAAATACAACAAACTGAACATACTTTCTTTTCTAGACATTCTGCAAATTTCAGTTGCTTTAGTAGCTTCTTCTGTTTGTTGCTGAAGCGGTTGTCCTGTTCTGCGCTAGTTCCCTGCAAGAATAAAACAACTGAGTAAATTTTAAATACAGTTAACTAATTTAATAAAATACAGTTAACTAATTTAACTAATCAAAGATATTTCTCGATGCTAACTTATTGAGGGCCACAGGTTTCTCATCTTTGCTGTAAGATTTATTACCATCCACGACTCAATTCTCAACAGCAGAAGAATGGCATTAAACCTTAAAATGCCCCAACAATTCTACAATCTCCACATGCAATCCTACATGCCACAAACTTTAGAAAACTGTATAGCTGCCAAGCAATCTCTCAAATAATTTCCAGCCAACATTAGAAAGCAACTTAAAAATATTTCACATCACTAGCTTTTAAAATATCTAAAGACTATAAATAGGATTTGACAGGTGAGCTATCAAGTAATGGGGATTCAAGCTTCATATGAATTACTCAGAATGTTAACATCATTCAATGCTGATATTTTATATATAGAAAATGGAAGCAGCAGCAGGAGATGGGAGAGTTTGCCACATTCCTAATAAAAGAGAAACCTGTTAATGGACTAATTCAGAAACCTGTTAATGGACCAATTCACTATGACAGAAAGCTGACCAAAAAGAGAAATCCCATTATCACTGGGCCTGATCTTTCTTGCACCATATGTTCTGACAGTAGCCATGTCCTATTGGGATCACATACACCCTTTAAAGTGTACAACGATACAGGGGGAAATCCAGTATTATTCTTAGTTTTAGTACATGTCCACTGGTTTCAATGGGTCTCTTCACTCATGGTTCGTTTCAAAATGCCTTGTTAAACATTAGAAAATAGATTTTACTGATATCACATTTTAAAAAAAGAATTGGCACTGGGTACTTTTCCATTCATTATAATAGGATCCCTTAGTAAGTAAAATGCAATAAAAAAACAACCTGAAGGGGATGAGGAAAGAGATGAAAAACCACAATACAACTGACCACATGCTAACAGGTATGTACATGGAGTATGAAGCGGTTCAGCCTTTACAAATATTTCCAATAACTGCTATGATTTACAGCAACCCCAATGGTTTGGTGGGTGGGAGGGTTAAAAACTGAGTTTTGTATCCAATGTTAGGACATACTCAGAACCATTTAAATTAATGGAAATCTTAGGTCAGTTAATTTCAATGAATCTACACTCAGCAAAACTTGGCTGGTTACAAACCACAGTCCAATTATTTTGCAGACCACAGAAGCTAACAATACTTGCATGCATGCCTTTAAAAGCTATATGCAGAACAGGTAACTGTTGAAAAACTCTAATTCAGAGAGTAGATGTTTTATTACAATGTGGTTAGATAACATAAAAGCTGGCTGCTTATTATTCCCTCTTGGAACAGAGCCACTACTATTACCAGGTGCTCTGGTATGTTGCTCTATGATTAGCAAAACGTATCTCAGACTAGGACATAAGGATTAATCGTTTACCAGTGACCATCTAGGTACCATGCAAATATTTTGTGCAATGCTAGGAGGTGTAGCCATCATCAAAAGAGTGCTTCGACCTTCCTTTTAACATTCTGGGCTTGCTTGAATTGCCAAACACAACAGGTCATAGCATCCTGTCCAATCAGAAGATCAATTACAGCAGCAGAAAAATCCAAGGATAAAAAAAGATACTGGGCACAACACCAAGTAGATATGGTTCCCAAAATTTCAAGGAAGCTCTTTATCAAACAAAATATTTAATCTTAATGAAACATGATAGGAAAAGCTTACAGAAGCTGGATTGGCGAGGAAGCTTTTCATTCACAAAATATGCTCAAAAACATGTCACCTTCTGGGACTTTTTGGAATGTGTTTTCCATTTAAAAAGGAATTTTGTGCCTGCTCAAAGACTTTACAGATACAAGGTGTACTGTTCACATAAGTTATTTTTTAGAACTTAATGGGCACCCCAGCCCTAAGTGTTCCTAAGTTTCTACCACTATCATGCTTTCTTTAGAAAGCAAGAGCTATTTTCCTGATTCCTTGTGATATGATTTCCACTTTTTGTTAACCAAAAGTCTGGAACTCTATGTGTGGAGTTTCTTTTCAAAGGAAAAGGTATTCTAAAAAGCCCAGGGTGAAATGTTCCCAAGCATATTCACAATTCCTTTATTTTATGAATGAAATACTCTCTCACTAGTCCAGATACTGTGTAAATATATTTATTTATCTATTTCATAGGAGAGGCTATATTTTATGACTTATTTGTGAGGGAAAACACTGGATGCAGCTGCAGGGCAATAGTTACCTGGCAACAAGGTCCATGCATATGTGACTCCTGTAGAACTTGAAAGTAACCACTATCAAATGACCCCATGATGCACTAAAAGACCGACTGCCACTTACACAACAAGAACACTGTTATGTAATACTGTATTTGATTATGGCCAAAGAATCAGTGGTCAAGTATGACAATATTTGATCAGACAACTGACTGACTCCTCAAACCTAGCACCAGAATGCCTTTAACACCTCAAAAAGTAGAACAAAAAAGTTTACTAGTAGAGACCAAGATTCCCTCCCCCAACACCATCTAAGGGCCGTGTAAGAATATCACAAAGTCCAAAGAAAGTCAGTGAATAGTGTCGGCCTAGGGACTGGGAATCTGGGAAAAAAATCCAACTCAGCCATAAAATTCACTGGCTGACATCTCTCAGCCTAAGCTGAGCTCACAGGGTTGTTGTCAGGATAAATGAACAGAGCAACACATGCCACATTGAACTCTGTGAAATATAGGCAAGATATAAATAAAATAATCATTATGATGATGTAGTATCAGAGCCTCTATAATGTACTGTAGAATGTATACAACAGTACCTTAGGGTCATTTTTTACTCTAGTTTACCAAGCTAGAGAGCAGGCATCAGTGCAGTTTGTCCACAAACTCATGCTGCCTTTACTACAGGTTGGTCACCTAACATTATGTAACAGGACTGCTGTTATACCCTAAGGCTAATGTTTTCAAGTTTCTGGGGACTTTTATAAAATTTCTTCATTTTTTTGGAAATGTTTATATACTGCTTTTCATCATATCAGATTTCAGGGTAGTGAGCCTTCAGGTGGTTGGAATTTTTCTATAATAAGATGAGTCACTACTGATATATTCCTGAAATTCAACTGCATGGAAGTGGCTTCACATTCAAAGGCTCTACTGCAATCAACCTGATATTGGAAGACTCTCCACAAATCTGAAAACAACTGATTTGGGTGCTTATTACACAAACCTTCCACTGCTCACCAAAAAGACAAACTAAAGCAAAAAAGTTTACCCCACACATTTGTATACTTGTGTTTTGTCTGTTCTCTTGCAACACAGGAATAACAGAAAAGGAACTCATCTGCTGCTGCATAGTGGAATTATCACTTGGATTTTAAGAAATGGACTTGCATTTTGGTCCCGAATCAAGATTAGGGATTTCCTCAGACTAAATATGTTAAAGTAGTGTTTTGTTACTACCAAAGTACCGTGCTTGTGTCTCTTAACTGAGTTCTGCACAGGACATTCATAGATATCCCTTTCACTTCACATAATTTTTGGCCCTATTTCCACCATCCTCATTTAGCTGCACGGTATTTCAATAAGCTTGTGAAAATTAGGTATGCAGATGTACATGTGTGTACAAGAAGCATCTACTCCTAGAAGAATTAGCAGATACTACAGAGCAGGGATTTAGATTCAAGGAGGTAGCCATGTTGGTCTGACACAGTCAAAATTTATAAAAAAATTGTCCAGCAGCACCTTAGAGACCAACTAAGTTTGTTCTTGGTATAAGCTTTTGTGTGCATGCACACTTCTTCAGATCTGAAGAATGTACACGAAAGCTTATACCAAGAACAAACTCGGTCTCTAAGGTGCTACTGGACAATTTTTTATGTATTTCGAGAGCAGGGATGAGGAACTTGTGGCCCTACAAATGTTATCAGACTGTAACTCCCATCAACCTCTGCCAGCATGGTCAATAGTCAAAAACGGTGGGAGCTGGAATCCAGCAACATCTGGAAAGCCGCTTGTTCTGCACCGCTAGTCCAGAGCAAAAAATGTACACATTCGTATCCTGTACTTAAATGTATGCAATGGTTTCCATATCTATCTTAACTCTTCCTATTTATGAGTCTAACAAGTTCTATCTAGTCCAAAAAAATAAAAAGTGCATAAAAAGCCCTCCAAAATCGACCGAACAAAAGCAAGGTGGGCTTTTGGGGGGGGGGAGGAAGGAGATGAGGGAGGTAAACGAGGGAATAGGCTGGATATTGAGGCTTCAGAAACGTATTGACCAACCGTGTGTATCAGAATGAAAGGGACGATTCGTCCTCAAAGCTATTAATGGAGGAAGGGACGATTATTAACACCACCGAGAATTAAACCTAAGGGTGCAGGTTTAGGGTGCATGTGGGTTGAGTTAATTTAAAAGGTGCGGGGAGGCCCAGGCGCCTCGGGGCCCTTCGCTTCCTCCTTCCTGTGGGCGGGCGACGGCTTCGAGGCAGCGGAGACAAAAAGGAAAACCCACGAGAAGAACGACGGCTTCGGGGGCGGATGAGGAGGAATAAAGAGGCAGACGGAATGGACAAAAAGGGGGGCCCAGCGCGTGAGGAGGAAGAATCCCCCCTCCGTTCACCCCCCCCCCACCTTCGCGTTTCTGCCTCGCGCTGGAAAGGAGCCGCGCGCCGCCGCCATTTTCTCCGCCTCGGCTCCACACACGGGGAGGGGAAGAGAAAGGGCCGGCCTGGCTCGCGTCAGGCGGGGGTCCGGGGACGGAGGGCACGGGCGACCCCCTACGCCGCCCTCCCTCCAGCCGCCGCCTCTTCCCCGTCCCTCCCGCCGCCGTTGCTTTTCACCCCGGCCTCAGCACTTACGCGGAAGAATCCCGCGTCCATCTTGACTCCTCCTGCCTGGCCGCAGAGAGCGCTGCTCCGTCTCCCGACATGCACCGCGCGGCAGAAGCGCGAGAGCCCGTCCTTCTCCGCTGCCCCCTCGCCCCCACCTCCTCTGGCTTAGTGACTCATCCTCCTTGCCGTCGCCGATCTCGTCACTTCGCGCGGGAATCAGGGGAGGGAAAGCGGCGGGCGGAGTCCCGTGACACCTTCGGGAAAAAAGAGGCGGGTCCGAGGGAGGGGAAAGCGAGGGAAAAAGAGAGAGACGGGCAGCTCAGCCAACGATCACCTCTCGTTTTAACCGGCATACCCAATCGTAGGGAGGGGAGAGGGTGGCGTCGTTGCAGTTCAGCCAATCAAGCGCTTCTGCTTGAAGGGGCGGAGGAAGGTTGCCGCGGTCAGAAGAGGGCGCTGCGGAGCGTCGTGACTCCTGCGTGTTTGCAGCTACGTTTTGCGAGAGGCTGCGGCCTTGCGCTCGCTTAGCATGAATGCGCGGGTGTCGTCGAGCGCACGTCCTGCTTGAGCTAGGGTTGCCCAGGTGTAGCCCTCGCGCACCGTTTAGTTCCACATCCCTTCACCCAAGGTATTTCGTAAGGGTGATGTTCACAGGTACGCGTGTCTTGATAGAGAAGAGGATGTAACTCTTACGCTTTCAAAATAAGTTGTTTAAAACACTCTTTTCAATATTGTGTTTCCATGTCGTGACCTGCCTTAAGGGTGAAGGGAGCAAGGAGCCTTTTTTTACAGATAAGGGCCACATTCCCTTCTAGGAAACCTTCCATGGGCCACATGCCAGTGGTGGGCGAGACAAAAGTGTAGAGCTGCGAGACGGTGAACTACAGTTCCCAGGGTTCTGTGGCGGAAGCCCGGACTGTTCACGCATTGGTATAAATGTGATTTAAACATTGTTTGCCCCCTCCCAACCCTATAAATCGATAAATGGGATATTTATTATTTATTTGGGATATGAAGGGAAAACGCAAGCTGCAGAGGAATTCCTGGGCCTTAAGAAACAATACAGGGCCATTGACGGTCCTCTCCACCCCCCCCCCCGAGGTGTGAACAGAGGCAGGAGATTTGGGAGACAATGGCAGAGGTTGGGGTCATGGTGTGAAAGGAAAATGTTCCCGTTTACTTGAAGCTAGGAGATAGCTGAAAAAAGCTATCTTGGCTGGCTGGCTGTCTTGCTGAAGGCAGACAGGGGGAGATGCCTTAAAAGCCAGTGCCACACTGCTTTGGGGAACAAAACCCTCTTGAAATGACTGTGCTGCAAGATCTGGATTCAGGTTGTGATAGGAATTTTATGGTCTTAGATATATGGTAATGTTCATAACTGCACATACATAGATCAACACAGGAAGACCATCCTGGAACCATTTTGATTCCTAAACTGACCAAATGCTTTCTCTGCAAGGTTAACCTAGAAAAGCCTCCCCATTGTCTCAAGGATATGTCTGTTTGAATAAGGTGTGAGCCTGTGACCTGGCCCAGGAAATAAGTATTTTACCACTACAAAAGAATGGCCAGGCACCCCAGAAATCCAATCAAGCAACTTGCCAGACAGGAGATAAACAAGGACAAGAGAAAAACAACATTTAAATTTCTGTGATGTAGGTGGGATGTATCTGAGGGGTGGTCTTAGGTTACACCCCTTCTGTGATGTATGCATAATGTTTCTGGGGGTGGTCCTGATCTAGAGAAGGGGAATTTCAAAAGTCTTTATAAGGCCTTGCAGGCCATTGTTCTGGGTCCTCTTCCTCTCCTGCGTGTGAGGGGAGTACCCTGTTGCAACAGATCAATAAAGATCAAGCTTACTAGCTGCTTTGCTTCTCAATATTCTCTGGTTGGCCTCTGTTATTTTCTCCTACCAATAGGGAACCTATGTAAGGACTCTATATGGGCTCTTGGATACCCCATAAGGGAAAAGGGCATATTTTTATTTACAACAAGGTGAATAATATGTGAATAAATCATATTTCTTAAACGTACAACAGCCTCCATTGCGTCTTCAGTTCTACCAAGGAGCACAGACTCTGGTTGAGGGCCAAGACCCCTGGAATTCCATGCATGGCTTGGTAGGGATTGGAGTGGCCTGTAGCAGTATGATCTACAAGGAGGTATGAATAATAAAGAAATGAAACATTGATTTGTAAATTTCCACAAGAGGGAGCTGTATAGTTGAGTGTATGTTTCCGGGGGGGGGGGCAGTGCCTGCCAGCCAGCTGATGGGAGTTGCAGTCCAAAACATCTGGAGGGTGCTGGGGTGCTGCTGGTGACAACTGCTCTACACTTGGACACCCCTGGTATCTTGGTGCTTTTGTAAGGAATACCCTGTTGGAAAGGTGAAGGGTGCTATCAGTTTCAGAAGTTGTGCATGAGAGAGATTGCACACTTCCCTCTGGGTATTGCCAGTAGTCTGGTGATTTCATATGTCAACAATAAAACCTTGAATGGGGCTTAGTAGTGTGATAGGAATTTTGAGGTCTTAGATATATGTTAAATGTTCATAAGTGTACCAACCAAGCACGTACATAGATCAGCACAGGAAGACCGACCTGGAACCATTTTTGATTCCCAAACTGTCCCAAACTGACCAAATGTTTTCTCTGCAAGGTCAAAGGAAAATGGAAAAGCCTCCCCATTGTCTTTTCCATCAAAAATCCTGTCTTAAGGGTATGTCTGTGTTTGAATAGGGTGAGCCTGCGACCTGACTCAGGAACTAATTACAGTGGTACCTCTAGATGTGAACGGGTTCCGTTCCGGAGCCCCGTTCGCATCTAGAAGCAAATGTAACCAGCGACGGCATGTCTGTGCACACGCGTGTCGCTTTTTGCCGCTTCTGCGCATGCACGTGATGTCATTTTGAGCGTCTGCGCGTGCACAAGCGGCAAAACCCGGAAGTAACACACTCCGTTACTTCCGGGTTGCTGTGGATCGCAACTCGAACAAGCTCATCCCGAAGCACATTCAACCCAAGGTATGACTGTATTTATCATTACAAAAGACTGACCAGGCTCCCCAGGGTATCCAATCAAGTAACCTGCCAGACAGGAGATAAACAACGACATGAGAAAAACATTCACATTTCTGTTTTAGACCGCCTTTTCTGTGATGTAGGTATGATGTATCTGGGGTGGTGGTCTTGAGCTACACCCCTTCTGTGATGTATGTATGATGTTTCTGGGGGTGGTCTTGATCTACAGGATGGCAATTTCAAAATGTCTATATAAGGCCTTGTGCACCATTGTTCTGGGTTCCTCCTTTCCTGTGTGTGAGGGGAGCACCCTGTTGCAATATATCAATAAAGATCAAGCTTACTATCTGCTTTGCTTCTCAATATTCTCTGGTTGGCCTCTGTTATTTTCTCCTATCAATAGAGAACCTATGTAAGGACTCTATATGGGCTCTTAGATACCCCATAAGGGAAAAAGGACAGAGATTTTGTTTGCAACAGTAGCTAACAAGCAGCAAGCGCAAGTTCATTCAGCACAGGTGCAGCATGCACATACCTGGGGGTCCCTTGCTGCTGTGTTCCGCGAAGCTTCTGAAACAAGTGCAAGGGCAGCCCATATTGCACTAGTTTAACCATGAATGAGGCTACCAGTGCATGAGCTCAACAGAGGCTCTTTCTCAGGGCTTTGCTTGAGCCTTAAGAAACTCAGGTCATAGTCCTATAACTATGCATAAAGTGGGCATGTGATAATTCATATGTATAGGATACAAATCTGAGCCAATTTTAAGGGAAACCTGCCCTGTAAGCAAAGCGAACGTTTTTAGAGAGAAGGTAAAGAGGAGGAGATGCAAGGTTTCAGCCACCCACTAAGAATGAAGTGTGGCAGATGGCTACCTGGGGAAGAGCCTTCTTAGAAGTTTCACCCCATTTATGAAATGTTCTCCCCAAGGAGGCTCTTCGGATGCTTTGGTGCTATTCCCTTTAAAATAAAAAATAAAATCCTCAGACTTTTAAATTGCTGGATTCACCCTGATGGTTTTACACCGTTGGTTTAGATTTGTGCTTTCATTCTTCTCTTGCCTTTTGATTATTTGCAAACCCCACTGGGAACTTTATTCAAAGGACAAGGTAGACATCTTTATAACAGGGCATGTTGTTGGCTGCTGCCAGTCCAGCCAGTGGGTCTGGGATGATGGATGTTGTAGCCTGAGAACATCCAGTGGGGCACTGGTTCCCTACAATTGCATAATAATAATTACAAAAACTATGCCCTGATTGAAAATTGGCAGGGCCACTGGGGGCCAGATGTTGCTTGCGGCCTCACATCCGGCCCTCCTTTTAACACATGAGCCGAGGACACAGGAGTTCATACAAGAGCAACAATGCTGCTACTGTGCAAATGTACGCCGTGGGCCTGGTGAACTTTTTTGGTCTGATTATGACACACCCACTTCAGCAATACTAAACTCACGTGCTTACTGCCAACATATTCTCCAGCCTCGATGTCTATGTAGAAAAAGGGATTTGTCACAAGACTTCTCTTCAAAACTGACAATAACCGTTGATGGGCAACCATTGTGAAACTTGCAATTCAGTGTGAAGAGCTGGTCTGTGCACATTCCAGCCATCCACTCACACTGTACACAGAGCACAACCTGGAACCTTGCATGGACTTGGCTTCCAGCCAACATGCCTAAACTACAAACTTGGTTTACACAGCCTTGCTTCTCTTGCTCCTCAGCAAGAATCCCTGGTGTTGCCTTTCCTTACTAGAAATCGACAAATCTGTCAAGTAGGCTTTAGAATCTTAAGTTCAGTTCTTCACACTGCTATATCGGTTTGCTTTTGTTTTTATGTCCACATGAAAATTCCTCAGCATTTTAGGCACGTTGCTCCTAATACATTTTTGCAAGCACTTTCCTCTGTCTCTAAGCTGATAGAGCTACTGTTCCATCTCTACTACGGCCTGGTAGCATGGAAGCTAAAATATATCTGGATTTTTTTTTCTTTTGCCATAAATCTTTGAGTGTGAGGATGTGGGTTACTTCCATGTACCTCCATGCTGCTTTTGAAGCTCATCTATCTCATAGCTTGCTTTTCGTTTCATATGAAGAAGAAGAGGAGGAGTTTGGATTTTATATCCCGCCTTTCACTCCCCTTCAGGAGCCTCAAAGCGGCTAACATTCTCCTTTCCCTTCCTCCCCCACAACAAACACTCCTGTGAGGTGAGTGGGGCTGAGAGACTTCAGAGAAGTGTGACTAGCCCAAGGTCACCCAGCAGCTGCATGTGGAGGAGCAGGGAATCGAACCGGGTTCACCAGATTATGAGACTACCGCTCTTAAGCACTACACCACACTGGCTCACCATATGGTGGGGTAAGCTACCCTTGAATACAGAAACTTCAGTTGGTCTAAAATTCCACAGCCAGATTACTGGCTGATGTTCTGTTTAAATATCATATAACCCATTTTAAAACCACTGTTATGGTTGCCAGCCATTTCTGGGACTAATTCAAGGTGCCTCAAATACCTGAAAAAGCACCTACTTCCCTACAGAGCCTCTTCAGTGCTGAGATCAGCAGACGGGACCCTCAAAACCTGGGGGGGGATGTAGTCTGAGAGTTGTGGAACTCCCTTCCCACAGAGGTGTGTCTGGCACCTAGACTATAGAGCTTCTGGTGAATGCTGAAGACTTACCTCTTTACCCTGGCTCTTAACACTTGTGATGTATATTTTTAGGACCCAGCTTATTTCTGTGATTGTAAGTTCTAAACTGTTTTTAATATTGTGTTTTAATGTTGTAACCCATTCTGGCTCCTTACAGTGAAGGGTGGGGAGGAGGAGAAGAAGAAGAATTTCATTTTTCTGAGATTCTCTTTATATTAGAATTTCAGCAGAAGGATGTGGCATGCTCTTTTTTTAGGTGGGTCACAAATCACATAATTTATGGACACGTGAATGGTAAAATACGTTTGCAGTGTAAGCCTACACATGTCTACTCAGAAGTAAACCTTGTGTAGATCAAGAGGTGTCATATCCTAGGAAATGACTGCAGCCTAAAGCATGCTGAATTGTGTTCAGCTCACACAACCATCTCAGATTAGGGATGGGTGAATCTGTCGGTTTTAACTTCTCTTGGTTTTTATTTTTCCAATCTTAAATTCCGTTTTCCACATTTGGTTATTTTTTTTTGTAAAGGCCTCATGAAAATCCATCAGCATTATTGTGTGAATTTCTCCTAATATGCCCGTCTGTATGCAATTTTACCCAATATACACAAATGCTCTAATGCATTTTTGTATGTTATTCTCACTAGCATACACATTTTATGCACACTTTACCCCAATAAATGAATTATTATGCACAGTACACAGCTGCAGAGCTGCACTACAAAATTCATAGAATTTTGAAGGTTGGCTGTGTTTTGGTTCTTGTATTTTAGAAAATACAAATTAGGTGGGTTTGCCTTTAGGCTTCCTCAGGCTTCCTCAACCGCAACCCTCCAGATGCTTTGAGACTACAATTCCCATCATCCCTGACCACTGGTCCTGCTAGCTAGGGATCATGGGAGTTGTAGGCCAAAAAAAATCTGGAGGGCCGAGGTTGAGGAAGCCTGGGCTAACTGAATCAAATTCTACCCTATCCTGACCGCAGATCCAGTGGTGGCTGGTGCCCATTGAAGGCAGGGATGCCAACAGTAGCTGGAGTCAGAGCCAGTCACAGGCAAAGCCAATCCTCGTTTTGTCCCCATCCTTGTTCTTGCTGAGTTCTACTAGGGCAACATGGAGACTAAAAAGGGGAAACAAACAGGCATGAGATTACTGCATTGCAGGAGGTTAGACTAGATGACACTTGGGACCCCTTCCAACACTATGATTCTATGATCCTCAATTAATTTACCTAATCCCTTTTTAAGGCTGTCGAAATTGGTGGCTATCACCAGATGTCGTGGTAATGAATTCCAGAATTTAACTGCATTGTACACAGAAGTCTGTCATCTTATCTGTGCTAAATCTCCCACCTTTCAGCATCATTAGATGCTCCCAGGTTCAAGTGTTAGGAGAGAGGAAATAAAACTTCTCTTTCTCCACACTATGCATAATTTAAATACCTCTATAATGGCCTACATTGCCTTTGCCCCCACTAAACTATTTAAGCCCCAAGCATGCTAACTTCCTCACAGGAGAGTTGCTCTAGCTACCCTGATTAATTAGGGGGCCTTTTCTCTTCTCCTTGTAAGAGGTCAAATGTTCAAATGCTCCCCATACAAGGGGGGGGGGGGACAAAGCACAGCTCCTTGAACAAGGGAAAAGAGTCAGCCAAGCATCTCCCTAGCACTCAATCTGAAGTGGAGCGATGCCACTGAAGGTATAAACTTCTCTTTAATTTGGGGCATGAGGAGGCTTTGAAAACTGATTTACCACAGCTCCCTGCATCATTCTCATGGGAAACGAACAGGAGAAGGCCATTTCCTCCTACCCTACCTTAAATTCCTGACACTAGCACCTGCGAGGAGCAGGCTAGTTTGGGGGATGCTGCGAAGGCTGTGTTTTGTGTCACAGCTCTGCCCTCGAATACCTTGCTCCCACTCCACATCCCTCAGCACCTGCCGCCTAAGGCAGCCACTTCACTCCGCCTAACAGTATGGACGGCCTTGGGTGGATGGGAGTCCCCTTTGCCTCTTCAGAATCTCCAACCAGCAAACGACCGCTCAGAATCCAAGACCATGGGGAGCCTAATGTGAAGCAGCAGAAAACGGTGGAAGGGCATCTCTCGATCCAACTACGGGGGCAGCCTTGCCACCAGCTACCCTTATGTATCCGCAGCTGTAGAGACAAGACGCCACTCTTGCAACTGGGTGACATCCATTGTCCTGAGGATCTCGGTCTTTTCCTTTCTTAAAGAAACAGAAACATGGAGAGCTGGTCACAGTGCAACTCCAGTTAGCAGCTCCAGTCTTTAACTTCCTTTATGTTGACGAATCACAGGTCTTCCCAGAGCCTGTAAGGCCCATGTTTGGGTCTGATTTGTCATCCTCTGTGGCACTCATGCTTCAGGGCCTTCTGTTGGGCATTTGGATGTCCATGGGGACGAACGTCACTGTTGTGGTGCGACTGGGACTACTGGTGTCCTGCCCCAGCGTGGAGGGGGTTGTGGCTTTGGCGTTCTTCGGTTCCAGCTCCCGCTTTGTCCTCATGCGTCTACAAGAAGCAAAGCAAACATTGCATTATGTCTTGACGTAATGTCTCAGGGTGGTATCCATTTCCCCTTCCTCTGCACTATTGCCCAAGGTGGGAAGGAAACCTACAGAATCCTCTGTCCTCTAATGGGCATGCTGCGTGGTCAGCAGTCCCACATGATGAGCTATGCCACACCAACCCTCTATCTGCAGCCTGAAGTGCGGCAAACAGGCCCATTTGGACAGGATTTATCCACTCCAGGAACACAAGATTCCCAAAGTCACAAGGGGGGGAATTGATGATGCAGCATCCCCCCCTTGCCACACTGCTGCCCTTCCCAGAAGATGGGAGTGGAAAGGCCACAGTTCAGTTGCAGATCATAAGCTTTGCCTGCAGAAGGTCCTAGACAGGATTAGGAAAAATTCCAGCCTGAAAACCTCAAGAGCTACAGTGGTACCTCGGGTTTACTTAATTCATTCCGGAGGTCCGTTCTTAACCTGAAACTGTTCTTAACCTGAAGCACCACTTTAGCTAATGGGGCCTCCTGCTGCTGCCGCTGAGCTGCCAGAGCACGATTTCTGTTCTCATCCTGAAGCAAAGTTCTTCACCCAAGGTACTATTTCTGGGTTAGCGGAGTCTGTAACCTGAAGCGTATGTAACCCGAGGTACCACTGTACTGCCAATCCTGAGCCAGATGAATGAACTGTCTGGCTTAGTATAAAGGCGGCTCCTTATGCTCTTAAAAGGGAGCAACCCTGATGTGCATTCTTGGTCCCTTCTCCATTGTCCTGAGTTACTGGATAGCTGTCAAAGCAGCCCCTGCTGTAGCTGCTCCCATGTGATCAAGATAACACAAAACAGGTCTATTTAAATACATCAAAAGAGGCAGCTGATAATGCATTTTGCCTCTTAGGTCACTGCTACTAAGCTCCACCCTCCTCACTATTCACTGGATCACCCTTGCATATTTTGCCCCAAAGCAGCAGCATATCACCCTCTTCTCCATTCATTGGGTTGAATGCAATGCTAGTCCTACTCAGAAGACATCCATTAAGTACCTGACAAATTTAGGGCCACTGATTTCAGTGGGTCTGCTCTGAGTAGAGCTTAGTTGGATACGGCCTTTTGGGTCTCCCTTGTACGGCATATCACCTCTAAGTGAGGATCTTGCAAAAGCAAAAATTGCAGGGCTGGGCTGTGGAGCTGCACCACAAACACAAACATGAAGCGGATCCCGTGGAAACACCTGCGAAATGCAGGGAACGCTGCCCACAGCCTGCTTGTTCTCTTGAAAAATCAAAGGAACTTGAGCCCAAAGCCAAGTCACTGACTCACCTATTATACATTTTCAGCGAGAGGAGAACTGCCGTGAATATAACTATGATGCCAACTACAATGGCCGCCACAATCGCTCCAGAACCTAACAGGAGGAAGGAAAGAAAAACAAGGAAGGAAAGAAAAACAATACTAAAGTGCTAGTTACAGGTAGGTAGCTGTGTTGGTCTGCCGTAGTCAAAACAAAATAAAAAAAATCCTTCCAACTAAGTTTGTTATTGGTATGAGCTTTTGTGTGCATGCACACTTCTTCAGATATTTTTCAATACTAAAGTGAATGGGGGTCAGCCAAGGTTTTGGATTTCAAAGTGTCTCCAGGGAGATCGATACCTTAGTTACATCTGAGGGCTCAGGGGGGTCCATAGCTCAGTGGTAGGGCATCTGCTATGCATGCAGACAGTCCCAGGTTCAATCCCTGGCATCTCTGGGTAGGGCTGGGAAATACCCTCATCAGAACCCCTGGAGAGCTGTTGCCAGTCAGAGTAGACCATTTTGGACTAGATCAGCCAATGATCTGACTCAATATAAGGTAGCTTAACTGTTTGGGGGAAGGGCCATAGCTCAGTGGTAGAGCATCTGCTTTGCATGCAGAAGGTCCCAGGTTCAATCCCAGGCACCTCCAGATAAGGGTTGGACTGACTCATATTTGAAATGCTGGAGAGCCACTGCCAGGCAATGTAGGCTGTGTTGAACTAGCTGCTACCTGTCTTTATTTGTTCCTATTCAGTGCGATTTAAAAAAATAAATTATTATTTTCTTTGACTTTTTCACTTTCTCAGGTGTGTGGATAGGACCACCCAACACTCCCCATTTCTTAATCACAAACTTCTTTTGAGAAAGAACAGACTGTAATATCTTTGGGCATGCACAATAATAGTAGGGTCAGTCCTTTGAATCTGTGTCAGGGACTCTTTCTTTCCAGAGGAAAAACAACTTCCTTAGGACTGAAATAGGTGTGACTTGAGAGATCCAGGACTGGATTTTACATCGTGATTTTTTGATCTCTTTAAAAAAGCTGTCAGTGGTTCCTTCCTAATTTTTTTATCCCAGGGATAGCCAACCTGGTGCTCTCCAAACGGTGATGGACAACTTCCAACATTTCTTACCACTGGCCATCCTGGCTGGGGCTGACATGCAGTCCAAAATTATCTTGAGGGCACCAGGTTGGCAAAGGCTGTTTCATCAGGACAGTGATCCTGGAGTGGGAGATGTCTTCTTTTAACTACCATGCTATTTTCCCCATTTAAGATGCCTCACACAATACCTGTTCAAAAACATGCGGAACTTAGGCATGCAACCCCAAAATGTCAGCTTTGCATTTATCTTACTCTGATAGAGAATTTGTTCTTGAGACTTTGTGGCTGCATCTGTTGAAGACACAGAATTCTCAGACACCGGCGCAGCTGTCGTCATCTTGATCCCAGCTAGGCAGAAGAAAGCAAGAGCTATTTTAGAACTGTGCAAAGCGAGCAAGGGGAGAAACAAAACAGGTGCAAGGAGATCACTCGTTGGGCCAATGCCTGATAGAGGAATATATACAGAACTCTTTGGTCTTATCCAGATAATGGGTTGCATCTAACGCTGTGTGAGTGGCGTCAGACTAGTGCAACCAGATTCCTTCTCTGCCTATGTGGCCCCTAAACCTGCTCCAGAGTCCGGCAATGGCACTCATGCTGAAACATCAGAAACAGAGGGAATGGTACACACACACACACACACACACACACACACACACACAGCTGGGAGAAAAGAACCTGTCCACAGCAAATCTATCATGTACGTAAGTCACCAGTGAAGTATGTGGCATTGTAAACTACGGAGTGTATGAATGCCATTCAGATCCATTCCTACACAGAGACACCTGTATTGGTGGGAGGATAAGTAAGAGCATGTAAATTCCAATCAAATACAGAAAGCAAGTGTGTTGGCCATTCTATATAAAGCTAAAGAGAAGCTAAGAGGCCATTTGCATGAACAGTCATTCATGAAAATGCAATCATTCTAGCATTGCAAAGTTTGTTGATACTTGCAGTGGCACAGAAACAGCAAACAGTCTCACAGTGAGTGGAGCAGGCAGGGATGGCAGTGAAATGCAAAAAGTACAGCCTGTGACAATTCAATTACATCTTTGTCATTAGAGGTCCAAGTGACCGTGGTGGCTAGGAGAGGGGAGAGCCTTGAGCTCCTTAGAGAGACCGTAATGCAATAAAGAAACCAAACAAACAAATAACACCTGGAAGGCACCACATTAGCCACCTCTGATATATACAAATGACATAAAGGAAAGAATGAATTCTCTTTTATGTCTCAAAAGCTTCTCTGCCCCACTGCCTGAGGGAGATTCTTACCCACCACAGGCTAACACGGTTTTGCAGTTTTTTCCGAAACAGCACAAAAACCTGACAACACTGTTTACCTGAGCTGTGAGTAGAGATTCTTCTTTGTGAATGGATGTTAGCTCTCTGAAATCAACAAGCATTCCAACCTCAGTGCTCAATTTTCGATCTGGCCTGGGCCAGAGCTACAGTTACTTGCAGGAAATTGACCCAATTTGTGACTATGCCAAGAACCCCACCCACACCCATTTCAGTGAAAGAGAGCTTAAGTCTTCTTCAGTTGCTTAAGGGTGAAAACCTCAGGTTTTGGAGGTGGAGGACCAGGGGAGCATCCTCAGTACAAAGCCTGAAAGGGCCAGTAAAGCAAGTGCAACAATTGCCAAGGACCATGATTCCAGCTCTACAATGACTGTTCTGTAGGTGGGATTTCAACCAATCCAATTTTTGAAAAATAAAAATGGGAATATTCAGATAGCTGCTGGCAGCCTGCGAGAATGTTGGCTTTCTTCTGAAGTTTTGCCCCCGGTTTTCAAAGCTTTGAATTGCAATGTTGTTTGTGTCCAAGCGGCCTTGCTATTTCTAGCCAAAATGGGGAGAAGCAAAAATGAAAATAACTCAGGCCCTGAATCCATAACTAGGTCATTCTCCTCTAAGTGAATGGCGCCTTTGTGTGTCCAAGGCTGAGTTACTTTTGTAACATGATAATCTACTGTGGTCGGGGATACTTCCCCACGCTTCCTCGCCGCTCTCCCTCGTTTGAAAGAAGAACTGAAATCTCAAATGTTCTATTTTCCTAATCCACCAACCCTATGATGTACGGTTTTTATAATGAGTTCGCAGTTCTCCTGATTCAACCTGTCCAATACATAAAGATGGCTGCACCTTCCTAAAGCAGGATCTGTGGTGGTTTTACCACCATCCAAGACAGTCCAAAACAGGCTGCTGGAAACCCAGTTCTCACTTAATAAGGAAATAAATGCAGCAAGGGGCTGAGTCAAGGGACTGTGCTCTTCTTGCAAGAGGTGGCAACATGGAAAGGCCAGCATGATGGGAAGCCGGAGGAAAAGGCTGGATAAATATTATTGTAAGGCAGCTGGTGGAAGGGCTACTCACACACAAGCTAGGTGGAGCTTTCACCTTGAAGGCTGTGTAGGGAGGGGAGAGAGATTCAATTCAATTTCTATTTAAAGGTGAATATATCTGGTTTACACTTTCCAAAACAACATGCGAACCAAAACACAGAGCCATCCTTTGAAATTCACGCTTCTTAGAACTTTGCAATGCAATTCTCTAGCCAAGTAATGTCCTCAAAAGGTAAGAGTGTGCAAATTGGAAATGACTGGCAGAATCCGTGATCAGGGGAAAGAGACGGCGGAAGAAGATTGGAAGAAATTTAAAAGCTATCTTAAGAAATATTATAAAATTGAGGAATGCTAAAATGTTGAGGTTTTTAGAAAGAAAAGGAGATTACAGTGACAAAAGATTAAGTAAAAGAAAAGAATAAAGAAGGAATATATTTGATAAAATTAAGTTTAGGATTTGCTGAAATAATTTTGGAAATTGGGATGTAGAAAGGGGAGGTTTGGGGGAGTCAGAGAAGTGAGGGATATGAAAAGAAAGGATATGAAATTATACATGTTTGTTTGTTTCTTTTATTTGTTTGTATTGTCTATAAAAATCTTGTAAAACCAATATTTATTTATTTTTAAAAAAGGTAAGAGTGTGCAAATTAATGCATGTATTAATGAAAATAACACACAAAAAGCATTAGGGAAAATTGCTTTGCAGAAAGGTGTGTATTAAGCAAAACTACATACAAACACAAATTGAAGTAGAAATGCAAATAAGTGAATTTAAGACTGGAAAATGAGAAAGAGAGAATTTGAAATTAACTGAATCACACATTTCTAGATGTTTGCCTTCGGGTACCAATTGCAGGGAGAGAAGCAAATAGCAAAGGATGGGAGAACTGATGGATAACCTACTTCAGAAGCTGGATAGGGGAACTACGTCCCAAAGCAGAGCAGATGACCACAGTCACAGTATCTCCTGTACCAGCTCCGAGAGTTGGGGCTACCATGTTACAGTGATTGCACTCCTACTTACTGGGTCAGTTCCAGAGAGAAATAGTGGGTGACTGTATCCTCAGGCCACTGGCAGCTGATCAGTTTTGTCCCCAATGCTATTTAATATCTATATGACTCTTCATTTTAAATGTTTGGATTTGTACACCGAGTTTTATTTGTGATGGGCAGTTGTGTTTTGTTTTCGTATTGCTTTTGTCTGGTTGTAGAAAATATTACTGCTGGATTTTGAAACCAACTGCAGTTTCCAAAGCATCTTCAAAGGCACTCGGAGCTGTCCGTGGTCCAGCAACCTTCGACCAGGCTTGCCCTGGGGGTTCCAGTGTCAGACCAGAACACTACACTCGCAATCTAACAATATTTGGAGGACCACAGGTTCCCCACCACTGACCTACATGTGCTGTTCAACTGCTTCTTTAATTTTTGACTTGTGCTACTTGCAATATAGCTGAAATCTTATAGTTATCCTAACTAGTTAAACAATGGCAATATGTCTTGAACACACAGATGCTTTTACTTGGCCACAGTGAGAAACAGGCTGCTGAACTAGATGCCCCTTTGGTTTCTGTTGCAAGCCTTTGCAAGGCCTTGTTGTTCACACACCCTTAAATTGTATCCTCTGATGTGCAGACTAACAAACGGAGAATGAAAGAGCCCTTATTGGTGCAAAGAGACTTCTCCAGCAAGGCTGTAAAAATAAACACCCACCATCTACTTACTCAGTGGTCTGCATATTTCACTGCCTTTCCTGCATTTGAACGTATAGGGCCGTAGCCAACTAAGTTTTACTCATAGTAAGACCATTGACGCTAATGGACCTAATAAATTTAACAATAATAATTTGGTCATGTTCATTAATTTCAACGGATCTATTCTGTGTAGGACTAGCACTGGATATAATCCATAGCTTATAATTATCAATCTGGTAGGACATATAAATTAAGAAGGGCAGTTTTTATGTTTAAGTTAGGATCTATGAAATACTTTTATTGTTAGTGTCCATTTACTGGTGCTGGAGGAGACTCTTGAGGGTCCCATGGACTGCAAGAAGATCAAACCTACCCATTCTTAAGGAAATCAGCCCTGAGTGCTCGCTGGAAGTACAGATCCTGAAGCTGAGGCTCCAATACTTTGGCCACCTCATGAGAAGAGAAGACTCCCTGGAAAAGACCCTGATGTTGGGAAAGACTGAGGGCACAAGGAGAAGGGGACGACAGAGGACGAGATGGCTGGATAATGTTCTTGAAGCTACCAGCATGAGTTTGACCAAACTGCGGGAGGCAGTGGAAGACAGAAGTGCCTGGCGTGCCTGGGTCACAAAGAGTCAGACACGACTAAATGACTAAACAACAACAATAAACTATTTTTCTTTCTCTCTTTCTCTCTCTCTCCCCCCCCCCCGCTATATTTGCAAAAAAAATTAAAGGTGGGGCAGAATGGCTCACTGGGCTGGCTCTCTAACCTCAGCCCAGCATTTGCTAAAATAAATTGGTACCAGTAAGCACCGAGAAGCCCCCACCTATCTACCCACCCGCTGCCGTTGCCTCCCTTCTTATTCATGCTGAATATAAAGACTCTTTTTCTCTTCCTGGACTGAACTCATTCGCTCGCCCTCTCCTCCTCCACAAAGCACCTGCCTTCTCTTCCCGCAACAGGAATCCGACTCTCAATCTTGCACCTTTCTGTGGGGGAAAGACACTGCTAACGGATCTGTCAGCCTGCCCTCTCCCAACACCCCTGTCCTGACCTACCAGGTGTTCTCAGGAAGGAAAAAGGAGCCATTTCTTTGGGTAGGAGCTGAGTTGACTCTCACCTTCAACAGGCTTGTCAGTTTGGGCAGCATTTCCTGGACGGTGGGAGAGAGGAGGCCAAGGTTTTTTATTATTATTATGATTATTAATCCGAGCACCGCTGCCGATTGCCAAAACAAGCAGCTGGGTGTGTGGAAACTGGCCACAGGCGAGGGTGTGTGCATGTGGGATGGGGAGGACAGTCATTGCCCTTGTTACCTTTGTCTGAATCCATCAAAAATGCACAATAGACCACTCATAGCGCACACTGAGTCCAGCCATCAGAGTGGTGTAGTGGTTGGAGCGTTGGACTAGGACCTGGAAGACCAGGGTTCAAGTCCTTGCTTGGCCATGAAGTTCACTGGGTGGCCTCGGGCCAGTCCCTGCCTCTGAGCCTATCCTACCTCACAAGGTTGTTGTGGGGATTAAATGAGGGGGAGAACCTTGTACACCTCCTGGAGTTCCTTGGAGAAAAGGCGGGATAGAAATGCAATAAAACAAACAAATAAAATACTCTCCAATTAGGACTATGTATGGAACTTTAACTGTAAGCTGGTTCATGGGTTCTGTCTCTTTGTCACACGCTATCATGACTAAGAAATGGAATACTGGGCTGGGCTGGGCAGGGCAGTGGCCAGCTGTAATTCAGCAACATTTGGAGAGCCACAGGTTCCCCACCTCTGCACGAGAGTCAAACAGAAAAGGGCTGTGATAGGCCTAGGAACATAGGACACGTTCAAGGCCTTGATAACATAAAGCCATTCACTTAGAAGGATTTTCTGGTGTTGCCCCTATACTACAAAATGTGCTTCCCTCTGCCGTTTGTGAAGCAGCTTCAGACATTTTATAAAGACTCAACTTTTTGCCCAGGCTTCTCCTGACCCATAAAAATGGACCGTGGTTTAGAATCATAGAGTTGGAATAGACCACAAGGGCCATTGAGTCCAACCCCCTGCCAAGCAGGAAACACCATCAGAGCACTCCTGACATTTGGTTGTCAAGCCTCTGCTTAAAGACCTCCAAAGAAGGAGACTCTACCACACTCCTTGGCAGCAAATTCCACTGTTGAACAGCTCTTACTGTCAGGAAGTTCTTCCTAATGTTTAGGTGGAATCTTCTTTCTTGTAGTTTGGATCCATTGCTCCGTGTCCACTTCTCTGGAGCAGCAGACAACAACCTTTCTGGTTGTTTATGTGTACGAGTCCTCCAAATGATTGTTTTGTTCTTTTTTATCTGTTTTTATCCAGCTCTTTCATGAGTTTCAGTTTGTATTTTTATGATATTGGGTTGTTTTCAACTTTTACTCAGAGTGGACCCATTGAAATTAATGGCCGGGATGACTAGCTTATGTCCACTAATTGCAATGGGTCTAATCTGAGTAGAAGTTAATTGGGTCAGTGCATCTGGCTGTTAAACCAGAAGGTTAGTGGTTCAGAGCCCACCCCATAATGGCTGTAGGCAGGGGGTTGGACTAGATGACCCTTGGTGTCCCTTCCAACTCTACAATTCTGTGACTACAACTCCTTAGGTTTTTTTTCCATATTGTATACCACTTTAGAGGGTTTTTAAAACTTTTTTTAGCAGTTTAGAAATGCTTTTAAATAAGCAAAACATAGCTACGGGGAGATTTTGCATGAGAATAGCTTGAGTACATCTCTTCCTCAGAGAGGGGGGGACTGTTGGGGGGGGTACATCCTTTCCTAGTTATGCTTTGCTGGGTTCAGTTTGCCTCCCTGAAGGCAAGGTGGAGCCTGCTGCACCCAAAAGCCCATTCTGGCTTCCTAGTGTAAACATTCTCCCATCTAACATTCCCTCTCCTATTACACTCTGGGTCAAGCTAATGCAGGCAGCTGCCTCAGGCCTGTAGTTACCAGAGAGGCCTCACAGCATCCAACAGGTAGGCCTCCCCACCCTCCTATTAATCAAGGGCTGCCTACACATGAATTTGACAGCGGACCCACAGTCCAAAGAGGAGGATGGAGAATCGGCATGACTCCCTTCAGCACTTAAGCACACACTACAAAACCCAACTCTGGGATGCATTTAAAGCGCTATGGTGGCACTTCAAACAGTCATGGCTTCCCCCCCAAAGAGCTGTAGTTTGTTAACGGTGCTGAGAGTTGTAGGGAGAATCTTTTCACAGAAGTAAAGTTTCTGGAAGTTAAGCCATTGTGAGGGGAATTGGGGTTTCTGAACAACTCTCAGCACTCTTTAACAAGCTACAGCTCCCAGAATTATTGGGGGGAAGCCATGGCTGTTGAAAGTGTATCACAGTACTTTTGAATGTGGCCTTAGTCTGATCTCAGCCTCCAATGGAAGATATGGGGCCCCTCTGGACAGCCCTTTTATTGTGTGTCCATGACGATTTGTGTTCATGGTGGCATCAGGAAGGTTATATGTGATCCTGCTGTCCATACTGCTTTTGCTAGTTTCCAGTCATTGCATGCCCTGTAACTTCCTGTTGAAATCCTGTAACCTCTTATAGCACAAATGTTACAGGAGGAAGGGGGAGTGTTGCCCCACTTTTGTTGTGCTATTGCACAAGAGTGCCCCTCCCGATGGCAACAGCGCAGTAACACTGCAGAGCACCCAACAAGCGGAATGATTTTGTGAACAGTCCAGTACAAATCAAACCCTAATGCACTATTATTGCGCCAACGACATGTTGCAACACATACATGCAGTTCTGGAAGAGCTACTAGTTCTCACTGAGGTGATAAACTGATGTCTCTGGGCTGCTCCACTTCAGACTGTGCAAGCCACTTCAGGCTTACATGACAGAATGCTCATGATGGATAGCTCAGTCAGTACAGAATGAGACTCTTAATCTCAAGGTCATGGGTTCCAGCCCCACATTAAGCAAAAGATTCCTGCATTGCAGAGAGTTGGACTCGATGACCTTCATGCTCCCTTCCAACCCTACAATTCGATGGTTCTATGATTCTTCCTTACATGCCCCCAAGGAAAACAAATGTCAAAAAGAAAAGATCTAGCTTTCTCCTTGCTAGAATACGTCTTTTAAGAGTCTGTTTAATCTTTTTATTTTTAAAGAAAAAACAGCCTTCCATGTGCATAAATCAAAAAGCCCTTGTTGAACTCCGGCTAACGATAGTCAATTGCATCAAGCAACCGAAACTGCTTGCACTAGCAGAACTGTTTAGTTGCATATTGCCCTATGGGTTTTTTCCCTTTTGGATCAACACAGCCACCTCTTTTATTTTAAAAAGTACATCTGTACATTCAAGTAGTAGTATTTTTATTGTTTTGCTATAAGCCATAACTAAAAAAGACATTCAGATTTAAGCCACAAATTTAGCTCTTCATTTCCAGCCCTTAAATTCCAGGCCACCAGTGCAAATAAGGAAACACACAAAGTAACAGTTTTTCATATCAAGCAGCGAAAAAGCCCCATACAAACCCACTAAACGTAACAAAATTCTCAGACAAATCAAACTCAGACAAATATTTTTCACATGGTTTCTTATGCATTCAGTTATAAGATAGGTGCATGGGCCAGGAAGCATCAGTGCACACATTTCTACCTTAATGACAAAGTACACAAGAGATTTCAGATTGCATCTCCCATCAAATAATTACCACTTTCAAAACGAACATCTCCTTGTCATCAAGAAAGCACTGATTAGAAGCCATACAGGCACACTTCACTGCCAGTTATTAACTCTTTTTCAGAATTCAGCTGACCCCAGCAAAATTCATTTTACACTCGCAAGCTCCAAGTGCAACAACCAGCAGAGCCAAACGCACAGGAACCCATTGGTAAGGAAACCCCATTAGTAGGCACAATCTCGGCATGCTGCAAAAACATATATGTATGGTAGAAAAATAATACATACGATTCCAGAGCATGAATATTCTGGAGAAAGTCAGAAGACTAGGTGAGTGCATGCAAACTCTCAGACTAGCCTTCTCTTGTCTAGGGACATTAATTAGCATTTGCGTGGCTTAATGATTTCCTCCTAAGTTGGTCCCATTTTGTGCATGCTATTGCCTCCTTCAGTGCAAAAAAAAAAATATCTTTATAAAATCGCAATTAAACATTCCTGGTTATTTATGGCAGGAAACTCCTGGCCCAAAGGGTGTAATAGTCATAACTGGAAATTCTCTTCTCTCCCATTTTTATTTTGTCATATGACTCACACCAACAGGTAAGGTTAGAGGAGCTGGTTCGAAGTAGAATAAGGAAGGGGTTAAACTCACAATTACACAGCAGTAATCTGTCCAGCAATTAGTGGATACACTTGGAATACTGTAAATGGTTCTGATCGCCACACCTCAAAGTTTTTGGAGCATCTACCACACTGGGTGGGACAGGCACATGCAGAAGGCGAGGCAACCCTTGAAAGACTGCAGCCTCCAAACCATTTAGGATGTTATTTCATCCTTGGAGCATAAAGCACTTTTCACCATTCTGAAACAGAGGAAATCAAAACAATGGACTCCTTGCCGGCCTCAGAGATGAAGGAGGGAAGTTGTTACCAAAAACATATTGTAACATACTGTAGTATAATCCACCAGGAGATAACATTAACTTCCTGAATTGCTTTCTATGGCACTATCTCAAATCACGTAATGGTGAATATGAGAGGCCACTGGTTCAGTAGCCAAATAAAGCAAGAAGTTTCACATCGGTCTCATGTTTCTTTCCTGCCCCAAAGAGGTGGACTGCAGCCAGTTTCAGTGCACAACAATGCAAAAACGTGGGTTCTGTTCTCCTGCCGCAGAGATCACAATGCCCTCTTTGCAGTCGTGGAACCCAGAGCATTGTGTGGCTCAACTAAAGGGCGTATTCAAAGTGCCAGAGGAATCACACTGCACTCAAACAAGTATGTGGCTCCAGAGGTGGGAACCCTGTGGTCTGCAACCTAATTTCGAAAGCCCTCTGTAAGTGAACGGTTCAGACTGTCAGCAAGAGCATTCTGTCCCTTCCCTGGCAGCCCTTGGGGGATGGAGGAGGGGAAGGGACAAAGACACAGAGAGAAATTGGGTGGCCCTTACGATTATTAGCTTTGGCTGCACCCACAGCTTGCAAGCGGCGCCAACAGACTACAGTGGTACCTCGGGTTACATACGCTTCAGGTTACAGACTCTGCTAACCCAGAAATAGTTCCTCTTTGCTTCAGGATGAGAACAGAAATCGTGCTCCAGCGGTGCAGCAGCAGGAGGCCCCATTAGCTAAAGTGGTGATTCAGGTTAAGAACAGTTTCAGGTTATGTACAGACCTCCGGAACGAATTAAGTACTTAAACTGAGGTACCACTATACATCAGGGCAACGTGGCTCTTAACAGCAAAAAGCTTGTCTATTCTTACAGTACTCCTATATATTACTCATGTATCATTTTCATACCCACAGAGAGACATCATCTATCTTACAGCTAAGGATGGGCAAATCTCTGTTTCTCATTTTTCCAATCTTCAGCTCTTTACATTTCCACACCAGTTTGCAGATTTAAAAAAAATTGCACACGAGCACCTTAGTGTGAATTTCTCCTAATGTACACATGTTGGTTTGCAGTTTTGTCTAATATATACTTTTGTTTGCAAACTAATGCATGCTTGCATGTTAATTGCACTATTTTTTAAATTTCTGTGCACACTTTGCCCCAGTACAGTATATGCATTTCTGTTAACATTCCTTGGTGGGAAAACCACACTGCAAAACTGAGAGACATGCAGATTTCAAATGATGTTTGTGCTTTGGTTTGCACATTGTTTTTGGAAGCTGTAAATTTAGTTGGTTTACCTTCAGGTGTGAACGGAATCAAATTTCTCCTCCATACATCCTCATGTAATGCACTCCCTAAAAAGACTTGCCCTGCACTTTCATCTGGTGATAATTTCGCGCAACGTAGATTTTGATTTTCCCCCAACCTTTTTCATCTTAACAAAGATAGTTAGGTTTAAAGATGATAGGAGACAGAATAATCTGTTCATAGAGAAGTGGAGAATGTTTGTTATGTAGGAGTAACAAAGTACAATGAAACATACGTCTTATGTTATTGGGTGCATTGCAGTATGTACTTTTTTAAAAAAAAACATAATTATTTTGTTGTGGATTTATAAGTTGCATATGTATAGGATACTTTAATAAATAGACTTCTTTTCTTTCAAGAGAAAATAACTGTGCCTTTGATAGCTTAGCTGGTTAGAGTGTGGTATTGATAACACTACGGTTGTAGGCTCGATTCCTGTAAGGTAAAACTGCATATTCCTGCATTGCAGGCATTGCACTAGATCAGGGGCAGGGAACCTAAGGCCCATGGGCCACAAGCGGCCCACAGGGGTCATTTAACCAGCCCACGAGCCGCCCCTGAACCAAGCTACCCGCTTGGAGTGTGCCCCCTGCGCTGTGCTAAACTAGCGCAGCACACGAGGACTCACTTCTATGGTGCCGAAAATCTCATCTGCGCAGATGCAGACACCAGAAATCGCAGCTGTGCATGCTTACGCGTGATCTGGCCCACGGAGGGATCTCCAGTGGAGTGTACCGGTCCAGGCGAGGTAAACCTTGCCGACCCCTGCACCAGATGATCCTCAGGGTCCCTTCCAGCCCTAGTATTCAGAACACAGGAAGCTGCTTTATATCAAGAGATTCCATTAGTTCACCTAGCTCAGTACGGTCTATCCAGGGGTAGTTCATGTGGTGACCTCCAGATGTTGCTGAACTCCAACTCCCAGCATCCCTGACCACTGGCCATGTTGGCTGGGGAGGATGAAAGCTGAAGTCCAGCAGCATCTGCAGGGCACCCAACTGGCTAGCCCTGGTCTACATTGACTGGCAGTGGTTCTCCAGGGTTTTCAGAGGCGAGTCTCTTCCAAGCCTACCCGGAGATGCCAGAGATTGAACCTGGAATCTTCCGCATGCAAAGAAGATGCTCTATCACCAGGCTACAGCCCTTCCTCAGATCCTTGGTGCTGGTGTTATTCTCTGTAGCTGGTTTTACACTGATATTATTCTACTGTCCTTTTCAGTCTTGTTTAGATTTCACAATTAGGGTGGAGGGGACCAGAGTTAAACATACTTCAGGTTTTTTCCTTTTTCTTTTTAATTTGGCTTGTACACCCAAATAACTTCTGCTACCAGGTAGCATGTAATAAATACTGCAAATTAAACAAATAAATGCTTTTACACGCTGAACAGGCTCCAGAATAAACATACCACTATTGTAATGTTTTATGCCAAGACAAAGAAGGAAAGAAATGGATATGCAAAAGTGAGAAACTGCTAACAAGAATTAAAAGTGTAAAATGTTTTCCTAGTCTTGCTAGCAATGATGTTTGTCATTTTAAATTTAATTCCAACCCAAACAAAAACCAGACAGTTCTGAATTTCCTTGATGATTTGGGCTGGCTTTACCTGGTGGCGAAAATGAGCTTGTATGGTCAGCTCCAGAGTGCCGAAAAGAGGTTTTCATAGCAGCATGAGAGAATGCCTTAAGGTAGAAGTTTTAAACATTAACTAGACATATTTTGTACGGTATTCTCAGAATGCTGTGAAGGGAGGTGGAAGCAGCACTTAACAATTAGAGGTGGGGAACTTGTGACTCTCCAGGTGATGTTCGGCTGCAGCTGCCATCATTCCTAACCATTGGCTATGCTGGCTGGCACTGTTGGGAGTACAGGTCCTGGGACTCCTGTGGTCTGCCCTCCTTCCCCAAACTAGCCTGTTCCCTACGGGCCCAGTGGAGGTATAGTGCCCCACTGCTGTCCAGCAGCTTTGAATGAAAAAAGAAAAGAAAAACATATTTCCATTGGCTCAGGCAGCTAAATGTTTTGGGATGGCTCATCTTACTTTCCAAGTAGGGATGAAATTTACCATATTTTTTGCACCATAACACTCACTTTTTTCCTCCTAAAAAGTAAGGGGAAATGTCTGTGTGTGTTATGGAGGGAATGCCTACAGGTTGCATGCCTACGGACTTTCCTTCTCTAAAAACTATGTGCGTGTTATGGTCAGGTGTGTGTTATAGAGCGAAAAATACAGTAATTCAGTTCATGTTCACACACACATCAGCCTTTGACATTTGAACTCCTCCAAATTTTGCAGTGCCGATCAATGTGTACAAAAAGGCAGGTACTCTGGTGGCGCTGTAGCCTAAAGCACTGAGCCTCTTGGGCTTGCCGATCAGAAGGTTGGCTTGAATCTGCATGATGGAGTGAGCTCCCATTGCTCTTTCCCAGCTTCTACCAACCTAGCAGTTTGAAAGCACACCAGTGCAAGTAGATAAACAGGTACCGCTGCAGTGGGAAGGTAAATGGCATTTCCATGCACTCTGGTTTCCGTCACGGTGTTCCATTGCACCAGAAGCGTTTTAGTCATGCTGGTCACATGACCCAGAGAGCTATCTGTGGACAAATGCCGGCTCCCTCGGCCTGAAGCGAGATGCTTGGCAGGGGGTTGGACTCGATGGCCCTTGTGGTCTATTCCAACTCTATGATTCTATGATTCTACCCCATAGTCACCTTTGACTGGACTTAACCATCCAGGGGTCATTTACCGTTTTAACCTTACAAAAATGCATATACAAGGGTGAAGAGTACATAAACATGCATATACATTAGATAAAATTATATCCAAAAATGAACTATATTAAGGGGAAATGCTTTGCAAATATGTGCATATTAGGAGAAACTTGCACTAAAATGTTGATGAGATTTATTTTAGTAAACTTGAATGCTGATGTGGAACTGTGGAGAACTGAACTTAAAGTAGGAAAAATGAGAAACTGAGAGAAACCAAAACAGACAGATTTGCCCATCTGTACTCCCACCTCTTGACCAGCCCTTCTAGTCTTCCTCTTGCCCCCCCCCCCAAGCCACAAAAACACGCAGCCATCCCAATACTCTTGCAGAAATCTCTGGGAACTGTAGCTCTCCAAAGGGAATAGGAATCTCCACACAACTCTGGCACCTCTTAGGGAAGTCATGGTGACTGTTAAAGAGGGTAAATTAACAGCGCAGATGCAGCCCAGAAAGCAGCTCTCCTTCTCAGGATTCAGCTAAAAAAAACATTGCGATGTTCACAGCTGGAGTTAAAGTAATGACATGGTTGTTTCCTTGAAGTTAGTGCACTGATTTCAGTGGGTCTTACTTCCAGTTAACTGTGCACAGAATGGCAGTGTTAGTTAGCTAAATGTCTCTTGTTTCAGTCAAGCCTAATTACACAAACCGTGGTGGGAATACTCACTAGTGACGAAGTATAAGAAATGGCTGTTTTCTGGGTGTGGGTGAAATGCAGGGCTACACATGAAGAGTGACCCAAAAAGAGACCAGGGATGCAATCCTATGCCTACTTACCTGGGAGTAAGTCCCACTGAAGTCAATGGGAATTGTGAGATCTGTAAAGTATTGTGTGGAAAGTGATTTCAAGTCTCACTTGTAAATATATGCTTATCTCTGCTATAGTCAACACTGCTTTAACATTAATTTCCTCTCCCCGAACAGCTGGAGCATTGAGATCAAAGGTTGCCATGTTAATTGTACATGCTGTACAAATACCTCAAATGTTTTTCAGTAACGAAAATGACTGGGACTGAAATATTTGGTTAAGAAAATACAGCCACCAAGATATGCATCCTTATACACGAACACTACAATCCTGTAAACCAGAGGTGTCGGCCCTTTTTCAACCCAAGGTCCACATTCCCTTCTAATAAACCTTCCCAGGGCTACACACCAGTGGTGGCTGGGATCAAATGCAAAAGTGGCTGGAGTAAACCATGTAAATTTTACCTTTGTACACACCTTCTCTCTAAGCTCCATCCAGAGTTGAAGGACACATTCCAGCCAGGCAAAAATCCTCAGAGTGCACAGCAGAGGTGTGGCCTGGGGAGAGTTTCAAGGTCCAGATAAAGAGGCTTAGAGGGCCACATTCGCCCCAGGCTTGAGATTTCACACCCCTGCTATACACACTTACCTGTAAGTCCCACTGGACTTTATAGAGCTTACTTCTGAGCAGATATGCAGAGGATCACTAAATTACAGGATTATTAAATCAGCATTGTGGTTTTTTTTTTACTGCCAGCAGCTGCCTCTTCTCTTCACTTTCTTCTGCCGCTGCCCTTAGTGCTTTTGTATTCCTAATTTCTATGGTTGCCATCTCTCTCTCTCTGTGTGTGTTTGTGCGTATGCATGTCAGAACCCTTGTACTTTGATTTGCTGCGTAACAAGCAGAAATTCAACAGGAAAGCCTCACATTGCCCCAAGGGCCATGAAAAGCAGCACCTGTTCATACCTAAACAAAAAATGTATTTAGGTGTTGAAAACAATATAATGAAAGTCCTTGCCTAGCACAGAGTTCCACAGAGTAGTTGATGCCACACTGAAATTTGTGGAGAGAATATTATGTGGCACCTGTAAAAGTTGGAAGGGACTCCAACCCCCTGCAATACACCAGCCTCCTTCTGCCCCTGCTCCTCAGTCCAAACTCTATTGCATCCAGAAATCTGTGCAACCCCAGAGACAGTGCACAAGTGTGCACCCAGAATAAAAATAATTTGTGCATTTATTTTCTTACATTTATATCCTGCCTTTTGTCATGGAACCCAAGGCGGCATAAACATCTGGTTCCTGAGCAGGTAGTTAGTTACACATCCAGGGACTGATTAGAATCCAAGCCTGCTTAGCTTTAGCAAGGTAATCATAGAATTGTAGGGCTGGAAGCGATGACCTTGAGGGTCATCTTGTATACCTGCAGACCAGAACGCAAGTCAATAACAAACACTTCACTCTTACCGTAACTCTACCAGGGGTCAGCAAACTTTTAAAGCAGGGGGCTGGTCCACTGTCCCTCAGACCTTGTGGGGGTCCAGACTATATTGGGGGGGGGGTGAACGAATTCCTATGCCCCACAAATAACCCAGAGATGCATTTTAAATAAAAGCACACATTCTACTCATGTAAAAACACGCTGGTTCCCAGACCGTCCATGGGCCAGATTTAGAAGGCTATCGGGCCAGATCCGGCCCCCGGACCTTAGTTTGCCTACCCATGCTCTAGGCTCAAATAGCCCCTAGAGTGGTGTATTCTGCAACATGTCATTGACACAACCACCGTGCGTTTGTGGTGCATTTATACTGAACCGTCCATATGTCATTCCTCTTTATTAGTTATTCTGTGATACTTTCTCAACGTTACCACATTAATGCAGTCTGCAGGGGCATATTTCTGCTATAGGCCAATGAAAGTGGTACAAAAAATAAGCCTGGAACGTTTGTGGTATAAAAAGTCACAAGATTACAGGAGGTATATGTTTTAATCGCAGCTGGTATCTGAACTGGATTTGAATTGATATGTGCTGCTGTTTGTTTTAACTGTTCTATTGCAAATGTTTTAAGTGTGTGTGTGTGTGTGTGTGTGTGTGTGTATGAGAAAATATTTCACCTGCATTTATACATGCAATTGTTCTGTACGTGTTTATTGCATTGAAAATGGCTTTGGGATACCTAGTGAGAAGTGAATAATAAATAAAGTAATATTTTCAATTTTTTAAAAAAACCCCACCAAGGACAAGAACTTTTGGAAGGTAAGAGCTGATCGACAGTAGAAGGGACTCTCTTGAAAACTGGTGGATTCTCCTTCATGGGAGGGTTTTAAGCAGAGATTGGATGGCCATCTCTCAGGGATGCTTTAGTAAGATTCCTGCATCGCAGGAAGCTCGGAATCCCTTACTACTAATACAGAATAGTCACAGCAACACCACCTCTCCATCACCCACCATACAAGTGGAAACGTCCAGGTTCAAGAGTCTACCTAAAGCCACACATAAAAGGAATTAAGTACAGTAGATAAAGCATCCTCCCCCTCTCTCTCTCTTACACACACACACCCTTTTTACTTATATCAAATTCTGGCCGAATGCTGCCACCTTCCCAGCACCTGTCGAGGTGATCCGCCTCAGCTCGGATCCCCTCTGGGCAGCTCTCTTCCAGCCGGATCCTCCGCGTGTTTTGCGCGGGAGCCTGTTTCCCTCAGAGCTTTCTCTCCGTCCCCAACGAAGCGCGAAACAAGTTCCCGCCGCGGGCCCGCAGGGGATGGGCGCCGTTGTCCGGAAAGACGACGGGCACCGGGGCGCAAACCTCTGCGCGCTCCCTCGGAAGCTCCGGCTTGGGGACTCCTCCTCTGTCTCCCTCCCGTGGCCCCGATTCTTCGCACACCCACCTGCTCTTGGGGAGCCCGGCCTTTACCAGACGGCGCGGGAGGGTCTCCGGGCGAGCTCTGCCATCGGCTCCTCGGCCAAATACCCTCAGCTCCCTTGGCAGCGGCGGCAGGAGTAACAGCGCCCGCTCCGGGCGTATTTGCGCAGCCGGCCCCACCCGCCGCCCTCCTCTCTCTCTCTCTTTTTCAGGTGATCCGGCTGGGGCAGGGCCAAGTGCCGAGCCCTCTTCCTCCTCCGCCCCAGCCGTGGGCACAGCAGAGAGAGGGAGAGGGAAAGAGAGGCGAGGGAGGGGAGAAGCCGCCTCTCCATTGCTCTGCCCGAGATCTTGCTTGCAGAAGCCTCTCCTGCGTATGGGGAGGAGGAGCGAATAAGAGTTTCCTTGAGCATGTGCAGAGTGCGTTGCTCTCTCGCCATCGCGGCGGGAATGCACGTGATCACCGACCCCACACCACAGGCGCTGTTGTTATGTGCACGTTCAGCCCCTCCTCACAACATCGGCTGCATTTCAATCCTTAAATGAGTGGTAGCGAACCTTCGTGGTATCTAAAGTAAAAGGGACCCCTGACCATTAGGTCCAGTCGTGGCTGACTCTGGGGTTGTGCCCTCATCTCGCTCTATAGGCCGAGGTAGCCGGTGTTTGTCCGCAAACAGCTTCCAGGTCATGTGGCCAGCATGACTAAGCCGCTTCTGGCAAACCAGAGCAGCGCATGGAAACGCCGTTTACCTTCCTATTTATCTACTTGCACTTTTTGGCAGTGCTTTTGAACTGCTAGGTTGGCAGGAGCTGGGACCGAGCAACGGGAGCTCACCCCGTCGTGGGGATTCGAACCACCGACCTTCTGATTAGCAAGTCCTAGGCTCTGTGGTTTAACCCACAGCGCCACCCAAGTCCCTTAGGTATCTGAAGTAGACCAGCGGAAATCAGTGGACTCAGCATTATGACCACTGACCCCACATACACACATACCTCAGGCGTGATTGCACGCAGGCACAGAATCATAGAGCTGGAAAAGATCTAAAGGGTCATCTAATCCAACTCCCTGCAATGCAGGAATATGGAAGTCCCCATATGATGTGTCTTGTGTGCAACACATCATATGGGGACTTCCAGTGAGGAAAAATGGCGGGCGCCATGGTAGCGAGCAGCTCCTGAAGCCAGCCAGAGCCAACTGCGCTACCAGGCTGGTTCCGGGCTGCTAACTGCCACTGCCGCTGCCCAAGGGGAACCAGGGATGTCCGGCGGTACAGATCTCCTGCTCCCTTCTCCCTTTGTTTTGACTGATCGGGGGAGGCTTGGGAGTTGCAGGCGAGTGGGCGTTGCCCAGTTTTTAAAAAACTCTGCGTATTTATGTTTCACAGGGTGCAAAAGAAGGGCTTTGCACACAATATGCATGTGTGCTTGGGCCCAGGGTCTTTTGCCTCACTATCTCCACTACTGACTCCCTGTTGCTACTCAGCTTTAAAAAAAAAAGTGTCCCCAGATTAATTGAAAAAAATCTGATAATCGTGCCGTAAGTACGGGTGGTTAGTATAAGAGAGGAAGTTGCTCTGTGCCAGAGGGCAAATGGATGGCTCCCTCCCACACCTGGCTGGTAGTGAGAAGGTCAAAGACCAGGGCAAGTGGTGTGTGAGCTGGGCTAAGATCTCATACTGTGACTATGGGAGAAGTAATAACTCTTGGGGTGTTAATGTTGTAAAGGTAAAGGTAAAGGGACCCCTGACCATTAAGTCCAGTCGTGGACGACTCTGGGGTTGCGGCGCTCATCTCGCTTTACTGGCTGAGGAAGCTGGCGCACAGCTTCCGGGTCATATGGCCAGCATGACTAAGCCGCTTCTGGTGAACCAGAGCAGTGCACGGAAATGCCATTTACCTTCCTTCCAGAGCGGTACCTATTTATCTACTTGCACTTTTCGAACTGCTAGGTTGGCAGGAGTTAATGTTGTAGATATGTGTAAATGAGCAATAACAAAGACACCAGAATCTCTGTTGTCCCTCATTCCATAGAAACCAAACCCTGGGTAAGCGCCTGGAACCCCTGGAATCTCGCATCACTCAGAGTTTGGTCCTGGCATGCAATATTTTAATTTATTAAATGGGTGATAGCCAATATTGGTCATTATCAGAGTAGACCCACTGCAAGAAGTAGCTCTACAACTAATGTTGGATATTGACCCAGTGTTTTTATTTGTTCTATTTAGTTCTCTCATGCATTTATTTCTACCATAGGACTCAAATGTGTAATATAACAGTCTATAAAACTATTAAACAGCAAGTCATAATGCAGTAATAAAATCATAAAACACAAACACACCCTGGAAAAGTTCACAATCTCAGGTAAAACGGAACTTCCATCTCAGTTCAGGGATAGGCGAGAAGTGATTCAGCAGACATATCCATACCATACTTTTAAAGCACGTTTATACCACTTTAACAGGCATGACTTCCCTCAAAGAATTCTGGGACTTGTAGTTTACCCCCACAGGATTACAATTCCCAGCACCCTTAACAAGCAACAGTTCCCATAACTCTTTGAGGGAAGTCATATGCTGTAAGTTTGCATTCAATGCATGTTATGGGCATGGTGACCTAAATAGCTAGATCTTCCCTGGCCAGTGAAAACAAAAGAGTGTGGAAGCGGAATAGCTCTGGGGTTTCACAATGCTGGCACAGCCATTCAAAAGGCCCTTGGCTGTAGCAAGGCTCTCCATCTTCAAATCATTCTGTTTGTTTGTTTTTGTATGGCTCCTTGAGGATCAGTTTCATGGAAAGGCAGCACAGAGATTTATGTAGAGCAAGGTGGAAGCAGGCACATAGGGAGGAAATCCTGTTCCTCCTTTGCTGGTTTTGGGGTCACAAGTAGATGTATGATTTAAAAACCACTCTCCTATCTTGTCAAGCCCCTCTGAGTCTTCTGTGGGATGGGAGGTCACAGGTTTAAATTTCATCTTAACCATTACAATGGTACCTCGGGTTACATACTCTTCAGGTTACACACTCCACTAAGTCAGAAATAGTGCTTCAGGTGAAGAACATTGCTTCAGGATAAGAACAAAAATCGCACAGCGGTGGAGCGGTGGCAGTGGGAGGCTCCATTAGCTAAAGTGGTGCTTCAGGTTAAGAACAGTTTCAGGTTAAGAACGGACCTCTGGAACGAATTAAGTACCTAACCCGAGGTACCACTGTACATTACATTACCTTGGGTTACAAACTTGAATACGTTCTGGAGGTATGTTCTTAACCTGAAACCGTTCTTAACCTGAGGTGCGCTTTCGCTAATGGGGCCTCCCGCAGCTCCGCTGGCACGCGATTTCCACTGTCATCCTGGGACAAAGTTCTCAATCCGAGGTACTACTTTCGAGTTAGTGGAGTTTGTTACCCAAAGTGTTTGTAAGCCGAGGTAGGACTGTAATTTGTTGGGCAGCCTTAAGCAACACTCTTAGACCTTGTAGGGCTGGTGTTGCCAGAAGGATTGGGATAACTATTGTTTCTTAATACTGTACTTTATTCAT
Source organism: Podarcis bocagei (assembly GCF_964188305.1). NCBI lineage: Eukaryota > Metazoa > Chordata > Lepidosauria > Squamata > Lacertidae > Podarcis > Podarcis bocagei. The sequence continues at coordinate 29,317,658 of NC_138132.1, forward strand.
GAGTGTCACTGTTGTATTTGTGTTTTTTCAGCATTTTTATCCTTTTTTTGGGGGGGGGGGATATTCTCACTGTTAGCCATCCTGTAAGCCTTTTAGAAAAGGCAAAATACAGTATTTTAAAAATAAATAAAATAAATAAATGTGAAGTGTTCTCAGCCTTTGGGAAATGCATTGTCCTTTTGTATTGACTATAATAATACAATACATAACATGTTTCTTTTAAATGTTAATTAATTCACATTATTTAACATTAATAAAATAGAATTATTGTCAGGTTGGAAACCTTAGTATCACTTGAACACCCTTACTAAGACTCCTTCTTCTTCCCTTTACTTCTGATGTTCAAGTAGTGAGTGCCATTGTTAATATAGCCAAAACAGTACAATCCAGGCATACTACTGTATAGCTGTATCAGCAGGTTCAGGGAACTGCAGAAGTTTGAAGAAGTACAATTTTATTTTAAGGGTGGTGTGTGTAGGGGGGGGGTGGAATCCTCCCTCAAGTGGGAGAAACAATCCCGAATAGGCCAGGTGTGCCCAGTGGCTGTGAAATGCTGATTGCCTGTTTGCGGGGGGGGGGGTGTATGGGGGGGAGAGACCACTAAGGAAGAGAGAATGGAGTGGAGTGGCTGGAGCACTGCAACATTTTGTTGCAGCTTCCACTTTTCTTAAAACATGTTTTTATTAATTTTTAGTAATCAAAAATACAAAACAAATGATAACAATGAATAGGAAACAATTCCATGGGTAAGGTTCAAAACCATATAAAGTATTCATTATTGTTATTGTTTTTATTACAGGGGCCAACCCAAAGTACTCAGCCAGTTGGCCGTGGGTGGCTGGATGATTGCAGACTTTCTCTTTTTTTGCACCGTGTGTAATAGGACAATGTCATATGTCAGAAAAGTTATCTGCTCCAAATCATTTTCTTCAAGCCTTAAGTTTATGTGTTAATTTCCCCATCATTGCTAAGTTCCATACCTCATGATTCCAAGCAACAAGGGGGAATGTCACAAGGTCATTTTGGAACACTAATTTACGTTACCCATCAAATCTGTGTAAGAGATCCAGTCCAGATAAAAATGACTGGGTGGTAATGCTGTTGATTTCTTAAAATCTATTCCTCCAGAACATAGCAACGTCTCGACACAGCCACCACATTTGACCAAAAAATGTACTCACATGCCTACACCCCTCCGGCACCTCCAAGAAAGCCATTTCTTTATTCTGTGGAGATTATGGTGGGGATGGTGAGGTATGAACAATATATTATTTTTGTAGCATTTCCTCTTACCCTGGCAGAGACAGATTTAAACAGGGTCTTGTTCCATATTCTATTCCAAGAGTCCTCATGTATTTTCAGTTGAAAATTGTGTTCCCAGGGAATGTTACTTACCACCGTGGCCACAGGGTCCACTTTTTAAAAATGTATTACACTGGTTGTTCTGTTTGGCCTCACAACATCTCATTTCCATTTTACAGCTGAGGAGCTGAGGCTTGATCCTACCCGATCCTCATTTCCCAGTCCTGAGCACAGCTCATTGGAATGTGTTATGCTGACATCAAAGCACCTGGCTGTGTCACCACCAAATCGTTTATGAGGCAAGAGGTTTGAAGATAATGAACGTGATAAGGAATGTTCCTGAGAAAGTTCAATATCAGGCTGGTGCTCAAGACAAGGGAAATTCCACCCCCAGCCACCACCTCCCAAGCTGTAGATGCTTCTCAGTGTGGGCTGAATGATTGCACCAGAAGAAACTACCTCGCCCCAGTAAAACATGTAAAGGCAGTCCCTCTCCAACATCCTTATGGGTCACCCAAAACTACAGGTAGAATCTGGCACACCCAAATTCTCACTTCCATTGATAGGATGGGAAATCATCATATGGGAATATGGGAATGGATTGTCTCCTGATTCTGTGTAAGTACTTGGGAATCTCTGAAAGAAGGAGAGCACCAGGAGTGGGGCAGGTGAGTGCAAGGCCATCTCAGTGAGATTTGAACTTGCACTCTTATCTTATACAAAAAAAAAAAATGGGGTTGGCTTTTAACAACCCTTCTTCTTTGACGATCACTCATAGCTGAGTGTGTGTCTTCCATGAACATGGTCTTAACAGTGAGTCCGTAAGTGACTGTGGAGGCCAGTTTTGGAACCACAAGTCCTTTCACAGTGGGGACATAGGTTTCCAGGTGGGAGTTGATCACAGTGATGGTTTGCCAAGCGTGCCTTCCTCTTAACATGTTTCTCCCTTTTGTCCCAAGTTCAAGCGTCTTCAGAGTCCATGACACCTTTGGTAAAGGCTGTTCTCCAATTGGACTGCTCGCAGGCCAGTGTTTCCCAATTGTCTGTGGGACAGCCCAACTCCCCAAGGGACTCAGAGTCCCCTAAGTCTGTGATAGGTCACAGAAGAATGGATGGAGGTAGGAACCAGTAGAAGAAAAGCAAGGAAGATCTTTATTTTTCCATTGTAACAGAGTCCCACCCCACCCTGCCCTCCAAGGAGGTGAGGACCCAGAACAAAAGTGTGTAACAACTTTTAAAGAGTTTTTAAAATTGCCCAACTCCTTAGTCAAAGACCACCCAAAAGCATCATGCAAGTGTCACAGAAAGAAGCCTACCATAGAAATTTGAGAATATGGCTTACTGATAATGCTTGCTGATTGCATTATCCTGGCCAGTCTGGGCCATTCTTTTGAAATGCTAAATTTCTGAAAACATTGTCACAGACCTCCCCTATTCATACACAAGATTAGTCCTTTCGACAGGATTTGAATGATTTGTGAGTGGAAAGAACTATTGGGAAAGGTTTTTCCAAGACTCTTCCTTCTGTAGAGAAATATTTGGGGTCATTAAGAGAGCCAAGATGGCTTTGGGATTGTTCTGTGTACTAAAATAAAGTGTACATTTTTTCAGGGAATGTTTCCTAATTTTTAAGGGCGAAGGACTGGTTTTCTGTGGAGTGTGTGCACCTTGAAATGATTACAACAGCTACCACACTGCACCAGCGCTCGAAAGATGCACTCCTGACTGCTAGGGATTATTTATTTATTTATTTATTTATTTATTTATTTATTTATTTATTTATTTATACATACTGTCTTTTTACCGAAAGGAACATGTAGGTCTGATAACTGGGAATCTTTTGCAGTGCCTAAAAGACTAGAATTGCTCTTTCAAAATGGTAGCTAAAAAAACCAGAAACATCCACAGCCTAATGAAAACTAATTTTTAACCCAGGCCATACTTCGAAAAGAGGAAGTGCTGAAGGGCAGGTAACCTTCACTTTATTTGCCTCCTGACTCCCTCCCACACAGGGAGAGAGAGGTCAAAAGGCTCTTTAACCCTCTCCTCCCCTTGTGAGGGGACACTTCCTACAGAATCACAATGGTCACACAAACACCATACATTTAAAGCACATTACTCCTCCCCCCCCCCAAAAAAAAATCCTGGGAAAGTGCTTTAAATGTCTGGTGCATGTCTGGTGAGCCTCACTCACTCAAAGTTAGCAAGTCAGGAAAACAAATTAGCTGGACAAACAGTGCTGATTCTACCCCAGGCCACCCCGCCCCCAATTCAGAGAACATTCATACATGTGTTTACCCCTTTCCCTACAGCCTGAAGTGGCACAGACCATAAAAACTGTATACTGACTTGGTTCTGCTGAATGCGTAGTTTGGCCCAGAGTTCTCTTCTTGCCGTCACTCCCATCTGCTTGTGGACATGTGCCAGCAGCCGAAAATGTGCTATTCACAGGCGGAGAAGGTTAGCCCCAAGACCCTGGAGATTCACGATCAGATCTCACAATCCTCTTTTATGTTCCCAATTCAAAACAGGTGCAGACAGGCTCTGATTTTTGATGCCAGGGGAGATTTAAACTCCTCCTGCACCATGCTGTTGTCCCTAACCTATACAATATACAGTAGATCCCTTAAGCTGGGTGAAGTATTAGCAAAAAAGGGATTTGCAAAGGTAACTGATTTGATATGGCACAGATTACCTAGACATCCTTCCAACCTGGTTCCTTCCAGATATTTCAGACTGCAGTTCCTATAACACTAGGGCAGTCACACATCTGGAAATTCCAGGGGAAAATTCTGAAAAGCGGCGCTTTGTCTTGGATCTTAGGCAAGTCAATAAAAAAAATCATGTTGGTTTTTTGGGGGGCGTTTTTGTAAAATCTCTTGACCACTGAGAATGCTGGGTGGAGATTATGGGAGTTTTGAACCAAAAATCTAGAGGGCACCAGTTTGGGGATTTGGGGAAGGCTGTCGATGAAGCCAGAGGAAGATCAGAGGGGGATGATGATCTTTCATAGGGAAATGGATACTAATTTAGCACACTCACACCTAGGTCTTCAGGCCACAGATGCCCAGACCAGCTGACTTTTTATTAAAAAAAAATAATAGTAGAATGATAACTAATTAAGATGGTTGCATATCATTATTGCCATACTAGAAGAGGGCAAATGATAATGTGTAATGTTTCCCAGGCAACTGGGAACGAAGTTTAACAAACCAAGGAGAGGATTAGAAAAGAGTTTTTACAGAAGGATCTGAAGAAGCAACATGTTGTGGGGTTGGCAGCCAAGCTGGTTATGTACACTAGCCCTAGTATAATATTTGCATCCTCCAACGACAACTCTGTGGTCTGAAATGCAAGTGTGTGATTTAGAAACGCAAACCACATACTTGGCTGCAGAGAGGCAGTTGCATATACATTTCTATCAGCGGGTACTTAATCACATGGAAAGCAACCAACTGGAGAAGGAAAAATTTTTTATTCTAATGATTTGTTAGGCTCTTTGAATGCTACACCACGTATTTTCAATTGTTCCTTTGCAGTGGGGCTTGCAGTGGGTGTTGCTTATACTCTGCATGCCTGACGGGGATCAGAATTCCCAAGTGGATCCAATCCCTAGTGAAAGCATCAGGGTTCTCATTCAGTGCTGAATTTAAGCAGCACTGAATGGAAGCCCTGCAGAGGACGCGCCATTTCCTGATCCAGCTTTTCAGACAAAAGTGGCTCCCCACCCCAATTTAAAGGATCAGGGTCCATGAGCGAGCAAAATTCTACTAGAAGTGAATTAGCTCGATTTGAGCTTGGCCCAGACATTCCTAGCCCTAGTAGAAGGTCCACTGTTCAAGTATGAATGACAAAGTAGCAGAATAACACCTTGAAGTTGCAATAAAAGCCCACACAGGAAACAGTAAATAGGGAAATTACTTTTTACTATGTTGATTGCTCATATTAACAAGATTTGGAACCCTTTCTTTCCTTCCCTCATCCCACCTTGAAACTTTCGAAACACTTAGTTACCTAAACAAACACACCTCCCCTATCACTAGATAAACCTGTCTCCCAGTGAAGGAAAAAATTATGTCAGTGTATGAAATCTATATATATATATAGAGAGAGAGAGAGAGAGAGAGAGATATCACATCACCTGCTTTGAAATCAATTAAGTAGGAACAGCTTCAGGCCTTTGCTGGAGAAATGGTTCAGCACACAAGAGCACTAGCTCCAAGGAAGGGTAGAAGGGCACAAAACCTTTGTGGTGAAGAGATGGTGGGGTCCTTCGGTATGAAACACTCTTCCGTGATTCATTACTGCAAATTTTATACTGCTTATTGGTAAAACCTCTGTTTTAATGTTCTGGAAATAGGCTTGTACAGCCAGTGTTTTAACAGGTAGCACATTCCCAGTATTATTCCCAGTATGCAAACCGTGCTCCTATTTTCTGGTGGTGGACAGGAAACACAGTATAATGCCTGGCCTACTGCTAACCCACCTACCTCTGTTCATCTCTGAAGCCCTTCTTATGTTTCCCAGGAAGGCCAGCTCAAGACGTTTGAGGTTCAAGAGGGAATATCTCTGTCATGCTAATTAACACGGGGGCAAAATGTGCCACGTTCTCCTGCACAAGCTAATGAAAATGAAAATTGCAGCAAGGCTCAGCCAGATGAAATTCACAATAGACTGTGGTTTCATAGGTCATCTCTGTCTCCTTCCCTCCTGTTTCACAGAGAAAAAACAAGGCACATAAATGGCAAAATGTTTTATTTGTCCTTTTTGAAAAACACTGTTGACCATCATCTATAGCAATACCAGGCTGTAAAACACGTCTCATGATTTGACACTTCATTATGAAAAGCACAGTATTCTCCAAGTTCTATAGCCCTGGTCCCCAACTATCAGGAAGCCACTCTGAGAAAGTACAATGTATGGGCCAAGGCATTTTGCTGCCTGAGGCAAAGGACAGAGTGGAGTTTCCCCCTCCCATCCCATCTGCACAAGACAACCAGGCTGGCAGCTGGATCTTATTTCAACACTAGCGACAGAATAATGCCCTCCGCAGCACAGGACATGTGGTGCAGCACAGGACATGTGGCACACAGAAGGGAATGGCAAGGGAGGAGTCAAGAGAAACAGAGGGTGGCTGCTGCCACCGCCTCCAATCATCTGCCAACTGAGGGTTCATTCTGCCTAATGATAGGCCCTGGAAAGCAGAAGGTGTGGCAGGCTAACACCCCAATCCTCACTCTCTAAAGCAGCCTGCCAGCATACCTCGCTGCTTCAAATATTGGTCTCTTTACACTTCTCTCACCTCTGCATTGGCAACGAGGGAACATTTTTCAGGAAAGCAGATTTGGCCCCAAGGGCAGATCTCCTTTCTACTGCCTTAGGAAACAGCTTGCCTAGAAAATTGACAGGTACCAGGCAATTTTGTTAAGTATATATTTATAGGTGATCTCGCTATTGTACATAAACCTATAAATGAACACATCTTGCAGCTTCACTAATGAAGAGATTAGGACTCTTGAAGAGAAGTTGGAAGTCAGCTACTGGGAATCTAGTTGAGGTATAGAGGGTTTCAAAGACCCACAAACAAAGCTATACCACCTGGATATCATCATGGTTCACATTCAGGAATTGATTTCCTCACCTCCTAAGTTTATCATGCAAAAACAGACTTAATACTCAGTTCTGAGCACACCGCAGTAAACATGGATTATTTATTGGAAATAACCAAATTCTACTTTTCTTTAGAACAAATGTTATCAAGATTTTTTTTTATAAAAAAATGCTAACAGAAGAGAGGAGAAAACCTTACAACATATTTTAGGGAACCAACAACTTCTGTGATAAGTACCTTTGCCTTGGTTCTTAATAAACAGGCAAGAATTAAGATTTATTCTGGTAAAAGAGCAACTGCCTTTATTCTCTACTATATTCAACTTTACATGTGCATCCAGAGTTGGGGGCAGCCCATGAAGAAAGTATAACTGGCAGCCAGTAAATTTTAGCACTGTGCAAGCTTTGAATGGGACTTACTGGTCCACCTCCAACACTGTACCCCTAAAACCTGGTCCCAAGCAAAGACAGTCTTCACTCACTAGTAGGACAAAGTCCTGCTTAAGCTTGAAGTGGTAGAGACTTCCTTGAATCACTATCAATAAGGGGTCACACATTTGGACTGGTGTTAGCAGCCAGCCATTATTGGTGGCTTCTTCTTTCTCTGTGGCTTCTGACAGATGTAGAGAACTGAAACCAGTATAATTTTTCTGCTGTGTATTTGGCTCCAAAAAGTCTCAAGCAAAAGCGATTCAATCTGCTTCTGAATGTTTCCATAGCCTGGTGCAGAGAGACTTGAACACACTCCCCCCCACCACGTATGTCAGATAATGTGGAGCGGGAAGAAAAGCGGTTTCCGGCATTGGGCATAAAGAGAGAGGTCCTTCCCCACTGAGATCCAACACAATTCCCACCAAATTTGCAGGTAGTCCACAAAAGCTTGTGCTGTAATACACTTGTTCAGCCTTTAAGGTGCCACAAGACTCTTGGTTTTAGCAAATTTGGTAGAGCTGATGGTTTTACAGATAAAATAGAATCCAACATATACTTCCCACCCACCCCCTCCATTCTTTCATTTAGTTCAACCATAAAAAGTATCAGCTATGTAGTGTTACGGAAAATATCTGGCATCTGAAGGTGCTACTTTGCTGAAAAATGCTAAGGTGGGAAACACAGTGTTAAGAAAAGGCATAACAAACAAGGCTAGCCTTATTTGTCAAGTCTAGGCAGCTGGGTGGTCAACACTTTTCCTGCAGCACATTCTTCTCCCTCCCTAAGAAGTAGTAGGGATAGAAGGTTCAATGCAAAGGGAGAGAGGGAAGGAAGGAAGGAAAGCTCAGGCAATAAGCAAGCAATTCCAGCAGAAGCTCACCCCAACCTGCTAAATCAATGTTCTCTGCAAGACAAAGAGTACCAAAAGGGGTCTGAAGAGGGCCTGTGTGTCAAGAAGTAGGACAATTGAAGGGTGGGAGGGCTGTAATAGCTCAGCAAAGAAGACTATGTAGCAGGGTGGATAAAAAGAAAAAAATGGATTTTTTCATTTAAACTGGATTTTTTTGAGTTAAATCGGATTTTAAAATAAAATGCTTTTGGAGGAAAAATATTTCTAAAGATAGTTTTCTATTTAAGTTACATTATAGTCTAAAGACTATTCATCAAGAAAGAAGGATTTGTTTTAAGTTTTTAATGTGTGCTAAAACTCAGTCTGTTTTTCCCCCAAAATCGTTTAACCACATCAGTTAACAAACATGGATACATATGCTATGTTATTGTTTTAGTTAAATAAATTGTTTAAGTTGTTATTAAGGAAATGATTATTTTTCTCCTTCCAATAAAGTACAGCAGAAAAGTTGTCCAAATATAAACAATAATTTCATAATTATCTGTTTATGTATTTCTAATAGTATAACCAAATCAGTAATTTTTGATATAAGTGTAAAAACTACTCTGAAAATTTATTATTCCAAAAATGAAACTTTCATGTTTGTAAATATTAAGATTATACCAGCAAGAACAAGTCTTTCTGTAAAAAACTGATTTAAATCAAGTCTTACTGACTAGTGATTTAAAGAGTGATTTAAACTGATTTGATTTAAATCAAATCAAATCCACCCTGCTATGTAGGGGCACAAACCAGTCTGAGCCTTTAGGAGGGAATGGGGAAAAGAAAAATGGGATATATACTTCCAGACCTGCACAGGGGCACATCTACACTGTCACTGCTGTAGGGGGTGACTGTGCACTTTTGCATACCACATCCTGGAGAATCCAGTTGAGGAATCCAGTTGGCTGGACAAGACGTGCAACACTCTGGCGCTAAGCTTTATGAAGAGGCATGTGGATGTAGGACCCTTCCTGGCTGTATGAATCCTGCTGCTAGAGATACAAGATAAACACAGAAAATAAATCCTGCACTTGGGACAGCCACAGCTGGAGACAGACACAGGCTAAGAAAAATTAGGAGACACGGGCCAAAGAGGGAGTCAGTCCATAATCTGCAGCTTCCTAGTTTGCATTTCATAGGTGCAACGAGCAGAAAGACAACCTATCACAGTTCCAATGTCGTCTTTTGCCTCACGTCAATTCACAAGAGTACCTTGAAATTCAACACACACAACTATGGCATTTCTAAGGAAAAACAAAAATCACAAAAGCAAACCTGTTTGGAAATTTGGTTCTATCACCCCAAACCAGTTTGAGATTTTTCTACCGATAACAATGTACATTGTACATTACATTTATATTTCATCAATATATTACTTAGAACATCATGTTACTCAGATCATGTTATATATCAGCACACAAAAATATACATGAGACTCACATACAAAACCATGTGGTAACCCATATAGAGATGGCAGCAGCCAAGTTCCTTTCTGCCTTCTGAACACCAAGAAAATGGTAACACACATTCCAAAAATGGCACCTTCCTAGTATTCTAGGACTTGAAACCCAGTGGATTTGCTACATCTTGGGAGTTAACCTTAAAATTAAAGTGCTCTTCAAAACGTTGGCATCTATAGTCTTTCTGATGCGAGACGACTACAAGAGAAGTCTTTTGCCGCTATGCGTCACACAGCAATGCAAACATTTACCACTCACTGCTGTTGTCAGAGAGCCTCAAATTCAGTAGTGCATCCCACCCCCTACCTCTAGGGTACATTCAAGAGTTTTTGTTTCATTTATTAATGTGGGTGGTGGATCCGGACGCTTCGTCTGCACTATCTTCTGTTTGGGATTTTTAATTTCATCTTCCTCTTCTGTTTCACTTTCGCACACATGGACGACGACACTGGGAGTGGATTCTGTTCCTGCATGAAGCTCATACTTCTCCCCTAGAGGGTAGGACAAATTACAGCATTATTGTATCAGTATGGTGGACAGAATACTATAAAAGAGGTGTGTGTGTATCTATATATCTATATATCTCCCGTCTAAAATTCTAAACAGCGTATCAAAACTACAGGACAATTTGAGTAGAAATGACCTACTTAACATCACTTGCTCCCAGTCCCTTTACCCCTGATGTAATCTCTCACTGCCTCCATAAGTTTGCCTCACAGACAAAGCAACTTCCAACTTGTGGTGCCAACAACCAGCACCACTGGGGAGCAGGAAATCAATCTGCTCAAACTGCAGAATCAAATTTTAAACAATCCATTCCAACTTAACATTGTAAGTTTTGTGGTTATGGAATTCCGTTTACATTTTGTATCAAATTTATTCTTTTTACCTATAGTCCCTTATTGCAGTCTATTGCAGACAGAAAAGTTCACAAAAGTTATTAGACGACAGACGTTTATGGTAGCCCCCTCACTCATATTAGTCATTTTTGGTCCCAAAACAAAGCAAAGCTTTTTTTTTAAAAAAAAGTTTCCTTTCAAAGTCATCTCGGGACCATTTTTACGTGTCACAGGTTACCAGGCAAGTGGCAATTTACAAGCCTGCTGTTATCATTTTTTCTAATATAGAAATGGAGAAAGCAAGGCATAAAGAAAGCATTCCTACCAGGGCCCAATTTTGAAACAGCACAGAGCAAGTCATAGTTTATCATGGGAGTGGCATCTTCACTTGGCTTCCATCCTACTGGTGGAGATGCAGGTGGCGATATCAGGAACTGTTTGACAGGCTGTGGTGGCAAGAGGTAAGATTTGTCTCCCACTTCATTGGGTACCTGAACCTGAAAAAACAAATGCAGTCAGAACAGTAAGAGGAGGATATTATTCTCCTGAAAGATAGTTCTTAACACTTTTTCTAGCCTAGCCACACAATTCAAAAACCTCTTTCACTGACTGGAGAAGGAATCCAGATACTAAACGCAGAGTTTCCTTCCCTGTAGCTATTTTAGTTAAACATTGACCATGCCGTCAGTATAGACTACACTGACTAAGCTCTTATCAAATGCCTACACTACAAATGCACTATAGAATGGTTTTTAGTTCTTAGCTCATCCATTCTTCCAGCTGGGGAGGCCACTACCATGCAATTTTACAGCCAGGGATCTGCTCAAAGCTATCCACTGAATCATTGGCTAAGCAAGGAATAGATCCCCAGCCTCATGACTAATGAAATAACTACATCCAGGGTTGTGCATGTGCTGCGATTGTGTGCAGGGACGAATATCGTATGCGACTGCAGTATTTTCTTCTTTACAATAATGTTTCTAGCGCTTATGGCTGTGAAGTGTATGACTGATTTCCGATGAAATAAAAAAGCCAGGAATGGCCAAACAATAAGCCCAGTGGTGGTGGGAGGGAAGGGGAATAGTCACGCCCTGTTTGGATTCTTACTCCTCTTCTTCACTACTGAAGCTAGAATAAAATGAACACAAGACAAAAAATGAATAATTGTATGAGGTAAGAGAAATGCAGGTCACAGGAACAATACTTTCTAAGGGTAGAGTTTTACATTTTTTAAAAAAAGCATTGAGTGCATAGAGCCCTGACCCTCCATAGTGAAGTACAGCAGCTCATAAAACATCTGCAAGGAACATACTGGCTTGTGTACATTCCTTTCTGAAAGGAAAACATAGCCTTATGGCCACCAACTGTTCTGGTTGGGGTTGCACTAAATAATATATAATGTTTCAGAATTCTTGGAAGACTGGGTGAGGTCCCTGCAGACTGGAGGCAGGCAAATGTCTCCTTAGAAGATGATGTGATTATTAAGACCCAGCATAGGTTTTTCAAAAACAAGTCATGCCAGATGAATATCATTTCCTTTTTTGATAGTTACAAGCTTGGTGGGTGAGGGGAAAGCTGTGGGTGTAGTGTATCTTGGTTTCACTAAGGCTTTTGACAAAGTCCCCCATTATATTCTTGCGAGGAAGCTGGTAAAATATGGGCCGGATGAGGTAACTAATGGTTCCTCTTCATCCAGAAAAAGGTGACAAGTAGGGTGCCACAGGGTTCGGGCCTGGGTCCATTGTTGTTCAATAATTTTATGAATAACTTGGATGTAGGGATAGTGGGGATGCTCATCAAATTTGAAGATGACACCAAACCTGGAGGGGTAGCTAATGCCATGGAAGACAGCATCGGGATTCAAGATGGCCTTAACAGATTGGAGAACTGGGCCCAAACTAACAAAATGAATTTCAATAAGGACAAATGTAAGGTTCCACACTTAGGCAGGAAGAACCAGATGCACAAATATTAAATGGGGGGGGGGCTGGTTTGCCAGTAATTCATGTGAAAAGGATCCAAGCTTAACATGAGTAAACAGTGTGGTGCAGCAGCACAAAAGCTAAAGAGGAGATATGATAGCCATTTTCAAATTTCTAAAGGGCTGGTCACATGAAAGATGGAGAAAGCTTGTTTTCTCCTGCTCGGGAGGGTAGGACCTAAACCAAAGGATTCAAGTTACAAGAAAGGAGATTCTGACTAAACATCTGACTAAACTTTCTGATGGTAAGAGTTGTTTGACAATGGAATGGACTCCTTTGGAATGTGGTGGACTCTGCTTCACTGGAGATTTCTAAGCAGAGGTTGGATGGTCATCTATAATGTCTCTTGCTTGTCTGGATGTGGAAATGAGGCTAATCTACAAAAGGTAAAAATTACATTTGTTGCCTGCTCACTTTTGTCTCTGGTCTAGAACAGAACAGGTCAAAAAGACAGGCAGTGTTTGCCATCACGTGTTTAAATTGCTACTGGAAAAATACATGGAAGGCTTAATAAATTATCCACAAGGGGTAAGATAGATAAGGTGCTTCACACCTGGATAATATGGAAGAGAGATGTCACCTTGGATAGGAGGACAGGATACAAAACTTGACGAACACGCATGCATGCATACCTGGGCAAAATACAGCTTGAGTTTTTTCCCATTGAAGTCGGTCTCATGAAGTTCTATTCGAGCTCTTGCTGCTGCTTCTGGATTGCTAAAATTTATCCTTACTCTTCTAAAGCTTTTAAATAGCTGGAATGTAACATGTTCATCGTAGATTGAGAAGAGAGCTTCAAACCGTTCCTAGGGATTGAAACAGAGCATTTTTGCTGTTAAGGTTCCTCAAAGTTTACTACTGCAGGTTAGCACTACAAAATCAAGTTGGTAATGTTCCTTAGTAGAGTTCTACCTACACCTGCATTGAGCATCAGTACAAAAACAAAACCAACTGCCTCATATTTATGTAAACAGGAGTTATATTCAACAAAAGATCGTATATAATGTAATGCTTGCAGGGCCATCTAGTGGCCAATCTCAAAGTCTTTTACATACAGTACTAGGATATGAAAAAGGTGCAAAGTGTTTTACAGTTAACTAGCTTTTTCATACTTCAAAACAAAGTGGGGAGGGGGGATTCCACCTTCAGGGTTTTCCTTTTATGGATTTTACATTCACACTGAACTTTTCATTTGTGACTATTTGATAATCTCATTTGCATGCATGGGGATCCTATGAAATAAAGCATTGAAGCCAAGAGATAGTGATTTATGGTAATCAGGGATTTGAATTCTGGTTTGACAGAAACTTAATCTTGTGAAGTGCCCCTGAGGAAGGCTGTCATCAACTGAAATATATTTATCATCTTATTGTTTCACAGGGACTATTACTACTGATAAAGTTTTATCTTTCAGTGATATTTTGAGGCTTTGCCTCTTCTTCTGCCTCCTGTTGTTGTTTTTGTCTTGTCTATCCCCCCCACCCCTTTAACAGGGATTAGACTAGTGGATCTCAAACTTTCTTCTCCATGCCACACGTTCAGAATAAAAATTTGTTCATGCCACACCATTCCTTTTATTGGTAAGAAATATATTGAAAACAAAAAGAAACAACTCCTAGCAGTGCTTGATTTATAACATAGAACACAACTACTTTATAATATGATCATGGGACATCCAGAAAGTATAAAACAATGCAGATACATAAGAACATGAATCATTCCCAAGTATAATTATAAACAAGCCTCTTAAATATGTACCTTAAGGATGTATACAAACTCAATGAGGTGTGTGATCTTACTTTTGCTGGGTAATCATATTTATATTAGGTCTAATTTGAGACAAACTAACATCTCCTCATCAACACAAATAAGCCTTTCTCTCTTCTGATCTTTCATATTTGTCAGAGTTGAAAATCCTTGTTCACAACAATATGTCATGCAGAATTGTAGAAGAATAGCCAATGCTCTTGAAGAAAGACATGCATATTGTTTCTGGTTGTACGCTCCCAAAAAAAATCTTATGATACAATACGATACCACACACTGGAATGTTTAAATCCTACTTGGATTGTCCCTGAATCTTCCCGCCACACTTGCCATCCTCTCCTGCCACACCAGTGTGGCGCATCACACCATTTGAGAACCCCTGCCACAGCGATCAGGAGGAACCCCTGCTACCAAAGGTCTGGCCGCCGTCCCATCACCTGGAGCACCCATGGCAGGGAAACCGAGGAGGTGGGAATTTCCAAGGACGCCAGAGTGCAGCAATTCGTTGCTGCTGGTGGTCAATGGAGTGAGGGGACGATCCTGGATGTTGGGACTCCCATTGCCACTAGCGTCGCTTGTTTGGTACTTAGAAATGGCCGCCAAAAAGGCCTTGAGGATCGCATGTGGCCTGCATGTTGGACCACCCCCGCTGTAGATGAAAAGGCTAAAATAAGTTTTTCCAAATGGGTGGAGAATTTAAGTACTAAGATCTTTCTCGATAATAACTTTTTAGTAAATAATGTGATTGAAAGCTACTAATATGTGTTGTGTCCACGCTACTTACATGGGAAGGCAACTG
Source organism: Podarcis bocagei (assembly GCF_964188305.1). Classification (NCBI taxonomy): domain Eukaryota; kingdom Metazoa; phylum Chordata; class Lepidosauria; order Squamata; family Lacertidae; genus Podarcis; species Podarcis bocagei. Next base: position 29,332,741 of record NC_138132.1, read on the forward strand.
ATAGTTTTTAAAATGCTGTAGAAGAACTGGTATTTTTAAAATCAAGCTTATTCATAGGAAGCCACCATCCCTCTGAATGAGTTCAATCTCATTGATGACCTTGTATTTCTGCTGACTGATGACTCACCAGGCAGCCACAGTAGTTTCATCTGACTCATTTTTTACTAGAAGTTTAGAACATGAGGCAGCTAGAAAAGCTGCAGGGATCTAGCATTAACAATTCATACATCTGATAGTGTCAACAGATGTAGATATTTACAAAACATTGCTAACAGGCAGGCAATTTGTACATGCATTCCTATCATATTAATTCAACTTCACTACAAGGTACAGCAATTTAAAAATACACTACTAAAACCAGTTTAAAAGAAATAGAATAGGATGGGTCCTAAAAACATCTGTCAGATGCCAAAGGACAGGGTAGATACGTGCAAGTTCAGCACATGAGGGAAATTGCATAAGGTACCAGATGCACCTCTGTGGTGAAGGAATTCCACAACTTAGCAGCTGCCACAGAAAATGTCGTCTCCTGGGCTGCCAGTCCCCAAATTGTGAGGGCAGTGAAACAAGAAAGCCCCCTTTATATGTAGATGTTTTAATATGGTTAGGGATGTAAGAGAACGGTCCTACCACTTACTGGCATCGTACACACAGGTCATATGTTATGCTAGTGATACTCGAATACCCTCCTGACCCTGTGGGACACCCATGATCAGAAAAATGGTGTGGGGGGTAAAGAGTTAATCCAGGGGTGGGAAACCAGTGGCCCTCCATAAATTACTGGACTACACCTCCCATTATCGCTGACCTTTGGTCATGCTGGCTGATGAAAGTTGGACATGTGGAGGGCCACAGGTTCCCATTCCTGGGTTTAAAAACTTCCCTGCCTGCATTTCACTTAAAATTGAATGTCAGGCTAATGAATCAGAGAAGGCAACAGAGTTGAAGCTGTGCATTTCCACTCCATCATCTGTGGCTGACTATTTTGGAAAGATGGAATTGCTGGTGGATCCAGATGTATGAAATGTAGAGACCAGGCATTGAGCAAGTATACAGACCTTGCACCAGACAAGCATGATACACATTCACTAGGAGATGAAATATTCTTTTATCAGGGATTTGGTAATATTGCTCCATAGAAGAAGCCAGCATTAGATAGGAAACGCAAGTAGTATATCATCACACCATTAGCCCATCTTGCTCAACACTACCTGCACCAGAGTTTTCAGCTTGAGGGCCACATGCTGGCTGGGGGGGAGAGAGACAAAAGTTGGGCAGAGCAATAGATGTGACTCACTTTTGTAAAGCAGGCTACATTATAGACACAGGGAAGTCTGAGGTTTCTATCTGCTGCTCCTCCATTTCTCCGTCCGAACAAGAATAAGTAATTATCACCGTTCAAAAACACATTCCAACCAGGCAAAAAACAAAACAAAACTTGAGGAGGATTTGGAGCAGGGTCAGTGAGGGACATGGGCTGGAGAGGGTCACAGGCCTGATGTTCCCAATGCCCGGTCTACACTAACAGGCTGCAGCACTTCAAAATTTTAGTGAGAAGACAGGCTGTACAGTGGTACCTCGGGTTAAGAACTTAATTCGTTCCAGAGGTCCGTTCTTAACCTGAAACTGTTCTTATCCTGAAGCACCACTTGAGCTAATGGGGCCTCCTGCTGCCGCCACACCTCTGGATCACAATTTCTGATCTCATCCTGAAGCAAAGTTCTTAACCCAAGGTACTATTTCTGGGTGAGCGGAGTCTGTAACCTGAAGCGTCTGTAACCTGAAGCATCTGTAACCCGAGGTACCACTGTAGTGGCAAGACATAAAAAACGCAAGAATTCTGCTTAAAACAGAGCAGCATGCAATAGCAGTATTGTTGTTGTTGTTTAGTCGTTTAGTCGTGTCCGACTCTTCGTGACCCCATGGACCAGAGCACGCCAGGCACTCCTGTCTTCCACTGCCTCCCGCAGTTTGGTCAAACTCATGCTGGTAGCTTCAAGAACACTGTCCAACCATCTCGTCCTCTGTTGTCCCCTTCTCCTTGTGCCCTCCATCTTTCCCAACATCAGGGTCTTTTCCAGGGAGTCTTCTCTTCTCATGAGGTGGCCAAAGTATTGGAGCCTCAGCTTCACGATCTGTCCTTCCAGTGAGCACTCAATAGCAGTATACAAAACTCTTTAAGCCAGAATGGTTATACTATGGCTCTCCAGCTGTTGTTGGACCAATTCTTATCAGCCCCAGCCAATAGTCAGGGACCAGTTTTATGTCCAGCAACACCTGGAGGATCACAGGTTAGCCACCCCTGCTTTAAGACAATAAAACTGACCTCTGCAAAGATGTTTAATTTTATAATAAATTTAATTCAAGAAACTGTTAGAAGAACCAGCTAAACAAGGTAATAAAAACCTCATCAGAATGCAAAAAAACCCCATCCAGCAACATACTATCTTCAACATACCACACTAGAAATAAGCACCTTTAAAAAAGATACTAAACTATTTCACTTCCACTGGGTGCAAACTTTGAAAAAGAAAGGTCTACTAAGAAAACAACTCACCCTCTCATGAGAGCAGGCATCTTTTAGTTAGTTGTGTTTACCATCACCCACCCAAGTAGCAATAGGAGTGTTATTACATCAGCTATTACATAATTCTCTCTTCTATCCAAGAGCTGTTAAGTAAGCTGCTTTTAAAATTATATGCATATCTAATATGACAACATGTTGCCAGCTCCTTTTCCTGGGGATGGAAAGATGCTTTAGTTTCCCCCTGGTGTATTTTGGGCCCCAGGAATCTAAACACACACCTATTGAATATGCCCTTGCTGGAACCACTGAGGCAAAGAAATTCTCATTTATGGATGCCTAGGGCTACTTGCTGCCAAAAATAAATATCTTATTTCACTATTTAACCCCCTTTAAGCCATAGAACTCTGGCACAGAAGGGCCCCCAAGGTCAGGGTTTGGGGGCTGTGAATTGTAAATTGAGAGAAGTGCTTGCAATAAAATAAAAGTATGCAGCGTAACACACAGCACTACATCATCTCCGGTCACATTTGCCCAAGATGACCTTGTGCAAAGGAGGCACAATTTTGTTAAGTCACCATGTTTTTCAGAACATTGGGAAATGAACATGCAGAGGCAGCCAAATGAATAGATCAGGCTTATGGGATAACATATCAGGCAGTTACTGAGATGAGATAATAAGGATTATAGGAAACAAGACCAAAATAATCATACCGGGTTATTTTTGCAGTGAAGCATTCCCGGGATGGGTCCCTGCCTCCTTTGCTTTATGCAGTGAGCCAGAAACAACAACTGCACAGAGCTTGGCTACATAGCAGATGAGCTCTACGCAGAATGCAAGGCAGGAAGAGATAAGTATTTCCATGATGGGGTCAGACCTGTAAGTATCCATGATTTTCTAGTAAACTAGAAATCTCAGATAATGGCCAGCTTTAAAAAACTGATAAAATGCAACAGTTGGATTGACAAGACCTATCCACCCACAGGTTGGAACTTCTGTAACCTGCTTAAATATATATTTCCCTCAAATTTAAAAATCAAAGGGTGTTCAAAATAAGCAGGTCAAACGTAAGAAAAAATAGTTTCAGAAGGTGGTGTGGGTTTAGCTACACAACACACCCAGCAGTTGCACAGCACATTTTCAGCAACAATGGTTCAATAAATATTTTCAGCTTTTTATTCTGCTCAATCCCAGATGCTCCGTTTGTATTCTTTAATACTACAATATTTAATCTGGTATCTGAAACTGTCAGGTTTAAATTTCTCATAGTGTAATCTTATGCATGTCCACCCATAAGTATGTCCCAGGTAAGTGCGAATAATACAAGACTGCAATATAAGACTGTGCATAAGACTGAATGGTGTTATGGAAACATCTCCATAAACAGAGGTGAATATTAGTAGCTAACATTATTTCAGCAAAACTGAATGCTGATCAGATGTTACAACTAACACCTGCTATATCAGAAATTAAGAAAAACTGGTGTTTATTCAACATTCAAGGTCATGTTAGCTCCTCTGTCAACTGCAAAAAAAAAGAAATCTGAAACACAAGACTGGAAAATGTAATTCAGAACAATATAATTCAGCCTGATTTGTATCTGAACCATATTATGAACAGTTTTAGTCAGTGAAATTGTAGACTTGCCATTCTGCTTAAAAGCTTTTTTTGGGCACCACAAATATCAGCCAGCTGCAGAAGCTACATTTCAGTTCCAAGAAACTATGGTTTTTTGGAGCAGGAACAAACAACAAGCTCCCTTCTCCCTTCTTGAATGCCCAGCTGCAGATACTTCCTGATTTTTTAATCAGTTTCCCTAGTTAATTTGTGATGTCCCAACAGAGAAACTGTGGTTTAAACACTCCTTACAAACATGAGGACAGAAGGAAAAATTTTTTTGGGGGGGGGGAGTGGGATCACATGTTCATTACTTTTGCAAAAAAGGATAGTTTGTTGGAATGGAAATAGCGTGTCTCAACCCAACTAACACCCACCAGCTGATGGAATTCTGGTCAACCTAAATTACAGCCGGTGGGGAAAAAGAGGTAGGGAATAGGAAGCAGGCTGCCTGGGCTTTTAAAACTTTGATTCCAGAGTCTAGACGTTTACAAATACTTACCCAACAACTGTTACACTCAATTTTATTGTATGTTTGCAATTTTAAGATATTTTGTTTGAAATAGATGAAAGATTAATCCAACTCTAGGGAACAATATTAAGGCTATTTAAATTGTGATGAATCGCATTTTAAACAGACTAGAAAAAAGAAGACACTAAAAGGCAAGTCTTTATTCCCTTTTAAAAAATCCACATGAGAGATCTGTAGCACACAAAGCTTATCTAAAATCCAGTATTTCACACACAACACTTGATACCAGCAGAAAAAAGCATGTTTTGTCAGCAACACATATTATAAAAATGTAAATCTATATTAATCCAGGAGCACATTCAGCGTTGCACAGAGCTGTCATGGAAACATGCCTGCTTACGCATGATCTACCTTACTCTAGGACTGCCATGACAATGAAAAATAATAATAGTGTTTTACTCCCTCTACATGAATAAATATCTGTTTGTTTTAAAGAAAGATGACAGAGAGGGAGAAGAATTTAAAAAGCAGTTCAATATTTAAATGATTTTGAGAACTTCAGGATCAGATCTCAGTAACAGCATTCACACTCCTGGAAGAGGTCTATTTGCTTATACAAAACCTGTTTCTTCAAAGCATTCTATTCCGCCAAAATTATAGGAACTTAAAGTGACCCAGAGAAAGCCATTCTAAAATGCTATAGAAGCTCATCTAAGTTCCACGGCATATTCTAAAGCCTGGTGTGTGACTAATTCAGCAGCTTTGATATTTTCATTATCTGCCTTGGTTTTCTTCAGAAAGAAATGTGCAGCCTTGCTATAGGCAACAAGGTACTTCATGCAGGTGAGTGAGCTGGCTAAGGGTGTGTATGTGGAGAGCTCCACAATCCCTTTGTGCCCAGCACGGTAATGAAATAGGCTCTGCCAGCCCTCAGCAAGCTATTAAAATTCTGTGGGGATATTTATGAGGCTTGAAATGTTGGATACCTCATAAAAATTGTTTGCAGAACAAACTGGCCTTCCCGTGCTTAAGGTTGCAATCCTATGAGTGTTTACACTGGCCCAAATCTCAACAACTGCAGCAAGGATTGCATAGGATTGCAATGCATAAACCATACAACTGCTGCTCAATACTGTAAGCAATGCCAACTCTGTTTCTTTATTTATATAGCAATCACATTCTCTGCTTTCTAAACAAGTAGTTAATACAAAATTATGAGCAAATTAGATGAAAATTTTGAGGTAATCTAAAAAGCACATGGAGCTTCTGCAAGAGTGGGTTTATTTACAAGTATCCATACCTGGTACAAGTTGTCCTCTCCATTGAAATGAAGAGGGAAATTCTACATGTGCATTCATACAAGATGTGCTTAATATAAGAAGGAGCTTCTCTGTTTAATCTGGGAAATGTTTATCATATCTTAGGGAGGAGCAAAGGGACTGTGTGTGTGCCAATAAAACAAGATATGACAGGCCAAACCACTCTTATGCACATGGCTGATTTAATAAGTAGTACTCAAAACACCATGCATTTGAGGATCTACTTCTTATTTTTTTCCATATTATTTTTTGGGTGGTAGTGTTACTGTTGCAACTCAATAGTGGGTGCCAATGCAGACCCACCAGTTGAACATCCAAGCTGTAGAAGATTCTTCCAGACCACTGTTTGGAACTAAAGAAAAGCTAAGTACAATACCGAATATTTCCCATTCACTTCCCTTTCTGCATAATCTATTCTTATCTGGCCCCTCATAAAAAACAAAGCAATATCATATGTGTATTTGGGTCATGTGAACTTAAAGTTGCCTGTATCAGATAAATTACCAGTGTAAGATATAAAGGCACACTTTTTTTAACAGGCATTTTAATAGATCAACACTAGTTTGGTCCATGTCTTACCTTTTGCTCTTGAACTTCAAACACTGTTTCATGAACACTACAGGCGAAGAGTGAGGTAGGCAGGTCACTTAAATCCATCATCTCTTCCAAGTCTTCTTCATTTTCTCCAAAAATCATTTCTTCCTCTTCTTCTAGGTCACTGCTGTAAAGATCTGACTGACTGTCACTCCACGCCTTCATTGTATCTCTAATCATTGTCCACTCAAAGCAATCTTCCTTAATTTGTATTCCAGACTTGAAGCAGGAGTCTGCCTAAAGAGAAAACAAGAGAATTGTACGGTACTGTTTTACTTGAAGTTTTAATGTTTAGTTATCATGTGCAGGAAAAAGATCTATGGGAAGGTAGTTTCTTAAAAAAAACCTGAGACCATTCTTTCAAGTGTGAGAACTTTTCATTTATTTGAGATTTCTGAATTGCAGGGGGTTGGACTAGGATGACCCTTAGGATCCATTTCCAACTCTACAGTTGTGTTTCTATCTATTCAGATGACTGATAAAATATAGTTTTGTATGAAGCTTTATCACTATAGTGGCCAAAATAGCACTCACAAGCAGCTGAATGACATTTATTTGTTCTGTCTCTAAAAGGACATCAAGGAGGAACAATGACAAGTTTTTCCAGTAAGCAAGTTCCACAGAAACAGAGCTACCACTGTGAACACCCTTGGTACCTCCAAAGTTTGCAGCCAGAGCTGAGCCTCATAGATCTTGATCACATATACTAGTCCGTGAAGAAACCTAGGATGCTAAACAAGATCACTTAGTAGTATGCTGAGGCTGCAATCTGATTTGGAAATAAGTGCTACTGAACAAAGAAGTTTTTACTTCTTACAAACAATCAGAGGAGAGAACTGGAGAGACTGGAAATTGTTTAGTTGCTTTGTTAATGAGGCACATGGCATATCTCATTTGGAACAGCGAAATCAGTAAGCCTGCAGGAAAGGCTGGCAGGGCACTGATGTGTAGGGGCAAATATGGTCCTAAAGTCTTGGCTAGCAAGGCCCAGGCCAGGCCAAAATTGCGGACCTCTCTGTAAAATAGTAAGTACTTCTGTAAAAATCTTTACAGAAGTACTTACTATTGGTGTGTTTAACAATGAAAGTTATTCGAAATGTGTTTGGTACTATCAGCTTAATAAATGGTGTTTGTAGAAGCCGTGCAAATAGCTTTCAATAATATTCTGCTGGTTTCAATTTCAAAGGAAACAATGTTTAGGAAAATAATTAAATATTTAGAAATATATTGACTTAATCAATATTTCTGCCGGTGTGCATTAACAGTCAACAATGTACATTTTAAAGTATTGCCCAAATTATATCAGCCGGCTGGATATTCTCTAGAATTACAAAATGAAGATATATGCTTCATAAAACATACATATACAAATCAATAATTCAGTGGAGTTCCACACTTAAGCTTGAAAACACTTAAAAAGTGGGGACTTCTCTGCTCCCCAGTCCTTGTCACATTCTCAAGGTGCCTTACCACAATATCATCAGTACTCCAATAACTGGTCCTGAAGCAAAAAGAACACAGGACACAGCAAAGAAAAGAAAATATGTTTCAAACTCCTGTGGCCTTCCCTGGATCAGAACAGTAAGTTAGCTACATTGTAGTTGGGGCACGTCTACACAATATATATCAGACTGAAATGAGAACAAGGCACGGCATGCAATTTAATCCCTCACTCAACCCTGCTGCGACACATGGCTTCCAGCAGGGATTGTGAGGGCTTGGTTTGTGCACGGGGGAAAGAACTATATGAAGTAATTCACCCACAGTGCAGGAATACATATATTAGGGGAAAAGAAATAGTAAATCAAATAAAAATGACTATATATCTATGAAATCAGCAGCTTTTGGGCAGCAATATGCCCAAAATGTGCCAAATATCTAAGATAGAGCAGTGTGGGGTAGGAGGAGAAAAGTATCAGAAATATTCAGTTATATACATAAAAGTACAGTGGTACCTTGGTTTAAGAACACTCCTGTTTATGAACGATTTGGTTTATGAACTCCGCAAAACCGGAAGTAGTGTTCCGGTTTGTGAACTTTACCTCGGGCTACAGATGGAAACTCAATGGTGGAAGGGCACCAGCGGCAGGAAGCCTCATTAGGGAAAGCGCGTCTTGGTTTAAGAATGGTTTTGGTTTAAGAATGGACTTCAGGAACGGATTAAGTTCGTAAACCGAAGTACCAGAGTATATTATAATGGTTGGAAACAGCCTTAGGTTAAAAATATTAGATGGCCATTACTTTAGTCAGTCAATAAAAATTTCAGGAATGATACAGGACACTACATTGTTTGTAAGAGAGAACAGAAATAAGTAGCAGTATCATCATTCCGTAGACAGGTGACTTCACAAGTCAAGTCCCAAACATTTTAGTTTGGAAGATGAGTAGGAAAGCAGAGCAATGAGGAACTTTCTTTAAACCATTATATTTAAACCAATTATATACCATTTAACTACAGTAGGTTTTTTTAAAAAAATCTTGGCGTTCTTTCTGCTTAGAGGCTAACTTTGCATGAACATTTAGTGCTCAAGAAGCAGGACTCCGCAGCCAAAATATTTACTGCATATTTGTTTTTTTATGTTAAGCACATAATGTTTGGATGGGGGTGGTCCAACTGTTAACTGAGAAATTTAGTACAGAATTCTAGAAACCCGATTCAGCATTGCATCTTCCTTAAACTGAGAGGGGAGGGGCACTGATGAAGAAGGGAACACAAACTGAAACAATTTGCTTAAAGGATCAGGATACGATTAAAGAGCAGCATTTTCTGCTTTCTGTAAACACTTTGTCTTTACAAGAAGGATTGCAAAGTGACATTTTTAGTAAAAAGACCTTCAACAGAAAGAAATGCTGATCTACAAAGAAATCTACAATGCAGCAAACTACATTGCGTTATCCGATGAAAAGGAGGTTACAGCTACAGTACAGAACACTAGCTTCAAGCTTTATGGGCTGCTGAACTGAGATGACATAAGTAACCTTAAATGACCTCTGTTTCAGTTTTTCCATTTACAAACAGATAACAATAGACTGACAATTGCAAGGTTCTTAAAGAGAAGCACAACCCATGACTGGGTACAAATTGGCTTATGAACTTTTTGTTCTTATAATATAACAAAATGACTAATAGATTGAATCAAGAGGTTGGAATTTTATGCATTCAAAGATTGCCTGTAATCTTCTTGCAATGAAGAACTAAAAACTGATGGAACTGCTTTGAGCTGAGGACTGGTTGTGAAAACTGTGTGAAACTGTATCAACAGAAAAAGTAATAATATACACATAGGAGTTTTGAAATTAAATGATTCATTGTACTTTTAAGTTTTAAAAATCAAAACCATGTATGAAATACAAAAGTTTTGCTTAATGACCTGATTTACTATTTCTCAGTAGAGAGATTTTAAAAGTAAAAAGGCACACAGAACCTGTGTGTGTGTATTCAAGCACTGAAAGCAAACATATAGCATTGCTGCGGTATTTAATATCCCTTATTATTTAGCAGCCTATGACTATCATTATAACATGATTTGTGGCCACTTTCTTACTCATCTTTTGGTAGAGTGGGTTGAGTTATACCTGCCTGTGTGTGTGTTTAACATTTTATTCTGGTTTTTATACTTGGTTTTAATGATTGTATCAGTTTGCAAATTGCTTTGGGACACTTCTTGGAAAAACAATAAAAAATAATATCAACAACGAAGAAAGAGGAGCTTTAAGGAGCTGTTCTTAGGCTTATATGGAAAGATATTCATTCTATTATTTATTTTAAAATTTCAAAGAAAAACAATTTAAATCTTTGACTGAGAAAACAGTGCACATGTCCACATTTAAATTTAAGCTACAACAGTCTTCTAGAAAAGGCAAAACATTTTTTACCCAAATAACGCATGAGTATGTGAGTTTTCATAATCTATGATGTAATGTGTAAAATTATACTTATTTCCTTCTGTAACACTACAGTGTACCATTTCTCTGAAGAATGTATGTTTTACATAAGGAAATTTGTAAAACTGAATCTGTTGTTCTACAGAAGATGCTGACAGAAAAGAACAGAAAAAATATTTTTAGGGTAAGAAAATAAATTGTCAAACATTTTTACTGAGCATCTTTTATTTGCATTGCTAGAATTAAAGCAAAAAGAGGATTTTATAAAAAGTAATGGTGGGGATGAAGGCAAACACTTACTAACTGAAGTGGTTTGAAACTTAGGCTGCAATCCTAAACACATAGGAACAATCCCCTCTGAACACAGTAGGGCATATTTCCAAATCACATGGCAGAGAATTCTGCTTTTAATCTACCACCGCTTAAAACTCTGATGTTCATGACTTGGGAAGGCGAAATCTGTAAACTGATGAAGCAGAAAAATAGAAAAATATTTCCAAAGTTAATTCCTATGCTACAAAATTCAAGCTTACCCAAACTGCAAAGGACAGATACGTTGGTATATGAATGCAAGTAGCTTGATGTTAAAGATTATTTTCCATTTCCACTTTAGGGCAAACATTTACCTTTTGGATCCACATGGAGGACACAGAGAATGAACCCACGGGTTCCTTTAACCTGTGTGTCTGTGCCTATGACATACTTCGTTGTGCTGACAAACCCATCCGCACCAATCAATGAGGAAATTATACATTCTAATTGAAACAAGTCAAGAACTCCACCTCTTCCCTAATGAAAACATTATCCTCCCCACCCCATCCATTACCACCACCACCTCTTCCTCCTCCTCTTTGGATGAGGAGAGTGAATTATCATTCTATCAGAAGTAATGGGGAACCTTGGTTTCTCAGTCTATGAACAAGTAGCAGTGAGAATGCCAGAAAGAAATTAGAAATATCTGCTGCCAGTTTAAAACTGTGGTTTACTTTAACTATGGTTTCAGAACAAGCAACAATCTTTAACCACAATATGATCCTGGCTTGATGTCACTAAACAAGCCACAACTCTGAGGGCTCATCCACACCTACCGTCTGCCCTGTCCTTTACTGGTCTGTGTCTGAGTGTGGTGGTTTGGGGTTTTTTTGGTTTTTATTTTGCCCCACCACTTTCCCCAGGAAAACCCGCTCTTTAATGCTGAATTGGAACAAACAGCAATTAGGGTTTTCTACGGATTGCAGAGAACATTAAAGAGCAGGTTTTTGCAGGGGAAGTGGTGGGGCAAAAAAAATGTGCACGGACACAGACTGGAAAAACGTGGACCTGTGCCTAGAAAGTATGGAGGAAAATTAGTGTGGATGAGCCCTGAGACTGGACATCACAGGGCATCAGAGCAAGTTTAAAACCGGCCACAGATGCTTCTAATCCCTTCTAGCACACAAACAGGAGAGGGGAGTGGGTAAACCCAATACTTGCCATGGCTCATTCATGTGATGGAGAAACCAGTTTCCCATCACACCGGAGGCACACATAGTGCCTTTATGGAACAGAGGAGAAAGTACAAGAAATAAGGGCTAAGCCAACAAGAAACATAGATAAGAGTGACCAGTGGTAAATGAAGTATCAATAAGGCAGGTCTAAATGGTGTAAAGAGCACAATAAAAAAATGAAAAGATGGACAACTGGAAGAAAGGAATGACTGGCTTAGCAATGGAGAAGGGCAGAAAGAAGCAATAAAGAGCAGCAATGATGCACATGTAACAGAAAGGGGATAGAAAGGTTGGTGAGAAGAGATGGGGGCACAGGAATAATAGATGTGTGCAAACAGGCAAGGCAACAAGTTGCTTTAGAAGCAGGGAAAATAAGCAGGATAAGAAATGCCTGGGAGAAGTAAGGCCAGAAAACGCACATTAAAAAGGAGCAAGGCCAACGCAGAGGAGAAAAATGAGGAAGAAAAATAATCGGTTCTGGAGCTGGCGAAGGGGAGCATTGGTAACATATTTGTAGGAGGCAGTAAGGGGGAGCGGACAGAGGCAGGTGCTGTTGAGAGGCAACAGTAGGGAATAGATGAAGGCATCACCCCCTTGCAGACAGCAAAAGGAAAAAAAGGGGTGGTGACAATAGATTCCCGAGTTGGGGTGGTGGCAGAAGGGCACAGCTGCCCACGTAGGTGGGGGATGGGGGCAGTCAGGGGCAGGCCAACATCTCCTCTGGAATGGAATAGTAGAGGATTCAAGGGGTTCGATATGAAGGGGGCAGAAAAGGGAGCCAGCAGCACTGGGAAGAGGTACTAAGAATTGACAAAAAGAGGGGCTTAGGACACAATGCCCTTCCGAGGTTGAGCAGGAAGCAGAGAAGGAAGACAGACACAACAGTCTCTTGAGCAGGTGATGGTAATAAGAAGACCTTGCTAAGATGGACCACATCAGATGTCCACCTATTCCAGCTTCCTGTTTCCATCAGTGACCAAGAGAGGTGCCTTCGGGAAAACCCACAAGCAGGGCATGAAAGCAGGAGATAGCAGCCTCCTCCTCCCTGTCGTCTGCCCCCCCCCATGTAGTAGTGAAAGATACACTGCCCCTGTCCATGGAGGTTCCAACTGCGTGACGGTGCGCACATTAAATTAAAAAAAATAAAAGAGGAGGAAGAAGAAACGATGTTGACAACGAACTGCTCACAGGGGTCGATAAGGACCGGTCGAGGAGGGGGGGGGAGAGGGTCCACAGAAATGGGGCACGGGGGGGGTTAGCTTGCAATAATTGGGGGAGGCATTCCTGGACAATAGAGGGTAAGAAACGAGAGCAGGGGACCGGGGTTGGATGCAGGGGAAGCAGGCGAGAGGAGGGCGGCAACGGCTCCCCTCAGACCAAGTGTGGCGAGGGCAGCGAAGGACAAGGAAGCCACACCCGGCATGGGGGGCGGGGAGCTTATGGCAAGGGGGAAAGGGCAAAAGGACCCGGGGTGTGTGGGGGGAGAGGAGAAAACGAGGGCAGAATGGGATCCCGGGTTCCCTCCGTCCTCACTCACCGTCTCCTCCGCGCCGGGATCAGAGCCGCGGCCACCCGCGCCTCCCTGCTCCTCTCAGGCGCCCCTCCGCCCCGCCCAGCCAAAGAGGAAGGCGAGCTCAGGGCCAGCCAGGCACGACCAGCCTGCGGATCGACAGCGCCTCGGAAAGAGCCCAGAGAGCCCCTCCCTCTTCGATGCTGCTGCTGCTGCAGCTGCTCTTCCTCCGACAGAGAGCGCGCCGCCGCGCCCGTGCGCAGCTCTCGAGGCCGCGCTTACCAGTTTTCTTCTCGGGCATGCGCGTCTCTCTCTCCCACTTTACTTGAGTGAGTGACCCGGATAGAGGAGAAGTTGAGGGCACGGGAGGGGAAGGAACGAACGGGTGGGAGACGCGCGTTTATCCCCCCCCTCCTTATGAGGGACCCCCCCCCCAGTCTTCTCTGTGGTTGGTAGCCTAGGTCACGGGGTGGAGCAGAAAAGGCGGAATTTTATTTCCCCTTCAGCAACTCTTTCTTCCTTCCCCTCAGTGAGGGAGGTGGAGTGGAGGAGGGTATACCTCAGCGGGGTTCAACTGGTCCAGAGTAGAAACCTGCCTCCCGACTCCCAATGCACAACATGAGACCCACTTTCACACGTTCATTTTTCACTTACACTTAATGGCGCTAATCAGCCCTGAGTGCTCACTGGAAGGACAGATCGTGAAGCTGAGGCTCCAATACTTTGGCCACCTCATGAGAAGAGAAGACTCCCTGGAAAAGACCCTGATGTTGGGAAAGATGGAGGGCACAAGGAGAAGGGGACGACAGAGGACGAGATGGCTGGATAATGTTCTTGAAGCTACCAGCATGAGTTTGACCAAACTGCGGGAGGCAGTGGAAGACAGAAGTGCCTGGTGTGCTCTGGTCCATGGGGTCACAAAGAGTTGGACACGACTAAACGACTAAACAACAACAACAACAAGGCGCATTATCTCGAAATGGTAATTCACAGAAGGACATACACGGTGTTACCGTAGCATCTTCACCTAATGAAAACTAGCAAGGAACTGCCCGCCCCCCCCCCTTTTCTGGTTGCAGGGAGTGGAATAATGATGGTGCAGTATCCCTGCTCCTAGCTGCGGCCTACCTTCTGCCAAAAAAACAAAACAGTAACCCCACCACCACAACACATCTAAAAGGGTATTGCATGTTAATCAGCCCAAGGCCTGGTTGAAGAGGGAAGTTTTCTGCCAAGAGAAAAGACCCACTCTCCTGTTGCCACCCTCCAAGATTTGTCGGGGAAGCACAAGAAGGGCCTCAGACCATGATACTGTGTCTGGATTAGGTTCATATGGAGACAGAGTCCTTGAGGTATTTCAGTTCTAAGGCTTTATATATACAGCTCAAAACCAGCATTTTGAATTGAGCCCAGAAACGTTGGCAGCCATTGCAGTTGAGCCAAGATCGGTGTAATATATTCAAATAGTCTTGCCCTAGTGAGCAACCTGGCTGCCAAACTGACATTCTATGGCCTTTTAAAGGTGTTTGCGGGAGCAGGGCTATTGGTTTATTTGTTACCAAGTTACGTATTTTGGTGTTTTTATATTGTGAGCTGTCCTGTGAACCTTGGATGAAGGGCTGTATAGAAATTTAATAAATAACAACAGAATGTCCCTCACTACAGGCATAGCTACAGGAAGGCCACTGGTACAGTGGGCCAGAGGTATATTTCTTATTGAAAATGGCTCCTGCTTTGCTGCTGCTACTCTGCAGCACACATGGAAATTGATAAAACAAGTGTTTCATCAGAAGAATGTGTTCTAGCCCAGATAACACATGTAGTGCCCTTTGGTTTGGCCACCCTTAGCTGGAGTTCATCATGGCAGCAACAGCTTTGCTGCAGTGAAAGCCTCCAATTTTGATGGCTTTAAAAGAGGATTGGACAAATTCATGGAAGAGAAAGCTACCAGTGGTTACTAGCCATGATGGCTATGCTCTGCCTCCACTGCGAGAGGCAGAATCCTTCTGAATACCCAGTGCTGGAAACTGCAGGAAGGGAGAGTGTTCTTGAACTTGGGTCCTGTTTGCAGGTTTCCAACAGGCAACTGGTTGGTTACTCTGAGAACTAGGTCTAGTGCTTATAAAAACTGACACAACAATAAATTCTGAGTGAGGTACTACAGGATGCTTTATTTTTGCTGCAGCAAACCAGCTTCTTCTTTAGCTGTTGCTACTATGGGACGAGCTAGTAACACCTCTTCAGACATATAAAATATTATCCTTCTTCATTTTTCTCACAGTAACCCTGCGACATAGCTGCACACACAAGCACACAGCTGTGTTGAGGAAGTGGCTTGGGTGGAGTAGTGCAGGCTGCACTACCTAATCCTGCCCAACACCCACATTTCAAAGCAACCCAAACTGGCAAAACTAGCATGCCTGCAAAATTGCTAAATGTAGCATCTCTAGACAAGTTTCCCAGAAGCTTGGCTGACTCTTGTGTTGGAGATGAAAGGTTAGTTAGTACCAAAGATGACTGATGCATCTCCGGGAGAAGGGAGTTCCACAATCTAGGTGCTACCACAGAGAAGGCACTTTCCTGGGTCACTACACAACGGGAAACACTCCTTTGTGGGGCCATGAGAAGGGTATCCCCTGCTGATCTTATTCCCTCCTCCTCCTCATCTGGTTCTTTCCTCCAGTCAACTTGGCCTGTTTGTCCCTTATATAAAGCTTTCAGTTATGTTGTGCACTGCCAGCCTATTGTTACTTTCCCAGGGGCACCAATTTTCAGACTGATTGCAAGAGGAGGTTAAGAGATTTCCATTTTACCCACTCCAAAATGGTAATGCCTGTTCATGCAGGAGAATCACTGCACTTATCATCCTGAAATTTGGCAGGCTTCATCCCCTCAGACAGGGCACCCATATCTGCAAATTGCTTCAATTCTGGCAGAAAATAAAGTTAGAGACTATTCACTTATTTAATTTTCAGATGTTCCCTGTACGAAAGTTGGCAAATACTGGTAGCATTTGGGCCCCAAGACATTCAGAGTTTTAAAAATTAATAAATAATAATGCCACCAGCGGGTCCCAGGGCAGGTTACAACAATTCAGAATGAAAAACAGGTAAAACAGATTATAGTCACAGGAATAGGGCAGACTCTGAAAACAAATATCTTAAGTGCCAGGGTAAATAGGTGTGCTTTCAGCATTTGCCAAAAGCTCTATAGCAAAAGTACCAAGCACATCTATGTGGGGAGAGAGTTGGGCCAGAGTCACCCTGAACTTCTGAGGGTGGAAGAACTATCAAGAGTTGGCTGGCTTGCAGCAGAGCGCAAGCTGCTTCTTTTTTGGTCTCACACACTTGTACATGCAGAAGAGCTCAGAACAAAAAAAAGGAGCATCCTAATTTGGGTGTTGGAGGGTATGTCCAAAAGAGGCTGCAGCTGGCAAACTAGCCACAGTTGGATGTAGACACTCCTAGCCACTGAGGCCACCTGGACCACAAATAACAGCATTGGATCTAGGGGTACCCCCAAGCAATGAACTGCTGCCTCCAAGGGACTGCAACCCCAAATAGAGCAGGCTGTCTTCCCACTTTGTGGACTTGATAACTTGAAACACATAACACCTGTCTTCAGGATTCCGCTTCAGTTTGCTGGTTCACATCCAGCCCATCATTGCCCCTAAACCCGTCTAGCACCTCAGCCGCATCTCTCGATTCCTCTGAATGAGATGCTCTTATTCATTCAAATGGCATGTTTGCCTAGATGTGAACTATTTCAAACAGCAACAATTTCTTCCTTAATCCCTGTATTTTTCCATATACATCAAGCTTTCTACCATCATTAACCAAGTGCTCTCCTATTTAGGGACGGATGGCTTCCTTTGCCCCCCCCCCCCTGACTGGTAATTCAGTGCCCAGATACAATGAATGAAAAAATGTTCTCAGGTCTAGTTTCTGTTTACTTCCCTGGAATAAAATCCATATGGCCAGTGTTAATTATGTTGGCAAGCGCTTCACTGGCAGCACGCTGAGCCAACGATCAGCCTGATTACATAAATATATTAGTTGGAAGGCTTCAAATTTTTATTATTTCAAAGACCAGGAAGGTGAACATTATGCAGGCTTTCGTTTAAAAGGTTTCCTCTTGTCAAGCATGCACAGGCCAAGCCTCTTGTGAAGTCATTAACCTTTTCTTATTAACATACGTGGGCTGCAACTCAGCTTGCATTCCCCCCGCCAACCTAAAATTACATTTTAATTTCATCCTAGAAGGACTGAACAACATATTACCAAAGTTACAAACCTGTGGTTGCCAAGACACTGTGAATGAAAAGGGCAGTAATTGCAAAAGGAGCCAGTGGTGAGAGAAGGGGATGCCTAACAATTCCTGCCAATTCCCTCATGCAGATATCTCCAGAGGTCCCCCCCCCCAACCAGCAGTATGTTGCTGCTGTTATAGTTGATTTATTGTTGTTGTTTAGTCGTTTAGTCATGTCCGACTCTTCATGACCCCATGGACCAGAGCACGCCAGGCACTTCTGTCTTCCACTGCCCCCCGCAGTTTGGTCAAACTCATGCTTGTAGCTTCGAAAACACTATCCCAGTGTTTCCCAACCGGTGTTCCGCGGCACACTACTGTGCCGTGAGACATCGGCTGGTGTGCCGTGGGAGGGAGGCGGGCGAGAGGCGGCGGCGGCGAGGATCCGGCGGGGGTGGGGGGAGCGGGGGCCGTCGTGCGCAACCGAACTCACTTGGCGCGCTGCCGGCTTGTCCTCCTTCAACCCGGGTCGGGCCAGGCCTGCTCACGTCCCCGGGTCCCCTAGCAGCAGCAGCAGCAGCAGCAGCCATAACAACAACAATGATCTCAAGCCCCGCCGCCGCCCCCTCCTCCGCCCGCTATCGCAGCCGCCGCCGCCTCAGCTGCCGCCGCCCCTCAGTCCCTCGCTCTGCTGCCTCCTCCCACCCCGGCAAGGGGGAGGGAAAAAACTCACTTTTGTGCGTCCCTCCCGGCGTGACGCTGCGCGCTGACGTCACGGGGCGGGGCTTTAATGGTGGTGTGCCGCGAGATTTTTTTCCGATAAACAGGTGTGCCGTTGCCCCAAAACGTTTGGGAAACACTGCACTATCCAACCATCTCATCCTCTGTCGTCCCCTTCTCCTTGTGCCCTCCATCTTTCCCAACATCAGGGTCTTTTCCAGGGAGTCTTCTCTTCTCATGAGGTGGCCAAAGTATTGGAGCCTCAGCTTCACAATCTGTTCTTCCAGTGAGCACTCAGAGCTAATTTCCTTAAGAATGGATGTATTTGATCTTCTTGCAGTTCATGGGACTCTCAAGAGTCTCCTCCAGCACCATCATTCAAAAGCATCAATTCTTCGGCGATCAGTCTTCTTTATGGTCCAGCTCTCACTTCCATACATCACTACTGCATAGCTTTTACTATATGGACCTTTGTTGGCAAGGTGATGTCTCTACTTTTTAAGTAGAGTCTGCTTTCCTCCCAAGAAGCAGGCGTCTTTTAATTTCGTGGCTGCTTCACCATCTGCACTGATCATGGAGCCCAAGAAAGTAATTAACTACATTCTAAACCACTGTCACAAGGTGATTCACACATAAAATAATTAAAAACAGTTAATAACACAAAAAAGGCAAAAGATGCTGTTGTCTTACTTTCGGTGTACCATAAAGCTCAGTTTATTTACACAGCACTATTGTGAAAACATTGACAGTACATCCAGCCAACATCAGATTTGATGGTGTAGAATTAAGAATGATAAAAGAGCTATGCAGTGAAGCCACAATCCTGAAAATAAAATCTGATGTAGATCAACCTTACCCAACCTGGTGACCTCCAGATGTTTTAGATTGCAACTGCTTTAAGACCCAGCCAGCAAGCCTAGCTTAGATATTCCTAAACAATCCAAGCTAATAGAAGCTCCTTGCCTAATCTAGAGTAGACACCATTGATGGATTTGACAGTCAGCCACTGTTCTCTACTGGGGATATTGGAGTTGTGCCCAAGGAGAGGTCTGGCTATGTGTGATGGGCTTCTCTTTCTTCTGCTCATTTAGACAAACGGGGCAGGGGCATGGGGGACAGAATACAAGGGAAACCATCCGGACCTCTAATGCTGACCAGACCAAAGTGCTGTCCAGCATAGATATGGGTTTAAATACTACCTGACTCCTGTGTTTGAGAACTTGGAACCATGGAGAAATCCAAAGCACCAAAAGAGGCCCTTCAAATAATGTCACCCTCTTGCCTCAAGAAGCTGAAGTTATCTATCTTTTTTACGGATACAGTGTTCTGCTGACCATGGATATTCTACCCATGGAATTGGTTGGTTTCCAGTGACACTACACAAGACACTTTAGTATTTTCAGCATTATAGCAATGAAGCATCCTACATTGGCATATAGGGAGCCACCTTAGACTGAGTCAGACCATTAGCCCATCTAGCTCAGTATTGCCAACACTGACTGGCAGGATTTCAGACAGGAGTCTCTCGTAGTCCTACCTGGTGAGGCATGCAAAACAGATGATCTACCTTTGAACTGTATGATGCTTCCCCACGTGCACTGAAAAAGCCACACCCGGGTTGAAAAGCCTCCACGACAAAAGACAAGAGGTATCTCTTTGTACCGTGGAAAACAACATTTAGTAACCAGAAGAGAGTGGAGGTGAAGTCAACCTGCCAAGACCCAAGCCTCTAAGATGACTATTTCACCCTGCTGCCAGTGATGTGTTTGAAAGGAACTTTTGTTTCAAGGGAACTGTCCTAACTTGGAAATGAAAAAGAATTATGGTCTAGTGCATAATCATCCCTGCCCATTGGCCATGAAGGCTGGGGCTGATGGGAGCTGTAGTTTAGCAACATCTGGAGGGCCAGGTTACCTATACCTGGTCTAGTGAGATGCTGCTCCTTCCCCAAAACAGGCCCAGAAGCAGACTTCAGCATAGTGATGGGTGTGCATGATGGCCAGGCCTAAACATCGGTCAAGACACCTGTTTATGTGACAGGATGAGAGGGCTGGCAAAGAAAATGAGGTTCTGAGAACATGCAGGCTGTTCTATAACCAAAAGGGTATTGCTTATGTTGATGAATATGTTTTGGGCTTGTTTTGAAAACACATTGTACTATGAGATAAAGAAGCATGCTAGTCTGTTTTTTTCTATATAAGCTTGGGATTCTCTGCTTGGGGCAGAGCAGCTTGTAACACTCTGGTGTCAGGCTGCTTCTCCTTGCATGCTTGAAATAAAGGAGCCCCAGGCTGTGTCCTGATTCAAATACAACATGTGGCTATTTTTCCACAACAATATAAAAAAAACCCCTTTTGATCAGAACAGCAGCACCGAGGGAGAGAGGTGCACTAACCTTTTCACCCTGCAGTGTTGTCTTTATTCAAAATCCTATCCTACAGTTCCTATTAGTGGTTGCTTGGGGAGGGGGGGGGGGGAGATGCAGGCAATAGTGCAGGATTGAAAGGGTTAAACACACTTTCATCCTTGATTGGCCACTGCTTTAAATAAAAGTGAAGGCCCCCACAGTTGCTTTTAGGTACATGTGTGTCGGGATGTGTGTGTGTGTGTGTTTGTCATGTCTATTTTTGGCTTAGAGGTTTTCCTGTTCTAAAAAGGCACTCTCTCTTCCCAGAGCTAAAAAAAAAAGTAAATAGTTCCTATTCAATAAATTAACACTTAAGAAACCATTAAAAAAGCATCAAGTGTAGCCAGCCAACAGAGAGGGTCATATTCTTCTGCTTGGGGCTTGAACCCAAACAATAAATAACAGAGGTTCAGTACCCTGTGGTTGGAACAGGCAGTTTTGAGAACACAGATGTCATTTTGTGGTTAAATCACACAGAGGTCTCCAGCATGCTTGTACAATTGGAAAACAACCTCTTTCATTTATAATGGAAAGGCAAAAAGGAAATTAAAAGGCTCATTCGTCCCCTACACTACCTCACCTCCTCTGCTACGTAGCTCTTTTAATGAGCAAAACATTTTGCATAGTAGATAAATGAATGAAGCAGACCTTATGGGGTTTCCCCCAAGATGGTGGTTCCAGGTCAACATTCACCAATTACTCAATAAGATTTACGTCCCTGAATTATTAGTCTAATAATAATGCCATTCCGCCTGAAGTGTACAGTGCATCATGGAAAATGCAAAGCATGCTGCAGATAAAAAGCTGGTTCCCCACCTCCAGACTTAACTGAAAAGTTTAAAGCAAGTGTGCAAAGATTAAACACCCCATGGTTAGCATCAACCACTTTTTACGTGACGGGTTTGTTTTCATGCAGATCACATATTTTTAAAAGTGAATATATTAAAACAGCCTAAAAGGCAGAGAGAGGTAAAAACAACCAGCATTGCTGAAGTTGCTTGAATGCTGAAACAAGTGTCCAACTGGTTTCTGGTTCCAGACCTACATCTAAGACATTCTGGTTTACTCCTCTGGATGCATTCCTATCACAAAAAGACCCAGAGTTGACAGACAACAACCTAAAAGGCAGCATTATGGTATGAGCAACAGAAACAGTCAACCTCAGTCACTGACTCAGTCAGTGATTCACAGCATACATCTCCTCCAAAGCTAAAATCAGTGGAAGTTGTATACTATATCCCAACTCTGGTGATGAACAATGGGGTGGGGAGTTATCATGAATAAGTGTGCAGGAAAAGATGGAGGGAACAAAAAGGATCACTAATAAGGCCTCATCTTGATTTAGAACAGCAGACAAGAACCTGTGGTCCTCCAGATGTTGCTGGTCTAAAACTCACACCATCCCTGGTCACACTGGTTGAGGCTGATGTTCAAGTCCATCAACATCTGGAGGACCACAGGTTCTCCATTCCTGGATCTAGAATTAACTACTGCCAAGTTAGTGTGTGGTCCTGGAGTTTCTGCAAATTTATTCAAAGTGCTTCATATACGCACTCATACACAAATCCATTTTCATAACTCTTTAAGGTGGCGATTAACTTAGCCCATTCATTACCACAGGCCTATTCATTACCACAGGACCAAGTGCAAATAACTTTTTCATGATAAGGGCCATATAGAGCTCTGATGTATGAAGGGTCCAGAAAGCAACAGCAACCTGTAACTTGGACAGGGGAGGGGGGGAAAAGAGGGGAGTTAGTACTTAGATTTTATTTCTGCCATTTTGGAATGAAGCCCCATGTAAATACTTTCTGCAAATAATAAAAAAGCAAACAAACCATGTACACAATAGCAACACAATGAGCAACTTTCCATCCCAGCCCACTCCCCGTTGAGCTAACTTTTCTATTGGCAGGAATGAGCCCTTACCCCCACACAAGGGGAGCAATCAAAATGCAATCTCTGACCCACAATATGAATCGACACAACTGAAATTATACATTTGTAGGGAAGGTCTAAATTGCTGTCCTGCAAGATAAATAGCAGAAAGCCAGTTGCATGCTGTGTGTTTGTGGGCCGTTGTTGTTGGGACTCTCAATCTTATCTGACATCTTCAAATGTTTGGCTAGTTTTCTCCTTAAGGTACAAAGCAGCAGCCAGGTAGCATGAGCAGGTCTAATTAAAACAGGAATTGACATGTGTAAGCTTTGGTTCATATTAAAAATATTCTGGGTTGTATCCAATGCTAGTGATACTCAGAGTGGAAGAACTGAAATAAATGGACAACTTTGGTCTATTAAGTTCAATGAGTCCATGCTGAGTAAAACTTAAGCTGGATACAACCATATGTTGTATGTGGTGGGGAAGGCGCATGAACCCAAAGCTCTGCTTGAGACCCGTACAACCCACATACTGAGTCGTGTTATGTGATCATAAAGGGAATTTTATCAGGAAAACAGAGTCTAAACTCACCCTTTAGTTCCTGCTGTTTGACCAGCAATATTACAGCCATCAGAATATCCTGAGTTCCTTTTGACGTAGCTATACATCCTGTTACAGTTTAGCTTAGCGAGGCCGATGCAGCTGCTTGCGTCCTGCAACAATCAACTTAGCTTTCATATTACACGGGTAGGGGACCCTTAAGTACAGTTCAGTTTTTAAAGTTGTCATTCCATACACACTTAATCCATAAATAAACTGACTTTTTTTGTTGTTGACTTAGCGGTGCTTAAAAAGAAGAAGGGATGAATAAATAAGAGGACCACACTTGGAGGCATTATGCCAGTCCCTTACAAGGGCTTTCACTCCCCTTTGTCATGCTCCATGACCCGGTAGGGAGGCACAGATGACCCCCTCGAACCATGTTCCTCCTGCACTATTGGCAACGTAGCAGGTGCGTAGATCTCAGAGATGGCGTCGTTGTTCTCCAGGGCACCATAGGAAAATGACGTTTTGAGCTCAGGCTGAACTGCTGTTCCGTTGTCATGCAAATTCTGCATGCCTAGAGACAAGAAGGGGAGGGAAAATATTTCATTTGAAAGGGGCTTTTTTTGAGGGGGTGAGGGACTATAAACTGCTTTCTTTCCCACTTATGCACATAATCATACGAAGCTGGTTTATATTAAATCAGAACACTGATCTGTCAAGCCTAGTGCTACATCCTCTGACCAGCAGTGGCTGTCTAGGGCCTCAGGTTGGCGTCTTTTCCAGCCTTACCACCCAAGGTCCTTTTCACTTGGCAACTGACAGGAATTGAACTTGGGATCTTTTGCATAGTAAAACACTAAATAATAAATAAAGGGCTTTATTTACGGAAGGGTTGGGGAACCCGTGATCCTCCAGATATTGTTGGGCTAGAATTCCCACCATCCATTGATTTTTGGCCATGGTAGCTGGGGATGATGGGAGCTGGTGTTTGGTAACATCTGAAGGGCCAAAGCTTCTCAATCCCTGATTTATGTGAGGCAACTCCCTACAAGTGTCTCCATAATCATTCTATGGCTGTTACTTATGTCAAGGGACACCAGAGAGGTTAAGGAGGAAACTTTGCTTCAAAACATATAAAGAGTCAGAGGCAGTTGGCAAAGTACTTATAAAGAATTGTGAAAGAATTAAAATAAGCATATTCCTCTCTTTAAGCAATATTTATCGTAAGTTGTTACTTAATAAGTAATAAGTAAATGTCAAGACCACAAACAACTGAAAACTGAAAACCCTCTTTCTAGGCCAGGGGTGCCTGAGCTGCGGCCAGCCAAGATGATGTTGGACTCCAACTCCCATCATCCCTGACCACTGGCCATGCTGGTGGGGCTGATGGGAGTTAAGAGTCCACAGCAAATGGAGAACCACAGGTTACTCAGACCTATTCTAGGCAAATTGGATGGCTCAGCCACCACCAAGAGGGACACCATTAGGAGAGAGAGGGCAAGGCTCTGGCTGGCTGGCTGGCTGGCTGACTCCAGCTACAAAAGCTGAGACTGCTGAATAGAATGTGGTGGAACCTCGGGTTGCGAATGTGATCCATGCGGGAGGCACGTTTGCAACCCGCAGCATCGCATCTGCACACGTGCAGGTCGCAATTTGGCGCTTCTGCACATGCGCAAAGAGCAATTTAGAGCTTCTGTGCATGCGCAAGCACCGAAACCAGGAATAACCCGTTCCGGTACTTCCGGGTTCGGCATGGTGCGCAACCCGAAAACATGCAACCTGAAGCATCTGTAACCTGAGGTACCACTGTATGGGAGTGGGGTAGTATTTGGGGGAGAGGGTATTGTTTGGGGGCCGTTGCTGTTGTTGCTTTTTTTTGTATCTTTATTTTTGACCGTATGATTTATGTGGAAATTGTTCAGTCTGGTTGTGTTCTTTTTGATGTTTTGCATATTGTTTGACTACTTTTGTTATGTTTGTAGTTACACAATTTTTTAATATGTTGTAAGCCGACTCAAGCATAACTTTAACTTTGGAAAGGCAGCATACAAGTAAAATGATTGATTGAGAATTGTCCAGAAAACAGGCCCAATAAAACCAGTTCTGGGCATTTTTGAAGGGAAGCCATGGCTATTGAAAGTGATAGAATACTGCTTTAAATATGTAATGCAGCTGGGGCCAGACAGGCAGATGACATTTTGAAAAATGTGTAACTATTAACTTGCTCATGAAAAGAAAGAATTATTATTATTTTTTGGCCTTACTTGGCATAGCATCCATGGAGATGTACGGTTCGAAAAAGATTGATTTCCTCTTGTTTCTAGTGATCAAGAAGACGCCTAAAAATGCAATGAGGCACCTGGGTAGGGGGTGGGGGGAATAAGAGAATACAATTGCTTTGTGAAATAACAGAAGGAGCAAAGAAGCTGACAGCAAAGGAATTTAAACAACAACTTGATCTCATGTTAGCCAGTTATTTCTTAAAAAGGCTGAAAAAGCTGTTTTCCTACTGACCAATGCAGTTCATGAGGCAAAGCAATACTGTAAACAGTTCTAGAAAAGAGCTCACTGGTATAACATTGTGCTATGCAAGCGCTATTTGTAGACTGCACTAAATAAAACGAGTTCCTGCAACAAGATTGTAATTCTGCAGCCTGCTTTGAGGACGAAACTGTACAATCATTGGCTATATGTTACTGTTTTTAAACATTTTTCGATCTTGATATTTTAACATGTTTTCACTTTATTTTAAATTGTATTACTACTTTATTGTTTGCTGCCCTGGGCAACTTTGGGAGAATGGGTGGGGTAAAAATAAAAATAAAAATCTTCACCACCACCCCCATAAAATTGCTTGTATACATAGCAACTGGGACACCACTTTGTCTATGGCAGAACTAATGAAAGGAGCCCAGAGCACCATTAACTCAGGTTTCTTTTCAGGATTAGCTTAAATGCCAAGGCCTGCCTGCTCAGGATGGAGACAAAGTGCAGGGAGAAATGTGGCTTACCACCTGCTTGCCTGTCTTTCTTGGCTTATAACATCTGCCAAGACGGGACAGAACGGTTTGGGTCAGGAGGTAATAGAGAGAAAGAGAAGTCCCTTCTGCCTTGAGAGGGAGAGAGAGAGACTGCTCATAAAAGAAAACTCTCTCTGGATCGTGAGAACTGACAACCTGCTGGTCTTTAATAATGTCACATTACATGTGTGATAGCTGAGGTTGTAGTCCAAAAGGTCTGGAGGGCACCAGGACAGCAAAGTCTGGACTAAGGCAGCTACTAAGGCTTTGAGGTGCTAAGAATTGGGAATTCCCGTCTGCCCCACCCAGATTATGTAAAATGAAATGATGAAGCAAAAGTTCCCAAAATAATAGCACACTGCACTACCCCTAAATCAATACCGTAAACTTACCCCAAGGCAAACATGCATATATGAAGTATGTCTTCTCCAATGAAGTCCAAGTAGAAGATTGCACCTGACCCAGGAGGCAGGGGGAAATGGAAACATGACATACAGCATCTTCAAACACAAATTTGTTGCCAATTGCTAGACAAAAGCTAATCATCTGTTATTTCATTTTATATTACGCATGGGAAGCAACTGGGAGTTGTAGTAATTCCAAAGACCTGGAGGGCAATAGTTGGCCAAAGGCCGAGTTATACCTTCACTCCTGGCATCTGGTACAGTCATCCCTTATTACCCTTGTTTATCCCTTCCCTTCCCTGTGAAACTATGCTATGCTGTAATCCAGCCTTTGCCAACCTGGTGCCCTCCAGATGTTTGGGACGGCAACTCCCACCAGCCATTATTTTCTTAGGAGCCCATCTCAGGCCACAGAAATTGGTTGACCTGCTCCAGCCACCAGTTTATGTTATTTTTCCTTATTTCTTTTACCTGCAGTAATTGATATTGCAGTGGACAAGATGTATCCTATGCTGGCAATCTGTGATGCATCGTACAGCTGTGTTGCTTGTGTTAAAAACCTACGATCAAGAAGTAGAATTAATAATTAAACAGGCATGCAATCAATCAATCAATCAATCAATCAATCAGTTTAAGGAGTGTGTTGTTAAAAACATTAAGTATTTAAGCAGGGGGTCAGACTGATAGGTAAGAGCCCTCTTCAGCCACATATCCCCTAGCAACTAGTATAGAGGTAGACTGCCTCTGAAGCTGGAAGTTCCATTCATCAGCTATGGCTAAAACAGCCATCAATATGATTTTATATTGCATTCTTCTGTCCAATTTCTTTTAAAAAGCTATCTAAGCCAGTGGTCATCACCAAGTCTCCATTTGTTATTACATGTTTGCACCACCACCCGCCAAGGAGCTCAGAGTGGAAGACATGTGCTTCACCACCACCCCTTATATCTTGTAATTTACATTAGGTTCAGATAATCACCCAAGGCATTTTACAGCCAAGCGGAGATTTGAATCCAGGTGTCTATGGTTAGGTATCCAGCTAATATTTATACCTACAGCTCAAAAGAGGCTGACCTAATCATAACAATCATTGATTCCTTTTAGTCTCTATTAAAGCAGACACTGTATACATCTGAAAACCTTATGAATTATTCCACATCAGTTACAGAATGAAGGGTGGGTAATAATAACAACAATAAAATAAAATAAAATAAAATAAATAAAATAAAAAAATAAATAAAATAAAAAATAATAATTCCTGGGGCACACTTTACCTCCAGCTTACCAGCTTATAAAATTTTCCTTCTACAGCAGGGTTTGAGGAATGTGTGGCTCTCCAGATGTTGCTAGACTACAGTTTCCATCATCCCTGACCACTGATGATGCTGGCTGGGGCTGATGGGAGTTGAAGTCCAACATCTGGAGGGCTAAAGACTCCCCAACGCTGCTCTATAGTTGCCCCCCTTGATTGCTTTCCCCTTCAGTCTGCACTAACCCATCCTCAAATGCTTTTTCTTTTCTTAACAGACACAGATCAGGCTTGGTAAGCTATCTATGCCTTGATAGCTAAGAACAAAAACTTGACGTCCTGGGGCAGCAGATCTTAGATCAACAGATGCTAAGAAACGATGACGGAGGTTGGCTGTCTAGTTGCTCACTCTCGGCAGCCAGGGTGTCAGAATGGGTGGTTGTTTGGTCTGACCCAAAAGGGCAATTTTTCTGCACTGCAGCACATTGACTGTAAGCAACGGGAAGGCGTTCCTCAAATGTATCCTTAAAATGTCACAAGGTACTTTGCAGAAGAGGAAAAGCAGCTAACAGCTACTAAAAGGCCCACTGCCAGTAATAACAACGAACAATACAATTACCTAGCTTTCCCCCCTGGGGCTGCTCTTTAATGTATTATTCATTTTAATTAAATTTCAATTATGCTGACATTCAGTTGTACGCTACAGCTGGAAAATAAGGTTGCTCTTAGAAAAAGGGAGAGGAAGGAAGCTCCGAGCCACTTACGTTGCCTGAAAGGATGCTGTTGCCACCATGCAAACCACCATGATGTAGAAAATGGGGTAGCCCAGCTGAAGGTTCCCTCGTATCGAAACCACCACCATGCCTGCCACTGCCTTCACTGTGATGACTGTCATAGAACCTAAAACATATTTAAGACAACAACCCTCCCATCACTAGAGAACAAGGAAAATGACAGTCACAGGAAGCAAAACGTCCAATAGTAATGAGTTCCACAAGTCCCACCGATGGGAACATTAGAGTCCTGCTGGATGAGGCCAGTGACCCATCTAGGCCAGCATCCTGTTCTCACAGTGGCCAGCCAGAGGGACGCAGGTGGCGCTGTGGTCTAAACCACTGAGCCTCTTGAGCTTGCTGATCAGAAGGTCAGTGGTGCGACAGGGTGAGCTCCCGTTGCTCTGTCCCAGCTTATGCCAACCTAGCAGTTTGAAAGCGCACCAGTGCAAGTAGATAAATAGGTACTGCTGTGGCAGGAAGGTAAACAGCGTTTCCATGTGCTCTGGCTTCTGTCACAGTGTTCCACTGCACCAGAAGCAGTTTAGTCATGTTGCCCACATGACCTGGAAAGCTGTCTGTGGACAAACGCTGGCTCCTTCAGCCTAAAATCGAGTCCTTTTACGTTCTTCGGTCCTTTTACATTCTTGGGAAGCCTGCAAACAGGACCCAAGCACAACTGCACTCCCCCCACTTGCCATTCCCAGCAACTGGTATTCAGAGGCATAAGGCCTCTGGCAGTAGAGGTCAAACATAGTCCTTGTCCTCCATGAATGTGTCGAGTCTTCTTTTAAAGCCATTCAAGTTGGTGGCTATCCCTATCTCTTGTGAGAGCAAATTCTACCATTTGACTACAGTCCCATCTGCACTATGCATTTAAAGCAGTACCATACCACTTTAAACTGGCATGGCTTCCCCCAGAGAATCCTGGGAAGTGTAGTTTGTTAAGAGTGCTGAGAGTTGTTAAGAGACCTCTATTCCCCTCACAGAGCTACAATTCCCAGAGTTCACCAAGAAGGACCGACTGTGAAAGCAGCTCTGACAATTGTAGCTATGGGGGGGGGGGATAAGGGTCTCCAAACAAACAAACAAAGGCTTTTTTTGTTTGTTTGCCTTACAACAGCAGGGATACTGGAATAAAAATACACAGACCTATGCTGCATTAGGGCTGCTTTCATAATTCATGAATTTCAATTCCGATATGGGCAGCGGGCATTGTTTTGTTTTTGGTAATATGTGCACCTTACACTGGGACCCATTAGGAAAAAGGGTGGTATAAAAGTTTTGACAAACAAGCTAGGCAGCCAACTAACCACAGGCCTACTCTGACTCAACAGACACAGTGGTGGAAGATTAAGCCAAGTGCTTGAAACTTCAATGTTGTGTGAACATAGCGCATGTGTGAAGCTTACCCAGGAGTGCTGCCAACAGCAGAATCACCACAATATAGTTAGCTTTCCTCTCTTTGTAGAAATACAACAGCAGGCAGAAAATGATGATCTCTACCAGCTAAGAGAAAGAAGAAGAAAAAGATGATGCAGAAATAAATATGGGCTTTAAAAACAAACAAGTCAACACACACTTTAGTTTTGTAAGAACTGGAGAGGTGACTCCATTTGGGAAATGGAAAAAGAATGGGCAACAGCTGCTTCATTTCGCAACAACCTGGGAATTTTGTTTTTTTCCTCCAATTTCCATCCTACCCTGACGGCACATAGAAACAGGTAGGTGTTGGTCTGATGCAGTTATGTATATATATATAAAATAATAAATTGTCCAGTAGCACCTTAGAGACCAACTAAGTTTGTTTCTGGTATAAGCTTTCATGTGCATGCACACTTCTTCAGATACCAAAGGGGTTGGTATCTGAAGAAGTGTACATGCACACGAAAGCTTATACCAAGAACAAACGTAATTGGTCTCTAAGGTGCTACTGGACAATTTATTTATTTTTAAAAATATTTTGGCACATAGAAAGTTACAGTGTTTTACATAGCACAAAGGTATGCATTTTCTCCTCTTTCATTTATATCCTTTCTTCTGTTATGGAACCTGAGGCAGCGTACATGTGCTTCCCAGATGGTCACCCATCCAACCAGACCTCAGACCTGCTTCTCTTTAGTAAGGTGGTAGCCTTATGCAATGTGAATATGCCCTCCCTGGGATTTACCTCTTCCCCAGGCACATGCTCTGCCATTTTCAGTCTTTATGAATGTAAAGGGAGCCCTGATAGACCAGAGCCAAGTTTCATCTGGCCTGGCATCCTGTTTCAAGCAACAATGAGAAGCTCACAAGCAGGTGCATGATGGAGCTCTTAATTCACCTAGGATAGCAACAAAGCCACCTGCCATTTGTCTCCAGCATCCAGCCCCAATATGCTGTTCCTTCCACCCTCCTCTACACTGTTGCAGGGGATCTCTGTCCCCACCTCAACCCACATTCCTCTGCTTAAGAAGTAGCCAATGTGGTATGCTTTCCAAATGTTGCTAGACTACAACTCCCAGAACTCCTGGCCAGTGGCCATGCTGGTAGGGGCTGGTGGAACCTGATTTCCTTCCACCTGTTCCTTCCACCCTCCTCTACACTGTTGCAGGGGATCTCTGTCCCCACCTCAACCCACATTCCTCTGCTTAAGAAGTAGCCAATGTGGTATGCTTTCCAAATGTTGCTAGACTACAACTCCCAGAACTCCTGGCCAGTGGCCATGCTGGTAGGGGCTGGTGGAACCTGATTTCCAACAGTATCTAGAGGGAACCACATGGGCATCTTATGATGTTCCAGCTGTGAAAATGGAGCGGAAGAGGTTGGGATGACACACCCTTTGGGCCTCAGCTCAGAGACAGCTTGCTAGTGTAGGATAAAAACCTAGGGAAATAAAATCTTTCAAGTCATTGCCAGTAAAGGGTCTTGGATTCTCCAAAATTTAAGGATGCCAGTTTCAGAAAGTGTGGGCAGCTGTAAAGAGACCCATAACCCCTTTTCTATATCCAAACCTGCATGGGTTTCCCTGTAAAAAAAACGAACACCCCATGGGCAACGTTTTTCCTTAAAACCCCAAACCAGGCAAGCAGATTCTTGGATGTAGGCAAAGCACCCCAGATAGTATCACTCCAAGACTGGCCTCCTTACCATATATAAGAGAAACGGCCAGCTGACCAAGTGCTTAGTGATGTTCTCTCCTGTCATGGTCTCATGACTGTTAGGCCCGAAGGTTATCAGCAGGTATGTCCCGACAATAGCCAAGCCACAGCCTACGAAGGACAAAACATAGCGCCCTTTGGCAGGAGGAAGGGAGGAGAAGCTGTGTTAGTGGGTTAGTTCAGAGGCCTGTGGCTGTTTGGACGACATACACAAGACAAGGACAATGGGAGGAGTCATGGACTAGTCCATGTTATTGATGACTGGTGAGTTTGATTATTACCGGCTGGTGTGTGGAAGGGATTTATGAAAGAAAATTCTGGTTTTAAATAGTTTATTATTATTATTTAGATTTATATACTACCCTTCATCAGGGCAGTTCACAAGATAAAAATACAAGATGTATAAATGGTTGAAATAAATAAATGCGTAATGGCTATTTGTAAGGGAGTGAGCATGAGATTGTGAGGATGGTTGAATGTTATTGAGAGCTTGATTTTTGTTTAACAACTGCACACACAGATGCACATTTGTTTTTCAGAATTTTATAACAATTTATAACAATTTCATAACAACTACGATTATAGTTAACATATATGGATATTGTGAGTTTGAGAGTTTGTTTTGCATAGCAATTCTGACATTTGTATATATGTGCACTCACACTTTTCTATTTCTTCGAATTTTATATGGCTATGATTATTGTGATAAATACAAAACAACATAATATCTATATACTTTGATTTTCTTCTTACTTAAGAATGGTTGAGATTGTGTTTATTGTATACCTAGGCACTTGGATTTTATTAAAGGCAAACCACTTTGAGATCTATTGATTGCTAGTGGTATATAGACTACTCAGCCTTTTGCGAGTACTGTGCTATTTGCCATAAAAATGCTAAAATTCTGCGAAATCCAGAGTAAAATAAAGCTAAACTGTTTTGGTTTCTGTAGCGATGTGCAAAACTCTGAAGAAAATTCATGCCAAGTCTCTCCAGTAGTCATAGATGCAGAGTCATAAATAGCAATTTCATACATATAGAGAGCGACAGAGAGAGAGAGGAATATATATATATATATATATATATATATATATATGCTTTCGTAGATTTTCACGGGTACAGGAATGTAGGTTTTGGTGTCTTCGGGTGTCTTCCCGTGTAAGAGTTGGGGTGTCTAGGCGACGTTTCGACGAGGTCTCACTCGTCATCTTCAGGCTGGTGCTTTCGGCTTCTTGTTACTAGAACAGAGCAGGATCTCAGTGTTTGAGTTCCTATAAATACTGTTGAGGGGGTGTGGTGTATAGCCTCCAACGTTCTGGGCAGATAGGAAGTTCCTAGGTTAATGTGCCTTTTCTTCTTTTGTTCATTAATTACTTGAGGGATATCTTGAGTGATTACTTGAGTGAT
Source organism: Podarcis bocagei (assembly GCF_964188305.1). Taxonomy (NCBI): domain Eukaryota; kingdom Metazoa; phylum Chordata; class Lepidosauria; order Squamata; family Lacertidae; genus Podarcis; species Podarcis bocagei. The sequence continues at coordinate 29,365,945 of NC_138132.1, forward strand.
ATTCTGAGTACCACTTAGGAGGGTCATTAGGTGTGGATTAGTTGCTAAAGCTTTCGTGTCTTGACCTCTTGACCTTGTGAAGAGTTTTTCTGAGAAGATGGTTGTACTGCACTTAGTTGTGCTCTGGCTTGGCTTCGTGTATAGGGGCGAGCTGTGGTTTTGTGCCCTGTGCCAGCCAGATCTGTGTAGGGATTGCAGGGGGGTGCAGCATCCGGAGGTGCCACTATGGTTTGGCTACTGGATGGTGTCTGTAATTTATCTGTGGAGAGGGCTCTTCACAAGGTCAAGAGGTCAAGACACGAAAGCTTTAGCAACTAATCCACACCTAATGACCCTCCTAAGTGGTACTCAGAATATCACTCAAGTAATCACTCAAGATATCCCTCAAGTAATTAATGAACAAAAGAAGAAAAGGCACATTAACCTAGGAACTTCCTATCTGCCCAGAACGTTGGAGGCTATACACCACACCCCCTCAACAGTATTTATAGGAACTCAAACACTGAGATCCTGCTCTGTTCTAGTAACAAGAAGCCGAAAGCACCAGCCTGAAGATGACGAGTGAGACCTCGTCGAAACGTCGCCTAGACACCCCAACTCTTACACGGGAAGACACCCGAAGACACCAAAACCTATATATATATATATATATATATATATATATATATATATATATATATATATGCTAGATAAGAATGGTTCTGAACATTTAAGAATACTGCCAGCAGTGCCTGACATTTTCACTTCTCAAACTGATCCTGCTTAGAACCTGTTATGCAAAAATTGCTTATGTTCAGTTTTATATATTCCTGTCTCTTCCTGATCCTGTAAGGCTGGCCAGCAGTATTCATTAACTGAATTTGCTTTACTGTGTTGGGCTGCTGACACAGAACCCACTAGATGGTCCAAGTGTCCCCTTGCCTGGCCTTCTGCCCCCTCTAAGCCTCTGCATACACAGAGACCTAGATTTCATCATGCACCTTAAACACCCACCCAGTTTAATTAGAGTTTAGAAAGGGGGAGGGGACACCTTAATGTAACTTATTGCTATTTTATTTAATGGCCACATGATCTTCAATGCCCATCTTGTCCAGGTTGTGTCACCCTAGCTACCGCAGCTGGCTCCATCAGGCTCCCTTCCGCCAGCTTGTGCACAGCCCCTGATCAGAAGGGAGACAAACCTCCAGGCAAAGAAGTGCCTGCAAACTCCCCCTTTCCTCTTATTCAGGCTCTCAGTGTGCCACAGAACTACTATATGCAGGCAGCTGGGCTAGCAACACTCACAAATTTAAGCTCTGCATCTCCGAAACAATGAAAAGCTAGCCTGCCCTCACAAGGTCGTTCCTTACAAATTAGCAGCCAAGAAAGAAGAAAAAAGCAATTTGCAAGAACAACGGGAGCTTCCAGGACTGAGTGCCAGGAACCAATTCTCATTAACTTGTACACACATGCAGAAGAGAATGAGGAGGCAGCAAAGGAAAACCAGCAACAGAAAGCCACATTCTACGCCAGAGCTAAAAAAGTATTTTAAAATCCAGAACTTACTCAAGAAGTCTTTCGGCTTCCATTTTTCCTTAATGAATATGATTCCAATGATTGCACTTGCTGAGAAAATAATGACAGGTGAAGGATGTTACTAACACAAGGGAGAGTAAAGTACTTATATAGCTTCCCTTTTAGGGTGCAAACCCTTGCAAAGGCAGCTTGCAATGCCACCAACTAACTGAATACATATATGTACAAATATAAACTCTATCTATATGTAGATAGTTATAGAACAAATATAATTACAAAATAAAACATAACAAATGTAATATAAATATATAAAGTAACCATAACACAAATTTGGCATGATTTGGGTCCTAATTTGGCCCATAACGCAGTGCTCCCCAAACGATGGCCACCTATCCCACAGCTGACATCATATGTGACATCAGGTGTGGAGCTGGCAGAGAAACAGTTGGATTGGTTACACGAACAAGTTTCCCTGCAGTCAGTCCCTGTAAAAAGCAGCTTTGTCTGCCCTAGGCTTGAGTACTGGGCTGGCAAATCCCCTTGCACTGCACTTTCCAAATGCCTGGCAACCAGCTGGCTGTCAAGCACTTGGAAAACACCATGCAGGGGATTTTCAGCAGGTGGGCAAGACAAACAACCTATCAATCAACCAACCAACCAACCAACCAACCAACCAATCAATCAATCAATCACCTGACATAATTAGGATGTCAGGAGATTGGTAGGTGGGGTGCCCCACCCACCTGACAAAGTTGGGCTGCGACCTGGCCCACCAGGCCAAAAAGTTTCCCTACCTTTGATATAATAAAAAGGTAAAGGGATCCCTGATCATTAGGTCCAGTCGTGACTGACTCTGGGGTTGTGGCGCTCATCTCGCTTTATTAGCCGAGGGAGCTGGCGCACAGCTTCCGGGTCATGTGGCCAGCATGACTAAGCTGCTTCTTGCGAACCAGAGCAGCGCACGGATACGCTGTTTACCTTCCCACCGGAGCAGTACCAATTTATCTACTTGCACTTTGACGTGCTTTCGAACTGCTAGGTTGGCAGGAGCAGGGACCAAGCGATAGGAGCTCACCCCGTCACGGGGATTCGAACCACCAACCTTCTGATCAGCAAGTCCTAGGCTCTGTGGTTTAACCCACAGCACTAAAAACAGACCCATAAGTTGGAGCACCTAGAAAAATGGCAAGGATTAAACATTAAGTCAAACTGGAGGCTTGTGAAATGTCACACACATATGTATGTATCCATATTTAAGAAGAAAGCCACACTCTACCTTCTGTGTCCCACTTCCCCTTCCCCTATAAGCTTTTTAAATAAGACAAACTTGTGTGAAGATACGTTTACCTATAACAGACACGGCACCAAGTGGCACAATCAGGGAAAGGGGCGCAAAGGCATAGGCAGAGAAGACCCCCAGCTCCCCCAGGAACAGCAGGAACAGGCCACACCACCATGTCTTGGTCTTGAAGTAGGCCCGGTGGTCTTTGCAACCCACCAGCCGGATATGGCTGTATTTCTAAAGAGAGAAGGGGGAAAGGCAACAAGAAGTCACAGTGGCATTATTATTTTTTTGCTGCTGAGGTTTGCTCTGGAATCCTTTTGCTTTTGTTTCCCCCACTGCTCACCTGGAGGTTTAGTGCGATGCTGATAACGAGGTGTCCAAAAATAGCCAGCAGGGCACCAATCAGATTTTCCTGCAAGAAAAAAGGATATATGCAGGTATTAGCTTTCTACCCCACCTGCACATACAGAAAACATGCTTGACTGGCCAAGTATGGATAAGGCTTGATAACATGGGACTTTCTTCCGAGTTGACATGTCTCTCACATAAGTAGCTATCAGTCTGCAGCCTTAAGGCAGTTTCAATGTAAAAAAGCCTTAGGGTAGGGAGAGCAAGGATTACACACCTCCGTCATTGGTGCTGTGCAATGCCAGGTCCATAGGCAACAAAACTGCCACCATGCGTGACTTTTTTGTCTCGCAGGGGATTGACCTGGCTTGCGTGACGGAGACCTGGGTACGGGAAGGCGAAGTAGTCTCCCTACATGAGATAACACCCCCAGGTTTCTCTGTCCTCCATCAATCGCGGACTGTGGGTCGGGGGGGAGGAGTAGCGTTGTTATTCCGGGAGGATTGCTCTTTCAGAGCTCTGCCATCACCGGCGATCTCCGGCATTGAATGTGTTGGTCTCGTGTGGGGCACCAAGGAGAGCTTGGCTGTCTGGCTGGTGTACCGACCACCCAGCACATCTGCAGCCACCCTGTCAGATCTGCTGGAGGTGGTGGCGGGCTGGGCCTTGGAGTTCCCAAACCTACTGGTTTTGGGAGACTTCAACGTCCATGCCGATGCCGCTCCCTCCTCACAGGCTCTGGACCTAGTGACTTCCATGGCAACACTAGGGCTCTCCCAGTTTGTTTTGGGCCCCACTCATCAAGCAGGCCACACTCTGGATCTGATCTTTGGGGCTGGCATAGATGTGATCATGCTCCCCGCTGTGAAAGTGCCATGGTCTGATCACTACGCTTTAAAAGCCAAGATTGACTTCCCGCTCCTCCCCGGCTTGGGTGGCGAACCTATTTGGGCTCGTCCGCGAAAACTGATGGATCCTGATAGATTCCGACAAGCCTTGCGGAACCCTGCTCCTCCTGGCGACTCATTAGATGACCTTGTTGAGGACTGGAATAACCGGCTCTTGGCAGCCATTGATGAGATCGCGCCTAAGCGCCCTCTGCGACCCCGTCGAAACCGGGCCCCTTGGTTTACTGAGGAGCTCCGGAAAATGAAGCGGGATCTCAGACGGCTAGAGCGAGTATGGCGACGGACTCGTGACGGAGCCTCAAGAACATCTTATAGGACGCTTATGAAAGCCTATGAGATGGCTATGAAAGCTGCTAAGAAATCTTACTTTGCAGCTTCCATTGCATCCGCTAGCTCTCGCCCGGCACAACTTTTTAGAATAATTAGGTCAATAACATCCTTAGGAGGACAACCAAATTTAAGCACAAATTCGACCCACAGCTGTGAGGCATTCGCGAGCTTTTTTGCGGAGAAAGTCCTGTTGCTCCGCCGTGACCTCCCTGCCAATTTAGATACAGTGACTGAACTGGAGGCCCCTCGACTGACTTCAGGTCCAGTGTTGGACCATTTCGATCGGATACTCCCTACTGATGTGGATAGATTCCTCCAAGTTGGTAGGCCCACCACCTGCCTCCTTGATCCGTGCCCGTCTTGGCTGATTAGGGAGTGTCCAGATGTTGCGCGGACCCCCCTGGTTGAAATTATCAATTTGTCCCTTGACACGGGGACATTCCCAGGGGAACTGAAGGAAGCAGTGGTGCGTCCACTCTTAAAGAAAACTTCATTAGATCCCTTAGACCTATCCAATTACCGCCCAGTTTCAAATCTTCCATACCTGGGTAAGGTAATTGAGAGAGCGGTTGCTGAACAGCTTGGTAGGTTTCTGGAGGAAACATCGGCATTAGATCCATTTCAGTCCGGTTTCCGTCCTGGTTTTGGGACGGAGACGGCTCTGGTTGCCCTAACAGATGATATCCGTAGACAACTGGATCGAGGCGGGTCAGGACTGCTGATCCTTTTAGATTTGTCAGCAGCCTTTGACATGGTCGATCATGATCTTCTGGACCACCGCCTCGCAGACGTGGGGATACAGGGCATAGCCCGTAACTGGTTGTGCTCTTTTATCTCTGGTCGGGGACAGAGGGTGGCACTAGGGAGGGAAATGTCGTCACGCCACTCCTTGGTGTGTGGAGTGCCGCAGGGTGCAATTCTCTCCCCAATGCTTTTTAACATCTTTATGCGCCCCCTTGCCCAGATTATCCGGAGCTTTGGGCTGGGCTGTCATCAATATGCTGATGACACTCAGCTCTATCTGCTGATGGATGGCCACACCAACGCGGCCCCTTACACACTGACCAGATGCTTGGAAGCTGTGGCTGGATGGTTTCATGGGAGCCGATTGAAACTAAATCCTTCGAAGACAGAGGTCCTATGGCTAGGTCGGGATAGCATGGGGATGAGGGACCAACTCCCTTCTCTTGCGAGGGCCCAATTAGTGCCATTGCCTTCCGTTAAGAGTTTGGGTGTAATCCTTGACGCCTCCCTTTCCATGGAGGCGCAAGTCACAGCAACAGCCAAGGCGACATTTTTCCACCTTCGCCGCATCAAGCAGTTGGTCCCTTACCTTTCCCGCCCCGACCTGGCCACAGTGATCCATGCAACAGTCATCTCCAGGCTTGACTACTGTAATTCGCTCTACGCGGGGCTGCCCTTGAAGCTGTCCCAGAAACTCCAGCGGGTACAGAATGCTGCAGCGAGGCTCCTCACGGGGTCTCTGCCACGGGAGCATATTCATCCAGTGCTTTTCAAGCTGCACTGGCTCCCGGTGGAGTACAGGGTCAGATTTAAGGTGCTGCTTTTGACCTTTAAAGCCCTTCACGGCCTAGGACCCTCGTACCTACGGGACCGCCTCACCTGGTATGCCCCACGGAGAGCCTCAAGGTCCATAAATAACAACACCCTAGTGGTCCCAGGCCCTAAGGAAGTTAGATTGGCTTCAACCAGAGCCAGGGCCTTTTCAACTCTGGCTCCGGCCTGGTGGAACGCTCTGCCTCATGAGACCAGGGCCCTGCAGGATCTGATTTCTTTCCGCAGGGCCTGTAAGACAGAGTTGTTCCGCCTAGCCTTTGGATTGGAGCCAATTTGATTCCCTCCCCCCCTTTTTCTTTTTTCTTTTCCTTCTCCTGCAATGAGGCTTCATTTTAATATTTTAATGTTCCATTATTTTAATGTTGTATTTTATTTTTGTTTTTAAGTTGTAATCACTCATCTTGTTTTTATTATTGCTTGTAAGCCGCTCTGAGCCCGGCCTTGGCTGGGGAGGGCAGGGTATAAATAAAAAATTATTATTATTATTATTATTATTATTATTATTATTATTATTATTATTAATGTACCGTAAATAGTCAAACAAATTCAAATTCTGCCAAGGTGGCTTACAACATCATCACAACACTGTGCCAAAAGGAAGCAAATTCAGCCACCAATCGCGGCAACGGGTTCTCTCCTACCTACTAGTCCTTCCCACAATCCCTTTCTCCCTGAGCTGGACAATAAATTACACTAGTCCTGGAGCCATTTAGCCCAATCCCTTTCCCTTATTTTTATTTAGCTCAATCCTTTTTATTTCCTTCTTGTTGGCTAAAGGGAAAGAAGCACAAGACCGCTCCTCACTTCCATCGTGTGGGCCAGAGTCCAGCAAGGTGATGGATACGGCAAATGAACTGCCTTCAGTTCTCCTGGGGGCCAATCTTAGGATTGCAGAGTTAGGCTGAAGTTCTATACCCCTTACCTGGGAGTAAGCCCTACTGGACTCCATAGGACTTACCTCTGAGTAGACATGCACAGGGTTATGCAGACAGCAGCCTTAGTGTGGTTTAAATGTTCTGTTCAAACTAATACAAACTTTTAACTTGAAATTATTTTGAAGACCTGACAATTCAGTCAGTTACACAATTCAACAGTGTACACCAAATGTACTCCATAGTGGGTGCCTCAAAAATGATATATTGTATACAGTGGTACCTCGGGTTAAGTACTTAATTCGTTCCAGAGGTCCGTTCTTAACCTGAAACTGTTCTTAACCTGAAGCACCACTTTAGCTAATGGGGCCTCCTGCTGCCGCCACACCGCCATCATGGATTTCTGTTCTCATCCTGAAGCAAAGTTCTTAACACGAGGTACTATTTCTGGGTTAGCGGAGTCTGTAACCTGAAGCATATGTAACCTGAAGCGTATGTAACCCAAAGTACCACTGTAGTTGGAAAAGGTTCGGAGCAGGGTAACCAAAATGATAAAGGGGATGGAGGGACTTCCCTGTGAGAAAGGTTTCAGCCTTTTGGGCTTTGTAGCTTGGAGGAAAGGCGGAAACTGTATAAAATTAGGCATGGCATGGTGAAAGCTGTGGTCTAAACCACTGAGCCTAGGGCTTGCCGATCGGAAGGTCGGCAGTTAGAATCCCCATGACGGGGGTGAGCGTCCGTTGTTCTGTCCCAGCTCCTGCCTACCTAGTAGTTCAAAAGCACGTCAAGTGCAAGTAGATAAATAGGTACCGCTCCAGCAGGAAGGTAAACGGCGTTTCCGTGCACTGCTCTGGTTCGCCAGAAGCAGCTTAGTCATGCTGGCCACATGACCCGGAAAGCTGTCTGCGGACAAATGCCGGCTCCCTCAGCCAGTAAAGCGAGATGAGCGCCGCAACCCCAGAGTTGTCCATGACTGGACCTAATGGTCAGGGGTCCCTTTAAGACTAGAACTCGTGGACACTTCAAATGAAGCTGCATATTGGAAGATCCAGGATGGACAAAAGAAATGTACATCTTCTTCACAAAGTGTATCATTATGGAATTCATTCCCACAAGAGGTAGCCACCAACTTGGATGGCTTTAAAAAAGGGATTAGACATGGAGAAAGATATCAAGGGCTACTAACCCTGATGGATATGGTCTACCTCCACTGTTGTAGGCAGCAAGCCTCTGCTTACCAATTGCTAGAAACAACAGAGGGGAGAGTCCAAAGGCACTCAGTTGGCCACTTTAAGGACAGGATGCTGGACTAGGTGGGCCACAGGCCTGATCCAGCAGCGTCTTCTTATGTTCTTACGGGGGGGGGGGGCTTAAGCCAGAGACTGGTGAAGCACACTGGACAGCACCGCAAGGAACAGGAGCATGCAACAGTGGCGTAGCGTGAGTTGTCAGCACCCGGGGCAACGCAAGTAATTTGCGCCCCCTAATCCGGGGCAAGGCACGTAATTTGCGCCCCCCCTAACCCCTAACCTGCGAGTTGCCGCTGGCGCTGCTGCCCAAACGACGCCGCTTGCACGGAGGAGGAGGGGGGCAGAGAGGCGAGGAAAATGCAACGGCCCAGCAGCGGCAGCGGCGGAGGCGGGGCTGTGAGGAGAGGCTGCCTGGCGCGTCCTCCGCGGCGAGCGCTGAGAGCCACTGCCTGCCGGGCGCCTTCAGCCGGGAGCCACGAGACATGCGGCTCTGCTACAGCCTGCGCCCGAGGCTCTTCGGCGACTCCAGAGGCAGCGAGCGCACCCCCCCAGATGTTGCGCCCGGTACGGCCTGCCCCCCTTGCACCCCCCACGCTACGCCACTGACATGCAACACCGGAATGCTAAATTACTTCGTATTGTCTGTCAGTAGTACATTAAGGTAATATCCATACACTGTCATGTGCTTTTGTCTGGCTTAGGACACTGTGGAGCAGGCAGAAAGCTCAGCTGCCCCCCCCATGTCACCCCAACTCACAGCTTCCCCTCCAACAGTCATGTCAGGTAGAAATTTCTCTGTGATGTTTTTTTCTCCATGGGAAAAAATCCTGTGCATCGTTTCAGAAAAGTTAATTAGTAACACAATGAAGGGATACAATACCCTTCAAGCTGTGCTCTTTCAAAGATGTGATTAAGGGTTTTTAAAAAATGTGACTATCCCTAGGAAGCATATAACCATGTGTGTAAACACAAAACCTATGTATATTTATTTAGGTTATGAGTGTAACTAAAAGATAAAAAGCAACTCAGACGTCACGTGCTAAATCAGGTACTATTACATTTAGGACCTTAAAAAAATGAATCTAAGACTGTGTACACACCATACGTTTAAAATGCATGACTCAACCCCCCCAAATCCTGGGAACTAACCCCAACAGAGCTACAAATTGCAGCACCCTTAACAAGTCACACCCCCAGGTTTCTTTTTTTCTGGTGTGTGTGTGTGTGTTTTAAATGTATAGTGTGTACTCAGCCCAAATTTACATAGGATTGTTGAGCTTTTTTGTGCAAAGTTGTTGAGCTTTCTTTGCAAAATCTCCATTTTTAAATACTGTAACTTTTTATAATGATGTTTTTAAGTGTTGGAAGTTGCCTTGAATCCCAACTTCGGAGCAAGGCGGGATATAAAAATATAATACAAAGAATTCATCCTCACCATCATTATCATGTTCATGCACTGCACGTCAAAACTGTGGTGAAGCACAGAACATAGAACTATAGATTTGGAAGGGGCCCTGACGGTCATCTAGTCTAAAACCACGCAATGGAGGAATATGCAGCTGTCCCATACGGGAATTGAACCTGCAACCTTGGCATTGTCAGAACCACACTCTAAACAGCTGAGCTATCAACTGAGCTGATGAAAAGGCCTGAGGGCCTCCCCCTAAGACCCAAGAATGGAATGACAACAGCAGCAGCCCAAGCGGCAACTTACTCTGGCTTCCACAAATATAAGTATAGCAGATTCTGCTGGTTCCTTAGCCAGCTTGATTTTGCAGGTCAATGCAGAGGAAACGTCTTCCCTCCCTGCCCTGATCCTTCCGCTCATTTCCAGGCAGCTCTCGAATGCAAGGCAGCAGTGCCAAAGCCTAACCCCAGGTAGGCATTCACCACACCATTTTAAAAACACTAAATGAAAAAATTAAAAGCACAGCTTAACTGAGACCAGTTTAGGAACCTTCTTCACGGAAAGAACTGAAGTGGTGTAGTGGTTAAGAGTGCGGAGCTAAGTCCAGGGAGACCCAGGTTCAAATCCCCATTTAGCCTTGAAGCTCCCTGGATTGCCCTTGGAGGACAAGAGGAACCTACAAAACAGGGTTGTTGTGAGGATAAAATGGCAGAGAGAAGCTTGTTTGTCACTTTGAGCCGCTTAGAAGACGAACATACCGTATTTTTCCGTGTATAAAACCAGGTGTTTTTTTTAACCAAAAAATTACGGTAGGTTTAAAATTGGGGCTCGTCTTATACACGGGTAGTGCTGAGGGGTGCTTTCTTAATTTGGAGCCCCCCAAAATAGTCTTATACATGGGGGCATCTTATACACGAAAAAATACGGTAATTAAGAGCTCTGGCGGTCAGGTCAAAGGACCAACCTGTCTAGAATCCTTACAGATGGTTAAAACTGCAGTAAAACAGACTAAAACAAATTAAAATGCCTACAAACTTTCTAAACCTCTCAGCAGGCTTGTCCTGTTCTCACAGTGGCCAACAGGATGCCTATGGGAAGCCCAGAAGCAGACCTGAGCACAACCACACTCTCCCCTCCTGCTGTTTCCAGCAACTGGTAAACAGAGGCATATCACCTACAACCCTGGAAAGCAGAACATAGCCAAGAGGGTTAGTAGCTACTGATAGCCTTTGCCTCCATGCAGGCTGATCCTCTTTTAAAGCCATCCAAGTTGGTGGCCATCTTTACCTCTTAGTGAAATGAATTCCATGGTTTAACTATGCACTATGCGACGAAGCACTTTCTTTTGTCTATCTGTCCTGAAAACATGACTGTAACCACTTGCAAAAATATGTAATAAATCAGAGTATTTTTTCTGCAGGCTTGGCTATTTATTATTATTATTATTATTATTATTATTATTATTATTATTGTTATTGTTATTACAACACATTTATTCAAAAGTTAAATACAGCTTTGTCCAATGCCATAATATCACAGAATGATCACTCCAATCCTCAATCCATTCTCACTGTCATAATGGCTTGCCAAATACATTCAATAGGAACCCAGCTACCAATCTGGTTTACTAGGCATTGGTTTACTAGACATTTTCAATTAATATATCCCCTCCACAAACACCTTCTATGATGATGATGGCATTAAAATGTTCAGTTTCTGTTAATTGGTTCTCGTGGGAAACTTGCAGATTCTAGCTTCACCAATTAACTCAAGCTGGTGTCAATTTACTCTTGGCAGAAAGCCCAGGTCTGCTTGACCTAGAAACTACTCACTCTGATTGGTTAACGAGCAGCACTCAACTCTGTTATCTAGGGATTGCTAGCACAGTTTGATGTGAGGTGTGTTTGGAGTTAGAAGTGCTGTGTATGGTTTTGAGAGAGAGAAAGAGAGGGTTTATTTTGCTTTTATTTGTATGCAGAAACTCTGCTGGTTTTATTTTTCCTTTTAATAAATCCTGTAAATAGTTATTCTGAGTCTAGCTGACTAGTCATTACTGCCGCAACTAGCTTCTTCGCTGTGCAGGAAAACTCTGCTACGTTTGGGCTAAAGCCAATAGGGCTATGCCTGACACTCCAAAGTTCCATGAGGTTATGGGCATTGTGCTGCCAGCCTGAGTTGCGGTGGTGTCAGCATCAACGGCGTTGGTTCCAGTAGTTCCAGAAGTTGTTGTTCTCTGGCTGGTTCCTGACCGTGGTGAGCTGGTGACGCAGCGGACACAAGGACAACAGCTGCAGCGTGCGAGTGCTGGGTGCTGTGGTTCCTGTTTTCTCTCTCGGTGGTCGTGGGTAGCTGGTTCCGGGTTCCAGGGACATCGCTCTCAAGATGGCCTCACAACCAGTTCAGATGGCTTTTGAGCGTCTGAATGACTCCAATTACTTGCTGTGGTCGGAACGCATGCAGGCAGTGCTGCAGAGGGATCGTCTCTGGCAAGTGGTGAGTAAGTTTCCTACGAAGCCTGATGATGAAGACCTCGATAAAGACCAAAGAGCAAGGGCCACAATTGTCTTGGGGCTGGAAGATTCCCAGTTGCCGTATGTGAGGGGAATCAAGACAGCTAGAGGTGTGTGGCAAGCACTTAAAGAACTCCATGTGCGGTTTCCAAGCTGTTCATTCGCAAGGCATTGTACAAGGCAATGTTACAGCCTGGGGTTACAATGCAGGAACACCTACACAGTTTACAGTTAAAGTTTTCTGCGCTACAGGAAAGAGACTGTGCACTAGACCAGCAGGAGAAGGTGGCTGTTATTTTGAGTTCTCTCCCGGAAAGCTGGGATAATTTAGTTTTGTCTCTAGAAGGCATACCGGAGCGTGACTTATCAGTCAGTTACGTTACTGGGCGTTTGATTGAAGAATGGCAGAAGAGGCAAGAAAGGTCGGTGGCTGCAGAGGCTTCTACAGGTGGGCGGTTTGGAAGGAGTTCTCATGCCGTGCCAGAGGTGAAGCAAGAGCAGCGTACTGGTGAGGAGTCAGCGTTTGCTGTTAGGCGTTGTTTCCGATGTGGGTCTTCAGCGCATCTAAAACGACAATGTCCGGAGTTGGTCAAGTCTCAGTGGCCGGTGCAGGAGCAGAGACGAGATCAGCAGCAGCAGCAGCGTAAAAAGAAATTCTTCAAACGAAAACAGTCGGCTCAGCTGGTGACCGGCGAGGTCAAGATTGCTGATGAGAAACAAGCTGTCTGGGTGGTCGATTCGGGAGCGTCTCGCCACATCGTGAATTCAGATGAATTGTTTGTTTCCAAGAACTCAGCACAGCGCAGCCAGGTGGCTCTAGCAGACGGAAGTACTTCCGAAGTGATTTCGGGGGGTTCAGTTTTTGTTCCTTGTCTGCGTGAATGCCTGCAAAATGTACTTTGTGTGCCTTCATTAAGGAGCAATCTGATGTCTGTAGATTGTTTGCTAAAAGCTGGGTTTAAAGTGTATTTTGAAGGAGACAGTTGCATCATTAAGAAGGCTGGTGAGATTTTAGGCACTGCTAAGTCAGAGGGAGGCTTGTTTTGGCTTAAAGCAGGATCTCAAGTTGCAGCAGTAGTCAGTAAATCTCAGCCTGCAGTGAATAACAAAGCTATACATGACAACTGTGTGCACTTATTGCATAGGAAAATGGGGCATGCTTGCTGGAAAAGTGTACTAAAAATGTCTGAATTGGCTGATGGGGGTAATTTAAAGAGTTGTAACAAGTACCTTGATTGTAATGTCTGTAAAAAGGTTAAAACCCACAGAGTCTCTTACCCCAGAAGTGACAGAGTTAGTGAGGCACCGCTACAGCTGGTTCACATGGACGTAATTGGTCCATTTGCTGTAAGCAGGGGTGGATCGCGTTTTTCACTAACAATTGTGGATGACGCCACGCGTTATTCTTGGGTTTTTCCCATGAAGAATAAGGGTGACGTGTTCACTAAGTTTAAAGGCTGGGTGGCATCTGTGGAAAGATTTCTGTCCATTAAACTCAAAAGGATTCAGACGGACAGAGGTGGCGAATTTATGTCAAATGCCTTTAAAGATTGGTTACAAAAGCGTGGCATTGGGCATAGAAAAACGAACGTTTTTTCCCCTGAGGAGAATGGCGTTGCAGAGCGAAAAAACAGATCTTTACAAGATATGATGTTTGCTATGCTTGCTGATGCTGATTTACCCATGTCTTATTGGGGGGAGAGCATGCTCACCGCGTGTTATCTCCAAAATAGGCTCTTTCATCAAACAATAGGTACAACCCCGTACTTTAAATTGTTTCAGAAAAAACCCAAAATTGACCATTTGCATGTGTTTGGATCAAAAGCCTGGGTATTAATTCCGAAACAAATGAGGAAGAAGGGAGATCCTAAGACCAAACAGTTAGTGTTTGTGGGTTACCAGGAGCTGGGAAAAGGTTTCCGCTTTGCTGAAGGGACAAATGGCATTGTGATCTCCAGGAATGCCAGTTTTTGTGAACATAGTGGCTGGGAGAGACTACATGCCAATACTGAGGTTTGGTTTGAACCTTCCCAGGAGCTCCTTGACTCTGAAGGTAGACACAGAGAATCAGAGTCTGAGGGGGAGGAAAGTTCAGATAAGAGCTCTCAAGAAAGTGGAGTTAGCCAGAGCCCAGTTTCTAAGCAACAAAAGAGAGGTCGTAGTTCTGAGGAGGAAAGTGGGTCAGAAGAAAAATTTTCTCCCAGAAGATCTAAAAGACAAAACAAAGGAGTGCCTCCGGTGCGTTTTTCTCCAGATACTGCAAATGTGTTTAGTGTAATTGCAGAACCCAAGAGTTTTCAGGAGGTGTTAAAGTTACCAAAAGAGGAGGCAGAGCGCTGGAAACAGGCAATGGAGGAAGAGATGTCCTCTCTGAATGAGCACAAGGTTTTTACACCAGTAGCAGCGCCTGAGGGGGCAAAGATTGTAGGCTGCAGGTGGGTGTACAAACTTAAACCTCTGGTGACAGGAGAGTACAAATACAAAGCTCGTTTAGTGGCTCAAGGATACTCTCAGAGGCCTGGAAAAGATTATGACGAGACTTTTTCCCCTACTGCTAAGGGGGACAGTGTAAGGCTGATTCTAACACTTGGAGCAAAGAGAAAACTCCTGTTAAACCATTTTGATATCCAGACTGCATATTTACATGCATCAATATCAGAAGACCTGTATCTAGCTGAACCGCCTGGTTATGAGACAGGTTCCAATAGAGTGTTGAAATTAAACAAAGCTCTATACGGTCTCAAACAGGCTGCAAGATCTTGGAACAGATGTTTCCATGAGGCCTTAGTGTCATTTGGTTTCAAGCAGAGTACAGCTGACAATTGTGTTTATGTACGTGGTACAGGCAGTGATCAAGAGTTTTGTCTGATTTATGTAGATGATGTATTGTATGCCTGTAAAACAGATAAACAAACTAAAAGGTTTGCCAAGCAATTGTCCAGTAAGTTCAAAGTGAAAGACTTAGGCCCGGTTAGGACATATCTAGGGTTGGAAGTGTGCTGGGCCCAAGATGGCAGCTGCCTAATTAGTCAGCAGAACAAAGTTAAACAACTACTGACTACATACAGGATGCAGGATTGCAAAGGGGCAGCGGTGCCTATGGATCCAGGTTTCATAAAAACACTTCATACAGATGAGAGTCCTGAATTTGAACACCCTGATCTATATCACTCTGTAATTGGAAGTTTATTGTATCTAGCACAGTGGTCCAGACCTGATATTAGCTATGCAGTAGGCATATTAAGTAGATTGGTCTCAAAACCCACACTAAATGCCTGGAAAGGGGTAAAACAAGTTCTGAGGTATCTCAAACAGACAATTGGCTATATGTTACAATTAAATTCTTCCGAGGACGAAATGTTGAGTTGCTACTGTGATAGTGACTGGGGAAATTTGCCGGATAGAAAATCTGTCACAGGACTAGTTATAATGGTCGGTGGAGCTTTAATCAGCTGGCGGCCACGCAAGCAAGACGTTGTAAGTGTGTCATCAACAGAATCAGAGTACGCTGCATTGAGTGAATTGTGCAACGAGGTGATTTATTTCAAGCATTTGTTAGCAGATTTAAATGTAAATTGTGGAGAACCAGTACAAGTTTACATTGATAATCAGGCTTGTATAACCTTAAGTAAAACAGAGGGTTTCAAATCGCGTTCCAAACATATCTCTGTAAAATACCAAAATGTACGTTGCTGTGTACAAGACAATGTAATCACCTGTACTTATGTGTCAAGTGAAGAAAATGTAGCAGATGTGTTAACTAAACCATTGGCAAAGATAAAGAACAAGCGAATGTGCAAGGGTTTAGGTTTGCTGGAAAAATGATCTCCTACATAGGTGTATTTGGTGTTAATTGTTCAGCAGAATCTGTGAGGGGGTGTTCAGTTTCTGTTAATTGGTTCTCGTGGGAAACTTGCAGATTCTAGCTTCACCAATTAACTCAAGCTGGTGTCAATTTACTCTTGGCAGAAAGCCCAGGTCTGCTTGACCTAGAAACTACTCACTCTGATTGGTTAACGAGCAGCACTCAACTCTGTTATCTAGGGATTGCTAGCACAGTTTGATGTGAGGTGTGTTTGGAGTTAGAAGTGCTGTGTATGGTTTTGAGAGAGAGAAAGAGAGGGTTTATTTTGCTTTTATTTGTATGCAGAAACTCTGCTGGTTTTATTTTTCCTTTTAATAAATCCTGTAAATAGTTATTCTGAGTCTAGCTGACTAGTCATTACTGCCGCAACTAGCTTCTTCGCTGTGCAGGAAAACTCTGCTACGTTTGGGCTAAAGCCAATAGGGCTATGCCTGACACTCCAAAGTTCCATGATAAAATATCCTTCAATAAAAGAAAAAAAAGGGGACCAAATTGGGTTAATAACAGCTGGAGCATTGCTCTATCAGAATACCTCACATACCATTGGTGGCATCTCCAAAAAAGATACCTTTAACATGATTCTTTTTCGCTTCCTCCACACTGACTTTCCTTTCAGCTTCCTTTCTTTTAGATATTAAATATCCATTTCATAAATGAATAGAAATTGAAATTAATAGCTGTGAGGGTGTTAAACGTTTTTTGTGTTTGCCAGCCTGAAAACTTTCGGGTTATTGAATAAATAAACTATTTGGTATATATTTTGGTAAATAGTATGATCTTTCTCAGAAAACCTTGAGAAAACTGGAGGCTGGGTAAGAAGGTTTTCATTGTAAATGTCCAGCAACTCACACTCATTACTTTTTCAAAACAAAACAAGTCTCTTTACTTGCACCTTTGTCCTGCAGCAACCTCGATAATAATCTAGGATGGAAAATAACTTTACCTTGTAAGAGAAGGAATCCTCATGAGCCAGCCGTGGTACAGACAACGTTGCAAGCGGCTGGAGCTGTAGACCAGGGCCATTTTCTCTCTCCATTTTGGTTTACTTATGCATTCCTTTCCCAGTTTGCTTCTTGCTTAGTTATAACTACAGCAGTTCTTTAAACCAACCAGGGAGCAACTGGATCCATCTTTCTCCTCAGCATTTTGCAACTACAGGGGAGCCATGATGGGGTGGGACCAGGTATCTTGTCCGTTGTTGCTCTGCTTCCTGCACAAAAACAAAACAAAAAGTGTGTGTGGGGGGGGTTTACTCTAGAAAGAGACACACTGATGACCAGATGTTTCTGAAAAGCTTCTGTTTCCTGGTCACTGGTAAGAGAGCACCGATGCAGCATAGAAGCCATGAACATGCTACACTTCGTACAGGGCTCCCCTTGAGACTCCGCTGGAAGCTGTAGCTGGCACAGAACACAGCACATATGACACCTGAGGAAACTGCATAGGTGCAGAAGGTCCCAGGTTGAATTGCCAACATATTCAGGCAGCACTGGGAATACTCCCTGTCCGTAACCCTGGAGAGCGGTTGCTGGTCAGTGTGGACAATACTGAACTAGACAGACCATCAGTCAGACTCGGAATAAGGCAGTTTCTTATGTTCGTCAGAAGCAAACATACTGATGATTTCAGTGACGCTTATTCCCATGTAAAAATCTAAAGGCAAGCCAATTCCAATAATGGTCCAATTCGGTATAAGGCAGCTTCCTATGGGTTTCACCCAACAACACTGTCCAGTTCATGTAAGGACATTCTGCTTTTGCAGTGGAAATTTCCCTTCCTCTTCATCCCCTTCGCACACTTCTGAATTTGTTCTGGGGTTCCCCATACCTTGTGGAGCAGATGGTGGAGGGAAGAGAAAAAATTCCTTGTGCCTGGGGGCGGGGGGAATGGACCTGTGGTTCTTCAGATATTGTTAGTACTCCAACTCACATCAGCCTCAGCCAACATTGCCCATGAACATGGGTGATGGGAGTTTGAGTACCAACAATATCTGAAGAACCACAGATCCTTCCCACAAGCCCTAGGGAGTGATCTAATTTAGCATGTTTATTTTACTTGTATTTAGCAAACAGGGAATGCTCCAAGGTGACTTACAACTTGTCTATTATTTGGAATTGGCAGCCGGTTTCTCAACATGATTCCCCTACTTGAAACACCAACGTGGCAGAATTCCTTGCCTACAGTCTATCCCCAGTTCTGAATTCTAAAGTTCACTAATCTCTGAAGAGCAAATAACTGATTTAGGCATTAATCCAAGTTCACATTCAGATAAATATAACACACTAAGTAATATACCAAATATAATCCTCTCTCCCGCCCCCGCTTTCACAGCAACTCTTCTGTTATGGGGTGCAGGGAAAGCAAATCAGTGATCTGTATCACAAACTCTTTTCAGAACAATTCTGTGTTATTTACTTATTAAACATATTTATGGGCTGCTCCTCATATAAAGTATCAGGGCATTGTACAACAAAATTTACAAGTGCAAAAAACACAAAATACCGTAAAAATGCAGAGGAATCGTGAAAGTGAAAGGCACACCTTTAAAAAGTTGAAACAACCCAACAGGCCTGCCAGTGTAAAAAAGTATTCAAGTGACGTCTTAAGGATGCTCGCTGGAAGAGTGTTCCACAGCAACACTAAATGCCCAACTTGGCTGTGTATGCACTGTACATTTTTAAAGCACATCCCACCCCCTACCACCCCAAGATTCTTGGGAACTATAGTTTTCCGCTCACAGTTACAACTCCCAACACCTTTAACAAATTACAGTTCTCAGGATTTGGGAGGGGAGTGGCTTTACATGTATCGTGTGCATGCAATTCTAGTTGGTGCCAAACCTTTGAAACACAGGGATTAACTAATAGCGCTCTATATTTATTCATTTACCAAAAGTGACTGGGTCTGGTACTGTATTCATTTTTGTGCAGCATGGCAACTCACACAGTTCTACTGTTTTACACTGTTGGGTGTTTTAGCCCCAGTCTACATAAAAATACAACATTTTCCTTCTCCTGCCACCTGCCTTGTATTTAATGGCAGATATATTATGTATACCTGCTCACTTTGTGGACTGACCACTTAACGCATTGCATGAAGTGAGCGTGCTGGGCCTCTGGCTCATGAAAGCCACAATCAATCGTTTTGTCTTTCAAAAAGCACCACAAGATACTCTGGATGGCTTTCCACCGTGATAGACTTAACATCGCTTGTCCCTGTGGAATTGGCCTTTATGTGAACATTCAGGATATGTAAACTTCTCAAAAAAAGAAAGAAAAAAGGACCGAATAAAAGAGAATAAAAGAGGGAGAATAAGCAGGTGGAATTAAAAGCAAGTTTTCCTCCCTCTTACTTCCTGGTTAATGAAAAGTCACATTTTAACTTCTCCGTTTATCAAAAGATTGAAGGCTACTAATAAACAAACGAAAGATCACTTTGATTATCTATAAATTCATTTGTTTGTTTGCTTTTTATAGCAGCATTTAACAGTGAAAGCACGACTGAATTATTAAGTAAGACTGCAAACATCCAGGAAAAACATATTATTTCAAGTGCATTCATTTCTAAATCCAGTCCAAAACCCCATTTCCCTTTACGAAAGCACCCCGAAACACTCACCTTGTCTTCGTCCCGAGGTGGGCGTATGTGTTATCTAGCCTTCGCAGCCAGAAAGCAGAGCACCCAAAGCCCCAGGAATGTTTCTTTCCCCGCAGCTGATGAAGCGCTTGGAACGCAGGGCGGGGCTTCGCTCCTCAAAAAACAAGCATCCTATTTGATCTGGACACTGCCACTCACACACACAGGAAACCCCGATCAGGCAAGCCATTGGCTTGTGTAATACGGCATCCTTAAAGCGACCGGTTAAGCTTGCTTGAAGTGTGCAATACTGTACGTTCTTGTTTGTGAGGAGGCCCCTAGTGGCCACCGTTGGGAACAACAACAACAATCCTTGAGTCGTTTGCCTCCGCACTCAGAGCCATATCTTCTCAAAGCATTCTTTTGTTCTACAGTATTTTTTATTTCATGTATTTGGTTTTAAACCACTGACAAGCTATTTGCTATTTTATATATTTGCAAATCGTTGAGACTTTTTTTTGTAGAAAGTGATTCATAAATGCAATATTATGACTTTTGAGGAACCAGCCTGATGCAGCAAAACTCAACTAAGAAGCTTGTCACAATTTCCATAGTGTGGTATATGCGTCTTTAGTCTTCTGCAGCAAAGCACAACAAATGAGTATTGTGTTGTGTGGCGTAAGCTTCAGGTGAAATAAAATAAAATATGCATTATGGCACGACACAAGATGATGTGTTCGCAGTTGACAGCTATATCCAGTTAGGAATTTAATGTACAAAAACTAAGCACAATGTACCTTCACAACATCAATGATAAAAGAAATCAGATTGGTAATGCTGGGTTCATTCACCTACAGTGGGAGAGGAAACCAATGCCTCTATTCTGACCCAAATTAATGGACCTGAACTTCTAGGTGAATTGTAATCAAGCACATTCACATCTGAGTCTCCCTTTGAAATCCCTTTGTTCAAGTAGCATCATCAGTAGCAAGATGCTGCAGTGAACAGAAGTGTTAAACTTATTTGAGTGTGTGGATTATTATTTTTAAACAATCAAGGTGTACAGTATTTTTAAAAGTTGCTGCGAAGCTTCCTCGACCACCTTAAGCAAAGGCGGGTGCAGTCAAAGTGCTCCTGCGCCATTGGTTCACGCTTGGTTTCCATTCAGCTTCTGGAAGAAAAGGCAGCTTCAGAGAGCCTATCTGTGACTGGCATACTTTTAAGCCACCAAAAGTGACAGGCAAAACGACTGGAGGAGAAAAACAGGCTGGGCTCTCCAGTTGCCTAGGCAACAGAGTGTAAACTTCCCCAGGATTCTCCCCTGAGAGCCAGCCAGGTAAGGAGTAACAGGCCCCAACCTGCAGTGCTTTGTCTTTAGGAATGAGCCAGTCCATGCAGATGATGCATTAGGGCTTTTTAAAAAGTAAAAGATGTATTTATTGTGCCACCGCATAACAAGTTACATTTCAGGCTGTTGGATCTGGTTGGGTGTCACACAAAACAATAACCTCCTTGTTGCTGTGGCCTGGAAGTATTGTGGGCTAGATGTGTCAGAGGGTACAGCCCAGAGCCAGGGAAACCCAGGCCTGGGGGCCACATGTGGCCCTCCAAGGCTCTCTACCTGGTCTTCAGGTCTCTGCCCAGGCCACACTCCCTCCTCAGCCACATCCCTTGCTGGCCTTGCTTTGCACTTCCTTATGTGTTTTTGTCTGTTGAAAACCAGTGTGGCATAGTGGTTAGAGTGTCAGACTAAGACCTGGGAGGCCAGGGATTCAAATCAACCCTTGCCATGAAGCTCACTAGGTGATTTTGGGCCAGTCACTGTCTCTCAGCTTCAAAAGGTTGTTGTGAGAATCAAATGAGGAGGGGGAGAACCACATACGCCACCTTGATACGCCCATGGATTCAGGACAGACAAATGAAAGATCTTCTTCACAAAGTAAAAGCAGGGAATTCACTCCCAAGAGTGATGGCCACCATCTTGGATAACTTTAAAAGATTATTCGACAAATTAATGGAGGATAGCCTATCAATAGTACCAATATTTTTCTTAATTAACAATAATTGATCAGTCATGTAACCAGTGTTGCAACTCTATCTGTAAGTACCACAAATTCTCTTTTGGTTATGTCATATTATTTAGCTTTTAATGCCTAGAAAAATCTTCTTGATTCGAATTTATATGTTAATGTTTCAGAAACAAGATGGCAAAGCTGATGAGAAGGGAAGTCACCTAGCTTGCAGGAGTGGTGTGACATGGACAATATCTTTGATACGTATCAACTGAATAGAAAAAGCAAAAAGGCTATCTCCCCTGTACTTGAGGCTAAAGGTATTGGATGGAGTCTGAACCATGAATGATGATTTTATCTGCACCCCACCCATCTGACTGGGTTGCCACAGCCACTCTGGGCAGCTTCCAACATACAGAAAAAGATAATAAAGCATTACACATTAAAAAGCTTCCCTATACAGGGCTGACCTCAGATATCTTCTAAAGGTGTGATGGTATGAATCAGGAAGGGGAGTTACAATCTTGGAAGACGTTCTTTGTCAGAGGTAGAGAATCTCAGGCCTGGTGATCAAATGTGGCCCTCCAGTCCTCTCTACCTGGCCCTCAGAACTCTCCACAGGCCACACCCCTACTCTATAGGCCACACCTACACCCACAGGCCACACCCCTACTTCACAGGCCACATTCCTCATTGATCCTGCTTCATGCTCTGAGTGCTCCAGCCTGGCTGGAATGAATCCTTGAACTCATTATGCCTCTTGCTTGCCTGAATGGGGGACAGAGAGGGGTGTGTGATTGTCTGTACAAAGATAATATTTATATCCATTGCTCTGTCTGCTTTTGCCATTGGCAGTGCCCACCAGTAGCATGTGGCCCTGGGGCTGAAACAGGCTCTCCATCCTTGCTTGAGTGGCTTCCATCCACCATCCTTTAGTGAATGGAAGACCAGGCATGGTGGTGACTGGGCATAGGGATGCAACATGGCACAAGAGTCTTTATGCTTTACCTGCTGTTGGTGTTTAGAGTTTCCACTTCTTTTATTTCAAAGCCGCTGGGGCCTCAGCTGTTGGGGCCAAAGGACCAGGCAGGAGCAGGAATCTTCAAGAAAGTATGCCACACTTGTAAAGGCATTTTTGATAGTGCCTTTTCTATTACTATCAACTGTCTCTAGTCACTATTTCTCTCTGCATTTGTGTTGCATGATTTTTTTAATTGACTTCTTTTTCTAGGCCTGAGCTGTTGTTCCATTCCTTTCAAATTCCAAACCACAGTGATCTCCAATTCCGAACGAAAGGGCTTTAACTCTCAGACCAAGAGATTTCAGTATCCTGAGGTGAGAAACCATATTTTACTAAGTCTGTTCACCTGTTTTTCTCTTAGTAGGGCAGAACCAGGGAGTACATCTGGGTTCAAATGCACCTTTGTTAGTTAATCCATCCCATGTTTGTTAATCCATCCCATGTAAGCCACATGGTGTCTCTAGGCCTACCTATACTATAGGGTTGCCATACGTCTGGAATTTCCCGGACATAGCCCGGAATTGGCTGTTGGAAACAACTTTATGAAATAAGGCAACCCTACTATACTCAAGGAGTCATACATGGTTCTCCCTCTCCTTTGTTTATCCTCACATTAACCCTGCGAAGTAGGTAAGGGCGAGAGACAGTGACTGATCCAAGGCCACATAGTGAGCTTAATGGCTGAGTGCAACGAGAGCAGGACAAAAAATAAACCTGGAACATCTGTGATATAGAAAATCACAACATACAGGGTCATAGGAGACGAAATGATCCTATGTAAAGGCCTTGGGGGCAACACTGAAAAAGGAAATTTGTGTCTCTCTGTTATGACTCACTGTGACCAGTAGGCGGAAGCAGAACTTCACAGATGGGGAGTGCTAAATCCTTCAGGGGCACTTTGGTTCAAGGAAAAACAATATACAGTATGGAGTAAGTGTGCAAATGACACCTTTTAGCCCATTTGCTTTTTGGAAATGCACATTTTCACACCACTGCTCCCATAGAGATTTACCTTTTTTTTAAAAAAGTCACATCTCATGCCATCACGGTTCTTATTGGCCCATCTTGGGGCTAAGCATGCTTCCAGGCAGGTGTTTATTGTAGGATCGGTATTACTAATGTCATGCATGAAATTTTTGGCAGTGCCCACACAACATCAGCATCAAAATGTTAGGTTTTTTATCTCCCTCTTCCTGCCCAACAATTTAATCTAGATTTATCCTTTTGTGGAAAATCTGAAAAGGTTTGGGAAAGAAATGTTTCCAAGAACCTGTTTGCAATATCGGAATAGCTTGTTTACAATATTAATCCCCTGCCTGGGAGCTCCAGTATCCACAATGTGCAACATCGGGCCTGTTGTGCCTTTGGTCAACTGCTGGTGTTAGCAACAGACCCTCTCCCTTTCCTCCTGGGTCCTGCACAATCTTCCTCCAGCTACTGCCAGGGACCCAAACTGCTCTGAGTTCCTCCCTTTTCTCCCTTCTCCACTGAGAACTATGCTACCTCTCAGACCTCCCTTCCAATCGCCAATACATAACAAGCATCTCATCTGTACAAATTTATCTTCCACGCCACCGGCAAGCCAACCTGTTGCTAAATTCTCAGAGTAGAAGCCAGAAGGGGCAACGCTTGAACTGTCTTCACAGTATGCTCCTTTCTCTTTCTGAGAATTTTCCCCTTCATACCGTAACTCCAGCAGGCAATGAGCCAAGCCACAAGGAATACAAAGGGTTTGGCATACTCTTGATTATCCCTAGAGAACATTTGCTTCTTCACATGTAAGGGGGAGTGTTGCATGCATCCCACCCTTTTTGGGGACTTTTGCAAGAAAGCCAAAGTTGTGTAGAAAAGTCAGTAGCTGCTGGAAAGCTTGGAGTAGACTTATTGCTGCGGGGCAAGGGGAATTGGGTGAGCAAGGAAAGTCAGTGGGTTGATTTGCATGACAAACTATGGGTGCCTCCAGACTGTCACTATTTTCCAGGAGGGAATCAAGCGTATAATGTAAATTTGGGTTTGTGCACTTAATGTGGATTAAAGCACTCTGGCACTGTATTCCAACAAATCTACTAAAAAGCAAACAAACCCAGGACTATTTGTGGTTTGGAAAGTGAACTATAAATGCACTGGAAAGTGTGGGATGAACAAAGATTAATGGGTAAACTTATAAGCATCCCACAAGCAAATCAGGATGAATGCTCATTGTCATATAACCTCCCAACATACAAATCAGAATGAACGCTCAATAAAGAGTGGACACAGTATTATGACCTCTGAGTAAACATTGTGCAAGCAAACCAGGAAGTGTGTCCTAAGGCTTGCCGAGGCCGTGCTGAGCTCCTGGAGAGCAGTGCCCTTGAAGGGGCCAGGCATCTCCACCCCACTGTGGCTGTGACCCAGAGCAGTCCCACAGAGATAAGCAACAGCAGCTGGATGTGCTTCACTGTGTTAGGCTATAGATGCTGAACTGATGAGAAGATGCCACGGCATCTCTCTGCCTGACCTGCTGCCCTTACTAAGCCTCTTGCCACGCTGATACCTACCTTCACTTACATACATCATCACCGTACAAACATCCCACTCCATAGCAACAGGGAGCTTGGGAAGCACTCTAACTTAAAAAAAACAAAACCCTTCATCATCCCAGTTCATTAAAAACCTGAAAGGTACACTTTTACTGACGCCAAAAAGACGTAAGTGAAGGAGCCAGATAGAAGGAGCCTCACTGGGGAGAGTGTTCCGCAGGCAGTGAGCCACAATTGAAAAGGCCCTCTCCCTTGTCATCACCCTTCATCCTGCCCTCAAAGAAGGGACCCAGAGAAGGGCGTCAGATGAGGATCTAAGAGTCTGAGTAGGTTCATTTCAAGCCCTTACTTAATTGCTCCAAACTAATATTAGTCCCAGGGACGTGGGTGGCACTGTGGTCTAAACCACAGAGTCTAGGGCTTGCCGATCAGAAGGACGGTGGTTTGAATCCCCGCGATGGGGTGAGCTCCCGTTGCTCAGTCCCCGCTCCTGCCAACCTAGCAGTTTGAAAGCACGAAGTGCAAGTAGATAAATAGGTACCGCTCCAGCGGGAAGGTAAACGGCATTTCTGTCCGCTGCTCTGGTTCGCCAAAAGTGGCTTAGTCATGCTGGCCACATGACCCGGAAGCTGTGCGCCATCTTCCTCAGCCAGTAAAGCGAGATGAGCGCCGCATCCCCAGAGTCGTCCGCGACTGGACTTAACGGTCAGGGGTCCCTTTACCTTTTAATATTAGTTCCAGTAGGGGGCCTAATTTGGCCTGCAAGGCCATTCTTCCTGAACAACGCTCACCTGCCCCAGAGGCGTGGGGCAAATAATTCTATGTCTGCAAAAGGAATAACAAGGAGCCTTTAAATGCCTAGATTGTAGCTGATTCAAGTGGGGGTTGGACTTACCAGCTGGTTGGAGCCAACTTCAAGGCCTACTTTAATTGGCTGGTATCTTCCTCTGCAGTGCGGATTGAACTCAGGGTTCTCTGCAAAGGCAAAATGGATACCTGATGTCATGGTGATGTCAGGTGATTGACGGATGGCATGCTAAAGTGGCCCAGTGCAGAAGCTCAGAATATGTCCCGCAGAAAAAATTCCCCACTCCACTTTTAAGACTCTGCTTGACAACTTCACTGTTTTGCTTGACCCCAAAACCACCAGCTCTGGCCTATCAGGGGATAAACTCAGCTTCTAACAAAGCCCTGTTTGTCATCCATTGCAGATTGAAAGTGGCATCTTAAGACAGCGGGCTCATTTTTGTTTTATTTCATTCTATAAATAGAAAAAAACCACCCAGTACTCACTTCTGGAATGAAAGAAAAGTCGTTCTGGAAGGAGAGTTGAGTCAGGGAGGGGTGCGGCACTTTGAAATAATACACTCTGCCCACATGCTGAAATAATTCAGGCCAAATCAGATGTACAGGTGGGATTAGACATGCAATGGATTTGAGCTCCCCAGGTCTCTCTCTATGTTGCTGAGCAGACACCAGGGAAACTTAATCCTCCATTTTCAACCCGTTTTTCCATGCAACTTGAGACTCCCCATTAAAATGAGATTATTTTGATTTTGAAACAAGCAGAGAAGAGGCTTCTTAGTGTACAGTGACAATTGACAAAAACCAGCAAAACATTCGAGAGGCTTAGCGTATGGGAGGGTAAGTGCTGAATCCACATTATAATGCCATTGTGTGCTTCTCCACCCATGAGGTGACACACATGTCGCACATATTCTCTCCGCTGCTGCGTGGAGGAACAATGCATGCCCTCACTTTGACACTAAGTGCACGTCAGATTCCTAAGTAGGGCCTGATTCAAGAAATATACACCAGTTAACTGACTTAAAGCAGTGGATTAAACCTGCATGTATCTGGCACGTTGACCTATGGTTAAAAGCCTCATTTGTCTTCAAATTATGTCCTGATTATTATTATTGTTGTTGATTTATTTATCACCCTTTATACAACTGTTTCAAGGCAATGTACAATGATGTATAATAATAAAAATTAAACATGTAAACACAAAGAAACAGTACCTATATGTAAAATAAAAGAGACCTGGGAAACCTCGTCAGAAGAAAGATGCCCTTAGCTGTTTCTGGAAAGTGCAGGTAGCAGGAGCCTGTCATATCTCTTTTATCTCTTACGTATGAAAGCAGGCACCATCTTGGAGAAGACAGCTTCTTCACGACAGACCCAAAACATGTTGCTTGAGGCAAAGGGCACGGTGGCCTCCTGTCCCAGTTCCACTGCCAGAAGCCAACTAGACAGGCAGCCAAATCTTACTTTTAACACTAGTGATCCTCCACCACACCTGAAGCAGCAAGCCAGATTAGGGGGCCCAGAAGAGGCCACATGGCAACGGAGAAGGGAAAGCTGGGGGATCAGAAGAAACGTCGATTTGTTATTTATTACGCCATGAAATTTATATACTGCTTGACGGTAAAAAACCTCAGACAAGGGGCTGCTGCTACTGTCTACCCTTCAGCCCAACTATTTGTGTACACAGGTACATAGAGTGAATGTCATGTGTGAACACAGATGCTTAAAAAATATCAGATGCCATATTTTATGCTTTTTCAGAATGCCTGCAGAACCTTGCAAAGTTGAAGGTCCACTAGACTTGCCCATCTTGGCAATTGCTCTAGTACTTCTGCCCTAATTTCATCAATCACCAAGGCTTAAAACATATTTGTTTTAAGCATTTGCTGGTTTTATCTGTATACTAGTGGTTTTCAACCAGTGTGCCGTGGCACCCTGGGGTGCCTTGAATGATGGTCAGGGGTACTGCGGGCAATGCTGGCCTCTGTCTCTCTTTTCTTCCTTCCCTACTCTGATGCCCTCTCACATCTCTGCTTCCCAAAGGCTTGCACATCTGTTTGTTGCAGCAGCCCTGGCTACTAGCTCCGCAGGCAAATAGTGCCTCTGGGGCTGGCATGGGGTGCTGGTTGCCAGGAGCTGATGTGGCTTCAGAGTAAGCAAGCAAGCAGATGAGGAAGCCCAGCCAGCCAATCCACTAGCCCTTGGCTGGACAGACAAGTCCCAGGCCCCTGTGGTAAGGTTGCCAGACGTCCCCGTTTCCCAGGGACAGTCCCCGGATTTACAAATCGGTCCCATACAAAATCCATTGAAGTTGAAAAGTGTCCCCGGATTCATTGAAAAAAATCTGGTAACCTTACCCTGTGGGGCAGTGTGAGGAGGCACCTCTCAGCTCAGAGATCAGGGGCGGCTGCCCAGAGAACTCCTAAGGAGAGTGGAGAGGAGAGAGGCTGAGGGAGCTCTCCACAAGGGAGAGTGTTCACAAAAGGGTGAGAGGCTGCCGGCTCTGCAGGCAACAGGTGACATAACTGGGCTCCTGAGTCCCACAGGGGCAGAAAGAATGTAGTTGGTCAAGGGAGCCATGTACTCAAAACGGTTGAAAAGCTCTGCTGTATACTGTTTTACATTATTTTATATGAAATACTATTTTGGTTAAGCAGTTAATATTTCTTTTCTAAACAAATAAACAATTTCCTGAGCACTGGCAAAAATAAAACCCTGTTGCAGCAGACTGTCATGATTATGCACTGTGTTCCTTCCCAGAATGAAAATCCAGGTCCAGGATTCTATGATGTAATTGATCAATCAACACTTCTCAACAATGTCTCCCAGTCCCGGAAAGGAACCTGTTTTTTCCCTTCCTTGGTAAGGTTTATACATATTTATGAACGACGGGAAGAAAAGAAAGGCCAGCGTTGAGAGGTTCCTTGAAGCCATTGTCAATCTTACTGCCAGTGAAGTTTTTAAAATGCTCACACACCTTAGTTTTCCTTTTCTACTGTTTATGAGCTATAGTAATAATGTCGAGTTTACTGTTGTCAGGAATAGACCTGCGATAGCCTGATAAACATTAAGTCATCCACTCAGAGATTGCTGTAATTAAACCTGGATTCCATCCTCCAGTTTACGCTTGGAAGCAAATTCTTTAGAAATTAATGGGACATAATTCATTCAGCAAAGTGTGTTTAGGTAGGTGTTTGTTCCTCCTCTGTTGGACAACTGCCTCTGAGAGATCAAATATGTATACTTACTTGCACAGACAACACTCATTCTCAAAACCCAAACACTTTGGCCATAGGCAGGGTTGATTTGGGGGGGCCATGTGCATTCACTAAGGTCAAAATCCCATAAAGTCTATGTAGGTGGCCCCCACATGGCTCAGGCGCATGGCTCAGAACTACTGGAAGCTATTTAAAGGCAGTGTTTGGTTTTATGACAAGTTCTTATTTTACTGTCTGGTTTATTTTTATATACACTGCTTAGAAGTGCCACTGATTAAGTGGTATAATGGCCTCAAATAAATAAACAATGTTTACTTCTGTTGTGGCAACAACAGTAAATGAAAAGAGCTATCTATCAATCTATTGCAGAAGAAACTGAAGTTGGTTCAGAATACAGCAACCAGATTGCTTTATGATATTAGCCCAGCAGAGAACATATAACACCAATCTTGCACGATCTTCTTTCGTCGTATGTTTGCTTACAAGCTAAATTCAAGTTGCTGATGCTTACCTTTAAAGTCTTTTGTGGCTTATGCCTGGGATGCCTGAGGTCTTCTTCCATATATGCCTTTCCCCAATCACTAAGATCCAGCACTGGAAATACTTTGCAAATACAGATCTATTCAGATGGTGGCCTATTCACAACAGACCTTCTCAACCGTAGTGTTGACCAGGCACCCCCAAACTTGGCTCTCCAGATGTTTTGGGACAACAACTCCCACCATCCCTAGCTAACAGGACCAGTGATCAGGGATGGTAGGAATTGTAGTCCCAAAACATCTGGAGGGCCAAGTTTGGGGGTGCCTGGTGTTGACTCTGGCCCATCTAAATGTACCATGAAGCCCTACACTTTCTGGCTTTGTGTATTTTACTGGTTGCTGCACAGTATTTTCTTGCTTTGTTTATTTGTATATTTTTGCATATATATTTTTTAATTGCTGTTCCTCACATTAAAGCTGATGACTCTCAGAGTTGGTTTTCAACTTATTGAATAAAATTATATATTGTGAACTTACTTCCCCATTACTCATTGTGGAGAGAGTCTTGGGCACAGATAGGCACATTGTCAGACGCATTATGACACTGAATGCCAGGTGCTGGGAATCCCAGGTGGGGAGAGTGCGGTTGTGCATTTTTATTATCTCAACAAGCCTGTGAAGAAGGCCTGTATCCCCAGGGTCATCAGTAGCAGATGCGGCGCCGGGGTGCAAATATCCGCCCAGTGCCCCCAAATTACCATGGATGGGGGGGGGCAAGCTGCGTACTGCCAGCCATGGGGGGGGGGAGCGCAACCCTCCCCCATGCCGCTATGGGAGAGCAATCCCCACAGAGGCTTGGGAAGGAAGCTGTATGTCTGCCAGCCATATGGTTGACAGGGCGCAGCAGGTGGGCGTGCAGGGGAAGGGGAAGCCACCGGCAAAGCTGCGCAACTCCCCCACTCGCTGAGGAGCCACTGAGAGGCCGGTGTCCTGGTGCAACGCACCACTAAGCCCTATGGGAAAGACGGCTCTGTATATCCCCATACTACATGTGAGGGGCTGTGGTATGATTTAAACCAGCTGCTTCCCCAGCTTGTACCTCATGCTTAAAACCCATTCAGTATGTCATTTTGTTTACATTTTGAGAGCACTTTACCTCAGTTTAACATGGTCAATATTCTTATGAATGTAATGACAACTCACATTTACCTCACCACAGAGATGATATGTTCAAGCTTTGACACAGATGTGGTAAATATAAGCTGTCACCCAAATAGGACATTATTACTCATACTCCTAAGAAAAAGTGACTACGTGAAAATGATGGGAGAAATCAGGCTCTGATTATTATACTACATCAGATAGAAGCATAGGAGTTGGCCCTAACTGGGTGGGAATTTCTTGTTAAGATGCCGATCTGGTGATTAATGGGTGTAGGCCAAGGATAGCCAATCTGTGACTGGGGAGCTGCAGAAAACCCCCAAGCACTTCAAGGGTGTATCTTGGGCAATTCAAGAAAGAGACAGATTAATACCAAGACTCTCTTTTGGATCCTTCCTTTCCTCTCCCTCCCTGGTTTATGACTGAAATGGGAAGGAGAAGAAGTGGGAGAAAATGGTGGCAGCAGTGAAAGATTGGGTGGTGGAGATTCCAGGCTGAGAATCAATGGAATTTATGGGCCATATTGGATAGAACTGAGCTCTAAAGCTTTCCCTAAAGGATAGTTAAGAGATGCTTTTACAAATTTGATTTCTTTTGGAGTGAACTTCATATAAAATAAAGACGGGTTTGGCAATGTAGTGGAGGTAATGACACCTTTTCAGGCAAGAGGATGTTACCTTCAAGAACCACCTATCTAGGATGTTTTTCACCAAAGCAGATGGTCTTTCATGACCACCATACAGTGGTACCTTGGGTTAAGAACTTAATTCGTTCTGGAGGTCTATTCTTAACCTGAAACTGTTCTTAACCTGAGGTACCACTTTAGCTAATGGGGCCTCCCGATGCCACCACACGATTTCTGTTCTCATCCTGAAGCAAAGTTCTTAACCTGAGGTACTATTTCCGGGTTAGCGGAGTCTGTAACCTGAAGCGTTTGTAACCTGAAGCGTCTGTAACCTGATGTACCACTGTATTTCCAGGATGGCAGCTGGCTCCTAGAATGGTTGGCTTTCTAGTGTTCATTTGCTTCTGATATTTATATACCATTTTCAACAACTTCTTGTCAAAGAGCTTTATGCATGTCAACAATATTTTCAGAGCAGGTTGCAAACCCAACAGCATCTAATTCCTGAAAAATCTGAAAAGTGATATGGCTGTTTAAGTTCCGTCTCTACGTTCCCAAGTCATCCCATCTCATCTCTCCCCCCCCCCCAGGTTTACCAATAGTGGAAACCAAATTCCATTTCTTTCCTTTCCAGGATACACGTATTGCTCGCCAGAGAATCCACAACTATCCTGCTGCAAATGCCTACAACCTCCCACCTACCCTGATTTCCAAGCGAGACTTTAGCCTGGGGTATTCCAGTATGTTTCAGCAACCAATTGCCAGGAAGATTTCAAAAAGATCCACTCCAGCCCCCAACCAATATAATGTAAGATGATCTAGAGATTGGAAAAGGGGAGGTCAGCAGTACAGATTAATACATTTTTTAATGGGTAGGGCTGCAGCTAATGGGGAACGGTCATAGTTCAGTGATGGAAGGCCCCAGGTTTGATCCCTGGCATCGACAGGTAAAGCTGCCAGCCAGTACGGGCAATACTAAGCTGAATGTACCAATAGTCTACCACAGTTTCATATATTCCACTTGGCAAAATAGAAAAAGATATTGAAGAGTATTTCTTGTTTTTCCCTGATGCTTTTCTCCCACTGATCATTCACACGTTTCCTTCAAAATCCGTTCATTTGTTCTGACCAGTGATCTTTCACAAAAAATAATTGCATGGACCCAAGAATATTCAGATGAACCTTGCTGTGGGATTTGCATCAGTAGCCACAAAATAAAAAATAAAGAGCAGCAGTTGTTTTAAAACAACTTGGACTAGGACCTGGGAGACTAGAGATCTAAACCCCACTTAGCCATGAAGCTCACTAGGTGACCTTGAGCCAGTCACTCTCTTTCAGCTTCACAGTGTTATTGTGAGGATAAAATGAGAGGAGAGGAGAGGAAAGAACTACTGTATTTTCTGGCGTATAAGACTACTTTTTAACCCAGGAAAATCTTCTCAAGTCGGGGGTCATCTTATTCGCTGGCTACAGCAGCAGCTCCTGCAGCAATTCCCCACCAAAGGATAAAACGACAGCAAATTAAATCAGAGGACACCAAGCTCTCTAGATGAAGCAGAAACAGGCTTGAAAATTGGCCCCAGAAGCCACTGGGAAGTGGAGCGGATTTCCGAGCTGGACTGGAGACTGTTTTTTTTTAATTTTTATTTGGTGTGGGTTGGAAGAGGGGTAGTCTTATACAGCGAGTATGTCCCAAACTCTATATTTTAACTGGAAAAGTTGGGGGGTCGTCTTATACGCCCAGTCGTCTTATACGCCAGAAAATACGGTATGTACACCACCTTGGTGGAAAGGTGGGATATAAATGTCCTAAATAAAAAGAGAAGCAAATGCTTGGTTGGCCTTTATGTGCCCTGTGAAACTCTTAGGCAACTGTCTGACTAGTAGTAGCATTACTTCGTCAGCGTACAGGGAGTTAACACCAAGCACATTTCCTTTTGCCCCCTACTTTGCAGATCACTATTACAGTCTGTCATCCACACCCAAATAAGAACATTAGGTTGTATTTAATACAGTTTAAATAGGACTTCTCCTGAGAAGAACGTTCCTGAGTTAATGGCTAACCCGTGATTTACACTAACCCATGAGATAATACACAGTATTTGGAGAAGCCAAACAGGAAGTGATCTATTCACAAGGCAGACAGGCTGAATAATTTATGGCCACGGGGAAGGGAGGCTGATGGGAAGAAACCAAGGGCCCAACTTTACTGTCTGCACAGCAGGCTAATTTCACAAATATTTATTCATCTTTTCATTTATTTTAGCAGGTTTATAAACTGCTTCATGGCCAGAGGCTGCTAAAATAGTATACAAGATTAAAATGGGATCAAACACTAAACCCAATTTTTTTAAGCAAGAAAATAATTTCTACAAAACTCTAAAAACAATAAAAAATGTCTGTTGTTGCTGCTGCTGCTGCTGTTATATGCTTGATTCTGTTCCAGAATACTGTAAAACAACTGATTTTACAACTGAGTTGTATTTACAGGAGCCATTTCTATCAGCATGTGCTAAAGAGATAAGTATGTCATCGTGGGTGGGTAATCATTTGGTAAGCCAGGTGGCTTCTGAAATGTACTTTAGAGTAGCATCATTCATGCATCATTCACAAGCCACATTTGACCCATGTGCTGGAATAGTTCAGGCTTGGTGGCTGCATCGCAAATGTCCTTGCGTTGAAAGTAGGCAGACTTAAACACCAGTATTTATTTGGGTGTTGGTTTGCTTTTTAACTAAAGGGACTGCTGGAAAGTGAGTTCATTACAAAACCCTTACTTTCATCCGCAGGTCTCGGTGGACCTCAGCAACAAAAGCCACAACACTGGTGCCAAGTCAGTGTTTTCATCCAAAACTAAACGAGCGCTGGCAATCGGTAGCAAGGAGCATGTGCCTTCTCCCTGTAAGCTGGGCTGGGGGAGCCTCTTTTGACCCAAAGGCCAAATTCAAATATGGTCAACCTCCCAAGGGCCACCATCCTAATGGTGGGCGGGGCCAAATGTGGGCAGGACCCAAGATAAAGTAAGATGCCACCCAGTGCAGTAAATTAAAAGAAAAATTAAAGAAAAACAAAGCCCTTCAGTGAAACAAATTAAAACAATCTACAATACCTTCTGAGTGTCCAGCTTTCTTCTCCTTTTCACCTCACCTCTTGTGAATAAAAGCATCTCTGGCAATCATGCCTTGCCACATCGCTTCTCAATTTATGTTCCTCAACGCTCACAGCCAGTAATTCAAACCTCTCCCCCTTACAGTGCATACAGTCATGGCATTTTGTCCTTTCAAAAGAACTTTTAAAAAATTATAGCACCAAAAGGCAGAGGGCCTTCTTGGTAGTGGCACCCGCCCTGTGGAACGCCCTCCCATAAGACATCAAGGAAATAAACAACTATCTGACGTTTAGAAGACATCTGAAGGCAGCCCTATTTAGGGAAGTTTTAATGTTTGATGTTTGCTAATGTTTTTAATTTTATGTTGGGAGCCGCCCAGAGTAGCTGGGGAGGCCCAGCCAGATGGGTGGGGTATAAGTAATAAATTATTATTATTATTAGAAATCAAATGCTTAGTGATAGGAAGAAGCAAAGTTGTTCCCCATTGCCAGCTTTCCAGGTGTATATGCCCAGATTTTACAAAAATATATTACTTGCTCACCTGTTCACACATCATTTGTGACATATCAGTGACCTTAAAAGGGATGGGTGGGAAGAAACGACTTTCTTCCACTTTGCAAATGTTTTCCTACTAGAAAGCCTGGAGGTAATTTTTACTGTGCAGTCTATTTACAAACCTGAGCTTCAGGAAAGGGCAATCAAAATGATCGAGGGGTTGGAGAAACTCCTTTATTTAGTTTCGTTTTGTAAAATATATACACCACTTGATTATAAAACAACCCCTCAAAGCGGCTTGCAAAAAGATAACAATAAAATTATCGAGAAAAATTTACACTAGTTAACATACTAAGGTTGAAATTCACACCAACTTTCTAAGCATCTGGGTAGGCTTGTCTAAACAAGAATGTTTTTAGCAGGCACCGAAAACAATCTATTGAAGACCCCTGCTTGTTAACAATAGGCAGGGAGTTTCAAAGCGTAGCTGCTGCCCAAATGACTGAGTATTTACAAATGAGGAACAGGTATTATATGGCACCTGTAACAGTGCCAATTCCGCCAATTGAAGCAGCCGAGTGGGCATATGTGGGGTAAGGTGGTCTTTTAGGTAAAATAGTCTTGTATATGGGCCTTATATACCAATAGTAATGCCTTGAACTTGACTCAGTAGCAAATCAGCACCCAGTGCAGATCTCTGAGCACAGGTGTACCATGCTGACAAGGCCTCAGTCCTGTCAGCAATTGTGCTGCAGCAGTCTGCACTAACTGCAGCTTCCGGATCAAGTGTGAGGGAAGCCCTACATAAGGAAAAATGGCTGTATTTGAGGAATTTTAGTTGAGAAAACAAGAGGCGACGTGATAGGAGTATATAGAATTATGCATAGCATGAAGAAGGCGGATAGAGAAAAGTCCCCGCCTGCCCACACGGTCATAATACTAGAATTTGTGGATATCTTAATGAAGCTGAATGTTGGAAGATTTGAGACAGATAAAAGGAAGTGCTTCTTTCACAGTGCATAGTTAAACTATGGAACTTGCTTCCAAAGGAGGCAGTGATAGCCACCAGCTTTAAAAGAGAATGGGATAATTTCAAGGAGGAGAAGGGTCGCTACTAGCCATGATGGGCTATGCTCTGTCTCCACAGCTGGAGGCAGTAATGCTTTCGAATACCAGTTGCTGTAAGCCATGGGGTGTGGGGTGTGCTTATGGGCTCAGGTCCTGCTTGCCAGTTTCCCTCAGGTATCTGGGTGGTCACTGTGAGAACAGGATGCTTGGTAAGATGGGCCATAGGCCTGATCCACCAGTCTCTTATGAACTGAAATAGTACTCTGAATAAGACAGGCATGCTCTCCTGCTTCTGAAGGGCAGGACTGGCAATACAGTGGTACCTCTGGTTACAAACTTAATTCATTCCAGAGATCCGTTCTTAACCTGAAACCATTCTTAACCTGAGGTACCACTTTAGCTAATGGGGCCTCCTGCTGCCGCTGTGCCACTGCCACACGATTTCTGTTCTCAACCTGAGGTAAAGTTCTTAACCTGAGGTACTACTTCCGGGTTAGCGGAGTCTGTAACCCGAAGTGTTTGTAACCCGAGGTCCCACTGTATTTTCTATTCCAAAGGGGAGGGAGGAACTAATTCCTCCTCTCCTTTCATTCATTTCATTCCTCTCTTGTTCCAAGTAACAGACTCTCGTGCACCAATTTCATTCCACTGCAGCTAAAATGTAAGACTCGGCTGTGTACATAACATTCATTTAACGTGCAATTTCCCCCTCCCCAAAAGAATTCTGGGAACTATAGTTTAGCCCACAGAGCTGCAATTCCCATCACCTTTAACAAACTATAGTTCCCAGAATTCCTGATTAGGGATGCATTTTTAATATGGTTTAAATGTATTCTGCGTGTGCAGCCTTAGTTTGGGTGTCGGCCTTTTCAAATTCCTTCCTTTCTTTTAAAAATCTAGGTCATTACCGAGTAAAGGATTCCTTCATACGGCAGGCGCCTACAGTGCTGGTGTCCTGCTTCAGATCCAAAACAAGTCGTGAAACCAAGACAGAGACGCTGAGCCCGGGGCCAGCAGCCTATCAGCAGCCAGCTGGCATCCCAGTCACGCCATCCAGGAAGTTCCCCGGCCTGTGAGTTCTGAGCAACTGCACTTTAAAAGGAATTTGTTTTGAGTCACCCAACTCCCTTTCTTAAGTAGGGAAGATGTGCTTGTGATCAGAAATGATAAAGAAGGAAAAGAAGAAGAAATACCAATAGACAATTCCAAGCCCCAACTTGCTTAAGAAGCAGGGGCTCTCTTCATCAGACTATATGGTGGAGCAGGGGAAAGTCATTTGGGTTGTTGCATGCCTTAAGAAGCAATGCAGCTTTCAAGCCTTCATAAGTGATTTAGGATGAAGGAAGGGCTGTTCCTCAGCAGTAGAGCCCATGCTTTGCATGCAGAAGTTCCAGGGTTCAATCTCTGGCATCTGCAGCTAAGAAATGCCCTTGTCTGAAACCTAGAACCTCTGCCAGCCAGTACTAAGCTAAGCGGGCTCATGATCTAACTCAATATAAGGCTAGGTAGCATAGGAACCTGCCTTTTCTGTTGTGAATTCATTTGTTTAAGCTGCTTTAGCCCACCTGTTCTCAGGGCAGCCAGCACATCTAAAGGTTCTTCCATGCTTCTTTTATCCTTACATCAGCCCATTTATGAGCCAGTCGTCACTCATCATCACTGCTTAATTCTCAAATAAGGGAGATGTGTCAATCTGGCTTTTAGTGTTATGACACCACCCCTTTGGAGTTCCCTCCCCTTGAATATTTGAAAGGTGCCGGCTCTGTTGTCCTTTTGGCGCCTACTCAAGACCTTTCTTTTTCAACAAACCTTTGCAAAGCAGAGATCTTCCCCAGTCTACATGTACATTGGGATTGTTTCTGGGTGTTTGGATTGTTCTATTGTTCGTGTGTGTGTGTGTGTTTGCCACCTGGACTCCTTAAGGAGAAAGGGCAGAATATAAATTGAATGAATGAATAAATAAAGCTAAAGAAAGCTTGCATGACCCAGAGAGACTACAGCCACACATAGCCTGAGTGTCTGGTATTAAACTGAAAGCTGTGATTAGCTGTTGCGCTCAGTGGAGCACATAAGAAGAGTGTTGCTCTATACCTCATCTCTATGGTAAACAGCAGTTGTTGGAGTTGCACCAGTTCAGTTTTAATAACTGGAAGAGGTGAAATGGACTGCATTGGGGCTGGGCCCCTTTGGACTGGGCATCACCCAGGAAGCCCTAAATCCAGAGGTGTTGGCTTGATGGTGGCCCTTCCTGGACGGGCATTCTGCACACTTGCAGAAGCACCTTCTCTATTACTGCTGCAACTGTTTCTGGACCAAAGGAGCAAAAGGATTATAGAGACAGCTTTTGGAAGCCCTAGCCTGAATTTTGCATTCACCAATTAAGTTCGGCAATTCCTTTCAGCCTTCTGTTTAATAATATGTAGGAAGCCCCCCACTTTTCCCTGCATACACAGTCCTTCCTCCCCCATACCTGCCCCAAGGTCCAGTCACTCTATCAGTCAGTTACTCAACTAAGTCAATTTTATGGTGACCATCCTGTAAACAGCAAAGTCAGTTTGCTGGAGATAAGATTAAGATCTACCCCTTAAATTCTTGCCCATTACTGCTCATATCTTCCCCTTCCCCCATCCCCGTGCAAGCCTGGAGCTCTCTGCACACGGTCAGGGGGTATCTTTACTACATCTCATGCCGTTTTAATGCAGGCTTTG
This sequence comes from Podarcis bocagei, assembly GCF_964188305.1. Classification (NCBI taxonomy): domain Eukaryota; kingdom Metazoa; phylum Chordata; class Lepidosauria; order Squamata; family Lacertidae; genus Podarcis; species Podarcis bocagei. Next base: position 29,404,615 of record NC_138132.1, read on the forward strand.
TGGAGGAAGAGGGAGGGGGAGCTGGCGCTGGGTAGTGTGCAATAAACCTCCGTGACTAGGGAAGAAGTAAATCAAACCTGACGGGCAAAGAACATCCATCTACGCTGGCAGAAAATACCAGAACTATCAGCATTTAGAGGCCAATCCAACTCCCATTTATGTCAAGGTGATTAATGTGTCCAAGGCCAGAGCTACAGCTGGTGCAGAGCCACTGACTACAGCACCAGTTTGTTCCAGATGAGCACCCTTAGATTTTAATGAGCTTTTTCCAGCATATTCTCAGACGCAGCCCCCAAACCCTTTAAGGTACAGAGGTTCGATGGCACACAGAATATGAAAAGCTGGGGCATCCTTTAGGGAAGGTGACAAGGTGGAACACCACCGCACCACCATGTTTGGGATCACATGCAATTATTTGTCGGGAGCCATTGATCAAAACGAGCCCATTACCCTTCTTCAGGTGTTTAAACTCTTACCTGCGGAGGGATGCAGGGCTGCTTGCTCCAGCCTCTCCAGTCCTCCTTCTTGAGCTGGAACGTCTGCAGAGGGGGCTGTATAATGGAGGACTGTCAGAATATTGATTAGAATGTGCCAACAGTCCTCCCTATGACTGGAAGCCCTGAATTGAATGGGGTTTTCTGATTCACAGGAGGACAGCATTCAGCTGAAGATGCTTACAACTCACACCAGGGATGATGGCTGGCCATTGGCACTGCTAGGGTGGGAGGCAAGGAGCCCAACAGTAGGGGGAGCCAGAGCCAATGGCAGACGGAGCCAGCTCACCCTCTTCCCTGCTGAGGGCTACAAGGGGCGATAGGGAGACAAGGGGGGAAGCTGACAAACAGTTATAAGTAGGCACATAGGGGGCTGGGTGCGGGCAGAGTGGGGTTGGTGGGACAGTGACCCATTTGCCCTTATGGTCCAGCCTCCCCTGTTTCACATGTGTGGGAAGGTTGGGAGTGGAGGGCTCAGTATGAATGGCCACACATTCCTCTGTAGAAACTACTTAAGAAAGCCTGAAGAGGGCTGGAGAGTCTGGCCTAACTCTCCCACTTCCTTCTTCCTTCTTGCTTCAGGCACAGTCAGAAGCCCTTTGCTCTCTGGCCACCTCACAGTGAATGGCTCTTGACATGAATGGCGAAATGAGCCCATGTACCAGGCAGACATGTCAAGCCCCTTATTCAACAAAAGAAAGGAAATAAGGAACGGCTGCTCTGTACTTATAAACAACTCGGCTGCTACAGTTGTAGCAAGTCATAACAAAGGTGGCAAGGATTCCCTGTACACTGGAGAAACCCAAGGTTCCTCAATTTAGAGGTTCCTCAGTTGAGAGCAAGGGTGGGGCACTGATTCTTATCTCCCCTAACTGCTCCCCGCCCCACCAGCGGGCCAAGTTTGATAGGTGAGTCGAGCTATCCATCTGTCAATCAGATGATGTCACAACAATGCCAGGTGTTCTGCTTTTGTCCATGCACAGCACAGCACTCTACAAATCCTGACAATCAGCTGGTTGTCGGTGCTTGCAAAGTGGCGTGCACAGGACTTTGTAGGTACCGCCAATCAGCTGATCATCAGGGTTTGCAAGCCCCTTTTTGGTCCAGATGCATTTTTACCTGCCCTGCGCCTGATGTCGTATATGAATTTGGGGATGGAGCGGGGTGTGCCTTGGCCAAACTGGCCTTGCAGGCTGAATGGGAAGGCCTAGCTGAATTCAAAGCCAAAATCAGTTTGGACAGCGTCTACGATTCTTTCTTACAGGCGAAAGTATGGGTTGAACTTCTCAGCCCCAGCTGCCCCTCGCCCCAAAACGCCCCCTGCACCTGGGCCTGGCCAGTATGAAATAGTAGACTATGAGAGTCCTTCCAAGCATTATATCTCCAGTGCCGTCTTCGTCTCAAACACAGGCCGCTGGGCAGGTGATAAATCCCACGAAGGCATACCTGGCCCAGGTAAGCATGTTGTTGTTGCAAAAAGGTGTTGTGCTTCTTCATTTAACAATAATTATAATGTATAACTATATTTTTGAAAGTTGTTTTTGTGTCGGTTTGCTGTGCATTTGGACACCTTTTATCATAACCAAATTTTGCATAATCGTTCTTGAGAGCAAGGAGCAGGTTTCTTTCTATTTTTGGATGCCATTTTAAATCAAGATGATGGACTGATTTTAACCACTGATTTCAAAACTGCACTGATTTGGAAGTTCCTTAGAATTCCTGAGCAGCAGCAGGCATGAGGCTGCTGATGCTTTAACAAGACTGCCGCCCTCACCTCACTTGCTCAAAAGAGTAACTATTACTGGGCACCTGGGGTTTCGTACTGAGCAAGCATGTTTTTATACTGGTGCTCCACAAGTCCAAGCTTAGCATGCAGCAGCCGCATTCAGATGTTACAATGGGCTGGGATAAAACAGCAAACTGTTGTGAGCCACAATCCAGAAACAGAAGCTTCTAAGCACCACCCCTTGTGTTTCCAATATCAAAACTTGGTGGGGTGTTACGTCAAATGCAGGCAGGAAGGGAGATTCCAGGCTGTTGCTATTTTCAGGTGGGATTCAGTCCCATACTGGCAAATTCAGGGTGCTCAGTTAAAGTTTAATTGTCTCTCTTGCACAACAAAACCCTTTACTTTATGACAGGCAAATAAATGCACCAGAAAGTCGCTTGGCACAACATTGTCTGACTTCCCAAACAAATCAGAATTAATGCATGATAAATGGCGACAATGTGTAACCTTCCCACAAGCTTTGTGCAAAAAACCCCCAGGATGAATACTAAAAAATAATAATAGCTATAATCCGGAAGCGAACATAGATTACTAATGACTTGTTTGTCCTCGGCAATGGACATTTTGCAAAACAGATAGTTGTATCCAGCATACAACACTGAAAGTAATGGGCGTGTTTTAGTCATAATTTCAATGGGTCTACTCTGAGAATGGCTAATGTTGGATACAACCCAGAAGCAGACTTCCTTGCGATGCATAGGGAGCTACCTCAGGTGGCCAATTTGGTGTCCCCTGACCCATGGGGCTGCATGAGAGATAGACAGATCAGACCACAGAGGCACAATCCATCGGACTCTTGCCCTTGTCGGTACATTTCACTGGCGCTTGTGCAGGTTAAGAACATAAGAAGAGACTGGCTGCTGGATCAGGCCAAAGGCCCATCTAGTCTAGTATTCTGTTCTCACAGCGCTCAGTCAGATGCCTATGGGAGGAGCTGAGAGCAACAGCACTCTCCCTTTGTGTGATTCCCAGCAACTGGCCTTCAGAGGCTTACTACCTCCAACAGTTAGAACAAAGCCATTGTAGCCGAATAGCCATTGACAGCTATGTCCTCCCTCCAGCGTCCAAGGTAGATAGTGCTCCATTATTCATGTGAGTCTCAGGGGGTGCTGTTTGGATTTTGCACCTCAGCACCAAAATACTTCAAGCATTCCCAAGCAAAGCCCTGAATCCTTTACAGTTTCGCTGCATGTGGTGTCATTCAGCAATTGGATCCTTCGTATATTGCAAGGGATTCTGGGAGTGTGTAAATTTTCATCCTTAAAAAAGTGGGGCGGGGGAAGGCAATCTTTCATTTGGAATGAGGGGAAGTTCTTGCTATGAAAAGCTAAGTGCATTGGCCGGAGCTGGGAACAAGTGAGAAATAAGGGGGTTGGGTAGCCTAAGAAAATGTAAACCACAAGAATCCAACGGTAGTGAACTGGGAGGATTATGCTTGCTGAATGAAAATAATGAAAACAGCCCAGCCTGTTTCAATTAAAATCTTCCTCAGGGGCACTGGGATCTTATGTTCCTTTCCTTCAAAGAGATTTCTTGTGAGAATCTTTGTCTGAAAGAATCTCTCTGTCTCTGCCTCTCTCTCTCTGGAATGAGACTACATTTAAATCACATGGTTCCCCTTCCTCTCAAAAGAATCCTAGGAACTGTAGTTCCCACACACAGACCTACAATTCCCCGCACCGTAACAAACTACTATTTCCACAGTTCTTTACAGGGCAGTCAAGAGCTTTAAATAGATCGTGCGTATGCAGCCTGAGACTCTGCTATTTTGACTCCAGCTTGCAGGAGGTTCAGTCCAGTGCCCCCCCCTTTATAAGTAAGTACAGTGGTACCCCGCAAGACGAACGCCTCGTGAGACGAAAAACTCGCAAAACGAAAGGTTTTTTCGTTTTCGAGTTGCCTCGCAAGACGAATTTCCCTATGGGCTTGCTTCGCAAAACGAAGCTTGCCCCGGGGACAGCGGGTCTTCTCTTTTGAAGCAAGGGGCGGCCGGGAGATCGCTTCTCCCCACCGCCCCTTGCTTCAAAAGAGGTCCGGGGGCAGCGGGAAGCGCTCCCACTGCCCCCGGACCTCTTTTGAAGCAAGCGGCTGCGCTTCTCCCCGCAGCCGCTTGCTTCAAAAGAGGTCCCGGACCTCTTTTGAAGCAAGCAGCTGTGGGGAGATCGCTTCTCTCCGCAGCCGCTTGCTTCAAAAGAGGTCCGGGGGCAGCGGGAGCGCTTCCCGCTGCCCCCGGACCTCTTTTGAAGCAAGGGGTGATGGGGAGAAGCGATCTCCCCGTGCTCCGAAGCCGGGCGGGGGGGTGGGAACACCTGCCCCAGCCGCCGGGCTTCGTAGCGCTGCTGCGAAGCCGGGCGGGGGGTGGGAACACCTGCCCCAGCCACCCAGCTTCGGAACGCTGCTCCGAAGCGGGGGGGGGGGCGGGAGCACCTGCCCCAGCCGCCCGGCTTTGTAGCGCTGCTGCGAAGCCGGGCGGGGGGCGGGAGCACCTGCCCCAGCCGCCGGGCTTCGTAGCGCTGCTGCGAAGCCGGGCGGGGGGGTGAGAACACCTTCTGAAGGCGGGCGGGGGGCAAAAGTCTTTGTCCCCCCCTGCCTGCCTTCCCAGGGGCTTTTAAATCACCCCGGACAGCGGAGAAGTCCTCCGCTGTCCGGGGCGATTTTAAAATGCCGCCCGCCAGCATTTTAAGATCGCCTGGACAGCGGAGAAGTCCTCCGCTGTCCCAGGGTTTTTTAAAATGCTGGGGGTGAGAAGAAAAGCCCTTGTCCCCTCCCCCCCCAGCCTTCAGAAGAGGTCCGGGGACAGACTGTCCCTGGACCTGGTCTGAAGGCGGTTTCCCTAGGAACGCATTAATTGATTTTCAATGCATTCCTATGGGAAACCGTGCATCGCAAGACGAAAAAACCGCAAGACGAAGAGACTTGCGGAACGAGTTAATTTCGTCTTGCGAGGCACCACTGTAATTGCCATCTGTATGTCACCAGATGTAATAGCCTATGATGGAACAAAAGAACAAAACAAAAACACCAGCTTCCAGGAGTTGCGTAACGAATCATATTTGGGAAACCATCATTCAGCTCCTTGTCTTGCCACCACAGGGTTTACTTGGTTGTTCATAAATTAATGGCATCTTTTAAAAATTCTTGTGATGAGATAGAAAGGGCGGACAGAGCGTCAGAAAGGAAAGGAGGATGACAAGTGCTGATTCTTAAGCTCTGTAATGGTTGACTTGCCCAGCTGGGAAGTGACTTTAATAGCTAGCTTTGCATCTTGTCATCCGTCCCAAAACTATATTCATATTTATTTGTTTCAGCGCTTTTTTTTTTTAAAAAAAATATCTTTGAGATTTCTAACCCGCCCTGACAACAGAAGTTCAAGGCAGGCGACAGCCTTTTAAGCCTTTTAAGAATAAAATACTAACCAACACCCCCTCAACACACACACACACACACACACACACACACACACACACACACACACTCTTAAGAGTTTGGGAGGCCATAGGTTATTTCCTTCTAACCCCTGGATCCAGCAAGTGTTAAAATACAGGATAACCCAGGCTAACTTCCTGTGTTGAGGTGATTGCAACAAATGGCAATAAAAAGTCAACAATAAAACCTAGTACAGTATGTGCTGTAAATTTAATTTGGGAAGGAATGTCTTAATCTTTATTGAGGTCCTGTGTCCCGAAAATATGGGCAGGCTTAGAAAGGTAGGAAGGTTGGTTATATTTTAGGAAAAAAACCATGATTTTCTTTTTTCATTTGTGCACTAAAGTTTATCTGTGAAAAGGCAACAACATTAAATTGAAAGTATTTCCTTCCTTTTTAACAGCTGGCTTCTCCACTTACCCTTTTTCTGTTTTGCTTTGTGTGTGAGCATCATGTTAGCAGTGTAGTGTGGTAGTTAGGGTGTCAGACTAGCCATGAAACTCAGTGGGTTACTTTGGGCTAGTCAGCCTAACCTACCTCACATAGTTGATCTGTGGTTGTTGTGGTGGTGTGGGAGGGAGGGAAGGAGAGAACGATGTGTGAGGAAAATGAAAAATGTGAACCCCTGTAAACTGACGTGTGTGGATGAGCAACAAAAAGAAATGGCTGGGTGCCTGGATTCAGAATGTGGAGCTTGCACACACAGAGCCCCAGTAGCACAAAATAAGATCACAAAATTAAGCATCAATATAGCATATAGGTTGTTAAACCCTCTTAACCCTGTTCAGCTGCACACTGTGGCTGACCTCTTTCTACCCCTCCTACAAGCAGTAGACCCCACACTGCTAAGTAAGTTTAAAATGATTTACTTACAGATTCAAGGTGTCAGTCATGCATTGTTCCATGCAGCAGCAAGGATAATAAAGGCTACATATTTCTGGGTGGAAAATATAGAATTTAATTCCAAATACATGCTGTAAGCTCAGGAGCAAGCTTACACACATCCTGTTTCATTGGTTATATGATGCTGAGAGAAAGGAAGTAGAAAGGCTAGACATAACTGAGTCTATCTAGCAATGCAACTCTGCTGTCCTTAACTCCTTCATATACTAACTAGCAGTCCTGCATAGATATGTTTGACTGCAATCTCCCACAAGAACCATATATGCTGTATTGAGCTCCTTGCAGGAAATGTAGGATATAAGTGTCAAATCAAAATTAAATACCTTTCAGAGGGATTGTTGTGCTTTATTAAAGTGTTGTTTTGACGAACAGCTGTAAATCAGCTTTCTGCTTTGCATTGTTAGCAGGTGCTAGTGTGAAGAGTCTCTTAAAGGCCAACCTCCTCTTTTCAGTTAAAAAACCTCCAGAGAATTCTGAATATGTGAGCAGACCATCTCATGGGGCAAAATGCTCAACACAATAGAGGGTGACAGAAACCTCACTGCAGTACATGACAGTTACAGCCCATGAGTTGTAACATTATCTTTCCGTCACTGACTGGGGCTTATTGGAGTAAGTAAGCAATACAAGAAATATGAACCTAAGCCCCTCTGACAGATTAATGTAGAGCTTGAAACGTAGACAATAGCTATTTTACCCATTATTTACAGTAAGTAATAATGATTCATTGGTAGGATTTGTACCTCTACTGAGTAGTTGAATTGTCAAAGCAGAAAAAGCATTCCCATGTGTTATCAGAACTGCAGCGCACGAGTTCTTTCATAGGTAACAAGATGCAAAGGATAAAACTCTCGTTCTTCCAATCTGGGTTGCTTCCACGTTAGCCCTTTGCTCTGGAATCACCATCTTTTGTTGAATCACTTTGTGCAGAGAATCCAGACAACATTGTAAAATAGTTGCATGCCATTGTTTTCTGTGTTTACCCCCTATTTTCCCCCATACTTGATTTGTACAGGTATATAGCAATTTAAAAATTGCAGCACCATACCATAGCTGTCAACGTTTCCCTTTTTTAAAGGGAAATTCCCTTATTCCGAATAGGATTCCTCGCAAGAAAAGGGAAAAGTTGACAGCTATGCACCATACCAACCTGTGTGAACTGGCAAAGAGCTATAGAGTCTACTGTGCTTTTAATTAAAAGCTTCCTCCTAGTGGTTTCTATCTTGTTTTGTTCATTGTTGCTGGGAGATCAGTGATTAATTTCCCCTTTAATTAGCCAGCATCATTCTGCAGTGCAAAGGGTTTTTAATAGCTATTTCCTTTCATTATTATTTCCTTTCATTATTTCCCTACTTTTCTTTCTTTTATTGTGAAATATTGCCATTTCACTATAAAAAACAGAAAACAATTCAGAGAAACCAGTAATGAAAGCCACTTCCCCATATAATTAGAACCTAATTAAGCACTACTCTCCCAGTCATACTGAACAGGAAGCAGTAAAACAGGCAGAAAAGAAGAAACTTTAAATTAACATTGCATTTAATCAGACTTATGTCCCTCCAGCCCAGTACTGTCTACTCTGGCTGGCAGCAGTGCTCCAAGGCCAAAAGTCAGAGTTATACATTCTGAAGCAAACCTAGGCTTCCAGCCCATTACTTGCCTTGCCATTAGGGTGGCTACTTTCGCTTAGCCCAAAAGAGAAGCGGACAGTTGATTGATTGATTGATTGATTGATTGCCCGCCTTTCCTCTCAGAACTGTCTCAGATTACTGTTTTTGCACCTTGGCAGCCGTGGAAAATGCTTGATCAATGTTTTTCCACACTTCAGTCAATAGGAGGAGTTGTGATCTGCAATTTGATTCTGGTTTGGTGGTGAGAAAATCCGTGAAAAATTATGCCATTTCAAGAGGACCTGTTTTGCTTCTCCCTCCCAGTCACTCATTTTCTCTCTCCCTTTTTTCTGCTACTCTCTCAGTCATCCCACTTTCTATTCAGCTGCTCAGGTGCCAATGTTGAAAATCACATAGAGCTGAAAGGGGGAAGGAGGAGTCACTCTTCCAAGTTCCTCCTTCAGGTCTATGTACTTTTCAAGGGGGGAAATGGTCACCACCCTGGCCCCGTCCTGACAAAAGGGGCAGTGAGCTGGGGCAGGGGGGCAGGGACAGAGACACGGTCGTCTGTATCCTTAAGTACAGTGGTACCTCAGAAGTCGAACGGAATCCGTTCCAGAAGTCCATTCCACTTCCAAAACATTCAGAAGCTGCGGAAGCTGCGTTGGACGTTAGGGTTCCAAAGAATGTTCGCAAACCAGAACACTCACTTCTGGGTTTGCAGCGTTCGGGAGCCAAAATGTTCGAATTGCAAGGCATTCGCGAACCAAGATACGACTGTATACCATTGCACCCACACAATGCACCACGGGCATATCCCTGATATAGAGATGAACAAGCTGGGAAAGATTCATCTGCTAAATGTCTGTGAGCCAGGCTGCTATTAAAAGGATAGGAGCTGGGTTAGTTAGCAAAGCAGACGATTCTAATCCTCGTTTGCGCTTGCATTGGGGGCTGCTAGCTCTGGCGGGGCTCCAGTGCTTTGAACGGCATAGAAGGCAGGAATTCAGCAGACAAAGCTCATCCTGACATGCACAGGCATCTGGTCAATGGCACAGGAGCCCCACCAGGGGGAAAAAAGTTGGCAACCCAACACCTAGCTGTATTTCTTCTGCGCTGCCTGTTGAAGAAGGCCCAGGAGCCTTAGCAAAATATCTGTTTGGATTTGCAAGGAAAGGTAAGACCAAGACTCACCTAGCCGGGTATGTGTAGTAGTACAAGAGTTCACTTCATGCAAAAACGTAAAAGCTGCAAAACCCACCTACTGAGTCCTGAGAGTCAACCTGACATCTTTTATGTCTGTTTCTCCTTCTAGGGGCATACAACATCCCCGTACCGCAAAAGCAATCCTTCATCTACAACACCACCAATAAATGGGTGCCAGTATTGTAAAGCAGAGGATCCCACAGTGTCGGTTTGGCAAGCGCTCTTATTTGCAAGTGCTGCATTTCTCTGTTGTTGTTTTTTTTAAAAAAGAACAAATGAATTTTGCATTCACTTGCCTGTGAACAAGACATGATACCCACCTGTTTGAAATCCTGTATTTCCTTGGGGGGGGGGCGTAAGGTGGGCCCTGAGTTGCTCCTGTTTTGCACACATGACAGAAGATGAGTTTTGGATATAGAGAATGGATGTCATTTCATTGTTGGCTTTACATGGACAGTGGATTGTTCATCCCAATATTTATTTATAAAAATTAAGAAGCCTGACCTGCCTGGCTCCTACTTTCTCACCATCTCATTGGGAATAAAATATTGAAGATGGGGACTGTTGAGAGGAGGTGATAGAGGGTTTTTATTTAAAATGATGTGCATGGTGCAGTGAAGGTGAACAGAGAAGTAACAGAGCTTGGGCTCACCTAAAAGGTAAAGGTAAAGGGACCCCTGACCATTAGGTCCAGTCGTGACCGACTCTGGGGTTGCGGCGCTCATCTCGCTCTATGGGCTGTGGGAGCCGGCGTTTGTCCGCAGACAGTTTCCGGGTCATGTGGCCAGCATGACTAAGCTGCTTCTGGCGAACCAGAGCAGCGCACGGAAACGCTGTTTACCTTCCCGCCGGAGCGGTTCCTATTTACCTACTTGCACTTTGACGTGCTTTCGAACTGATAGGTTGGCAGGAGCTGGGACCGAGCAACGGGAGCTCACCCTGCCACAGGGATTCGAACCGCCAACCTTCTGATTGGCAAGTCCTAGGCTCAGTGGTTTAACCCACAGCACCACCTGTGTCCTCACCTAGTGAGATTTATTAGCTGTAGATTCAGGACAGAGGAAAGAAATTGCTTCTTAGTGCTTCAGAAATGGAATTCACTAGCACAGGATGGCTGCGGGCTTTACTGGCTTTAAAGAGAGATTAGACAAATCCAAGGAGGAGGTGTGCGCTGAACGGGGACACCCTGTAGCAGCGCCAACCCTGTAGGGTTGTTCACTAGTAACAGGTAATTTGCCCCACCTCTCTTTTTCTCTCTTCTTGCCACTACCCACTGACTTGTCACTTGGGGCTTCCACTGCCAATGGCCGTCCGCTGACTTCCAAGTCTCCTGCCTGGCGGTCACTTCCTCCTACTCTCCCAGTCTCTTTAAACCAGCAGCGTAGCCCCAAATGATCTAAACAACACAGGTACCCTTCCCATAACCATTACTCTGCAGCAGTCGCACACACTGCTGCCTCTTGGTAGAAGCCATCCAATGTGCTCTGAGCTCTGCGCTGATCCTGCACTGGGGACAGCACAGTTTGTGTGCTCAGTCCTTCTCAGCTCGTGAGCAGCTTTCCCACACATTTAACTCCATTCTGTTTGAAGGAAGTGTGGGTAAAGTTTACCATGAATGTCCAGTTGGTCACGTGTTGCCGGGGCAGCGGCTGAGAAACAGCTCTAAGGTCGGGCCAAACCAGCTGTCTCTGCCTGCTGCGGATTCCACTGGAATCATAAGCTCTTTGACATAACCTTGGGCACCCGAAGGACTCACTGCCACCCCTGACATTTCAGGAGTTTATGCTTCAATCTTCAGAAAAGTGTCAATGGGTTCTGGGTGAGGAGTGAAGAATGTAGAATGTAGGCCCATTCTTCGAAATGTGCGTTGGACACACATGATTTGCTTGAAAGCAATTTGCTACTCTCCCAAACTTTCCCTCAAGCCCACTCTCAGCTGAGTGAACTGAGCCAGGGGAGTTAGGCTGTCCTCTCTCTCCATTGACCTCTGATGGGTGACACTCCCTAGAACCAAGTGTGGGGTTTAGGGTCATTTGACAACATGGGTTGAATAGATCTGTGCCCTGCTTGAGATGTGGCGAAAGGGTTGTGTGACTTGCCGCTCGGTTCTAATCCTTGATTGGCCAACACCCTGGTGATGTAGCAGAACTCAAAGACAAATAAGCATCTTTACTCCTCCAGCAAAACCTCTATGGGCCACAGGAATCCTGCACCATTTTTCCTTTTGCATAGTGAAGGATGGGCCTAAGGTTGCCACCGCCACCACAACAAATAATGTTTCCTGCTCTCTCATTCCCCTTACCCACCCAATGGTGGACTGGATTTTCCAGTTGACAAGTAATTCCCAAGAAACAAAAGATTGCCATGAGTGGGTGACCTACACCACCTACTTTTAAATAATTAGGACAACACAGATCCACAATCAGATGTCATGCCTCTAAATTTTAGCAAATAGCAGCAGTATGGCCCTGATTTGGATCAGATAGCAGCACTGCGAGGAGGAGTTGTGTGTGTCTGACTTGTTTATTTAGTGCATGATGCTTCTTCTGGGTGCTAGAGGTTGATTTCCAGATGGGGTCTTGCAATGGGAGGGAAAGTAGCCACACCCTTAGAAACATTTGAGGATGAACATGTCATGCATGCAAAATGGCCCCATATTAATCCCTGACATCTCCAGGTATGGCAGAGAAAACTTGTCTTTGTGTGCTTGAGTATATTTCCCATCAAAAGTGGAGTGAGAGTGGGGTTGTAAGGCTTTTGTACGTTTGCCTTTCCCGCCATTGTTATCTCTCTTTTGCAGCTTAGGCACACCCACCCACACCCCACTGTCATCCTTTCCTGAGTGATTCCAACCAATCCTGGCCGACATAATAAATGCAGTGACATAACACACAGCAGCCAGTCAGATTTGGCTGCAGGACTGTGTCCCAAAGCCAATTCAATTCAATGAACAAGGTATCTTGGTTAAAGCCCTTCATCAACCCAATGGGGCAATGATTTACAGGGGTCAACCATGTTCACAAAATACCCCAATATCAGCTAAGCCCCTGTCACTTATGATGCTGGGTGCATACGAGGGGGGCTTTAAAGGCCCAACCCATTTGTAATTAATCCATTTCCCCTTGATAATAATAATAATAATAATAATAATAATAATAATAATAATAATAATAATAATAATGTTTTTATTAATTCCCCAGCCACTCTGGTGAACTACTGGCCCAAATGAATCTACCACCTTTACCAGCCTTCTCCCTTGAGAAGCTCTCCTCCTATCACCTCCAGCTTGGTGCAACTTCTGTTTCCGCAAAGGACCAGAAGAAGAGGCCTGGCTTAGGCACATTGTCAGTCTACGGAATGTTATCAGAGCTTCATTTTTGCTGGAAGCCCCACTTCTAAAATGCTCCTGAAGAAATTAAAAACCCACCCCTATTCAATACTTACACTGTCCCAAGCTTGCTTTCAGTCTTTGGATCTTTATTACCATAATAATAACATACACCTTTTTTTTTTACTTTTTTTTACAAAAATGAACAGAAAAAAACAAAGACAACAACCCTGGGGAATTTTGAAGCAGCCTGGTTTTGAAATGCTCTACCTTCCTCCATTGTCAAGTTCAGTATAAAACAAGATGCTATTTATACATATACACACAGAAAGAGAGATAGATATTATTATTATTATAATTATTATATATATATTTATAAAATAAAAAATGGAATCAGAAATGTATAAAAGGGTCACTCTGGCCAGGTACTTCTCTTGCAGGTATTTACATCCAGGGTTATAAGGGCAAGTAGTAAGGCAGTGAGAAAATGTAAGGTTATGCGTGTGCTTGTGTGTTGGCATATTTGGTAATATCCATATGCAATTGTGACAGTCTCTTGTTTGCTGGTTTGGCAGTTCAGAGAGGCCAAGACAGGCACCGGGTCGTTGCCCTGCCTGAAAGAAGTTGGTGCTTCCCTAAGTGCAGAAAAGTAAAAAAGCTCAGTATTGATTGCCTGGCAGAGGATCATAATAAAAATAAAGTATAAAACAACAACAACAGCAACTCCTCAACGGACAGAAGTTCCACATTCACACTGAGAATGGATCTTCAAAGCAATCTTCACATGTGGAGCCTAGGTTCTGTCTCTCTCTTGCTCCCTCCGTCCAAAAGGGAGGGCGTTCAAGTTAAATGCTTTGAGCCGATGGTTTTGACTATGGGATGGTTTGGAGCTTCACAAGCGGCCTCCCAGCAGAAGTGTAGCCTTTTTGAGTCCTTAGAGCTCCTTGAGGGTCACCTGGAACTTGTCCTCTGCTTCAACCACGTCAAGTAAAAAGGCCATGTGGTTGCTGTAGTGTTGAATTATGTTGTTGTCCATATTCACCAGGATTCTGGAAAAGAAGCAGAACAGAGAGGCTCAGCTCAACAACCAATCCTTCAACAGCTCCCCATTGGAAGTCCCTCAAAGATGGGGAAATCCTGCAGTTTTCTGAGGTGGAGAATTGCACTATAAGATCAAAACAATGTTCTTTGCCGGAGAGCCATAGTACTTCTCTCTTAGGGGGCTGACTGCCATTTTGAAAGGAGAAATGAATTCCCACCCCACCCTCTAGGGCAAGCTTAACTAAGCATCTGTTGAGGGCAGGGGGTGAAGAGGATGGCCTCTCCAATGGCATATGTACACTTGCTTGTATCCAATCAAATGACAAATGCTCTTTAACTATAATATGGATAGTGGAATGACTTGCTACCACTTTCTGCTCTGTTCTGGTTGGAGAAGCCATTAATCACATCCACACTGCACATTTAAAGCATCGTTCTTCGCCCAAAGAATCCTGAGAACTGTAGTCTTTCGAGGGTGCCAGGGATTGCAGCTGTGTGACAGGTAAACTACAGTTCCCAGGATTCTTGGGGGGGTGTGTGACTATATAAAGTTCTTGTTGAGCTTTCTCATTGGTATGTCCATGACAAGCACAGTACATCAAATCACTTGATCATATAATAATGAAGCACAAAATAAAAGCCAGTTGTACAATGTTTTCTAAGTACACAAATGTCTTGTTTAAGACCAATGATAATTTCATGAATGAAAGTTTGATTTATGGACTTTGGGGCTTAAAACCCATTTACTGCCTAACCAGCATTATAAAGGAGATCTGATAATAGATCTCTTGGCTTTATTTTTTATTGAAATGGGAAGAGACCATGGTGGGCTTTGAATCTGATTGTAGCTAGCACCAGTGCTCGGAGGTGGAGTGTTTAACCTTTCCTCTTGTGCTATTTTCTTTAGTTAAACCCATACACATCCCAGCTACTCTGTGCAGGGCTGGTGGTGAGAGTACAGTCCCCCTGCACATATAGTATGGGAGGGGAGAGGGCTATGCACTTATGCACACAGCCCCAGGACCTTTGCTCCAATCAAATTGGCAGCCCTGTGCACTCTATTTGAGTAAACATAAATCTGGGAAATTGATCACAGAACTCCCATGTATCGTGTGGTTTAGCTCTTACCTACCAGGAACAAGTCATTGTAATCATAGAGCATACACACCCTTCAAGCTACAATTCAAGGAATGTCAGCCAGCCTCAGATACAAGGGGGAAAATCCCAGGCCCATAAAGTCGGAACTGGATAGATTATTGTCATATTTTACATTTCTCAACTGCAACCAGTTCTCTCTCTCCTTGTAGTGCACAGAGAGAGGCATTTTATATGGACAAGTAACTGCGGAAGAATTAGAGGGTTTTCTCATGTTGTACCTGGTAGTTTTGGGGTTGTTGGGTTTTTTTTTTTAGAAAAAAACAAAAAACAAACCCCGGAGACTCTCTTCATTCAACATTAAAAGCTTATATATAACGACCCCTAATAAATTTTACCGCTCTTGCTGTTTCCAAAGCACAAAATTTCTCCCCTGAGGAAAGATGTCTGGGTTACGTGCTACAAAAGGGAGCTTCCAGGTGGAATGGTCTGAGAGTCAGGTGTGCTCTGCGCTCATGCCTGGCTCCCATAAGCCACCTGGTGTCTGTGTGCCTTGTCTGGCACAGCAAAGAGTAGCATCTAGCCAGCCGCACCAAAGCATCACACTGGAGAGCACTTTAAGATACTTCATGAACTGGTGTTCATCCCAGACTTGTACAGCTTACTACCCATTAGGTCTGATGCAGTTTGCCAGGCCCAGTGGAGGCTGATCTATTAGGGTTGATGTGCTACTGCCCCACCAAGCTCAGCATGCCCTTGGCCAGCCCTCACCTGTCTACCTCCTTAGGTATAACCAGTCCCCGGGGTTGCATTGGTTGCTGGCTTCTTTCTCCTATAAAGGCTACACTGACCGCAAGAATGGGGGGAGGAGAATTAGTCAGCACCACCTGCCATTGGCTCTGGCTTCATTTACTGTTTGGGTCCACTGTCTTCTACCCTTCTGGTCTCAAGGGGCTCCACCCACCACTGGCCTGCCAGCCACATATAGCAGCCCAGCAGGCAGCCCCAACCTGTTTTGGAAGAATCATAAGAAGGGTCTGCTGGATCATGCTAAAGGCCCACCTCACCTAGTCCAGCTTCTTGTTCTCACAGTGACCAGCCCATGGGAAGCCTGAACATGCAGAACCTGAGCACAGCAGCATTCTTCTCACCTGCAACTGCCACAACTTGTATTTTGGGGTATTTTGCCTCTTGACAGTGGAGGCAGAACATATAGCCTTGTCCTCCATAATTTGCCTAACCATCTTTTAAAGCCATCCAAGTTAGCGGCCATCACTACCTCTTCAGGGAGAAAATCCCATAGTTTAATTCTGTGCTGTGTGAAGAAGTCCTATCCTCTGTCCATCTGGAACCCTCCAACATCCAGCTGCCTTCAGGAATACATTTTAAGTAGTCTCAACTGAGTAAATGAGCCACTTCTTTTCCCTGTTACAGGTGCCTTACCAGTTTTCTTGTTTTTTCAAACAACTGGCAGGCCACAATTGTGGCTGATTAGTCATGCTTGGTGAGTTATGTACGTTGGCCTTATTCTCTCTCCAGTCTGATGCTCTCATCACCACCCACAACCTACCGAGGGCCTCCTTTCCCTTCTCCAAAGCCCTGCTCAGCTGTGGGCTGCATCAGGCACACCCTCTAGTGCTCGGCAACTCTGCCGCTTTGCCTCTCTTTTCAGACCAAGCCCTGGACTGGGTCCAATGAAAGCAATGAGCTCATCTGCCAAGCATTGATTGGGAGGTGCGGGGGAGAACCTGGGATACTCGATTGTATCTCACTCACAAGGAGGCCTTCAAGGAAACAGAGGAGAGAAAGTTTGGCAATGGAGGAGATGTTCCTCACCTGTCAGGCAAGGGGAGAAGGGCTGCGGTTTGTGGAGGACCTGGGGCGGTTCAGAGACACAGCTGCTTCTTTCAGAAGCCGCTCTGGAAAACCTCAGCTAGCTCATTCCCATGGAATTAAAACCTGCCCCTCCAAAACTGGAGGGCCTCTTTGCCTGTTCTGCAGATGAAGCCGACCCACGTCAGTCAGATAACTCTCCTTTGACAGGATGAAAGGCTTCCCTCACCCAGCTCATACAGGTGCTTTTTTTTAAGGGGCTACAGTAGCTTCCCTTCTAGCGCCACTATCAATCTAGGCCCAAGCTTGATGTAATGCGGCAACAACTGTGGGAACAAGGGCAGCAAACCTCCACTGGTTGGGAGCCAATCTGAAGCAAGGGGCAGGCTGTTGGAGGCCCAAGTTCTAATCAGCCATGAAACTCTTCAAATGACTTTGGGCTAGCTGTGCTTGCCTAACCTACCTCACAGGGTTGCTGGGAGGATAAGGTGGGGTGACTGACACAGCCACACACCAGCTCACCATCCAAAATGCCAATGTGATCCATGATAGTGATTATAATCAACTGAAGCTTAACTGGGAAGGAACGATACAATATTAAAAAGTGGCCTTTCTAACATAGCGCTAAGTTTTGGTTTGGTTTAGCCAAGGTTTGTTCAACAAACCACAAGCCATCTCACAGGTGAGCAAGCAAGCCATGGCTCGTTTCTACAAAGCTTGAGTTGCTTTCAAGATGCTCCTGCTTCATGCTTCTGTAGCTTGGTAAAGGGCAGCCAAACACACCATGGTTAAATAAGGCTGCTGGCTTCAGGCAGAATACCAAACCATAGTTAAAACAAGCCATGTGTCATCAACGAACTATGGCTTCACATCATGGTTTGTTGCTAGGAAATAAACCATGGTTAGTCTGCTGAGCTAGTTTCCAGATGCTGAAACACATCAAACTTTGCCTAAACTAAACTAACAATGGCTTAGCATTATCTGTGAGCCAGGCCAATGTGCTTTGCATGTGTGCTGTGTATGCAACCCTAGTCTCTTGTCATCAGTAACTTCCCAGGTTCTGGCCACTTGGACCAAGGACTTGCCAACTCATTCCGAGCTATCATGCCATATTAGCTCTTCCTTGATTGGGATTATTAGAGCGAGGGAGGAGTCATTTCATGAAGACATGATGACATGATGGTGGGGGCAGCAGATTTTTCAAGGGCAAGTTGGAAGTACTGAACCTTCCTGCTGTCACAAAGCTGCAGTTGGTTGTCCAGGGATCTCATGCAAGAGTGCTGGTCTTTTTCCATTTCAGTTTGCTGCTGACCAGGTCAGGGTTGGGTGGTTTCATTTATAAGCTTGTGACTTTGAATTCAGTTAATTGCACAGCAATTTGGATAATGAGCTTGTTTGTAAGTGAAATACCTTTAACACCAGTCTCTGTTGTGTTTGCTGAGCTTGCTCATTTCTATTCAGAGCACAGAATTGCTAAGAGGAAAACTCAAACCTCTCTTTGGGCTCTAGGCTTGGAACTTCACCTAATTCCATCAAACATGTGATTTCACAAACACATGTTTGCCCATTAACTGATGTGGAGGGACCAGCCAAGAAAGGATAATCAGCAGGTGAGGAAAGACTGTTCTGTCTTCAAGAATGCAGAGTAAGGCTACTTGCAGGCACAAACATCTGCATTGGTATTAGGAGGCAAACATAAAGCTAGGAACTCTGTTATTTCCTCATGAGGTATAGGACTCATCCAAGACAACCCAAACAGGCAGAAATGATGCGTAGTATGGTCCTTATTGGATTGTACCATTTCAGATGGTACAATGTTGCAGGTTCAATCCCTGGCATCTCCACTCAGAAGGGTATCAGACCACAGGGCCAATAAAACCATTGCTTGAGATTTGGGAGAGTTGATGTCACTTAGAGGGTGCTTTCAGACGGTCACTATTTTCAGGATTAAACTAATTGGAATTTCTTGTATAACCAAACCATTTCCTGAAAATGCACAGGAAAGTGTGGGATTACACTTGCTGGATGCAACATTGTCTAATCAAGCTGAATGTTCACTAAATGTTCACTTTTATTTATTAATTTTATATCCTGTCCTTCCTTCCAAAGGTGCCCAGTCCAGCAATCCCACAAGCATTATAACAATTAAAACATTTACATCAAGTAACATCCTCTCCCCAAAGAATCATTGGAGCTATGGTTTGTTACAGGTATGAGGAACTGTAGTTCTTTAAAGAGTAAACCGCAGTCCCCAGGATTTGTGTGTATGTGCTTGAAATGTATGGTGTGTACATACCATTATCAACACAGCACTGTGAATGGTCTCGGTAATAATTTTATATACAAGTAAGTTTTAAAACAGCGATCACTCTGAATTTCTTACATGTCCCCCCTGACTACTTCACAACTCTCTCTCTCTCTCTCTCTCTCTCTCTCTCTGTGTGTGTGTGTAGCTATGTATACCTTCCAATACTCCATGCATCTGATGAAGTGGACTCCAGTACACAAAGATTTACACATATTGCCCACCAAAGTTTATACAATAATAATAATAAAAATTAGACTTTAAGACTGTGTTGTTTTTGCCGAGGAACATAGAATCTACTTCTCTGGAAACCAGGGTCTGGTGCCATGAGGAATCATTCAGTGCAGCACCATGCGAAAATAACAAAGCTATTTTTCCTACAAAACCCCAGGGGACAACAGCAACAGAACTCTCCTGTCCCTACCATGGGCTAGAAAGAGCTGCAGCTTTCCAGACACAACAAGATTAGGAGAAAGGGGAAGGTAGGGTCAGCCGCCCCATGACAAACATGCTAAACTTGCTCCTTGTCTTACAACATGGGGCAGGTGGGCAAGAGCAAAAAAAGATTAGCAACAGTCTAGCCCCCTCCCCCTGATCTATTTCTTTTGTCTTCTCCCAGACTGAAATGGCAAGGTGGAATGCGAAAGATCCTTAAGCCCAGTAGGGAAGCTGCTCTATTGTTCAGCCCACAAATCAGTTACCTGAGGCTGCATACACAGCTATACCTTTAAGGCACATTCAAAGCGCATTCTTCCACCCCATCATATAAGTTATCAACACTGTTGGCTTCATTAACTATGAACCCCCAAAAATCTGGGATACCCTCCAAACCATCTGTAAGGTTGTGTAATCTTTTTGTAGGGTGAAGCCTGCATTTTGTAGCTCTCTCCCTGCCCAGCCCACAAACCGAGTAATTAATACATCAAAACCAGGGTTCACAGTTAACATCCAGAAATCCAACATTGTTCGATTAAGCTGACATTGTTGTTTGTTAAGGCTTGCTGGGAATGGTAACTTCCTGAGGGGTAAACTACAGTACCCAAAATCCTCCAATGGGGCTTGAGGCAGAAAGCTGGGGCACAAGGCAAGACAGTCCTCGCACCTCCCCCAAGGTCACATTGGTTAAGCTAATTGTTCTATCTCTGCTGGTAGCTACAGTTGAGGTGGAGTGGGGTATCCGGCACCCCCAAATTAAGAGGCAAGAGGTGCTCAAATTATATGTAAACTCATTGTGGAGGCATTGATCCTAGTGATGAGTGTAACAACGTATAGGCCAGCTGTTTGGCAGAGCTATAGCTATGTGGGGGCTAGCCAGGTTTTTTGCCCCAGGTGAAACCTCTAGAGGGGAGCCATTGGGGCTGCCAGCCTGTGTGCGTGTGTATGCAAATGCGTATGGGGGGGGGCGCCAAACTGGATCTTCGACCTGGGTGAAGATTAGCCTCATTTTGCCCCCATATTTGGCTCTTGGTTTTCTGTTTTAGCCAAAAAGTCACAGTATTAGATCTCACAGAGTTTAATGTCCCTGACTGCAGGCAACGTCCATTGAATTTGAGCTTCAGGTGCTCCGGCTTGGGTGATAGCATCTAAAACAACTAAGTGCTGTATCTGTACCAAAATTAGTCACCCTGGTGGGATCACACACAGACACACACTTTCCATCCAAGACTGCATTGTTCCAGTGTCATCTGCCACTAGGAGTCAGAGGGTTACTCTGACCCTGCTAGCTTTGAGAAACAAACACCGGTGCCCTGGTGATTGAGATAAGCTAAACCTGCTGAGACCTCAGGCAACTACCTTGGGAGATAACAAAATACCCAACAAATTAGCCAGGTTATTCCACTTGTGTACATATACACACACTTCTTGGTAATTCCTTTTCCATAAGATAATCTGGCCATACTACTGAGAAGCCAACAGGATTGCTAGGCCTTGTACGCCCCACAGACATGGGCAGACCTTCTGCATCTGGCTTTTTCCAAGGGCTCCCAAGGATCAGGAACCTATTTCAGCCTGAGGGCTGCATTCCTTTGTTGGCCAACCATGGGCAGAACAAAAAGTGGGTAGGGCAAGAGTCAAAGTGGGTGGGGCAGCAGATGTCCCTCTTACCTCTGACCCTAGGCTACATACCAGCTACGCAAAAGCCAGTAGTTTCTACCCACCACCACCCATTTCTCCATCCAGGCAAGCAAGAGGCATTATATCCCAGTTTCATGATACTTCTCAGCGAGGCACTCAGCACTCCAGGAAGGTGTTGGGCAGGGCTTCTGAGGGTTTGGCCTGGGGAAAGAGTACTGAGGGCAAGAGAGGGGCCTGAGTGGCAACATGGTGGGAATGTGGAAGAGGACCTTTTTTGGTGGCCACTCCCATACTTTGAAACTCTCTTCCTAGAGAAGCTAGACTGGCTCTCCCCTTATTGTTCTCCCACTGTTATTCCTGCAGGGCTTTGGGAAGTGGTCGCTTTTAAGGAAAGGGCTTTCATTCACGCTGTGTTGTGTTGTTTTTACTCACTTTGTTTACTAGATTTTATAGATTTGTTTCACATTGTTTTAATTCTATTATAGTGAATTACATTGAAACTATTATCTTTTATATGTTTTTAGCTTTCTGTGTTTTATCCGTGTTTGTTTTAGTTTTTATAAGCCACATTGAGTCCCAGTTTTGGGGGAAAGACAGGATAATACTAATACTAATACTAATACTAATACTAATACTAATAATAATAATAATAATAATAATAATAATAATAATAATAATAATGTATCCCCAACCTTCCTTTAGGCAATCTGATCTGGGCCAAAATTACTTCCCTCCCTAAATGATGACTCTCCTCACAAAAGTGACCCAAAGTGACTTTCATCAAAATCAATTAAATCAAATGCAGAAATCATAGAATTGTAGAGTTGGAAGTGACATCATCCAGCCCAACCCATTGCAATGCAGGAATCACAATGGAAGCATTCCTGACAAGTGGCTATAACCAATGAAATTCGAAGAACACAACTATACAGATAAAAGGCGGGTCTTGCACATCCGCCCCCAACTAGAAAACGGCCAGTGATGATCTATCAGGTTTTGGTCATGGACAAAAGCACCACCTGCCACCATGCTCAAAACAGCCCTAACCTTTATTGGATAATATTTCTCTACAGACAAAAGCCTGCTATACTATAGTTACAGCTATAGTCATCATGATGGCTCTTTGATACCTAGAGGATGAATGCTAGTTACCATGGAACAGCAGCAGGAGACAGCAGTTACCTGCATGAGTTAGCCACTGTGGGAATCTGGGGCCTGGATTTAGATAGGTCATTAGTCTGATCCAGCATGGACTTATGTTCTTCATGGAGGTGCACAGAACTCTTCCTCAGAACCAGTAGCACAACAGCACTGAAGGCTGGTAAGGAGTTCTGTTGGTTTCTAAAGCCTGCATACTGAAGGACTGCTCCCATGCTGAAATTGTCTTGCCTGTTTTCTAGTACAGCACCTACTGTCTATGTTACAGTGCAGAAAGTCACAGAGTGGAACAAACCACACAGAGTAAACATGGATGGGCCATCACTTACCCTCGCTTGCATTTTTTATAGACTTTATAGATGCTTTCTTCAGGCAGACCGTATTTTTCTGAAATCTGGAAGAGAAAAATAATATTCTGTCAATACTGTTGCACCCTTCTAGAGGCATCCCCCCCAGTGGATAATGTTCTAGAAATAAAGGGAACCACTACAGGCAATGCTGTGATCCCTGACCTACTGAGCTTGTAATCTTTTGTGTTTTTATTTTATTGTACACTGTTTCAATAGCTTTGGTAGCAAAGCAGTATATAAATCTGAGGATAAGATTAAAATTAAAATAATTATTTGGGAGCAGCCCAAGCCTTTCTCCTGCAATCCCTTTTCTGACGCTTTCCCAAAGGCGGTTCTGTAAATTGATATTTCCCCCCCTCCAAAGTGCTGTTTGCTTTTTTCCAATGTAAAAGTGTGCAAAACCAACACACACACACACACACACACACACACACACACACACACACACACAGGCACAGCCATAAAAAACGGCTATCAGATAATTTCAGACGATTGTTTGCTTTATTCCCCACCTCAGCAAAGAAGAGCTGGGGTTATCAGGAATGGTGCTGATAGACATCACAGAAATATGCTTCGCATTGTGTGCTTTGCAAACACTGAGAAGCGGGGAGGGGGTGGTGGGAGTGAGAGAGAGTTTCCAGCCAGCCCAAGGGAAAGGAAGTGAGGTGCAGAGGAGAAAAGCCTGACCAGAAAAACTTTCTCCACCTGGGAAACTGATTGGAGAAGGGGCGTTTAACAGTGTGAAATATGAAAGTCATCATCATTAAAACAACATCAACAAAAAGATGCACTTGGCAGGGGGCTGTAGTTGGCTGTAACTTTCTGCATTGTGTAAAAGAGCCCCCATACTGGTCAAGGTCAGAACAGGAATATTGTAATCCAATATGCAATATGCATTGAAATATAACACCCCAAAAGTGATTGCACTACACTATTGGCATCAGTGCTGGCCCATGACCTTTGACTGACCAAGGCAGAAAAGCCCTTCTTATACTGAGCAACACAAAATCTTCTCCACAAGCCTCACTGGGCCTGCTGGGACCTTAAAGTAGCTCTTAGCTCTTCCAATGGAGATTCTGCAGAAGAAGGCCCTACATGTCATGTAGTGGAGGGGTCTAAAATGTTGGATTAGGATCTAGGAGACTAAGGTTCCAAATCCCCACTCAGCCATGAAGCTCACTGGGTGACCTTGGGCCAGTCACGGTCTCTCAGCCTAACCTGCCTCACAAGGTTGTTGAGGGGATAAAATGGAGAAGGGGGAGAACCATTTATGCCACCTTGAGCTCTTTGCAGGAAAAGCGGGATATAAATGCAACAACTCCCCCCCCCCAAGTATTTACTATTACTTCATTAGGTAACCTAGTAAATTTTATGTAGCAGAGATGACCAGCGGGGGGTGGGGGAGAGATGGGGGGAAACTTACAGCATTCCTCAGGCCTTTGAGGTCTGGCGTCTTCAGCATGAGAGCATCAAAAACCTCCTCCGATTCTCTTCGTACGTAGAGCAAGACTGAAATGTATGAAACAGACAGCTGTCATGTGTGGGCTCAGCCTTCAAGAGTTGGTCATTTCTAACCACACAGAGGCTACATATATACTCCTGTTTACTCTGCATCCAGTGCTCTCTCGCCACTGTTTCTGGATGCGATGTACACACAGTGGTAGCCACAATTTATATCTATACTATCGTTTCTTATGAAATTAAGGCTATGTACATATTACTGGCTTAAAACGCAGTGAGGTTTTCTCCCCGTTCCGCACACTGTGTTTTAAATTGCATTTATACGGTGCTTTACACACCAGAGAATCGGTGTGGATGCCTTCACCCAATGCACATTTACCTGATTGGTTTCCCCACACTTGCAACTCCCCCCCCCCAAGCTCCTATTCTGTGAAGCTGTTATCTGTGCATGTGTTGTCATCTGCACAGGTACAATAGCTGTCTCAAATGTACACACCTCAGTTAATGCAGCTTAGGCTTTCAAACTGGATAGAAGCTGGTTTGAGAGAAATCGCATCAAGCAGCAGTATTTCTCAGGAAACTACAGGATAGATATGGATTGTGGGTAATGTCGTGTGTATCCGGCTTCAAACACCAGTGTTGGGAGCACGCTGGAGTCAGTACCGTATTTTTCCATGTATTAGACAATGTTTCTCCATACACAGATAGTGCAGATGGGGGACGGGCGATTGGCTGCAGCCATGAGCAGGAGATTGTTGGTGGTGATTAGGCGGGTGAATTGGTGGGTGAGGCAATGCCTGCTGGTGATTGGCTGCTGCTGCGGCAATTGGGCAGGTGATTGGCGGCTGCTGGAGGATGATTGGTGGCTTGCTTTGGCAAGCGTTTTTTGGCAACCCCTCAAAAAAAGCTCAACAACTGTGGGCAATCGCCCACTCATTTCCTTAATTTGGAGTCCCCAAAATAGGGGTCATCTTATACATGGGGGCATGTTATACATGGAAAAATGTGGTAAATGGCAATGTGTGTACAGCTATATTAAAAATAGAGCTCCTCTTCTCAGTATGCTGAGACTTTGGAAGTGCTAATTAGTTGTCCTTCACCCCACCAAGTTTCCCTATGATAAGATCCTCAAGTTGAGATCTCCTTTCTGGGCCTTGCCTTCAGCGCCATTTTTCACGGGCACTTGCTGTTTATTCCCTCACATTTTGTAAGCCCACAAGGCTCTTTCCTCATCTGTTCCACCTGAGGTTGTTGTTTCTTTGTCTATGGCTTGGTGTTGGGGTGGGGGTATTTGTGTGCGTAATCTCCGATAGCAATATTACCTCGTTGAGGGTCTTCCTCTTTGGCTTGCTTTGAAGCTAAAGGGTCAAATTCATCAGGAAAGGAAGGGCAGCTCCTCTTTAAAGGCAACCTTAGTGAGGAAAATGAAAGTTCAGAAGATTCCAGGATGGGCACCAACATTCAGAAACAAGTGGTTCAAATGTCAGTACTGACGCATTGTTAAAGAACAGCAACAAAAACACAGCTTTCATTCATTTCCACAGGGCCAATGCAGAAAATGTCCTAGTGGATTGTGCCCCATGGAGAGGGTCCCTCTGGTCTCCTTCTCTGCCACCCCAAATCCAGTTCCTCACATTGCCCAACAGGTAAGGACACTGATGATGCTGAGCATTCTTCATAGAATAGAATAGAATCATAGAGTTGGAATAGACCACAAGGGCCATCGAGTCCAACCCCCTGCCAAGCAGGAAACACCACCAGAGCACTCCTGACATATGGTTGTCAAGCCTCTGCTTAAAGACCTCCAAAGTAGGAGACTCCACCACACTCCTTGGCAGCAAATTCCACTGTCGAACAGCTCTTACTGTCAGGAAGTTCTTCCTAATATTTAGGTGGAATCTTCTTTCTTGTAGTTTGGATCCATTGCTCCGTGTCCGCTTCTCTGGAGCAGCAGAAAACAACCTTTCTCCCTCCTCTATATGACATCCTTTTATATATTTGAACATGGCTATCATATCACCCCTTAACCTCCTCTTCTCCAGGCTAAACATGCCCAGCTCCCTTAGCCGTTCCTCATAAGGCATCGTTTCCAGGCCTTTGACCATTTTGGTTGCCCTCCTCTGGACACGTTCCAGTTTGTCAGTGTCCTTCTTGGTGCCCAGAACTGGACACAGTACTCCAGGTGAGGTCTGACCAGAGCAGAATACAGTGGCATCTCCAACCATTTTCTTGTGGAAGGCTAGGTTGTAGCAGAGTTCATGGTACAAGTCCTGCTCTGAGTAGACCTACTGAAGTTAATTACCATGACTAACTTAGGTTCATCCATTTCAATGGGTCTACTTTGAGTAGAACTTGTTTGGACACAACCCAGCATATATATCCTTGCCCTCAGTCTCACAACACTTCAGCATAGCTCCTGTTCATTTGGTTTCAATGGGATTCTCACTCCAGATAATGTCCTACCAACATTATATTTCACCACTTTCATATATCCTGCATTTATTCCATTGGGGACCTTAGGATCTGGTAGACATCAACTTTGCAGGGCTGAAAGCAGCTGATACAGCAAACTTTCTGTGGTTAATTGGGTCTGGGTTTGGTCAGTGCCTGGATCAGAGGCCTAGTTATGTGGCCTTGACAAGACTCCCAGAGAAAGATGGGACAGAAATAAAATCAAAATGGGAAGTGGGAATAGGGCCACTGGGCTGTCTAATTATGCAATAATATCTTGGACATGTGAGCCAAAGGGGGGATGAATGCATATTTTGTACCTGCTAGAGTCATGTGGAACACCAGCGGTGGGTAATGCCTGTTGGAAAAAAAGAAGTGAGAGACGCTTTAGTACTTTGAGATTAAAAAAGCATTGTGGCCTCTCAGAAGGAAATCTGCTTCAGGCTGTGGGTTGTATTCACCCAAGTCCTACTCAGAGTAGATCCCCTGAAAGTAATGAATCTAAATTAGTCCCATCTATTAACTTCAGTGGGTCTACTCTGAGTAGGACTAGCATTGAATACCAGCCTATGTGATAATTAAAAAGATAAATGGGGTGTACTTATTAGATATGCATGCCCAAGGTACTGATTCCTTGGCTTAAAAAAAGGGGGGTAACTGACTTTGTATTCATAATGTTGTTATGGTTACAGTGAGGTTTAAGAACAACATCCAGAAAATAGAACAGTCCCACAGCACCCTGCTTTTGCAATGTAATCATGAACCTATCTGAGAGTAGACCTTTCAATCCTCTCCCTCCCCTGCTTAAATTGTGCTTCTGTGGCTAGACACTCTGCACTCCTGCTCTCTAATCTCCTCACATCTTTATATGAATCCATTTTGACTTTTAAATTCCTCCTCAAAGCCTGCACTTTCCTTGCTAGGTATCCCTAGACAGACAGTGAGCGGATATCTACACTACAAACTTAGGTTTAGTTTTAAACCAGTTTATCATTTATGGCTTCCCCCACAGAATGCTGGGAATTGCATTTTCAGGACATGACAAGTTCTGTCATGGAGCTCTATTTCACAATTAAGTTCCCAGGGTTTCCAGGGAGAGGGGAAATACTACTACTTCTTCTTTTTTTAAAAAAGAACAGAAGTCTGGGGGGTAGAACTGCCCTTAATCAGTCACTTTCTTGATGTTATGCATTGCACTACTGTATCTCTTTTTTGCTTCACACACAATTTACAGTGCAGCGTTTAAACCAAGGCTGGGATTCTGTGGCCTTCCAGATGTTGTGGGACTCCAACTCCCATCAGCCCCAGCCAACATTGGCCAATGGCCAGAGATGATCGGAGCTGGAATCCAACTACGTTTGAAGGATTGCAGGTTCCCCGTCCCCAATTAAAACAGCATGCCTCTTCTCCCAAAATCCCTACTCTTGCAGTTGAAAGGTTCCTTTGAAATAAACCAAAATTGAGTCTCGATGCCTAAAATAAATTAAGATAATGGCATCATTAATGGTGGCTTCCTTCCATTCCTGTAGTAGCAGGATGCTTCACTGCCTTAAGAGGTATTTGAAGGCAACATGCAGCGGGAGCTGTAAGGGGCAGGGGCAGCCTGTCCCATTTTGCTGCCTGAGGTGAAACAGGAAGGTGCTACCCTGCCCACGTGCTGGTCCTGCTTACCAGGGTCACATGGCTGCAACTTCCTGGTTCCAGCACAATTGTATGATAACAGCTCAAGATCACATGAGAGCCCCATGAGATCGTGTGGAGGCCTCACACAGCTCTCATAAGATTTCTCCAGAACCCAGAAGTTGCCACAGCCACCTCTCCTTGGTGTCTCATGGATGGGCTGGCTATGGTAAGGGGGACTTACCGTTCCACATCTCTGGAGGTTTGAAAAGTGGACGTTTGGAATAAACAGGACGGGCTGGGTTTCCAAGTCAGCCTGTGGCTTGAGATACGTGATTTCGTTGCCTCGGAAGCCCGAAACCAAACAGCTTTTCAGACCTGGAAGGAAGAAGAGAAACTTAGTTTTCCACCATGTTTGTTGCTATAGAGACTCATCAAGGAGGGGAGTGGCGGAGACTCATCCAAGCCATGGGTGCTTTAGCTGAGATTCCTGCATTGCATGACTTGATGACCCTCAGGGTCCCTCCAACTCTACAGTTCTATGATTCTAAGTAATGAATGCCTCAGTTTGCAAGATTAGGACAAGACCAGCCTTCCCCAATCTTTTGCCTTCCAGATGCTTTGGAACACACACTCATCAGCCCCGGCCAAAATGTCAGGAAGGCACATGGTTGAGGAAGACTGGACAAGACAGAGGGGACCTATGAGCACCCTCCCAATGTCTTTCCCTTTGGTTAAAAGCAGCTAAGCAGCGAAGGAAATACTCAAACTGCAGCATCCTCATCCTTCAAAATCTGCACTTATCCGAATTTTGCAATGCAGTTCTCTATAGTCAACTAATGTGCACAGAAATGCATGTAACGGGGGTGAAGTTTGTATAAAAATGTGTAATATTAGTGAAGACAACATACAAGAAAGAATTATGCTAGGGAATATTGCTTTGCAAAAAATCCACATATTCAGAGAAATTTGCCAGTGAATTTTCATGAGGCCTTGAAAAAAATGATGTGGAAAGGTAGAGAACTGGAGTTAAGATTAGAAAAATGAGAAGCTGAAAGAAACCCAAACTGACTCATTGACCAGCCCTTACTCTCTGCCCCCCAAAAATCCCACAAGGTGGCTGAGAATTGTTTTTTAAAAACCAATGAGGTTGGAGGGGGGGGGAGGGAATTCAAATGGAAAAGACCAAATTCCATCAATAGAAACAGACAAAAAACAAAGCCAAAACAAAGACCCAAAGTAGAAGTCTCAGACTTCATGCAACTCTAACACAACCTGATCAATCAGCGCGCGCGCGCGCGCGCACACACACACACACACACACACACACACACACACACACACTGAGCTTTCTAAAATAATAATAATAAAAGCCTTTGGGGAACTATTTAACTGAGAGATGGCCTGGACACTGTTTCTGGAAAGCAAGTTTCTGTAATTTTCACAATCTAATTTTCAGACAAGAATGATTAGATGTGTCTGAAGAACATAAAAAAGTCCAGAATAGAGCATAAGAGTTTCTGTCTCACCTTATTATTAATAATAATAACCTCTAGAGCGCCTACAGTAATTAGGTGCCACACACAAATCAAAATGAAGACACCTGCCCTGCCTTCGAGCTTACAATCTCAGAGACTAGACTTATAAGAGAAAGGGAGTGGAGGGGGAGAGTGGAAGCCAGAGGATAGGGATCAGCTTGACAGTGCCAAAATGAAGAGATATCTCATTCAACTGAGATCTTCTTCTCATTGGTCCCCCACTTTTGGAAGCTGTCTTTGGCTCCATACACACAGCACATCTGAATAACATTCAAAATACCCCCCTCAAAAAAAAAAAAAAAAGGAATCATGGGAATTGTAGTTTGTGAAGGGTGCTAGAAGTGTAGCTCTGTGAGCAGTAAACTGCAGCTAGATTCTCTGGGGGAAGCCAAGTAAGGTACTTAAAATGCACATTAAATGTATGGATGCAGCCTCTGATTATGTCAGACCAATGGCTCATCAGTGCTGAAGTAGTTGAGCCAGTGGATCAGACCCAGTCCTAGGCTGCATACTATTGACACCTACTGTCAGTGGCTATCCAGGTTTCAAGGGAGGGGTCTTCCCCAACCCTACTTTGGGATGACAGGGATCAAATCTGTGTCCTTTTACGTGCAATGCAGATGTTCTCCCACTGAGCCACAGCCTCTCTCCAGCGGTGCCCAAATTGCAAAACTCTCGACTTGAGGCATGCTCACCAGGCACGTTCGTTGCTAATTTTTAGGCGCCAAGCAAAGTCCGCCGGGAGCTTTGAGTAGTATTTTAAGGATCTCAATCACTGGTTTTAGCTGCTATTTTTATCTTGCCACACTCGTTTGCTCTTCTTCCACCTTTCTGTAGTTTTTATTGCTGTTTTTATTTGACATGTTGTTAATTCTGTTTTGAACGTGGAACTGTTTTGTAAGCTTCCCAGAGGGCACGTGTCAGGGCATATAGATCCCATAGGTAAATAAATAAATAAAAACAAAAGAGGCGCGTTTGTAAAAACAACCCTTGAAATCCAGTTAGGGCCAGGCTGAGCTGACCCCGCCAGCTGCTCTTTGCTGGGATGAAGACAGAGCAATTTCCCTGCAGTGCTTGATCCTTCTCCGGTCAGGGACTAAGGCTAGATTGCCCTTGCCTTCTTCCTCTTTGCAACCCCCTAAGGCAAGGGACTGTTGCGGCAGAGGCCTCTCTGGCAAGCAGAGGGAAGTGGGTTATCTGCAGCTGAGGGTCCTAATCACCAGGCATCTCACTCCCCGGGCCATCCTGCGCACCATGCATTCTAAGCGCACTCTGCCGGCAGCACATGACCTCACACACCCTCCCCTGAAGGCAGCGTTTATATATACAGGGCCCACACCAGCTTCCTCGCCCCCTTCCACTCACTCACCATTGTTATTGGCGTCCAGGCATTTCCCCTTCCTCCTGAACTGCTTGCGTTCATCGTCCCGCATTTTCCTCTCTGCTCCCTGCAAGGCAAGTTGAAAGAGATGAGAAGCCGAAAACTTACCAGTACAGGCAACTCCCAATTTACAGCAGAGCTTACGTTCCAAGGCGCCACACGTTCAAGTGAAATCGCATCTATTTGAAACACCTCGAGAAAGCCTGCAAACGCCCCTTTCGGTGATGCTTTTGTGATGGTTTTAGGTCACGTCTGGGTTTGGCGCAACGCACGCACGTATCTGATGCGTCTAAAACGATGGCTGCCTGTATGTTGCTGTGAAGCACATGCCTCCTGAGCATTTGCGGTATTAATAATACTGTCACTTGGGGGGAGATTGCGCCATCTCAGGAGCAGGGCCGCAGTGAGGGGGTGGTGAGGTGGGCCCCCGCCAGGGGCGCAAGCAAGGTGGGGGGGCGGAAAACTGGCTGGAGGAGAGGCGGAAAGAAGAGCTCATTTGTCCATAGCTAGGAGGCGCAATCTGGACGGTTCTGCCAAGGGCGCAAGATCACCTAGCTGTGGCTCTGCTCAGGAGCCTGTGCACCAGACAAACTGCACCTCCAGGTGAGATCCTTGTTTGCAAAGGCAACGCTGACTAGTTTCAGGGGGAGAGGGAGGCGTTGCTTCCAGTTAAAATGGCAGCTGAGGAGGCTCCGTTAGGGGAACCAAAGCACTGCCCCACTCAACGCAGTCTGCCTGCACCTGCCTGCCTCCTTGCAATCAATCTGCTTCTTCCTCCTTAGTCTCAGGAAAAGCATAGGGACAAAAGCAGAACTAGTTGGCTCTGCCTCTACCTGCTCCCTATCTTCTGCCCTACTGATCTCAAAAGGGAGCACCCACTGTGGGTAAATGGGTACACTCATAAAGGAACACCTTCGTCTCAGAGATTTACCTAGGATCAGGGTGGATAAAAATCAATGTGGTTTTTAAAAATAATAATAATCAGATTTTTTAAAAATTTAAATCAGATTTTTAAAATAAAATGCTTTTGGAGGAAAAAATCTTTCTGAATATAGTTTTCTGTTTAAGTTACACTATAGTCCAAAGGCTATTCATCAGGAAAGAAGGATTTGTTTTACGTTTTTCATGTGTGCTAAAACTCAAGTCTAAAGTTGTTGTTTTTAATTGTTTAACCACACCAGTTACCAAACAATGGATACATATGCTATAATGTTATTGTTTCAGCTAAATAAATTGTTTAAATTGTTATTAAGGAAATGATTATTTTTCTCCTTCCATTAAAGCACAGCAGAAAAGTTGTCCAACTATAAACAATTAACTTATTAAACCTCACAATAAGTTCATAATCATCTCTCTATGCATTTCTAGTAGTATAACCAAATCAGTAATTTTTGATATAACTCTAAAAACTACTCTGAAAATTTATTATTACAAAAAATGAAATCTTCACCTGGTTGTGAATATTAAGATTATACCAGAAAGAACGAGTCTTTCTATAAAAAAAAAAGATTTAAATCAAGTATTACTGACTAGTGATTTAAATTGTGATTTAAATCAATTTGATTTAAATCAAATCCACCCTTCCTAGGATAGCCAGATGCAAAAAGAGGGCAGCTTAAAGCAACTCTTTAAAAATCCAGGTGATTTCAGCAGATGTAGGTATTAAAGGTGCAGAGGCCCTGCCCTCTTTTGCACCTGTCCTCCCTAGATTATACCTGCCTGCCCCTAGTGATTTACGGCTAGGGAGAGAAGCCAGGTCTCTCCACCTTCCCCACCCCTGCTCCAAACACTGTGTTCCAAACTGCAGCCCATTGACTGTGTGCTGCAGAACACAACAGGATGCTTTCAGAGAACCAAAGAAACCCCTTCTCTGGGCTTCCTTGGTTCCATTTCTCAGTTACCCTGAGCTGTGGGGGGGGGGGCAGGGGAAGAGCAATGCTGGAATATGTGTGCGTAATATATGTGCATGGCAGCCTGCATAAGCAAGAGCAGAGGCAGAGCACTCTTTCCATTTAAAATATAAGCTTGCCATTTAGAAGAAGAAGAGTTTGGATTTGATATCCCGCCTTTCACTCCCTTTAAGGAGTCTCAAAGCGGCTAACATTCTCCTTTCCCTTCCTCCCCCACAACAAACACTCTGTGAGGTGAGTGGGGCTAAGAGACTTCAAAGAAGTGTGACTGGCCCAAGGTCACCCAGCAGCTGCATGTGGAGGAGCGGAGACGCGAACCCGGTTCCCCAGATTACGAGACGACCGCTCTTAACCACTACACCACACTGGCTCTCTTTAAATGCAAGCATTTATCTTAGGGGCAAACTAGATGTGGCATTAATTTTGTGACGGCAATTAACAGGCATTTTGGAGTTTGGAGAGAGACACCATGAACCATTATCTCCAAAGAGAAAGAAGATCGTAATCCATGAAGCCGGTTCAAACAGGGGAAGGTAAAATTATAGGAGATGCTGTAATTCCACAGGCAGATATGTGTTCCCAGGGAGTCTTTGGGGTCGTAGTTCTCAAGCAGCAGTCCCTTCATCCCACATGGCAAGCCATTTTTTTAAATGAAAGGACTTTTGGAAGAGGTCAGAGTTGTGTATGTCAAATTGCTGTTCAAAAAAATAAAAAGCCTTTGAGAAACCCAAAGTAGTTGCTTGGGTCCCTGCCTATAACTGGGGCCAAAAATGTAGAATACAGGCCTGCACATATTTCTCACCTCAAATTTTGGAAAGTTCGACTAGTGAGGAAACAATCTAGCTGAACCGGTCTGACAGCCAGTCTAGATGTGATGTTAACGGTATGAACACGTGTGGCACATATGTGTGTGCCTGTAATTATCATGCACATTTTAAAAAATGTTCGCAGAATGGAGGCTTCCCTTGTGATGTAGCAGCTTCAGAAGAGTTATTATTGCCAGAATCACAGCAGCACAGTAAGTGTCAAGAGTCTCCCCACCTTCTGCAGTCCCACTGCTTGGCCTCCCTGCAGGCGATATTAACTTTTTCTTTTTTAAGCCTTCGTCCCAATTGCACCCACACGACTAACATCACATCTAGTTTGGCCCTCATTGAAAGGATCCAGAACGTGGAATGTCACCTCTGGGCTAATACTGAATCAGATTAAGCTCCTAGAACATTTTTATTATATGTTGCGCCTCCTAGCATTTAAAAACTGGAGGCTCACTAGTGAATTCCAGTCTTGACTGATTTACAGGTGAACTCTTGCACAGTTTAGGTTATTCACATTTAAAAGCTTTCACAGAGCCAAGTTCTTCAGCTAACAGTTCAGCTCTTGCAAAGCTGCTCTTAAAAGGCCATGTCTTTGTTTAAGAAGCTTCTTTCTTTCTTTCTTACATTCAGTGCTTTTTTTTCTAAAAAGATGTTTAAGGGTACTCTCATTTTCCTGCTCTTATTGAAATACTGCCCCTCAATGAGGCGAAACTTAGATTCACAAAATGTTTAGGGGCACCCCTGCGTCCTTCCGGAAAAAAAGCACTGCTTACATTTATATCCTGCCTCAATCACAGGGAGTTCAAGATGACATACAAGGCTATCTCCTTCCTGTTTGAGCCTCACAAAAGCTCTGTGAGAGAAAGTGACTGGCCCAAGGCTATCCAGTGTGAGGGGATTTGAACCCGGGTCTCCCAAGCCCTAGTTCAGGCATCCCCAAACTCGGCCCTCCTAACAGGACCAGTGGTCAGGGATGATGGGAATTGTAGTCCCAAAACATCTGGAGGGCCAAGTTTGGGGATGCCTGCCCTAGTTAAATGCTCTTAATACCACACCGCATTGGCTCTCTAATACCTTATTCTCATCACGTCTTTTGGAAGTCCTTCACATTGTAACTTCTTTCCCATAGGCTTCACTCTACCTTATCACAGAATATTTTGATCTGACAGACAGCTCGGTGAATAAGCCGGTTCGTCCCAGTACTGTAGTCATAAGTGTCT
Organism: Podarcis bocagei; assembly: GCF_964188305.1. Lineage (NCBI taxonomy): Eukaryota > Metazoa > Chordata > Lepidosauria > Squamata > Lacertidae > Podarcis > Podarcis bocagei. The sequence goes on from NC_138132.1 coordinate 29,439,625, forward strand.
ATCTGGAGGTTCAAAGGGACTCCCTTGACGCCTTTCTGGGAGGAGAAATCTGTGCTCAAGCAGTTCACGCCGATAAACACCTGCAAGAAGAATGGATAGAGTCAGGATGCAGTGGCAGTCAAAGCACTGCTCTGAAAGATACAGCGAATTCCAAGAAGCTTGTAGCTCAATGGTCGGACATCTGCTTTGCATGTGGAAGGCACCTGATTCAACCCCAAGTAGGGATGGGAGGCTGCAACCCTGGGGTGCTGCTGCCGACAATCTTCTGGTCCAAAGTTAAGCACAGCTAAGCCTTGCAGATAGAAAATAATGAGCCTGGCTCCACTATTTAGAGGCTGGTAGATTCAGAGACAGGTGGCAGATGCAGGAAAAGGCCTTCAACAGCAACTCCCAGGTATTTTATGTCTCTGAAGCCTCAGCCTTCAACAGCCCCCTGGGCAGAAAGGGGAACAAGGTTTCTGGTAAGTTACATCTAACCTAAGTGCCCCAGATGACTATCACATGCTTGGAATATTTCCATGGAGGGAGAGTGAAGAGGAAGAAGATGCTTTGAAGATGGCTTATAACCTCTCAGTTTTTAGGCTTTTGTTTTTGTTTTTTTTAAGACCATGGCTACCTTTAGGCTAAAAAGAAAGGTGACCCAATGAAATTTCAGAGCAAAAAAACCTACCAACTGATCAGGTTTCAGAGTCACTAAACAGCAGGATTACTATGCATGTCTACTCAGAAGCCCTATTAAATTCAGGATATCCTATGACTGCAATTCTATGCCCACTTACTTGGGAGTAAGCCACATTTAACTCAGTGGAACTTACTTTGGAGTAGAGTACACTCTGCAAATTCATCTAGCCTTTTTCATTTACACCTCTTGCACAATCTGTCCTGCGCATGATAACTCTGTTGCAAGCCAGCACTACCTGTGACCTACCAAGCTAAACAGAGTCCACCTCCTGGTTTTGCTGTTTTCCTGGGATTGCAAACCCAAGATTGGTTTGCACCAACAGACCACGGTTCATGTCTGTTGTGGGTATGTTGAGGCCTTATTCCCTATTGCAACATAAAGCTACCTTGAATATCTGGTCTGGGTTTATGGGAAAGTACAACTTGCAGAGACTTATTAATCTGCAGGCTAATAAATGACAGTTTATAGTCTCAGAGTTGTGGCAGGAAACTTCCCCCCTATAGCCCAGCTAACAGTTTGGTGTCAGCTGCTGGTGTAGTGCTTAAAAGAACTACGAACATAGCAGGACATGTGACTGGTTTAAATCTCAGTTTGGGCAGGAACTCTTATGAAAGCTTTAGACAAGCCAAATCCCTCCAGACATCCCTTTTATTGTGGGTTCATAATGGTTTGTGCTCATGTTGATATTGCGGTGGTTATATCCAATCGGGCTTTCAGTATTATTTGCACATGCAAAAGATTTGGGGCGGACATACTGCTTTGTTTCTGATCAGTGCACGTCCTGTAGCTTCTTGTTGAAATCCTGCAACTTTTCATACCATGAATGTTCTGGTTCATTTTTGTCCCACTTTTGTAGTGTTACAGCCCCTTGCGGAAGCAACACATAACAAAGCGAAGCTGGACAAATCCACCACTGGTGCACTGTTGTTGCGTCAAGGCAGAACACGCTGCAGAAGATACCAGCAATAAAACACTAGTCTGGAGGGGCCCCCAGTTTCACCTTTGAAGACAAATAGAGTGTCGTCCCCCCGCGAAAGAGAGCTGAAGGTAGCACAACAGAGGCACCCCTGCTTATTGTGTGCAGACCTGTCTCAACTCAGTGTCTGTTCACAGGTTTCCGTAGCACTTCAAACCCTGCAATGCCTGTTTGACTGGAGCTGATAGCAGAACAAACCATAAAAGACACAAGGGTACAAACTGAAGTCTCCATGTGTGCAGAGGAGATAGCACACCTAGCTGAAAGGGCGCTGATGAAAAGTGACTGTGAGTTTGAAGCACAGTTTAATGTTGGAATGCCAAAGCAGGAATGGGGAACATGTGGTCCTCCAGATGTGGCTGAACTACAGGTATGAAATGGAGGTAGGTTTGCGGTCCAGGGGGGACCACATGTTTTGCACAGGCCTGATCATACCTTTGCTTCTTCAGCAATGTTCCAGACGAAGGACAAGGCGTTGTAAGCCACCTCCTCAATATGCTGCACAGTATTGAAATTCTCTTTACAGTCAGCTGGAAGGCATGAAACATGCAGTTACTCTTCAATTGCCCAATTATAACTTTTGAATTAAGTAACAACCATACTCTTAAAGAGGTGTGATATGCCCCACCCTTCAAGGCTACCGGAAACCACTCCTAAACTCCTTCTGGATTCTAAGGTGAAGATCCAGATCTATAGGCGGGGGCCGGGGCCAGGAAGATAATTGCTGATTTTTCCTTCTGGTGGCAGATCCCCTGTGTCTCATGCAACTTTCCAGAGCTTTCAAGGGATGCAGAAGTCTGCTATTAAAACTGGGTAGCTGAAAGCTATTCTTCATTATTTTCTAAGTACACACACAAGGCCACCCCTTTATCCTAGGAATCTTTATGATGAAAACCCTGTAAACACTGGGCAGGGTATAAAAAATAAATTCTTATTCTTATTCTTTTAAATCAGAACAGCAACTAGTTCAATTTAATACCCTAAGTGCTAATAAGGACTGCATTCACTTGGAAATAAAAGAGGGAGGTTTTTTTTTCACTGCATCTGTTTCCTTTCCCTCCTAGACAAGAAATCCGAAAGCATCTCTATGCCTTACCGACATCGATGACTCTCTGTTTAGCTGTAGGTTGACGTGAATGCCAGTGCTTCCAGAACTTGAGCTGCTCCACTGGAATTTTTTCATTGTCAAAAACGACCATCACAACACTCTGGGAGAAAGGGGAAAAGCCAATTGGATTACTGTTCAATACATAATACTGTAGTATATATAGTATTAACTTATGTATTCATTTGCAAAATCAAATCCAGCTTGGGGAAACACTTTAGTACAGGCATTCCAGCCCATGGGCTGGTATGCATCCCCTCCCACACAGTGGGGAGCAGCTGAAAGGGAAAAGGGCATTGCTGTTGTATAACGTATGCAACTGCCACTCCTTTCCTTTTCAGAACCTATAGCAGGAAAACCAAAGCAAAATGTCCAAGCAAAGAAAAAGCTTGGTGTACCTTGGAAATATGGAAACGGCACCCATACATTTTGCAACTGTATGACTGCAATTGTCAGGATGCAATTGCGTTTTGATGTTTGAGGTTTTGAATAACTGTCAGGAAAGGCTTGCAGTTCGTCTGTGCATCAATATTATTCGCATTCTTGTGCGGGGTTTAGTGAGTTCCACTTGGGTAATGCAGCCCTCAGCACTTCCCTGACCTCTACTTTAAAGCATATGCTATAATTTCTGAAACCTCCATGGCGATTGGCTGTAATATCTCTGGCTTCAGAAAACTGGGGGGGGGGGAACCACCTCCAACACCATTGTTTCAGCTGTTCCACATCATATATTGCTGGGAACTGTCCTTGGCACATCACTTACCTTCACTTTATTAGAGGACAGGTGTAAACATTTCGCTTCTGCAGCTGTCCGCAGCGTGACTGGGTAGAACTGTCCTTTGTTGAGGTAGGCCATGGGTGAGTCACCCGATTTGATGTGAATAGCTTTAGGGGATCCCAACATATATTCAAAGTCACTTAAATGGAGCAATTAAAAAAGAGGGAGAGGGAGAAGGCAGAGATTAAATAAACCACTTATACTATTTTACTCTGCAAGACGCACCAAAACACAGACAAGAAGCCAGTGGCGGCTGGGGACCATTGGAACTAGTAAGGGCAGAAGGCAGAGAGGCCAACAGGAAGTGGAGCCAGAGCCCATGGCAGGGTGAGCCAACTAATTCTCTTTTCCGCCCCATCTTCCTCCCTGGTGAGTTTTGCAAGGGCAACACTGAGACTGAGGAGGAGGAGGAAGACACAGGGGGTTGGACTAGATGACCCTCAGGAGTCCCTTCCAACTCTACAACTCTATGATTCTATGACTCCCTGGACTGGGTGCAAGTAAAAAGGTAGGCAGGTGGGACAGTGGCTTATTCACCCAAATGGTGAATTGACAGAAGTATCTGAAGGCCAAACTAGGTGTCTGGCAGGATAGTCCTATGTATTTATTCATGTGTTTGTCCAGCAGATGACTGGATGGGGTCCATGTTAAAAATAAAATAAAATAAAACGGAACACACAGATTAAGCAAGCAAAGTTATTCTCCCTTCTCACCAGTGACAGTGCCCAACAGGTGTGTGTATGAGACAGAACAACCCTCTCATTAAACTTCCACCTCGATTTACTAGGAACATTTCTTCAGCGAAACACATTTCAATCATATTATTTGAGAAAGCCTTTGCTGTTACCTCTTGGCATCATTGGCGGAATAACTCTCTGAACATGGTGCATCTGTCTGGGACTTCAGGATATCATTGAAGATCAACGACTGCAGGGAGAGACAAAATCAGGACAGCTGTATATGGATTCTTTTGTATTCCAGTTCACTCAAGGAAATAAAAACACCATCCAGGTCCATTTGGAATCAAGGCAAAACATTTGTTCTGAATTTTCTGAAAACTGGCGTATGCCTCGCCAACATTTTTATCCACATGTAATAATTTAGCAGGTGGGGGTTTTCTAAAAGTCCTAGGAAAAAGCTTCATTTGCTGCTGAACTGTGCTAGGCTGCTGTCAAAAAGCAGGGCTAATAATAATAATAATAAAAACAAGTTATCATGCCCAGCTGGAATCCATCCGCTACTCTTAATCCACTGAGCCTACTAAAGGCCATAGGATCAGGCCCTGAATAGGAGAGAGGGAATTCAAGAATCCAGCTCTTCAGTGGTATTTTTTTCAACTAGCCTTGCAAGGAAATTCTAGGGCTTTGATGGAAGTGGCGAAGGATCATGATATAAAGCAGAGCCTTCCCCAGCCTGGTGCCTTCCAGATATTTTGCACTATAGCTCCCATTGGTCCCAGCCAGCAGAGCCAATAGTCAGGGGTTATAGATACTGTACCTAGAATGACCTATAGCCTTCTCGGATCCCTCATTTCCCACCTCGGGGAAGGTTGATGTTTTGCCAAATGAATGCATTATGAACCACATCCCAAACCACTTCCTGATCAGGTAAGGCATTAACAAGAAGCTACAATGTATTTCCTCTTCCTACTTTAGATGTGAAGCAAAACATCTGAGCCATAGGTGCTGACGTGTGAAAAAGGACATAGCAAGTGGCTTCACACACACACACACACACACACACACACACACACACACACACACACTTCTCCCCAGAAGCCCCCATTGAAAGACACTCTGTCAACTCTACAACTTTGAATGGCAGATCCCTTTTCACCCACCCTTAGCCAACTTTTCAACAGTATTGTCAATATATTTAAAGCACTCTTTTACCACTTTAGGAGTTTAGGCTTCCATGAAGAATCTGGAAACTGAACCTTAAGGGTGCTGGGAATTATAGTTATGTGAGGAGTCTCCTCACAACTCTCAGCACCCTTTGACAAACTATAGCTCCCAGGATTCTTTGAGGCGGGGAGCCATGACTATTAAAGTGGTATAATAGTGCATTAAAGGTATGGTGTAGTTGTGATTGCAGTGTTCATTAGTGGCAGATGGAGACAATGGGAGAGACAGTGGTTGTTGGGGATGGACATGGTTTAAGTCTTCCTCTTCTCCTTTCATCTACCATTTGCTTTGCGTATGACCAGCCCTGATGTAGCAGCAGGGAGGGAAGTGGAAATTCGGCAGTAAGCTACAGAAGACTGACAGCCTGGCTAGCCTGCGTACAGGCAGAGAAGATTATTTCAGGAAGCAGAAGGGCTGATGGGGGGAATGTTAAGAAGCGCTTCCAACAAAACAAGCCACTTCATCCTGTTGAATCTCAATGACGGCTAACTTGGCACATAAGGGACACTCCCTCTGCTCGCTTAATTAGTGCAATTTGTGCTGCTCCCATTTATACCATACATGTCACATCCTGCCCAGAGATGGGCAGAACCACAGAGTTTTGTTCTAGAAACGTTTTGGCAAGCCCAGAGGTCTGGGGCACAGTGCTGACCTCCTGAGGGTCTTCTTTGAATGTGCTGTCCGGTTGCCACCTCTGTTGCGGCGGAGCCACGTGGATCGCGTCAAAGAGGGAATTGAGCGAGCTGTTGTCATACACATCCCCCGAGGTTAGCATATAGTTCTCGGGACTGGCTTCCAGCTTGCTGGTGCCCGGAGGCAGGGCAGGTGGCTTGTGAGGAGAGGGGATGCCCTCCATCCCTAAGCCATTCTTCTTGGGCACATCGAGATACTCTTGGTTCATGGAAACATTTTCAGCCAGGAGCTTCATGATGTGAGTGGAGTTTTCAAAGGAGGAAATCTCAGGTTCGTACTCCATCCCGTGGCAGTGCCTAGAGGCGAAGGAGGAGCCAGACAAAAGAATACTTAGCAATGCAAGACCATTTGGTCACTCATCTGCACCTGAGGCACAAGGAAAGAACACAGGCAACTATTTGGGCAAGGGAAGTTCATCATTTCCAAGCAAGGAAAAGAGTTAAATCTAACCGCTCCCCACCCAGCCCTTGTGGGACTGGGCAGTGCCCACGATTCACGATGACCCCGCTGCAACGGTTCAGAAATAGGCATGTAAAAACACATATCTCAGGGGTACACAGAGTCCAGGAATTGAGGGACTAAACTGAAAGATGCCAACCGACTGTTAACTTATTTCGGGGAGGGTTATCTGAAAAGCACGGAAGCCAAGGAGGATGAAAGGGAGTACATTGCTCGATTTGGAAGCAGTTGAAACAAAAGCAGGCTTATCACCTTCACGTTCAGTGCAGAAAAAGGCCACGGCGAGCCTCTCTCTCCTAGTTCTTTCTGTCCTTTGCTACCTCTGCCATGGGGGACATGGGTGAAGTTCAATCCCCCTCAGGCTAGAATAAAGGGGATTTGAGAGGAGGAAGGGGGTCCTACTGAACCATATTCTGGAGCCCCACACTTCTTGAACCAGTGCTCCAGGGTCTGCTGCGCCAGCTCCGTTTAAAAGTGCTGCTGACAGCCTGGGTCCAGAATACCCATGGCCACCTTCAGCACTGACCTACCACAAACCTGTAAGATCAACCAGGAACAGTCTTTTGAATCACAACATCTATGCACCAAGATCAGATCTTTGAAGGCTGTCCAGAGAGGCATTCTTAGTTCCTGTCCCCCAGCTATGGAATTCACTCCCCCTTAAGACATGCCAAAGTCAGGGCCTTGATGTCTTCCAGAAGCAGTATACCATTTCAAAAACATTCAGAGTGACTTTGGGTGGGTAGCAGAGGCATGCGGAGGCCGAGTCTTTGGCCTCGTGCATGCAAGCATACATTTTAAAGCACCCCAAAGAATTCTGGGAACTATATTTGTTAAGATTGCTGGGAATTATAGCTCGGTGAGGGCAAACTACAGTTCCCAGGATTCTTGCAATGAGGGGATGTGCTTTAAAGGTATAGTAGCTTGGGCTCTGGATCTCTTGCCCCTCCCCCATTTTTAATGTTTTTAACCCTTTGCTGGGCAGGTATTTGAAAGCTAGTTAGTCACGAGACAAGCTGACTCCCTGCACTTGCAAACTCTGGAGGTCTCCCAGGGCAGGATTCTCTCTCACCTCTTCCCAAGTTCGTTGCGCCCCGTTGTCCCAGACGGAAGGATCCTCTTCTCCTTTGGTACCTGTCAAGTTAACAAAAAACAGAAATGTTCCCTGAATAACAGGTAGGGAGAGAGACGCTTCTGGGTTAGCTACTGTCAAAATAGGTTGACTATGCTTTAATTTCCCCATTTCCTTAGTGTCAGTACGTCCCCTCCCCCATGGCCCAGGGCGATTGTTTTATATATCTTTATATTTGTGAACTTGCTCTGAGATGCTTCATAGAAAGCAGTTCTTAAATGAATGAATGAATTAAATTAATAATAATAATAATAATAATAATAATAATAATAATAATAATATAAATAATAATAATAATAATAATAATAATAATAATAATAATAATAATAATAATAATCTCCTGCCTCTCGCATCCATGCCAGGAAAAGCATCCTTTCTCAATGAACAACAAATGTGTTGCCAACACGTGATTATTAGTGATTCTGCTGCATAGCAAATCTGTTTGGTCAGACAAGATGTCTGCTTATTCTGTGTGGACACAGAAGCGTGGAATGGGATTCCTTCCTTCTTTGAGATCCAGGCATCTGAGAGAGCATATCAACACTGTTTTAACAGCCATTCCCTCTTCTCAGGGAACCCTGGGAATTGCAATTTTGCCTTTATTTATGCAACTTTTGCACTGCTTTTCACCACAAGTGTGGTCCTATGAGCTTTTCCTGTTGTCCTGGGGGCTTTTCGCCACAGAAGTGGTGCCGTAGTTCTGCAAGGAAAAAGTTTACCCCTCACAGAATTAAAACTCCCGGCACCCTAAACACATTGCAGTTCCAAGATTTTTGTAAACATTCAGAAAAAAACTTTGACAGTAAGAGCTGTTGGCAGCGGAACAGACTCCCACAAGAGGTGGTGGACTCTCCTTCCTTGGAGGTTTTTAAGCAGAGGTTGGATGGCCATCTGTCATGGATGCTTTAGCTGAGATTCCCTCATTGCAGAGGGTTGGACTAGATGGCCCTTGGGTCCCTTCCAACTCTAAAGTTCTATAATTCTAAGCCATGTGCTTCACAGGTATAGTGTGGCTGTGACCCAAACAGGGCGATTATAGACAACAACCATCGCCACCTGATCTGTGGTGAAGTTCTTGTTACTGCTTGGTGGGGCATGGTAAGGACCACAAAGTTATCACAGGCCAAGAATACTCAACCTGAAGTAACCTGGTCATGTTTACAGGCCCAGTGGCGTAGCGTGGGTTGTCAGCACCCGGGGCAAGGCAAGTAATTTGCGCCCCCTAACCCGTGGATTTGCGCCTCCTAACCCGTGGATTTGCGCCCCCTAACCCTAACCCCCAAATGTTGCGCCCGGTGCGGCCGGCCCCCCCTGCACCCCCCACGCTACGCCACTGTACAGGCCTTTTCCCTGTGAAGAACTTAAAGGGTCACAATAAACCAGCCTTGCTCCAAGCTGGTGCCTTTCAGATGTTTTGTACTACAACTGCTAATGGGGATAGCTCAGTAGGTTAGAGTGTGGTTCTGATAATGGCAATGTTGCAGGTTCGATCCCCATATGGGAAAGTGGAATATTTCTGCATTGCAGGGGGTTGGACTAGATGATCCTCAGGGTTCCCTTCCAGTTCTGCAATTCTATGATTCTATACCAGCCCCAGCCATCACATGGTTAGGTGTGGGTGGGGGAAGACGGCAGGAAATGTCATTTTCGGGGCCTTGAGTCACGCTGGCCGCTTTTCATACCATGTAATAGTCATAGAGGAGACTCAGGGCAGCCACGCTGTCGTCATCACCATTAACCCTCATCATAGCCTTGGTGGCTGCTGTCAGAGGGTTCTCCAGGTAGCTCTTCCAAGCCTCGTCTTCATTCGCATAGGGGTATTTCTGGAAGCCCATCCCGTCATTCTTCAGAAAGCGCACAGACCTAAAACTGGGTGGGAAGCACAGAGCAGAAGGTTTATTTCTAGCATGTTTCCTGGGGAAGCTAAAAAAGGGTGCAATTTCATCTTTTCCTCTCCTTTTGCAAAACATTTGCACATGCTGGGGGCGAGAGACAAAAACCTGATTGTATCAGTGAAAGGAGGAAACTTTGGTCTTCTCATCCCGTTTTTTGTCTTTCTTCCCAGCCAAAGATTATGGTAATTTGTTGTGTTGTCATCGTTTTATTTTATAATTCTGAGCTACCCTAATTGAGTTTAAATTGGACGGAAGGGCGGATTTCTTGTTTTTTTACTATAAACAGGTAAACCCATGATTACTCCTACTTCATATTTTTCATAGAGTCCAGCCCTAGCTCCGGAGCCAAGCCCTGAATCAATTAGCATGTTTCTACCCTATCTTTCACAACAAAAAATGTAAGCAATTTGAAACAAAACAGAACAATAACAATAATTAAATAAAGAGTAGGCCAACAATAAAACCATCTGCGACAGGAGGAGCAGGAACAAGACCAGCAATACTATATCTTTCACTAAAAACCTGGGGAAATCAAGGAAGAAATCTGGCAGCATGGAAGCTAATGATGCAAAGGTTCTCTACAGAGAATATTTCACAGTTGGGGACTTCTTGATGGTAACGCCCTTTCTCCAGTTGCTGTCCACTTAACTGCTAAAGGCTAGGGTATCCAGAGGTTAATGGTGGACCAGTTCATATGAGAGCAAGCTATCTTTCTGGCATCCTGGACTCAATCTATATAGGGTTGTATAGGCTAAAACCAGAACCTTGAATTGTGCCCAGAAACAATTTGGAAGCCAATCATGGCAACGTCCCAGTAGATTATGCCCTTTGAGGATTATTTTGTGAATTGAAAGTGTTTTTAAAAAGAAAAAGCAAACAGCATGGGAGGGTACAGTGTAATAATTTTTTTTAAAATAGAAAATGATAAAAGTCAATGTTCCACTGGGTTTTCATCCAAGATCTGTCTCTCTGTGCATCTACGCCACCCATTTAAAGCACCTGGCTCCCCCCACCCCACAAAGAATTGTGGCAACTCTAGTTTGTTAAGGGTGCTGGGAATTGTAGCTCAGTTCCCGGGATTTCTGGAAGGAAATAATGTGTTTTAAGTGTACGGTGTGGATGTGAGACAGCAGCCTACTGTACCAAGATCACATTTACATTTGTTGCTCCACCCACTTTGCCTCTGGCTCCACCCACCACTGATATGTGGCCCTTGGGATGGTTGCTCAGAAAGGAATGTGGCCCTCAGGCTGAGAAAGGTTTCCCACGCCTGCTCCAACGCTTCCTGTTCAGGCTGAGATTTAACTTGGGCAATGGTAGGTTTTGGTTGACGCTTGGCTTGTCCTCTGGTCCTGTCCCCTAGTTTCTGGTTCCCATTCAGTAACCTATGGCTCAGCTCTGACAATCTCTCTCCCTCTCAGGCTTATTTGCATCCTCTATATTTGCATTGGAGTTATGATTATATAGATTGCGCAGCATGACGTTTTCAGGATTAATCATATTAACTATGAACAAAAGCCTGGAACAGCTCCTCAGGAATATTATGAAATAGAGGGAAGGGGGAGGGGGATTCATGAGAACAGAGTAACCCAACACATCTGGGCTTGTTACCCTTTTGACTTTAGTTGCCTAAATGTTCTGCTGATATTTCGGTTTCTGGGATTTACATCCCACCCCAAAGGCATGGGATGGGACCAAGGCAACTCCAAAATCAGAAGGTATTAAGTAAACACACATCTCTGAACAACAATCATGTTTAGACTTTGAAATCTGTCCAAGATGAAATGTGCTAGCTGTCTCTTTGGGAACAGAAAGACTGCACAGAAATGTTTTATCATACAAATGAAATTCAGTTCCATGTGGAACAGCTGATGAAGGGCTAACCAAGTGTGAGGAGAAACCCAGCATCAAAGCTGTGAACACACATTTTATTCTGGAATCAATGGAAACTTGAGTACTTGTCCCCCCCCCCCCCCACAATCTAGATCTATTGCATATTTTTTGCCCCTAACAAACTGGTTTTATTCTGAAAATAAATGCTCATTCCATATTATTTTGCAACATGTCCATTTGAAAATAGAAGTAGGCAGTCCCAACAATGGGGTGTATGCGCACCTGCCCAATAATGTTGTAGCTAGATGTATAGTCAGGGGCTGCCATCTCGCTTCCTGTGGGTGGTGCCATGGGGCCCATGAAGACTTTTACTGGTGCTTCCAGCAGGTTCCCTGAACTCTGAGCTGTCTTTCTTTCTTTTTTTAAGCCTCCCCAAAAAGTAAGTTATGGAATGTTTTTTGGGGGAGGGCGAAAGCAGCCCAAATGTAAAGGAGGACCCCTTGTAATATCTGTGTAGGAGAGAGGTGCAGTGCGTCAGGCAGCAATGACAGGAAATAGAGGTCTCCTAACAACTCCCAGCACCCTTAGCAGACTACAATTCCCAGTGTTCTTTGGGGAAAGCCACTGCTTTAAAGGGTCTAGTAGTGAACAGAGTTTTGGGTTTGGGAGACTCAGATTCAAACCTCTACATAGCCATAGATCTTGAGGCTCTCACATTTACCTCACCTCCCGCCCCTGCCCCTGATAAACATGGGGAAGAGAACCTCCTCCTTGGAGCTTTTCTTTTCAGAGGAGCTAATGGGGAAGAGGACAATCAGAACAAATAAAGAGCTCCGTTGCCAGAGGGGACAGAGCCAAATAAATCCTTGCTAAGCCCCACCCTTGGGCACTAGCGCACTTTTCAGAGGCACCATCGCCTCAGGGGCAGAAGTTTTTCTCAGATCATTGTTGACTCCACTGTCCCAGAATCAAACAGCAACTATTACTTACTGGCTAATAACAGTCTTGAACAGTGGACGGGCATTTTAAGGCAAGTCTAGTTTGATGCCACTGGCTGGGATGAGTCACCCACCAGCCCAGGAGCCACCTTTCTGTGAGAGCTTGGAAAACCCTAAGATCTGGGCTACTATATGTGGGGAGGTTTATTTTCCCGCTAGTTCAAGGCATATTTCCCCTCCAAGGAGCTCATCTAATTCCTTCCTTCTCTTTTCTATGAGTTGTCTCCAATATTAGCCCTACTTAGAGTAGAGCCATTGAAATTAATGGACATGACCAAGACCCCATTTGAGCTTTATATTTAAAGCAGTATCACGCCACTTTAAATAGTCAAGGTTCCACCAAAGAATCCTGGGAATTGTAGTTTGTTAAGGGGACTGAGGGTTGTGAGGAAACCTTGTATCCCCCTCAAAGAGCCACAATTGTCAGAGTGGCTTAGCAATCAATCGCTCTTTCTAAAGAACTCTGAAAATTGTGACTCTGTAAAGGGAATAGGAATCCCCTAACAACTCTCACAGACCCTCCAAGTGTACCCATTTTCCAGGGACGTCCCTGATTTAGAGAAGCCATCCCAGTTTCTGATTTGATCCTGGAATGTCCTTAGGATGTCTCCTATTTTCATTGGAGAAATGTTGGATGGTATGAAGTTATCTGACCCACGAGCCATCCGAAGACAATCCTATATAGGGAAGGTTTTTTTAAAAAATGTTTAATGTTTTATTATGTTTGTATATATGTTGGAAGCTGCCCAGAGTGGCTGGGGCAACCCAGTAAGATGTGTGGGGTATAAACAGTAAAATTATCAATATAGAATGGGACGTCCCTATTTTCATTGGAGAAATGTTGGCGGGTATGCTCTCAGCACCTTTCACAAGCGACAACTCCCACGATTCTTTGGGGGAAGCCATGACTTTTTAAAGTGCTATTATGCTGCTTTAAGTGTATAAGTGCAGATGTGGTCCAATGTAGGTCCATAAATTTCAGCAGGTTTATTCTGAGTGGAACTTACTGGGATACAACACAATGAATTTACCTCATGGGGGGAAAGAGAGCCAGTTGGAATGCTTACAGCCACAGTGGCCCTCAGGAATCACTAAGGCCTAATGTGGCCTTCTTGGAATAGGGATACTCTCACTGCTTGCTTAGCTTACCAGTTCATCATCTTGATGGCAAAGGCCCTATGGCCTTTCATAAAGCCTGACAGCCAACTTGCTAGGGTTGGGGGGTGGGTGGGAATGCCAGTGCTTCAGCCAGAATCAGGAGTGGAGAAGCTCTGGCTTGCCAGACCTTGGGTGGATTTAAGTTCCCCTCATCCCTGACTACTGGCCATGCTGTCTGGGACTGATGGGAATTGGTCCAGCAACATGTGGAGAGCCAGATTATTAATGCCATCCCTGCACGGGCAGAGATCTAGTGAGAAAACAGCCCGCCTGCCCCACCTACGCTATGTATGATGGATGTAGCCTGGCCATTAGAATCAGTAAACAGCTGAAGAGAATGCAACAACAGGAAATACTAGGAGGCACCAAGTTTGAAGAGCCCCAGGCCAAAGAAACCCAGGTGGCTCAAGCAACCAAGTCATCACAGGCAACAGAAAACCATCTCCGTGGTTATCAGCCAGCATCATCTAACTATTTCTGAATGTCTAATCAACAAGGACCACTAAGCACTGTCAAGTGACTGGGAAAAACAGCAGCAGCAGTTGCAGCCTGGGATGATCCTATGCCTTTCAGAGCAGCTCTGCCTGCAAAAAGTTTTATTTACAACTTGGAGCTGACAATGATCACTAGATTTTATCTGCGAGTGAAGCTGTTGTTTAAAAGCAGGAGAGCAGAGGCCTATAAGAAAAAAAGAGAAGCTGGGGCGACTATAGGGCCACAGCAGGCATGTTGATGTGCATACTCAGCAATATGTTTAGGAAAAAATCTATTTGCTTTTATGCTTTCACTATGGCAGCAAAAATGTAATGTTGGACTAGATGGCCCTTCGGGTCTCTTTTTATTATTCTTTCCAGAATTTTGCTTCCCCTTTCCCAAAGTATGGTTATCAGAAGAAAGGAGGAGGGAAATCCAAGCTGAAGTGCCTAAGAGCAAAAGCTTACGTCCCCCCCATTCTTGAGCAAAGAAACCTGCCCCTTCCCCACCAGCCTCTCCCAACGGGACATGATGGCACTAATGCTCATCAGTTTCACCCACTGCATAAAAACACCAACAGGTGGTTTTTTTCATGCTTTTTTTTGTGTGGAAGTTTCGTTGTCTTTAAATTTTCTCACGCAGCCCTCCCTCCCCTTCAGTGCCGCCCCACTGTCTCCAAGGAGCACACGTTAGGATGACTCAGGTTTCACCACCATCAACTCTGCTTAATCCTGTTCAGACAAGAACCTTCAGCCAGACTGAATCCAAAATATTCACATGAAAAGGAGTAAGGGGGAGGGCAGAGAATCAGCAGCAGGGCTATTCAGCCCAGGGATGGGCTCTCTCCAAGCCTTGCCTGGACTTCCCTTCTCCTTTATTTATTTTTTAATTAGGCTCCCCGCAGTCTGCTGCTGTATCTTAAGCTGACAAAGCAATGCATGCATGCTCAGCATCTCCCCACAGTTACAGCATGAACTAATGTGCATAAGCAATTTGCTCCCAGCTACGACATATTCTCAGGAGCGTGGAACCACTGATCTTTGTGGGGTAGGTGTGCACAAGGGTAGACACAGGATCAGGACACACGCACAGGATCAGAGGAGAGATGTGTAGGTTTGCAAGAGCCTTGCAGACGCAGTGATGTGGTTCAGCAATTTAAGCTGCGTACGGATTGCCATTTTTACTCCAGCTCTGGTGTGCCCTCACCACTGGTGTTTGAAGCAGAGAACACATGGCGTTGCCACAATCCATAGATACCCTGTAGTTTATTGGGGAAATACTGCCTTCCCTCAAACCAGCTTCCATCCAATTTGAGAACAGCAGCTGCAGTTCAGCTTGAGGTGTGTACATTCCAGCCCATGGCCCAGCGGGCAGCTTCATTGAACAGGAGTTCAGCGCAGGAAATCAAGCAATGTGCATTGGGTGGAGACATGCCCTTCTCTGGTGTGAGAAAGCAACTTGAAAGGCAGCAGGGCGAGGAACACTTCACCGTGCCAATCTGTATACAGCCTTAGACTCGAGACTTAATGGTACACAGGGTAGAGCATCTTTTCCTCACTTTCCCTATTTGCCCAGTCAGCTTCCTCCTGATATCCCTCCAGCCCTGCAAAGGCCACCACCATCATCCCTGGTGATGTGGCCTTACTGAACAGCTAGGCTGTACTCTAGATTGTTACATTCAGTGGGGGCTGGGCTGGTCCACTAGGGTGAGGGAGGTGCTGTCCCACCAGCCCCTGTCTGCTTGCCCCCTTACTTAACACCAGTCCAGTGGTGACTCTGGCTCTACTTCCCAGCCCAAACAATTGGAACAGGTACCAGCTTCCACTGGTTACATTATTCATATTCATGTAGAATATTTACTGGTATATACTGTACTACCTTTCAGCAAAACGTTAATATAGAATAAGATGTGCAGGAGGTCCCCCCCCCCACATTCACGCCTTAAAAAAAGTTCTTCCAAGGGGCCCAGAGTTGCAAACTCTCTGCATTAATTCCAAATGTGAATAACAAAACTCTCCACGTCTCTGTGTTGTGGGGCTGAATGATGTAAGTGGGAAGGTACTCTGCGACAGATTGTGGTTCCCTGCACCCCTGACCCCCAATATAGCACCTCACCCTTTTTTAAATGCCCCCAAATCCTCTCTAAGCAGCGATCCCACCCTCCTACCCCACCCACTCACTTTGCAGTATTTGTCATGCTATCCTTGACTTCTCTGTCTGTGGGCAATTCTGTGTGGTTAAACAAACTTTCTTCTTCTTTCTTTTACAAGCTTGTTCTCTTTTGTGTAGCTGTCAGACTAAAAGGGGGAGATTGAAGTGGGTGGGGTCAGGGTGGGAAAACCCACAGTTTTGCAACACAGACAAGGTGGCCCTTTCTCCCTGCTTGGGAAGAAAGCGATGTGCCATCCAAGTTACAGTTAAAAAAAAGCCCACCTCCTTTTAAGAATATCTATCTATCATCTATCTATCTATCTGAGTGAAAGAGCATTAGCTCCCACTCAAACATGCATGGTTAGGAACGGCTGCTTTCACACAGAACAGTAAGTCAAGGCTATTGGATTAATAAGGCATACTGTGCTTGCTGACACACTAAGAAGAGGATCGCTTAGCTAGCATCATGTCCACTAAACTCAAGGTTGCGGTTCGTTTCACCATAATGATTCACGAGCACCAGGTAGTCTGAAACCATGGTTTGTTGTTGGCTTACAGATCATGGTCTGTGAGGGAGCAACAAACCATGGTTCCAGATTTGGCTTTAGCACTAGGTCATTTCCTTCCTGGTTTGCTTACCCACTCACACCCACTCACTTCCAGGAGTGATCAGGGCTGTGTGCACTCTGCTCACATGCCAGCATGTTTTATTAAGCCAAGACACGGCCGTGGTCCCCTGAGGCCCTTTAGAAGACAAGCAGGGGGTGGTGGCCAGGGAAGGGCCTTTGCAGTGATGGGCACCCCATTTATGGACCTTCTTCTCAATAAGGAGGCTTGCCTGGTACTCTTCTGCCCTTTGGCACCATATGAAGATCTTTAACTTGGTTCAGACTTCTTAACTTTCCTATAACTGCAGATTTTTAGTCATGTTGTTTGTTTTTTTAAAAAAGATTCTACTATCATTACCTCACAATTATTATAAGCTTCCTTGAAGGTTTTGTAAAACAAAAGGGCAGGATATATAAATAAAATGAAAAAGGCTTTTCAGATGGCAACCAGAAGGAAAACGGAAGAGGGTGGGGGGTGTCTGTATTGCCCCCACCTGGTCATGTGATGAACCTGTGTTCGGGTGACTATAATACATTGCAAAAAAAAGAAAGAGGAAACAAGGGAAAAGGAGCAAGGAAACATTTTCATAAAATTCGCATATACTAATTGTATCAATGCAAATGTATAAATAATTAGTATAATTTGTATCAAAATACAGTCCATCTCATCATAGCAAGGAAGGCTGTGCCCAGGTGACTCATGCTGTCCACCTTACTCTGCTCCCTAGGGCTAACAGTGGACAGGCAGCTTCCAAGCCCTGCTGCTCTCCCTTGGTTTGGTTCTTCCGTATAGCCTATATCCAGACCAGACAGCCTTACAGGTAGAGGGTGACTTCAAGTCGACAGTGTTTGTACTTGCACGTAATGCTAAGCCAAACTTTGGCTTGGTGTGAATGTGCTGGTTCCCAAGGAGGAGCTTGAAGTTGCTTTGCTCCTTCCTGAGCTTTTAAGCTGAGTGACGTGTGATGGCTAAGCCAAGGCTTGGCAAAGCGAGCGGGTTGTCTGAACCCAGAATCAGGGTCAGTTGTTGCAGATTGTAATTTAGGAGGAGAGAACTTAAGTCATGATTCTGGGATTCAGGCAGCACACTAAAGCTGAGTGCACATCACACATCTAAAATACAGAAGTGAAGATTTGAAGAAGAATGATTGCCTCTTCTGTGTGTGTGTGTGTGTGTGTGTGTGTGTGTGTGTGTGTTCATGTACACTCTGGTTTCTCCCCAGTTCTGGGGGATAACAGCATAGGAACACACTCACTGCCATTGCTGAGTTGACTCTAGGGTTACTTGTCCTCAAGGTCTGATAATCTCCAGATTTCATCAGGCTTCTCAGGATTTCCAAAGGAAGGCACTCATCTCCCCTCCATGCTACCATTTAAGTGGCACAGGTGCCACATTGTATGTGGAATCCAATAAGCTGCACTGCATCTATGCAAGCGAGCCATCTCAACTGGGGTCACAGCCATAGCGTGCACTTCAAGCACATGGCTTCCCCCAAAGAATCGTGTGAACTGTAGCTACAACTCCCAGCACCCTTAACAAATTACAGTTCCAAGGATTCTTTGGAGGAAACCGACTTACAGGTCTAGACTGAAATTAAGGCCCAGATCAAAACACTTCAAAACCAGAATCCATTTCTCCAACAGCAATTTCATACATGGCAAAAATATAGGAACATCTGTGGAGGTGCAGGTTCCCCTTTAGTGTTTAGAGCCATAGCATCTAACCTGTTCTAGACACATGACTCAGAAAGAAGCACCACTTCTCCCTGGTGCTCTTATTTATCACATGCAAGAAGGTCTATGCAGGGTGGGGCAGTCAAAAATAGAGCTTCCTCTCCCTGCAGCCTGCAGTAAGACTGTCCAGAACCCTACCAGAGCCAGTGTGGTGTAGTTTTTAAGAGCAGTGGACTCGTAATCTGGTGAACCAGGTTTGCATCTCCGCTCCTCCACCTGCAGCTGCTGGGTGACCTTGGGCCAGTCACACTTCTTTGAAGTCTCTCAGCCCCACTCACCTCACAGGGTGTTTGTTGTGGGGGAGGAAGGGAAAGGAGATTGTTAGCCGCTTTGAGGCTCCTTAGGGTAGCAATAAAGCGGGATATCAAATCCAAACTCTTCTTCTTCTTCTACCACCAAACTCTTTGCAAGTCGGTACAGCTTTTAGGCAAAAGTCCCAAACCTACTTATTGGACAGTAAGGCCCACTGAACACTTCTGAGAAAATCTTTATAAGATTGCACTAAGTGTACAATTTCCAAACTGTGACAACAAGAGAGTCGCAGGTGGTTTACATTTATTAGGCGAGTGCCATGGGATGCATTAACTTCTAAAACCGGATTGTGTGAC
Organism: Podarcis bocagei; assembly: GCF_964188305.1. NCBI lineage: Eukaryota > Metazoa > Chordata > Lepidosauria > Squamata > Lacertidae > Podarcis > Podarcis bocagei. Next base: position 29,458,813 of record NC_138132.1, read on the forward strand.
ATGATGGCATCACGCTTCATGGAGCTCCAGAATTTTCTTTTTTCTTTTTAATAATAGCATTATTAAAAGCCAGCCTTGTACTTGCTTCTCATTGTCTTCTGTGGTTGTTTTATAGTTTACTGGTGGAACATCAAGGCAAACACTTAGACAATTGTACAATAATTAACACACAGACACACACACACACAGAGAGAGAAGTCTAAACAAAACAAATGCCTTTAAGAATCTCAATCCGTTTTGAACTCTACACCTTTAGACCTAGAGATAAAACTCTGAATTACAAATCCCAGATATTTAGGTCTGGGTTCTGGGGCACCATGCATACTCAAAGGCAACTCTTCCACATATTCCAGAACTAAGTTACAGGTAAGGCTGCATGACTGACTAAAATTTATTGTTACAGCTGAAATTAATTTTATGGGGGGGGGATTCTTGAATCAAATTCGTTTAGCATATACTTGTTGAAGAAATTTTATTTTTTATCCTATTCTTCAAGGGTTCCCCTGCTTCAAAATTGGATGCTGATATTAGGGATTTCTTTAAAAAAGAGAGAGAGAATAGGAGGGGGAATTTACAAGTATATTTCAAAATGTCTGGAATTGAGAAGGTCAGTCCTCAATCCAAAAATGTAGCCAATGCTTTGAAATTGTGAAAAAAATCATTTCAGTTCTGTAAAACGTTTGCAAGCATCGAACTCTGAACTAGGAAAGCTACACCTTCCGAATTTCAGCCTGAATACAGATGTTAAAAGCATGGGAACATTCTCAGGATTTAAAAAGGCCGCTCCAACCCTGGTACTGGGGGGAAGCTTTTTTCCAGAAGCCACACCTATGGCTTGGATGAAGTCTTGATCCTTGTAAAACATTGTAAAGCTTTTTATTAGATTTGGCTCTTGGCTTGCTTAAAATTAAGCTTTTAAGGGGCACAAGGTGCCTCACAAGCACAAACAGTGGTATCGGAAAAAGTATCTCGGTTACCCCAGTGCAAAAATTTGATTATTTAGAGATGGGGTGGGCTGGTATCGGTCTTCTGTGACCTACCCACTCTCTTATTTTGTTTGAACCCCCATGGTGGGATTTAATTTTACAAAGCATGGGCGGTTGCTCCACACTTTGGCTGTGTTCACACCAAATGTTTAAAGAACATTATTCCTCCCCAAAGAATCTTGGGAACTCCACTTTGCCCCTCCAAGAACTACAGTTCCCAGCACCCTTAGCAAACTACAGCTCCCATGATTATGTGCTTTGAAATGTTATGGTGTGCAGCACAGAAGCCAGTGTCCAGGTAATCTGCCTTAAATTATGCAGAACATGCCTTATTTTATGAGAAGGTAAAAAATGTGTCGCTGGATCGAAGCGAATTCCATTTGCTGAGGTGGGTATTTTTTGCAAGAATTCCAACCCCAGCTGCTGCCCAAGTGACCCTATGGGAACTGGACATTGGTCAGTGGGTTCACTGGCCTAGCACTATATGCACTGACCCCCCCCCCAATTCAGAGAACACCCTGCCTTCAACTTAAATTGGCAAGGAAAATCATGGCATTAGGCACACAGTAACAGCGTAGGAAGAACCTAGGAATATAGGCAGCTCTCCCTGGTCCACCTAGCTGAGTACTGTGGACACTGGCTGGCAACCAGGGTTTCAGACAGGAGTCTTAAGAGCCCCTACCTGCTTGCAAGGCTGATTATCTACCACTAAGACATGACTCTTCTCCAATGCATACAGCTAAGGAAAAACAGGAACTGGACTTACTTTTAAAAAACCAGGTCCAGCTGTAAGCCCCTACCTTCCTATCTTCTTCAAACAGAATTGTGTATAAATTTAGTTTGAAATAAGAGCGAGAAAGGGAGAGAGAGGGAAAACGACACCCAGCAGCGGCAGCGTGACTGTAAAACAGATCCCTCTCTCTCGGCAGGGACCAGCCCTTCTGTGCTTTAATGAAGGGCTTTAACCTTTTCATTCACCAAAAACATAACTCAACATTTTAATAGCACGCCTTGTTGCATGACAAAAATTTGCTCCTGGCAATCATGGTTTCGACCACAAAACCACAGGAGGGAGCAGCTCTTGGTTAACTCTTTCAGGGCTGCCTGCTGCCTCGACGCACTTCTGGCTTGCTGACAAGGCCCTGCTTGTTAAAAGCTTTGTCTGAGGCTATGTGCGCACCACACGTTTAATGCACATGACTTTTCCCCATAGAATCATGGGAACTGTAGTTTACTCCTCACAGAACTACAGTTCCCAGGATTCTTTGTGGGAGGTCCTGCACTTTAAAGGCAGCCCATGTTGGATCACATGCAAAGGTGCTATTTTTCAACCTACTTTTTTTTTCTTTCCAGTGAATGGAATGCAGCTTTAAAGAGTTTTGGAACATCTCCTGCCACATTTTGCCATTGCTGTCACAATCTAGATTCTCATGAACTCTGCACGCAATTCACAACAGACAGCCAGAGCCAGCCCTGGTTTTCCTAATAAGTATAGGCTAGCTCACACACCCGTGTACATTACTGGATTTTTTTCAACACTGGATTACAGCGGAATGTGTAAACTTTCTTCATAGAAAAGTACTGCAAGCTGGGAGTGATGGGAAAGGGCCTCCTTGCCCTTGTGGTGAGGTGGTTGCCTCAGGGGGCAGATCCACCTCCTCGCTCGCCCCCACCTCCTCCTGCTCCATGCCCAGGTCACCTCTGACTGTTCGCTATGTGGGCTGGGGGTTATGGGAGTTGGGAGTCCAAAAACATCTGGAGGCCACAGGTTATTCACAGCCTCCACACACCCTCTGGTGTAGGCTGCCATCACTTCACACAAGTCAGTGTAGAGTGTCTTAACTGGGTAGGTTTTTGCAAAAAAAGGGCTCATCTAAACATCCACGTGCCAAAACCAATTCATTTAGTGAAAAGAAATCCAGGAAGAAAACATATCTCCACAAGTTTTTTTTCCAGTTCTGTATTTCAGACATAAGAGCCACAAATTATGTCCCTTGTCTCAGAAGGACGCTGAACACTATTCATCTTTCTTCTGCATGGTGCAGTGTCTAGACTAGGAAGTGCATGAAGGTCCAGGTTCAGATGTTAACACCCCCTGGAAGCTTAGCGTTGTGTCCTTTGGGCCAGTCACCATCTCAGCCTAACCTCCTACCTCATAAGGATGTTGTGAGGAACAGGGAAAGCACGAATGCCTCCTACATTTCTTTAGAGCGGAAACAGGAAACCTGTGGCACCCCATATGTTTTGGACATTGGCCAGGTTGATGGGAACTGATAGGAACTGGAGTCTGGCCATATTTGAAGGGCCACAGGTTCCCCAACCCTGCTTCAGAGAAAGGGTGGGAAGGTAACAGCAATGAAAATTATTGCCTGAGCACAGGGGCTACCATGTCGAGCCATATTCTGGGTCTCTCCTACCCCCAAAATAATACTGTCTTATTTAGTTTTCAACAAGGTTTATAAGCGGCTGAATTTTAAAAGAACAACAACTTGCAAGTGGGTTACATAACACAAAATATTCCTAAGAAAATACATACATAAACAATTTGATACTTCTTTCCTTCAAAGTATGAGGCAGGGGTTCTTGCCACTTTCCTCCTCAAGGTCTGTATATTTACTTGTACCTCCCAGAAGCCCGTAGCTGTGGGGACTCCAAAGTTTCGAACAAGCAATTTACATGAACACTGTGGCTGAACTGCCATTTTGGTAAGGGAGTTCATTTCTCACTTTTGCTCATCCCTTTCTCAAAGCCCTCCTGGCTATTCTGGAAATGGTTATTGAACCGGGCCCATCCCCAAATGATTTTGACCTCGAGGGCATTGTCTCTTCTGCTCTTGTCAAAGAAGGTGCTCTTTGAAGGCACCTGCAGTTCTCCCAAAGTTCTGCTGCCCACGCCTTCAGGTCAAAACCAACCCATATAAAGTCTGGCCATTGATCATCCTCCTGATCAATCATTTGGAATAAGTTTGCCCATCACATGCCTGCATAAGCCACACAATTCAAACAGAATAGAGGTGGCAGACAGGCTCACTTGCATCCATTTAGCTGAAAGCATCAAAGCAAATGAAGCCACAATTCTCAAGACAGGAGAGAAAGCAGAAAATACTTTAAACAGCACCTCCCCCCCAAAAAACCCCCCAACCATTAGCATTCAGCATCACAAAAGAAAGAGGTGAGTAACTTCCTTTGAAAGAGAAGAGAGGATGGAGTAATAAAGCCATTAATTTTGAGGGAGCGCAGAAACAGCTGGGACATTGACTCACACAATCTCTTTGGTCTGAATTGCCATTCAGTATAACTGTATATAAAAGCCAAGACCACAACTAAATGGTTGGCCACTGTGAGAACAGGATGCTGGGCTAGGTGGGCCATTGGCCTGATCCAGCACTCTTCTTATGTCCCATTTTAGGAAAGGCTCTCAAACTTTTACCATTCAAAGACTTCACAAAGGAAAGTGTCCAAACACCTGCTCATTACATGGGCTTGATTGGCAGTTCTTCAGAACAGGATCCTCTTTTGGTTAGGCTGTTTTAGAAGAGGAATTGGGAACCTGTGGCCCTCCAGACTCCTGTTGGACTCCACCTCCTCTCAGTCCCAGCCAACATGACTAGTAGTTCAGGGATGGTGGGAGTTGTAGTCCAGAAACATCTGGAGGGGCACAGAGCCCCCAGCCCCGCTTTATAAGGTGCCTTGTACACAGGCTATCCTGCAACAGCAGTGATGACAATTATGATACCACTAGAGTGCACATGCACACATTTTACAGCTTGCACACAAGCTAGTATTTTACAGCCGGCAACTTGCATTTGGTCCGGGTGCCATAATTAAGGCAAGCTAAAGTTCCTTTGATCTATAAACTTCCCTCTAGCTACTGCTTAGAACCATAGAGGCAGATGCAACAGATGCCTCCAGCTATAGGAACTTAGCAGCAACAAAGCATCAGGATCAAATCAATTTCTAGCACAAACTAGAAATGCAAGCAGGCAACAACCTACTTCATGCCATGACCAGATGACCAGAGAAAGTGTGGAAAGCTTGCATGCACAGATGGGGAGAGTTATAGAATCATAGAATTGTAGAGTTGGGACCACGAGGGTCATCTAGTCCAACCCACTGCAATGTAGGAATCTTTTTGCCCAATGTTGTAGTAACAAAGGAAAAATTGTAGATTTTCTGTAAGGCTGCTGAAATTACACATGCAAGACACTTAAAAAGAGACACTTAGAGCCATTTTAAAATGTATAGCATTATTTATGTACCACTTATCAAAAAATATCTAGGTGGTTCACATAAAATGGTATAAAATAGTCATTAAAATAGCAATAAGAGAGAGCACAGGAAGCCATCTTTTCCTGAGCCAAACCATTGGTCCATCTAACAATATTGTCTACACTGACTGGCAGCAGCTGCCCAGGATTTTTGATATAGAGTTTTCTCTCAATCCTAGCTGTAGACTTACATGCCAGCGATTGAACCTGGGACCTTCCTCATAAAATACAATGCACTTCCAATGACAGGTATGCGGGGAAGTCACTCCCATTACAAAAGAGAGTGAGGCCTGTTTCTTAAAATAGAAGACACACAGGAGCCTTAAAATGGGGTTGCCAGCTTGTTCCATGGCCCTGCTTCTATGCCATAAATTGTAGTCTGTTCACAAAAAATTAAATGAACCAAGCTGTTCCCATGACTTCATCTCAATTGAAGCAAAAACTCCACTTGTTTAGAATGAGCTGCTATTAAAGACACAAGAGCAATTCTAGGAGAGAAAATTAGCAGCCCTAACCTAAGGGCAACTGTGTGCACAGACAGACAGGCAATCAGGTACACCATTCATCTTTCAAAATACAAATGAACAAGCTAACTCAAGAAAATACGTTTACCAAGGAGGGAAAAGCAGTACAATAAGTTTTTACTAGTGAATTGAGAGTCGGTGCAAGATATAGGCTGTGTGTACACATCTAGCACATGCCAACTCTTGGTTTGGGAAGCAATGTACACACATCAGTCACAATCTGTATCTATCCTGTGGTTTATTGTGAAATATCCCATTTTGATGAATCCCTCCCCCCACCCCACCCCACCCCACCCCCAGCTTTGATCTAAACTGAGAAGACCTAGCTGTACAGTAAGCCCTAAACTTATGCACATTTAACTTTTGCACATTCAGCTTTGCACGCTTGCCAGATTTTTTTTTTTTTTAAAGGGGGTGGAAAGATGGGGAGGGGTGTCCAGGGAAAAGACTTTGGCAATTCCAGCTGCCATTGAACCCAATGTGTTTTGACTAGGTGCGATTTTGGCTTTAGGTGCAATTCCTGGAACATTACCCCCCCCCCATAAACTGTACTTCAAACCAGTAATGTGTACACGGGCATAGTAGTCTGAAGGCATAGCCTCATTGTGCCCCACCCCCTGGTGGCCACAGGAGATTCTGTGTTTGAAAGGAGATGCGTTTGCATTGCGCATTCAGAACCCTGAAGGTGGCCACACTCTATCTGAAGCAATAATTACATTTTTGGGAGAGGAATCAATTGTGATTTGCATATGGCCTATTGTCAGGCTGAATGGAAAGTAGCCAGCTAAGAGTCACTGCACAACCTGAAAGCTCTCACATTCCTTCAACTAAACTTTAGTCCAATAGGAAAGCTTTTCCTATTCTTTAGGTTTAACAGCTACCCATGCAAAGGAAAATATCCAGATGTTCCTCATCTGAAAGAGCACAATACTGAATTCTGTTGAACATAATAGGTGTCTCCTGTTTCAGAGCACATCTTCCCACATCCATCAATGATGAAATCATGAAATTCAGATCTGGGAATTAAACGTGATACCAAACGTATCTTTCCAACGGAAAATGTCAATAATATCCCACATAATACTTTCCTGGGTCTGACTGTAACTAAAAAGTCTTAATTTTCATCACTCAGTTCTGCTACTGAAGTAATTAGGGGTGAATCATATGCAAGCAAGCTTCAAGTCTGCTAGGACATCTCCCTTTGACTTCAGATGACATTATTATGATTAATTTTAAATACCCACCCTTCACTAGAAGGTCACAAGGTGAGTTACATCAATATAAAATATAGCGTTAAGAACAAATCATAATTGCAACTAGAGCGGGTCCTAAAATGATCCTAGAGGAGTGTCCCTCCATTCCGGACTTCTGGCAGTGCGATTTTCCATAAGCATTTGATGTAGTGCTCTTGCCTAATAAACGTGCTAGACCTCAAGGTGCCACAAGATTCTCCCCACAGCTGTGTTTTCATCAACATTTGGTAACGAACTACAGACAGCCCTTGCGCGCACGAACACGCAGAGACACACTCAACCCAGAACCACTTTCCATATCCCACTGTGTCTATAAAATCAGTCTACCGAAAATTACACACATCCAGGGGAAACCTCATTGAAAGATCGCGGTAAAGGGAAACCGTATCCTAGAGCGGACACACACCAATAAGAACCCTCCTTGGGAAAATAACCGCGCACTAAACATCCCGAGGAAGGAGGGAGACGAAGGAAACAGGCGACACTTCCTTCACTTGCGATTTCTCCCCCAGAATTTAGAATGTTAGGACACGATCCAGCCGAAGTTAAATACTTTCAGTTTATTTCAGCGCGGAAGTCAAGCACGCTCCCTTGGCTGCCACCCACCACCGCACAAGTTTGTTTAAAAAGGGTTCAGTTTCGGCTGGATTTTACCGACTTTTCTTCTTTTTAGAAGTAAAATAAACAGCGCATTAAAGCATCACACAGCCTAAAGGTTTGCTGCTATTAAGGAGGACATCAAAGAATGCTAGGCAAGAAGGCGGAAAGACTGAATTTCCCAGCTCTTTCTTAAAGAACTTTCATTGGAGAAGTGGCTACCTTAAATCACAGCACAAGTGGGAAGCCTTAAAATCTGTCTCCGCTGAAAAACGCGATCGCTCAAAGTAATAAAAAGCAATTAACTTACTCGATCTCATTAGACATGTTCCCCCAACGTTTTCCACTCCCTCGCCAACAGTAAGATCTTCAGATATTTTTCCACCTCTTTTAACCTCTACTAATACCGTCTTCTAAACAGAGACATCACCTGGAAAGTGAAGAGTTGGGTTCAAGTTAGAGGTTTATGTGTGGTGCAGGCATTCTGCTGACAGGTAAGGTCTCTCGAGGCTTGCTTCTGATTGGCCGGAGGAGACAGGTGCCAGAAGACAGGTACACCTCAGCAGGTGCAAGGGTTAACCCTTTGCAACCCGAGCAGCCAGTTGCTGAGACAAGGAGCTACCTTTATATTGCTGGGGGGGGGGGAGGAATGAGTGAGGAGGCAAAAGAATAAGGAAAATTCCTGGAGGGCAAAAAGATGGAAGACCAAAAAAAGTGTTGTGGATTCTCTTATGGAATCTTTTGGGTTTGTGTTCATTGTCAGGAATTTTGGATTTTTAGACAGTGCAAGGGTGAGGCTGTCCACCTGTTACTCTTGAAAGAGAGGGGAGGGGGGGTCTTTTGTCTGCGAGGAACAAAAAATCATGAATATGTAGGACAATATGTGCGGTGTTGTTTTGTTGTCTTCTTATAGTGATTCAGTGAAATGCTTTGCATCTGTCAGTCTGTACCAACACTTATTGATAACTTAATTTAAAAAGATAATGACTAAAAATAAATAAATCCTGGTACATTTTTCATGCACATTGTCAACTATTCTGTACTGGTGGACATATAATTGTTATTGTTATTGTTTTTTGTTGTTGTTAAACTTGTTGGTTGCTTTTCAAACTGACATACAATATATAAACAAATGCATACATTTTTCAAATAAAGGTGATGCCAAAGGGGTCAAAAAGTCTGTTGCCTTTTGTCATTTACTAAAGACAAGTTTTCCCACCCTTAAAGTACTTCGTTCAGAGAAGCTGCACAGAATGAAATTCTCTCTTGTGTATGCAAGTTCAGCTTGCAGCTGGCTGGGGCTGAGGGAAGCCGTGGTCCAAAACATAGGGTTGGGGCCAGGTTGGGGAAGGCTGCCTTACAAAGTGATCAAGGCAGATGATTTGAGATGTTATCATTGCCACCTTTCAGGGGAGACATCAGAAGATGCCACCAACTGAGCCAGACCATCGATCCATCTAGTTCCCTATGGTTTAAACTGCCCAACAGCAGTTCACCAGAGTTTCCAACCAGGAGTCTTTCCCAGACCCCCTTAGGCAGGGGTCAGCAACTTTTTTCAGCCAGTGGTGTCCCTCAGACCTTGTGGGGGGCCAGACTATATTCTGGGGGGGGGGGGAATGAATGAATTCCTATGCCCCGCAAATAACCCAGAGATGCATTTTAAATAAAAGCACACATTCTACTTGTGTAAAAACACACTGATTCCCAGACCATCCACGGGCCAGACTGAGAAGACAATTGGACCGCATCCGGCCCCCAGGCCTTAGGTTGCCTACCCCTGACCTTAGGCATGCCAGGAATTGAACTTGGAACCTTCTGCATACAATGCATGTGCCAATTCTTTCCTCCCCACAAAGTGTCTTTTAACCCTCACCATGTCTACTCAGAAGTAAGTCCCACTGAATTAAATGGGGCTTACTCCTGGGAAAGTGGGGCTAGGATTGCAGCATATATGCTATTGTCCACCTCCTCCTCTTCCTTCCTCTTCCTAATGTAAACATGATGGTAGGCGACAAGTCCTGTGCCATGCTGCACGGCTTTCTTCAAAGCAGGTTCTTTGACCTGAGCGTACATGATCACACCACAGAGTTTATTAGCCCTGCCAGGCACTGTGCTGCACTGATGCACTACTAAGTGAAATGGCTGAGGGCTGTTAAAAAAGACTCGGGCATGTGCAATGCCACATCATTCATTTCTCACGATTCTTTAGATCCCACCTTTCAGGACACAAGACAAGTTTCCTGGTCTGAGTTGCCATCATATGTACATTGAGTCTATATTTTGATGGCTTTCTTTCCCAGAGGTCAGCCATCCATTTTCCAGGAGTAGCCTGCTGCTCCAAGCTGTGGCGTTTAGGACAATCTAGCCAAAGAGGCTAAAGCCACTTCCATTTCAGGCCCACAAATCAGCACAAGGTAGTGACAGGATTCTACAAGGAAACAGAGTTTTCAGTGGGACAACCTGAACACCCCTTAATAAAAAGAGACTTGACATCACTGCTCTTAAGTAACAGCACTTTCCAGTTATTGAACCCACATGTGGTTATTGGTGTCACCAGTTCAAAGGAAATGTTTAAGAAGATTTCCTTCCGGACATCATCCCTGTGCTTTTATCCTGTTTCCTGGCACACCCAATGGAAATGAATCTGCTGTGCTTTTTTGTGGGAAAGTCTATGCACTTCTGTTATATACAACTCAAAATAGTCCAGAATCCAGGGTATTTTCTCACATAAACCTCCCTGTTCCTTAATATCATCGTAGGGTGTCCTCCTCTAGGTCTCCTTGCTTGCAGAAATTAGGCCGGCGATCAGGGATTGTGGCACACTCTGGTGGCACAGAAATTGCGGAACATTTATTTTGTGACTAATCTTCCGTCTGTGGGGCAAGAAGTCAAAACTGTTTTATTTCCCTAAGCATTTAGCAGATTATTATTAATAATATTATTTCCCTTACAGCTGTCTGATTACATATTGTTTCTTGACATTCAATTTTATGTTCGGATTGGTTTTTTCAGGGTTGTTGTGGCTGCTGCTGTCATTTCATTGTTTGTGGCTGTTTCAGCTTTGTTAGCTGCCTTGAAGGCTTGGTAGAGATAAGGTTGGGTACAACAAAAGTTTTAAACAAAACAAAATATAAATAGAGCTGTTCTCTGTGCAATGCAGTCCTTTATGATGCACATACTTATTCAGCAGTAAGTCCCAATAAATTCAGTAAGCAAATTAAGATTTGCAGCCTTAATCAGGTAGATTAAGGGCGGGGAACCTCAGATTTAAGACACAGAACTGAATTGTAGAGTTGGAAGGGATCCCAAGGGTCATCTGTTTCAACCCCCTGCAATGCAGGGATCCTGCCCACACTCATCCCTGGGTGGGCTCAAACCACCAACCTTCTGGTTAACAGCCAGACTCACTGACCCACTGCGCCACCTGAGGGCTCATAATTGCTGCTTAATTAAACCATCTCTTTTTTGCAAAAATGCTAATTGTTTTTACTTCGTTACTTCTTAAATGCTCATCTTAGAAAAGCATCATCTTAGATGAGGCATTCCCCCCCGTCATACACACATATTAAGCAGGAGGTGCCACATATGCAGAAATGTGCCACCTAAAAAATTACGTAACTGTATGCTTCCCCTCCTCAAACTATTGTTTTTTAAATGTGCAGATTAATTCAACTGATTAATTGAATTAATCAATTAAACACCTTGTTGGCTTATTTGGCTGCATAAACCATACTCATCCAATGCACAGATCAACACAGCCACAGCTTGGCTTGGCTATTGTCGAGAAGTTAAGATTTATGCAACAGAAACAAAACTAATTGAGTATTCAAGCACTTCCCATCCTCCTGGAGAGTTTCTGTCACCCACGTTGCAAACGAGAGTAGGCAAGTGGATGGGCTTGGCGTCTGACTCACTTCAGTTGGGGATGGAAGGCAATTCAGCGGAGGATTCCAAGCGACATGTCGGAACAAGCCGATTTGACAGGAAGGAAAAAGTTCAGCATACCCTCCCTCTCCCTCTCCCTCCCTCTCTCCATCTCTCTTATCAACAAAAGTGTTTCCATCTTCTTCCTCTAGGGAAGACTTGCAGCTTAAACAGTGCCAGATTTACGCACAAGCTAAGTAAACGACAGTTTCGGCCCTCAGATTATGAGGGGCCTCTAAACACACACACACACACACGTATAGTAATTTTCAAGGGTTACATAATTGGCTGAAAAATGATGAAATAATAGGGTTATGTCCAGCTGGAATTAGTGGACATATGTCTGAGTAGACCTTGCATTGGATGCAGCCTGTATACTTTTTCTTGTAACGTTTTGGACCTGTTAAATTTTATATTGTATGGGGCCTCAGCTTTAAAAATTCTTATGAAAATACAAAGCCACCCCACCCCTGCCGATGGATGTGACTCTGACCCTCCAAGTGTCCTTATTTTCCAGGGACGTCCCTGATTTAGAGAAGCAGTCCCGGTTTCTGATTTCATCCCGGAATGTCCCACTTTTCCTTAGGATGTCCCTATTTTCATTGGAGAAATGTTGAAGGGTATAGAGTTATCCGACCCCCAAGCCATCTGAAGGCAATCCTGTATAGAGAAGGTTTTTTAAAAAATGTTTAATGTTTTGTTATGCTTCTATATATGCTGGAAGCCGCCCAGAGCGACTGGGGCAACCCAGTAAGATGTGTGGGGTATAAATAGTAAAATTATCATTATGGAATGGGACGTCCCTATTTCCACTGGAGAAATGTTGAAGGATCTGGTGAACAAGTAACCTTCGGGGGAGCAGAGAAAAAGGGGATGTTGCTGCAGGGCAGACTTTGGTAGCTGCGTCACCACACAACCAGGTAACCTGTGAACCCTTTTTGTGTGTGCGCATGTCTTTTTGAGGGTATTTTTTGGGTGTGTGTGTGTGTAAGTTTATATCCCAGAATGTAATGTGTGAATGAGACAAATGTAATTGCAGGAGATGGTTGTATGCACACAAATCTCATCAAGAGGTCCATTCTTCTGTACAACATAGGAACCGAGCTGTTGGTGTGATATAACTCCCTCCTCTTACATATCAGACAGGTGCCATCTTGACTGTCTTTTTGGTGCACTCTAAGGATGGTTTATATTGTGCTCTGTGGATTGTTTAAATTGTTAATTGTTTCACGGGAAGCGAAATGAAACAGAGCAAAATAAATAAATAAGCAAGCGATGTCATCAGGGCCAGATTTGATGAGGCCTTAAGCTACTGAAGGTAATGGGGCCCTTTATATGTCCGGCTGTCCTTTGTCAACAACAAATTGTCACTGTTTTTTGTGTTGACTATACAGTGGTACCTCGGGTTACATATGCTTCTGGTTACTTACTCTTCAGGTTACAGACTCCGCTAACCCAGAAATAGTACCTCGGGTTAAGAACTTTGCTTCAGGATGAGAACAGAAATCGTGCGACGGCGGTGCAGCAACAACGGGAGGCCCCATTAGCTAAAGTGGTGCTTCAGGTTAAGTACAGTTTCTGGTTAAGAACGGACCTCCAGAACGAATTAAGTTCTTAACCCGAGGTACCACTGTATGCTATATGGTAATTTATGGACCTAATTAGTATTTAAAGCCATTTGCACATGACAAAATATATATTTTATCGAAATACATCCAGTCTTTTCCCCTTTACCGTATTTTTCGCCCCATAAGACGCACCGGCCCATAAGACGCACCTAGATTTTAGGGGGGGAAATAAAGGAAAAAATTTTTATTTCCCCCCCAGGTGCGCTGCGCTACACCAGGAGCTTGGGGCGTGCGGAGCTCAGCGCGCCCCAAGCTTCTGCGTGCCGGCAAGGTCTCCGCTAGCGTGGGAGAGCCGGGCGCCTCTCCCAGGGCTAGCGGACCCCTGCGCTAATCCAGAAGCTTGGGGCAAACTGAGGTCAGCGAGCCCCAAGCTTCTGCGTGCCGGCAAGCAGTCCGCTGCCGCCCCAAGTCTCCCGCACCCGGCAGGAGGTCCCGCTGGGTGCGCGAGGCTTGGGGCGGCAGCGGACTGCTTGCGCGCACCTAGAAGCTTGGGGCTTGCTGAGCTCAGCGTGCGCCAAGCTTCTGCATGCCGGCAAGCAGTCCGCTGCTGCCCCCAGCCTCCCGCACCCGGCAGGAGGTCCCGCCGGGTGCGCAAGGCTTGGGGCGGCAGCGGACTGCTTGCGCGCCCCTAGAAGCTTGGGGCGTGCTGAGCTCAGCGCGCGCCAAGCTTCTGCATCCCGGCAAGCAGTCCACTGCCACCCCAAGCCTCGCGCACCCGATGGGACCTCCTGCCGGGCGCGCGAGGCTTGCAGGCATTCGCCCCATAAGACGCACCCCGATTTCCCCTTCATTTTTGGAGGGGAAAAAGTGCGTCTTATGGGGCGAAAAATACGGTAATTTTTTGGGGCTCCCCCAAGAGAGTAGGGTCCTAAGCTATAGCTTGTCATACATAAGTGCAAAATGACATCACACACATGCGCAGAAGCGGCGAATCGCAACCTGCGCGTGTCCAGACGTGCCGCTGAGGGTTGCGCTCTTTTCATGTTGCGAATGGGCCTCTGGAATGGATCCCGTTCGCAACCAGAGGTACCACTGTATGTAAATCCGACACTGGATGTCATCAAAGGACACTCATGAGGGAGCCAGAACTGACTGCAGGAAGTCCATGTTTCATGCTGTTCAGCAGAGCACAGGAGTGACAGCTGGTGCCCAGTGATTCATTCATTATTATTTTTTCAGATTTCCTACCCGCCCCTTACAACAGCAAGCACACAAGTATAAAACAAATAAACCATATTTGTTTTTGTTTACCAAGCATAAAGCAAGAATACTGCAAAAATCATTAGAAGCTGTTGCATATACCTATTTATTTGCTATTTATTTCAACAACTTATGTATACCAATCATGGTCATTTCTAGGAGGTGTGCAAAACCTCAATACAATGAATTTTTTTAAAAAAAATGAGTTAAAATTATAAAATCTGACTTTAGTTGAAATATCTGCTAGAACAAAAAAAAAAATCTTCAGTAGGTTTTGGAAGTTCAACAGGGAGAGTTGATCTTAAGTGGAAGGCAGTTCTACAAAATTGGGGTCACAATACCTGAATGCAGTGTTCCTGGTAGACATCTGAGGCATGGGGAAACCACATACATAAAACAGCTTAAAACAAAGCAGATCCCATATATAGAAGCAGAACAGTTAAGAAGAACTCTGCATATAAAAGCAGCTAAAAATAGTTGCAATATGACAGATGGGATAAAAATCTCCACTTAAAAGGCTTGTTGAAAGAGGAAAATCTTAAGCAGACCCTAGAAGGGCAACAGAGATGGTGCCTGTCTGATATGTAAAACAGGAGTTAGGTGCCACCACACTAAACAGAACAGACCTCCTCCCAAGATTGTATCTGCGGGAGGCCCTCTCACAGCGATCAAGGGGTGAGGTGATCTTTCAGGTCTGATGCCTGTCAGCAAAGAGTTAAAGAACAGGGCACCTTTGAGCACATTTTGAGCCTAGGGATTTGTTCTCAGAAGCAGTGGTGGCTTCTAATCAGATGGGCCATGATTAATTAATAAACTGAATTAATGACTTTATGTATACTATGCACTGACAATTAAGAAAATTCTTATGCCCTTATGCATGCCAGGCAGAAATTGGACAGGAGAAACTGCAGCCTGACACACATATATGGTGGGATGGGTGGGTGGGTGGGAAGATGGTCATGCCTGTTCAGTTTCACCCCACCCTGAAGGTGTGTGTGTGGGGGGGGGGGATGGAAGCCCAGCAGTGGGATTGCAGTTGTGCAGTCATTACTAGCCAAGTGAATAACACAGAGAGATGCATAAGAGACCCTGTTGTGTCCTAGACATGACTAGGAACATGTTGAAATAATTTCTGTTACAAGCTGCCAAGATGCCTCCAGGCTTGGGCACCTAAATATTAGACACCCCCCTCCCCCTCTCTCCTTCCTTTCCTCCCTCTGATTTTGGTATTTTGAATCTGTATCATCTGTCTTTTTTCAAAAACAACAACTGATACTGCACCTTCTCAGAGTCTTTGGGGGAATGGGTGGGAAGCACCAGACATTCTCCCATGCACAAGGGTGACCCACTCCCTTTCCACTCCCCTGCTAAATATACCTTGGAACAAAAGCCCTTTATGATATTCTAAAAATAAAAGCGAGACAGGCAGCTAAGATGAACGGCACCAGGACCGAGCTGGTATTTCAAGGGAAATCTTAAAAAGAAATGAAAGCACTGCAGTACGTATTGTAACAAATCTGAAAGCCTACAGAACAGAACATTTAACAGCGTATATAATTGTGGCAAGCTGATCAGGACCTACTGAGATGCCTCTCAGATGTGAGGGTGAGCATGCATGAGCTGGGTACCACGTACTTTTGGAGCCACCTTTGGGCTGTCAGTATTTGAGGGATCCAAGCTCACACCGGGAAGTTTAGGTTTGCGCAGTGAAAGTGGATTAAAGTCACTTGTCACCGTAGCACAACAAATCAGCTTCAAAAAAGAAACAGACTCTTTGCTGTTAGGGAAGTGATGGGGAAATGTATTGGAAAGTACAGAATGAACTGATGGTTAACAGGGAGACATGTAGACATCCTGCAAGCAAACCAGGATGAATGTTTACTGTCATATAACTGCCCCGCAAACAAATAAGAATGAATGTTCAATAATGACCAGATAGAACCTCTGAGTAAGCCGGGGTCGGGCGGTGAATGCTGAATAGATATCACCCAGAGTAACTGGTTAACTCTGGCTGCAGGAGCAGCTAGCAGCTGCAAAGATCAGGCAGTGAGAGTGGCAGGGTTGTGATAAATCTTCCGCTTCAAAGGGTGGCAGCAGTGACTGGTGACAGGTGGAGCAGCTAATCATTTTAGAATCAACCAATGGTTGTAATAAGTGGCAATTTCACTGGCAATTGGAGGGTAAATCTAGTTGCAGGAGCAGGTAAAAGCTCAGGCACACATGCATGCAAATACATTGCATACAGTGGTACCTTGAGTTACAAACACTTCGGGTTACAGACTCCGCTACAGACTCCCAGAAGTAGTACCTCGGGTTAAGAACTTTACATCAGAATGAGAACAGAAATCGTGTGGCGGTGGCGCAGCGACAGCGGGAGGCCCCATTAGCTAAAGTGATACCTCAGGTTAAGAACGGTTTCAGGTTAAGAACGGACCTCTGGAACGCATTAAGTTTGTAACCAGAGGTATCACTGTACAGTGAGCTAAACGGGACTGGAGCTAACAGGTTCCACTAGCAAAGCGTTTTGTTTTGTACACAAGCATGCAGTCCGCGGTGTTAAAATCTGTGATACCCATTCAGGCAAGCAAGCCATCCCGTTTTTCATGACAAAAGCTTGCCAAGAACAGGGAAGACAATAGAATACTGTCTCAAACAGTGAGCAAAATCACGAGGATAAAAACACGGGCTCAACATTGGCTTGGGGTTGTTTACATTTTCCTGTGGATGTTAGTGGACACCAGATACAGGGCATTGGCTCTGAACTGAGGAGTAGTGCCATTCAGATGTCGCTGGACTCCAGCTCCCATAATTCCTGGCCATGCTGGCTGGTACTGATGTGAGTTTTGAGCCAACCATAGCCGGAAAACATCACATTGGTTGCCACTGCCCTAACATGCACAAGCAAAAGTAGAGTGACCCAGGGAAGTCATTGTTCTGTGACTCCTCTATGGGGAAAGGCTGCAGTGTTTGGGACTTTTTAGTTTAGAGAAAAGTGAGTAAGAGATGATGGAAGCTTATAGAATTCTGCTTGACATGGAGAAAATGAATAGATAAAAGCTTTTCTCTCTCTCGTGGACACCCAATGAAGCTGCGGGTGGTAAGGGCTAATGAATACTTTTAAGAGAGGACTCCATATTCTATTTATTCTATTTGCATTTTCTGTAGTCGTTATTTTATTGCATTATGAAAAACTGTAATCTCACATTTTAAAAAGGGATCCTTTCATTAACATTTACATTTTGTTATATTTTGTAACTTGTGAATTATGTATTTTTCTCCTTGTAAAATGCCTTGTGAGCGTAGTTTTCTATGGAAAGCCGTCCTATAAAAAGTGACGGCGTTGATGATGACAAGAAGCCAGGAGATGGAAAAAACAAGGTATCCCTCCCCATCCGCATTCTCTTTCCCCTGCTCAAAGGGATATGTACCAGTTGTATTGCCATCCTCTGCAAAAGATAGGCGGTAGGAAAATTCCTAGTGTTTTCTTCCCTTTCCTTTCCATCTCGTTCTACCAGTTTTCTTATAGAAAAAAAAAGAGTTTAGATTGTAAACAGCGTAAGTGTCTTAGAGGCAACTGCTTTCAGTTTAAATATGTCAACAAATAACATGTCCCACACAGGGCACATTTCAGTTTAAGGTTACTTTCAGATGCACCCTTCACCTAGTTTAGGAAGAGGCGTTTGTTGTCACTTTTTGGAAAATCAGAGATCTGACATGGTTAACAGCCAGGGTAGCCGCTGTATGGAACAGGCTTTGCTAGCCTGGTGCGCTCCACATGGTTGAGGGCTGATGGGAGTTGTAGTTCAAAACATCTGGAGTGCCCCAGAGAGCACAGAGGAAAAGGGAGAAAAGAAGAAGGCCATTTGGGGCCTATGCACAAGATTACAGCCATTTATTCCAGAAGAAATATTTGACATTAGGCAGACGCCCTTGCTGCATAGTTTGAGACGCCTGCTGAAAACTGCTTTTACTTCAGCAAGCCTGCCCAGACATATAATTTCGTCACTTATATTCATTTTAAAAGCACTGATGTTATCTGTGCTTTAATGATAATTATCTAATGTACACTTGCTTGTAATAGCTTTGTGGATTTCAGCTGTGGGTTGTTTTCAATTCTGTTATGCGCAGAAAGCTCTTTGATTAAGCTGTTCATCTTTCTATATAAATGAATAAGAACGCATCTGGAGCCGTACAGGGGTTTCCATTTGCAAACAGGTTGTTGAGCTATCACAAATGGTTATATCACTAGTTTTGTCCTTTAAAGCTTTATGAGGCTCAGAATGCCAATACCTCAAGGTCTGCCTCTCCTGACATGAACCACCCCAGAACCTGAGTTTATCATTCTTTGCTTCTTTGTGTACCCATGCCACAGGAGGTTCAGAGGGTGGCAGCACGAGAATGGGCCTTTTCTGTAGTGGCTCCCTGATTATGGAATGCTTTCCCCAGGGAAGCATGCCTGGCACCATCACTGTCTGTTTTTAGGCACCAGGCAAAAACATTCTTATTTATCCAGGCTTATGTTTGTTTGTTTTTATTGGGTGGGTACTTAGATATGCTAGTAGTCTTGGTTGTGCAGAAGGAAAACAGAAGCAGAAAACAAGACGGCAGGTGTACTACAGCTGTAAGCTGTATGGAATATGGTTATGCAAATATTAAATAGCATCTGCAGTATTGGCTAGAGCCTACAACATAAATAAAGGCTGTCTTTCAGAGTTCTTAAGTTCTTACAGCGAGACATCCCTTCCAAACTATATCCAATTTCGTAAGCTCCCTGAATCAAGGACCTGTCAGTTGTAGCCAAAGCTAGTCCTGCTCAGAGTAGACTCATTTGAATGAATGAACATGACTCTCTTAAGTCTACCAATTTCAGTGGGTCTACTTTAAGTAATACTTAGGCCTGCATACACACCGTGGATGGGATTCAGCTAAGCTGTTGTGTGTGAGATGAGGTCTACTCAGGCAACAGGACTTCCCTCCCTCTCCCCACCATGGGCTGCCCCACACCTGTTAAATCTACTCAAGGGCTGGAGGAACCCCCAGGACAAGTTTACAACAGGGAGGAAAGTCCCACTGTATGAGTGGGCCTTCTTCCCCATGGGCATATTCTGCTTAGCGCCATGGTGAATTCCACCCCATTTGAAGCATATTTCTTCCTCACCCCCAAGAATCCTGGAAACTATAATTCCCAGCAACCTGAACATACTACAGTTCCCAGGATTCTTTGGAGGTGGTGCTTTAGATGGACTTGAACTGTATGGTGTGCATGCAGCCATAGTTGAATACACCCTTCCCCCTCCGTGTTATTCTGCCATGGGCCATGACAGCACTAAATGCATGCAAGCAGAGAGGCTGACTTTTCTAGGGCAGGGGGACTCTGACGAGGAGTTGTGCGCAAACAGCTGCCAAGCACTTAGTGACCCATGCGATGCAAACGCCCTTTCCACAGAGCTTCCCTCTTTCACTTTTTAAGGGCTGTCATTCAGATTGTGGGAAGGAGGCCAGCCATCCCGGGGTGTTTCCCAAGGAGTGCATGGAGGAGCTGGTCATAAATAGGAGAGTGCCTGGCCCTTGTCATCAGGAGTAAGTTACACAGCCCGTCTTGTTCTTGATTCACACAGGATATGATTGTATCACATTCTCAGAGCTCACTGGACGGTTCACCCGACGGCCATCGCCTCTCTGACCCCAGAATGGCAGACACCAGGCTGATGTCGCCTGTCCCAGCCTGGTGCCCTCCAGAGGGGGGAAAAGGAGGGGAAGGGGGAAACGGAATGGAGTATTCGGGAAAGGGGCGAGGCAGGTTGGAATCTGGAACCAGAGCTCTGCGCGCGGCAACATTTCCTTGCAGGTCCCGTTCGTAATAATAAAAACTCCAGTGATTGGCACTTAGTCACCTGCACAGTACAATTCGGTTAGGAAAAAGAAAGGAGGGAAAGAAAGAAATAAAGACTGCTACTAGTCACGCTCAGAACTCTCTTGTTACCTTGGCCCTGATTCATCTCGTTCCGCCTCTCTCAGATGGAAAAGGCAATTGGGGAAACCCTGGAAAAGATTCCCGGTGACTCAGCGATACTTATCAGCTGCATGGACCAATTTGGATTGATCAGGATATACAAAGCAGGCTGCCGAAAACCCCCAAGTCGCTCCTGAGAAGCCTCTTTCAAAATCGTTCTCAAGATGCAAATCTGGACCGCTTGTTCTTCCACACCTTTTGTTTCGTCTTTCCTTTGTCCCCCCCCTCCCCCCCTAACCATCCACCTTTCAAAAGGGAGGGAGGATTTCTCTCTGACATATGTGTCTGGGTCTTTCTTCGCCTTTGAAAACAAAATGGGCTGCCTGACCTTAAAAGCGTTCCTCCTGATTTCCCATTTCAAATAGTTTGCGTCTGGATAGCCCAGGTGGCTGCTTTCATCCGCTAGGAAATCCATTCAAGGATCATTTCAGGCTAGATTAGGTTGTCTGATTTTTGGCTGGTCGTCTTGGACCAAATTCACGGGCGCCAATCTCAGCGATGTTCCCCCCCCCCCGCCGCTTTTGTATTTTTATTTATTTCAAACATGTGCAACCCACATTTATAGCCCACGGGTTCTTCAAAGTGGAAAACGCATCAAGGTAAAACACTGTAAAATAAAACCTACGTGAATTAAGAAACAACAACAAAACAAGACGGGAGAGAACCATCAGTAGCAAGAGTAGCAGCCAAGAAACCACCTCAAAAGATCGGAGGCTGACTTTACCCAAAGCTCAAAGGTATAAAATGGTTTTTACTGGGCATCTATATGATAGGAAGGTAGGCAGGTGTGGAGGAAGCAGAGAGGGGGAATTTGTCTTCCCTCTCTCATAAAGCTACAACCAGGGAATATCTGAATGCTGGAACACAGGAAGCTGCCTCATACTGAGTCAGACCATTGGTCCATCTAGCTCAGGATGATCTACACTGACTGGCAGCAGCTCTCCAGGGTTTTAGGCAGAAGTCTTTCCTCCTCCTACCCAGATATGCTGGGAATTGAATTTGGAACCTTCTTTCCTCAGAGAGAAGATACCTTCTTGATTCTATGCAGACAAAATATTTCCCCCTCCCCCACAGCACATAGTTAAACTATGGAATTGAACTACGCCAGCTGGTCAATATAGGAACAACTGGTGCCTGACTTTGGAGCTTTATTTTCCTCTTCCCTCCCGGTCCCTTGTTCCTTGTGTGTTGTTATTGTTAAATTTTATTTTTTTAGAATTTAAGCCTGCAGGTATGAAGTGTCTTGTTTTGATTTCACACAAGCCACTCTGGGAGCCTTTTTGGCTGAAGAGCAGGGTATAAATGCTCTAGATAGATAGACAGATAGAGGGCTCCTACAAATCCAGTGGTGGCCACTGACTTTGGTGGCTTTAAAAGTGGGTTAGACATGGGAGCAGAAACCCTGTTGGGGGTGGGGTTGAGGGAATCTAGGAACACAAGAATCTGCTTTATAACTGAGTCAGACCAAAGGAAGTCCCTCTGCCCCCCTTGATCATTTGCTTGCCCTTTTCTGAATCTTCCCCATCTCTACCAAATATGTTGTTCCTCAATAGGATGGGATGCTTTCAGGGGGCAGAGGGAGAGTGGAGCGGCATGAATAACACATTGCCTTCTTTTCAATGCTATAGCAGCGGCACATTTTTTTATTTTTTTTGTAACGCCAATGTTGTGGTGCCGCATTCGGCATTTTCCACCAGGAGGGAAAATCCCCACACCCTTAGGGGCCAGCAGTAACATTTACTAACTGCCATCTCTGATGTTTTTAGTGCCCCATTCTTCAGCCAAATGTTGCAAAAGGAATGCTTTCTTTTCTTCTCCTTTTTTAATTTGTAGGACAAACAGGTATTTTGGTGTGAACTTAGCCCAGGGATGCTTCCGATGCCTCTTTCTTTCTTTCTTTCTTTCTTTCTTTCTTTCTTTCTTTCGTTGTCCCCTCCCCTTTTAAGAGCCAAAGCTATACTTTTCGTAAGCATGTGGCTGTCACTAAAGTCAACAGTCCTCTCTTCCTGAGTCTACCCTCCCCCTGTGTCATATCTAATACAACTCAGGGAAGAGCTGTAGCTCAGTGGCAGAGTACCTGCTCTGCATGCACAAGGTCCTAGGTTCAATCCCCAGCATCTTCTGGTAGGCCTAGGAATGTCCCCAGTCTGAAACCCTCAACAACAGCTGCCAGTCAGGGCTCTTCCATACCCATACCGTTGTTTAATGTACCTCCATTAATTCTATATGACTTCCCCTCCAGATCATTGCTTTCTCATAGTCTCTCCTCTCTCAGTCCATATTTTCTCATATCATGGAATATTTTGAGTTGTTGTTGTTGTTGTTGCTGTTATCATTTATATACCCCAGCTACTCTGGGCGGCTTCCAACAGATTAAAAAAGCATACTAAAACACCAAACATTAGAAATTTCCCGATACAGGGCTGCCTTCAGATATCTTCTAAAGGTTGCGTAGTTATTTATCTCCTTGACATCTGATGGGAGGGCGTTCCACAGGGAGGGTGCCACTGCCGAGAAGGCCCTCTGCCTTGTTCCTGTAACTTCACATCTCGCAGTGAGGAAACTGCCAGAAAGCCCTTGGAGCTGGACCTCAGTGTCCGGGCTGAATTATGAGGGTGGAGATTTCCTTTTCCTGTTTTCTTCTCCACCCTGAAAAAAATCCAGACTGAGGGGGCAGAAAGTTGCAATTCCCAGGAGTAGTTTAATAATATAATAATAATTTATTATTTATACCCCGCCCATCTGGCTGGGCTTCCCCAGCCACTCTGGGCGGCTTCCAAAAAATTAGGGAACTCTGGGTATTGCAATAAGGGTCGCACTGTTAAGAAACTACAACAACGTTCCCCTCAACAATGTCAGGAATAAAGGACATGTAGCACAATGCTTTTAATGAGGGTGAAAGAGGAGAGTGCAAAATATGGTCTGAAGCTCAACATCAAAAAAACAAAGGTCATGGCCACCGGTCCCATCATCTCCTGGCAAATAGAAGGGGAAGAAATGAGATGATTTATAACGAAATGAAAAAGGTATTCAAATATACCTTCCTGAAGAAACCAGAGGCCTTTCTCCTGGGCATGGTCAGCCAATTGGTGCCAAAGAAGGATAGAATTTTTTTATGTATGCAACAACAGCAGCAAGAATACTCATCGCGAAGTATTGGAAGACACAAGATTTACCCCACCCAGGAAGAATGGCAGATGAAGTTGATGGACTATATGGAATTGGCGGAAATGACTGGCAGAATCCGAGACCAGGGAGAAGAGTTGGTGGAAGAAGACTGGAAAAAGTTTAAAGACTATTTACAGAAATACTGCAAAATTAATGAATGTTAGAAGAATGTTGGAATGAAGTTATATGGCTTTAGTAGAAATGTTATAAGGAATTAAGTATAAATAGATTAATAGAATATTAAAGGGGGAAAATAAGGTCAGAATGTTAAGATAATTTTAGGATAGAAAACAGAGGAAGATGGAAAGGAATTGCTGAAATAATTAACAGAAGTGGAATACGAAAAGGGAGGTGTGAGGAGGTCGCTGAAATAAGTGAATGAAAGATAAGATATTTGAAATTATTTGATGTGTTTTAAACTGCTTTTGTTTTGTTTTGTTAGTTTTATGTATTAGTGTTTTGTGTTAGTGTTAGTGTTATGTAGTGTTTTTGCATTGTATTGTATTGTCTATTCTTTTTTGTTGTTTTTTGTAGTGTTTAAATTGTTGGAAAAGCAATAAATATTATTTTTTAAAAAATAGAAGGGGAAGAAATGGAGGCAGTGAGAGATTTTACGTTCTTGGGCTCCATGATCACTGCAGATGGTGACAGCAGTCACAAAATTAAAAGACACCTGCTTCTTGGGAAAAAGCAATGACAAACCTAGACAGCATCTTAAAAAGCAGAGACATCACCTTGCCAACAAAGATCCGTATAGTTAAAGCTATGGTTTTCCCAGTAGTGATGTATGGAAGTGAGAGCTGGACCATAAAGAAGGCTGATCGCCGAAGAATGGATGCTTTTGAATTATGGTGCTAGAGGAGACTCTTGAGAGTCCCATGGACTGCAAGAAGATCAAACGTATCCATTCTTAAGGAAATCAGCCCTGAGTGCTCACTGGGAAGACAGATTGTGAAGCTGAGGCTCCAATACTTTGGCCACCTCATGAGAAGAGAAGACTCCCTGGAAAAGACCCTAATGCTGGGAAAGATTGAGGGCACAAGGAGAAGGGGACGACAGAGGATGAGATGGTTGGACAGTGTTCTTGAAGCTACCAGCATGAGTTTGACCAAAATGTGGGAGGCGGTGGAAGACAGGAGTGCCTGGCGTGCTCTGGTCCATGGGGTCACGAAGAGTCGGACACGACTAAACAACAACAACAGCACAATGCTAATCATGTCTACTCTGAGGTAAGCCCTACCGAACTCAATTGGGGTTTATTCCCAGGTAAGTGGGGTTACTTTTTTGCAGCCTAAATCTTACTTTTTAGACAGCCTGGGTTCCACCCCCTACAAAGCCCTAAAACCTTAATCTTTTCAGTTCCCTTAACAGAAAGTGAATTGTTTATGATTATGATTATATAAATTTATATGCTGCACTTCATCTGTCTCAATCTGTTGACTATTTCAGCTATACAGCCAAGGGGGTACCCGTCAGCTTGCAAGGGCTAGACAAAGAGAATGCTTAAGTCACTGCAAAGTCCCTTGGATATTCCCAGCCTCCAGGCATAAGGTGGACACCAGGACCAACCAACATCAGAGGCAGCAAATCCCCAGACAGCAAATGAGGGTCCAGGGATGATGACGATGATGACGTGCATTCAGTCTGTTTGATCTCTCATCAGGAGACAGAAAAGGCACACACAGACTGCCACACCCACCCCTACTGCCCTTATCTGTGTTTTATGTCTCACTTGCATTGGTTCAGCAAAAGGGCAATGGTAAAAGGGACAGGGCACTTTGTGCCTTAAGGACACAGCACCACTATTGCACTCAGATGCAGATAGGATTAATTCAGAGCAATCAACTTTCCTGGTCCTCAAAGAACTCCCTCCAATCCTTCCAAAGGTCACAGAAAGTCAAGGATGCAACTGATGGAAAGAAAGAGATATTAGAGCAGCGAAGGGGGGCACACTTTAGGCTGGAGGGACCCACCTTGTTTTTTACAGGAGGGTCTGGAGATCCACTGGAGCCAAGTATAAAAGACAGTCGTCTCCAGAAGCAGTGGCGTAGCGTGGGGGGTGCAGGGGGGGCCGGCCGCACCGGGCGCAACATCTGGGGGTTAGGGTTAGGGGGCGCAAATCCACGGGTTAGGGGGCGCAAATGAACGGGTTAGGGGGCGCAAATTACTTGCCTTGCCCCGGGTGCAGACAACCCACGCTACGCCACTGTCCAGAAGTCCTGATAGTTGAACCTTCGTCCTGATTTGTTTGCAGGAAGGGTTGATGTTGAAGACTTTATGCCAAACAACTTTTACCCCAGACACTTTCTAGTGCATTTTCTGTCATTTTATCCTGCTGCCGAAAAGTCTGATTCAAATCAAAACAAAACAGGTCTGTTGCGCTAGAGCACCACATCCCCATCAACTGAGCAACCTGCACTGGCCAGTATGCGCTTGGATTGCACCTGCAAAATGGTGCTGAAGTTGTCTTAGAATTAAATAATGTTTAGCCTGGGTGTTTGTTCTGAGTATCAAGGCTGAAATGAGCTCACAGTCCTTCCACATAAAAAATCTACTCCTGGCTTTCTTAGTTTCAGAGGCATAATTGTTAAACATTGTTTAATAACTTGGAGTCAGAAACTTTTGCTGATCTACTTTGCACTGCCCAGAGATCTACTAGTAGATGATCCCAATATACTTTCTGCCCAGGCCTGGCTTAGAGAACAATATGACCATCATGTCACAGGGACTGGAAACCTGCACAGTGCTGAAATTCCTTGTTAAGGATACAGCTGCCCTTTCCCCCTAGTCATTAGGGTGCTCTCCAGAAGTTGCAGCAACTTTTGTGTCCCATATTTCACCTCTTGAAACATGGCAACCCTACTGGACTACAACTCCTATCATCCATGACGCTTTGCCATGCTGGCTGGGGCTGATTGGAGTTGAAGACAAGAGTAGAGAACTTTGGCCCTCCTGATGCTGCTCCCATCATCCAGGGCAGAGCTAAGACTACAGCATGCCCCCGAGGTGCACTTAGCTTTTACTAGAAGCTGAGCTTTTAGTATTGCCGCTCCAGCCCTCTGGAATCAGTTGCCAGCTAAAATTTGATAGGCTTAACCTGGAGACTGCAGTTGGTGCAGATTAGATATCCTTTCCCAATGTTAAGGGAGGTTTAGTTGTGTACATACTGAAGAGATTTTTGTACAGGAAGGCTTTCCCTTAAGTGTGACACACTCATTTAATGGAATGTTAAATGTACAGTTGTAGTAATGGTTTGAATTTTTTCTTACTTCCATCAGTGGCGAAGTTGTATGCTCCGCTACCGGGGGCGGAGAGCAGGTGGGGGCGTGGCTGGCGTCCCTGGGGGGCGTGATGCGCATCCCGGGGGCGTGGTATGCTGTCTGCGAGGGCATGGTGCACATTCTGTGGGTGTGATGTGCCTGTGGGGGCGTGGCACCTGGCGCATGGGGGGGTGGGCAGCGCATGTCTGGGGGGGCCGCCGTGATGGCACTGGAATAGTGGTGCCAGGGTCCCTCTACACTCCCATTCTTCTGGCAGTGACTTCCACCTTATTGGGGAAACCCAGCCAGATGGGCGGGGTATAAATAATAAATTATAATATTATAATTATAATAATAAATTATTATTATATTATAAATTATTATTATTATTGTGCACAGCTTTGATAGCCTTGGCTGTGAAGAGGTTTATAAATCTGTACAACAAAACTGAAAATAAATCAATAAAGAAGTTATCAGTCTTCAAAGTTGCTGTCCCCCCCCCCCAGCTGTTCCTGTAAGTGTTCTTCACAGACAAAGCTTGTTCCTTTGAAACAAATTTAAAAGGCAGTCATCTTGATCTGCTGTGAAGTCTTATTGGAACACGTTAAGTACTTTGAAAGGCCAGAGAGCAGAAGTAAAGAAAAAGATGGGAAGAGGTGTCTTCCACACATGAAGGACTAAAGCATGTTGAAAGGGACTGCAGGATGGGCCCTATAGTCCTGCCCTGACATGGGGCATCTCCTCTCGCCTTCCCACACATTAGTGATACATGGGTGAGTGTGCCCATCTTCGCCCCCACTTTTTGTCCACACCTACTTCAGGGGCCATTTTGGAATGCATTCCCTGGAGGAGATGCAACAGGACAAACCAGCCTGCAGGCCAAAAATAGCTTAGCCACCTCCTTAGAGGACCTCTGAGGATGTGCAAAGCGCTCCCCCTTCACTAGTGAAGCAGTGGAGCAGTGTCATCAGGGGAGAGGCTCTGTAGGAAGGAATGTGACTCCTTGTCATCTTTCATGTTGGAAATCCAACCTTGAGCTGAATTCGAAATTACAAAGAATTAGCTTAACCTGGTGACTGCAAGTTTCGTCTCCTGGACTTGGTACGGATGTGAAATCCTTTTCCAGTGGCAAGGGAGGTTCCAGCCCTTCTGAGTAGCTGGCAGCTGGGTATTCCTTAACTGTGAAACAAGGAATCAATCCAGGTTCCAGGAAGACCGAAATGTCAGTTCACTTTACTCATTCAGAGTCAGGATTAATAAAATTTGCATCAGTGTTGCTCAGTGTGAAATCATTCAGTGTCGAAAGTCTTTAAAGCATTAGCTATCAGGTTAAGAATATTTTTAATTAAAGTCTGTCTAGGAAAGCTTTGTAGCTAAGATATTAGTGATATGGCAACAGGCAGGACTATGTATGTTCCACACATGCAGAGTTTGATCTGTGATCAGGCACACGTTCTACGCTTTCATTCCCCACCCCCTCAAGTGAAAAAGCAAGTATCTGGTACTCACTGTGGCAGAGAACATATTGGGAGCATAGGTGAGTCATTTCGGGAGAAAGGTTAGGTAGGATTTCTGGTAACTGACCAGTTTTGAAGTGTGTACCTGGTGCTGAAATCCTGAAACAAGACTGGGATTTAGGTACCCCACTGCCTAGACATCCCAGTGGTCTCAAATGTGGTGTTCAGGCCCCCAAGTCTGGTGATCTTGGAGAAGCTTAATATTGTCTAAAAGTCACACTGAGGTCACTTTGCCAGGAGTTGAGACTGTGTCAATCAATTTCTGGCCCACATATGTGTCTGGGCTTGCTTTAGATCTGGTCTTCTGTATAGGATTTGAGAATAAGGATCTGTGGGTGGGTGGAGGAGATAAAGACCATTAATTGGCATGGACGGAATAATGACTTGACGAATTGCCTGACTTCATATGTGCCCATTTCACTGCTTTGATCTCCAGAACTGGTACTGCTGCAGGTGCCACATAATACTTCTTCTGAACCTGTAATATTATTGCATCCTTAATTTGGAATTCCCTGCGTATTGACATCAGGCAGCTGCCTTCACTGTACTCTTTTTGCCTGCTAAAAACATCTTTGTTCAGGCAAATCTATCTGGAAATTAACAACAACAACAACAACAACAACAACAACAACAACAACAACAATAATTTATTATTTATACCCCGCCCATCTGGCTGGGCTTCCTCAGCCACTCTAGGTGGCTTCCAACAAAATATTAAAATACAGTGGTCTGCTCAACATTAAAAGCTTCCCTAAACAGGCCTGCCTTCAGTCTGGTAGTTGTTGTTCTCTTTGACATCTGATGGGAGGGCGTTCCACAGGGAGGGTGCCACTACCGAGAAGGCCCTCTGCCTGGTTCCCTGTAACTTGGCCTCTCGCAGTGAGGGAACTGCCAGAAGGCCCTCGGAGCTGGACCTCAGTGTCCGGGCAGAATGATGGGGGTGGAGATGCTCCTTCAGGTTTACTGGACCGAGGCCGTTTAGGGCTTTAAAAGTCAGCAGCAACACTTTGAATTGTGCTCGGAAACGTACAGGGAGCCAATGTTGGTCTTTCAAGACCGGTGTTATGTGGTCTCGGTGGCCGCTCCCAGTCACCAGTCTAGCTGCCGCATTCTGGATTAATTGTAGTTTCCGGGTCACCTTCAAAGGTAGCCCCACATAGAGTTCATTGCAGTAGTCCAAGCGAGAAGTAGAAGTTGACTTGGATTTTAATCAGTTTAACTGTTGGTGGTGGTGATGATGATACCTGTTTTTAACATTGGTTATTACTGACAATTTTAATATTTGTTTTATTTTGTATAGAGGTTCTCATTACAATCAAGCAGTAAATAAATCTTGTTGCATGAATGAATAAATCATGAATTGCCTGATGAGTTTTGCCTTTCAAACTATCTTTAACCTCTGCAGAGGTAGGAGGTTTGATGGTTCGCCCTGGGAAGCTGATGGAGACAGATGGTTGGCTGAGGTCTCTTGGGGATTTCCCTCCAAGTTTCGCCAGCAGTCCTGCCATGGCCCTGGTCTCTGCTTGGATTTGCACAGTGCTAAGCCAAAGTTGTCACACAGTTCCAAGGCATGTCCAGAGTACCAGCTGAGCTGAGATTTACAATGACAGATCTCCTTCAGCCATAACCGCCTGTCACATAAGATTGGCAGCAGAGTCCCTCTGCTTAGGCCCACCTCTGAGAGCAGTCAGTCTGGAAACTCTAATGGAGAGGACCTTTTTCGTGGTGGCCCCATACATATAGAAATTAGTGCCAGCTTCTATAGCAGCCCTAAAGGCCCATTTGTTTTCACCAGCTTTTTCTTGAGGTGTTTTTTTGGGGGGGAGGGGATTGCTGATGGGTGTTGGTTGTACAGTACCTATGCATTGGGCTGGATGGTGAAAGAGGTTTTTGAGGTTTTTGAGAGTGTTTCAACAGTGTTTCTTAGCTTTGCAAACTGCTGCTATTCACAGAACCATCGAATTGTAAATTGTAGAGTTGGAAGGGATCCCAAGAGTCATCTAGTCCAGCCCCCTGCAATGTAGGAATCACAGCTGATTGATACGGTTTTTGTATCGTGCTGCTTCCCCCCCCCCCCCCCCGTTTTAGTTGGGCTCTAAATGTTCTTCACCTTTTCTCAAAACAGCCCAGAGAACTTTGGTTATCGGGTGGTGCAGATGTGTGTAAATAAATAAATATAAGCATCACCTTTGGGAACTTCTGAGGGGCACCTGAGTGATGGAATCAGGACTGATCCAGCAACATAATTCATGTGTTGTGGTTTTTAAATCAAGTTTTGTTAGGTTTTCATAACGTTAAGAAAGCCAGTTACAGATAGGTAGCCGTGTTGGTCTGCCATAGTCAAAATAAAAAAATTCCTTCCTGTAGCACCTTAAAGACCAACTAAGTTAGTTCTTGGTATAAGCTTTCGTGTGCATGCACACTTCTTCAGATACACCATCTGTATCTGAAGTGTATCTGAAGTGGTGTATCTGAAGAAGTGTGCATGCACACGAAAGCTTATACCAAGAACTAACTTAGTTGGTCTTTAAGGTGCTACAGGAAGGAATTTTTTTGTTAAGAAAGCCATTAACAGAAACGTGCCATCACTGTTGGCAGCTCACAGACAGGGCAAGACTACAAAGGGTAATTACTGAGTATACAATTCTCGAATAAATACTGTAATTTGCTTGCCATGAGATATCCCCCACAGCATCATGTGGATCACTGGGGGCTGGTATGAGGCGTTATTTCTGTTAATAAAGGTGGTAACACCCCAAAGGGTGTGGGCTGTGGTAGTAGGAAGAGATTTTCCCATTTGCAATTTTGATTATGTATTTTTCACACTTTCAATTTTACATTAATAAAAAACTTTTAAGCTGCCTCATGTTTACACCTCTTTTTATTCCACTGTGATGATCAGCCAGTGTCCCAAGGGAGCCCCTTCTCACAGTTTGGCCCCACTTGAATTCCACGCTGCCCCCTCCTTCCGTGTAGCTGACAATAGTGACACTTGCTCTTTATGGCACACCAAGGCGTTCTGTTCGTTTTCAGCCGAGAGCAAAGGCCATCCCAGGGTCTGGGACCAGTATCTGGCTAGTTATACCAGAGATGCCCAAACCCAGAACTGGCTTACTCTTGACACATTCCCACCACATGTGAATAAGTTCATTCGTGGGTTCTTAAAACAGACAGGATGGCAAAATCACAACACCGAAGGAAGTTAAACGTGAAACGACACGATTATGATGAAGGAATGAAGCTTATAGTCCTTTGCTGGATGACCTGCAGCTATCGCACGATGCTAAAAACGTGAAACCATTTTATCATGCCTTCCCCATCGCACTTCATTCCTTCTTACCCCATCCCAGCCTTGCCTCTCCTTAACTTAGGTGAACAGGTGATGTAATAAGCAAGTTCAGGCTGCGACAGTGTTGAAGAGGATGGCTCTGTATAAACAAGTGTTTGGGCGACACAGCTGTACTATCGCAAGGAAGTCGCTAACTTCCATCACATCTGTTGATGCTTATCAACAACTGAAAGCTGTAAGTTTCGATCCTTCAGACGTGCTAATTAACACAATGTAGCGGCTATTTTTGTCTGCTTCCCCACCTACACCCTGCTCGGAGTTCCCATTTTTCAGTGTCACACAAGCAATTATCTAGCTTTAATGGTGTCAGAGAACACCTGGGGGAAGGGCTGTAATTCAGTGCATGCTTTGGAAGCGATGGGTCGCGGGCGCAATCCTCTGCACTTCCAGGTAGGATTTGAAAACACTCCTTCTCTAAAAACCATGGAAAGCTACTGGCAGCTGGGATAGACAATACAGACCTTGTTGGAAGGAGCACTGGTCTGAGTGGGCATAAGGAGGCTTCCTCTGTAGCAGTTTGGGAGTAGTATGGGATGGGTCATTTTGTGTGAAAGCTCAGAAACTAGGCAATGGCTGAGTGTTAATAAAAAGCTACATATTACTCTGCTAGGCTACACAAAGGACTCCACTGAGTGTGGGATCCTACATTCAAATGCAGCCAGTCTGCTAGATGTTCACAAGCGAGCTGTAGCGGATTGCGTGGCGGGGAGATGGTGCTTACCTGACCTCCTGACAGTAGTTGCTGCTGCATACTGGGAGGGAGAGGGGAGGGGTGGCCAGGAGGTTGGTGCAGAGCAAATGCACCGGCGGAAGCCTAGGATTCAGTTGATGTGTTTGCACCCTGGTGACCTCCCTGCTGCCTCCACCACCCCTGATTAGCAGCAGTGACTCAGTAGCCAGGTGCCCCAACACACCAACTGGTGCTGCAACAGGAGGTGCTATTTGTCCACAGCACCTGGTATTCTGAGGTACCATCTAAGCAGAGGTTGGATGGCCATCCATCAGGGTTTCTTCAGTTGAGATTCCTGCATTGCAGGGAGTTGGAATAGATGACCCTCGGGGTCCCCTCCCGCCCTACAATTCTGTGATTCTATATACCGCCTCTGTATTTGGAGGTACGATGAGGTCGTTTCAAAGCACAGAGATGCACATGTGTAAAAGCACTGCTTGCCATACTTTATGCAGTCGACACACGATAATATCACCAAGGCAACTATCTGTAAACAAACAATAAACGTCCATAAAAATGGAAAAAGTAGTTTCTTTCCCAAATAGGTTTTATATTAAACAATAGCAAGCGCAGTAAATAAAAAGTCCACTTGTTAAATATCAGTGATTCAGTGCTCATTTCTTCTCTTTCCAAAATAGATTTTATCTTGAACTATTGCAAACACAGTAATAAAGAGTCCACTTGTGATATATCGGTGGTTCAGTGCTCGAACGTCTTTCCGATAATCCGACGTTTCGTCGCTAAAGAGCTTAGTCATCGAGCTTTGTAGTAAATAATATACAAGAGAAGACGGTATGTAAACAACTTAAAGCAGGGGTATTTCTGTCCCCATCTGCATGCTTCCATTGGGAGGAGCATAGAAAGAAGACGATGTCCTTCAGTTTGTTAAACCTCCTTTTTTACATGTGTAAAAGCACTGTGAGCTTGCCATACTTTATGCAGGGCACAAAGCACTGAGGGCTGGCATGATCAGGCATCTGCCAAAGCCCCACCTGACATCAGAGGCCCTAATGACAAGAGCCCCCTAGACTCGCTCCTGCTCCTCAACATTATTTTATCTCTTGCATTAATTTCATCTATGGTTGTTTCCCACGCAGCATCCTGAAGCAATTAGCAATAAAAACACCAAGAATGAAAACATATATAAAAACTATTTCAATTCCACTTCAGATATGGGCTGGGACAAGGGTCTCCACTTAAATGACTTGTTGGAAAAGGGAAGTCTTTAATGGATGCTACAAAGACAAGAGAGAAAGTGCTTGTAACAGGCAGGAGTTCCAAAGCGCGGGTGGGTTAAACCACAGAGCCTTGGGCTTGCCGATCAGAAGGTCAGCGGTTCGAATCCCCGCAACGGGGTGAGCTCCCCTTGCTCGGTCCCTGCTCCTGCTAACCTAGCAGATCGAAAGCACGAAGTGCAAGTAGATAAATAGGTACCGCTCCGGCGGGAAGGTAACCGGTATTTCCGTGCACTGCTCTGGTTCACCGGAAGCGTCTTAGTCATGCTGGCCACATGACCCGGAAGCTGTACGCTGGCTCCCTCGGCCAATAAAGCGAGATGAGCGCCGCAACCCCAGAGTCGGCCACGACTAGACCAAATGGTCAGGGGTCCCTTTACCTTTACAAAGACAAGAGAGAAAGCACTTGTAACAGGAGGGAGTTCCAAAGGTTATACGGCACCACTGGACCAAACAAAGCAGACCTTGTAATGAGATACTGCTTGTGACTCCTTGGACTGTGAGAGCAACTGAAGAATAAGTCAGGGTGAGTTCAGAATGTCTGCAAACTTTTAAGGGACATTCCTGTGTAAATCCTACATTTTCGCTAGACAGCATCCCCTCAGCGGTACTTCTGGCAGGTGTCTCCTTCAGTGGTCAGATGTGCTTGACTGTGTTAGGCTGTGGGGACAGAGCCAGTGAGAAGCTGCTGTGCTGCTGATGGCCACCAATAATCTACCTTTTTATCTACTACTTTGAAACAACATCACGCTAAAAACAAAAGCATCACAGCACTGTTAAAATGAATGTCAGAAACACGAAGAGTATTGCATGACGTTTGTGGCCAGTTCTGTGCCCTTTTCCAGGCTGTGCCTGAGGCACATGCCCCTATCACCCAGCCCTAGTTATAATACAGGATTGGCTTGAAGGAAAATGAATCATACTGCAGATATCTGCAATGTGTTATAAAAATGCTCAGTGTATGAGACAGAAGGGAAAAAAGGTAGAGCAAAGGAGCTTCATATCCCTTATGTTCTAATGAGATTCACAGCGTTTTTTCCCCTGGCAGGACTTCCATGCCTTTCCTTGCAGCATGGCAGGCAGATGCTCAGCAGGTGCAGCTTGCAGCAATCCATCTGCATGACAGGTAAAGCTTTCTCACCTGTTCAATCTGCGTCCGCCATCCGTTCCATTTGCTAAATTGTCAATAAAACAAGGAGGGTAAGCCTAAATACAATGGACAGTATCCAATGCACTTATTTCATTTGCATGAGGATTTACATTTGCAGAACAGAACCTTCCCCTCTCTCCCCAACGATGCCCTGAAATCTGCTCCAGAGGTTTGGGGAAAACCCCAAAACAGATTTAGCGGGTGCACAGGGGAGAAGGGGGGAAGTTCCATCCCACAAGCAGAAACCTTTATGCTAAATGAGCTGTTTGCTTTCACTACATTGGATGCTCCCCACTTATGTTTATATGCCAGCCTCAGTGCAAAGCAACGGGCAGAGGAGAAATCTAGGTCGTATTTCTATTCTGGCCAGTTGGCATCCTTTGGACAAAGGCTAAGAGAATGGCAATACAATTATAGGTAGCACTTAAGTTTTATAGTGATCGAGGGAGGTGAATGTCACCCCCTCCTAACTCAAATCACAGCAATTAAAGTCTACGGTCAATCCTTCCCCCCTTTGGAAAAAGATGTGTGAAAGGAACTAGAGAAAGGTTTGCAGATGTCCGGAATGTTCCTGCGCTGAGGCTGCGTGTGGTCGTGTCTCTGGCTGCTTTTGTTACATACAGAATAGAAAGGCTAGCCCCCTAAATTAGCACTAATGTGAGGTCACTTAATTTAACCCTGATGGGAGGTCTTTTGGAGGGCCGGGGAGGGAAATAATCAGAACAGAAACAATGAGCAGCTAGGCCAAACCCCAAAATGGGCCTGTTGGACAGTTGTTATTTTTGGGTGGGTGTTCAATGTGGACAAAAGTAGACTATTGTCATGGGAGTAAAAAAAATGTAGCTACTTAAAGCAGCTGTGGAAACCTTTTTTTCATCTGCTGAGATGATGATTCTTCAAAACAGGTGCAAGGCCACCTACTGCTCACTGCAGTGTTTATCTTCCTGAGTTTCAGTATGATTATCACAATTTACTGCTCATTTCATTGTAATTTTGCTATCAGATACACACTTGCCTTGCAGTTTTCTGCTGAAAGGCAGCCTGGAAGTTGAGAGATAGAGAGAGCAAGCATCACTGGAAATGCAGACTAAGGGACAAAGTGCTTTTTAATCTTACAGTATATTCTAATCTGAAAACAACTGAAAACTCCCTGTTCCAGAGGCCACGCAATTGTAGCGGCCTACAGCAGTGGGGAAAGGGGCCAGCTAGAGTCAGAAAGTCTAGGTCGAGGGGTTAACAAAATGTGGCCTGAGAGCTTCATTCGGGTGGCCCACATTGTGTCTGTGGATGTGTGGTTGTAGGCGAGAGACAGCAGATCCACTGCAACAAAGTATTCCTTTTGGTCTTTAACTGTATTCTTATTGCTCCGTTTATTTCTTAAATTGCATTTTATTGCAATTTGATTTCTATAAGGATGGCATATAAGAAATAAAAGAAGCAATTAAAATGCAATTTAAAAACCGCACAGCATCTGGCACAGCGCACAGCAATTGCTACAACAAGCCGGAAAATCTTTAAGTTAGTACACCAAGACCCTCAGCAATCTTCAAGTGGTCCAAACGATAACATTCAAAAGTGACCTGAGATGCAGCCAGAGGGCTGGAGGGATGACCTCACTGTGTCTGAAGCTGCTAATGCGTACAAAGCCAAAGAATGAATGCTCAGTAAACAGGTCATTAGGAGGCATCCAGAATTGTTGTTGTTGTTGGCATCCAGCTGTCTTGGGAGACAATGGAGGAGTGCTCCTTTGGGGGCGAAGTCAAACCATTAGAGAGTTGCATCGCCTGCTGTGGCTGTAAAGACCGATACAGGAGAGACATGTTTTGTTGCAGCTGGGGCAGATGAAGGCATCTGGTTGTGCTGCTGTAGATGCGCCATGGCGTTTCTTCACTCTGTGGTCCTCCCAATAGTCATCCCTCCTCTGGTCACTGCTGTGGATGCACAACCTGTTGTGATGGTAAAATACAAGGAGTGAAGAACCAGGTGTCCCAATTTGAGCTCCTTGGTAGAAGGCATGATAGAAATGTGCTGAATAAAATCAAAAGAGGTGCCAGAGCTCAGGTCTGGGTGGAGCCTGGCAACTTGCCTTAGTAACCCAGGCTTAACTGACTGCTGCTCGGGACTGGACTGATTTTCTGTGCTCTTTTATTTTACAAATTGCTTTGATTTTAACGTTGTTACACTTTTCTTGTAAAACTTCTTGCAAACCAGTGCAGTTGCTAATGTGGCAAGGTGAGATCAGGGCCAGAGTAGGACTTTTATAGGCCCTAAACACTGAAAATATTATGGTGCTTCTCCCCCCCCCCCCCAAATGTAATTTAAAATAAAAACTATACTAAAACTATACTCGTATGGAGTGGAGTGTAACAAAGTCTAACAAAGTTCTGCTTTCTCCCATGACAACTACTTTGAGGCTTGTTTTTTGAAGTATGAAATGCTGAATACTTTCCAAAAACAATTTCTCATTTCTGTGTGCGCACCCCTTGCTTTGCTGCTGCCCAAAGTGAGCGTGCTTATTGGTTAACTCAGCACTGGATGGGATATAAGTTCAAGCAATTATAGAGAAATAAATAGGGAGAAGACCTGCCCTTCCTACATCTCAGTGTGCGAGGCAGGAAGCAATTGATTGGCACACTCTGCACATGCTCAGAAGCATCTACTGTGCGTGCTAGCACTTCATATCCATTTTTTAAAAAGAGTTTCAGCCTCACAGGAAAGTGGTGGTGCTAAAGAGATATAGAGGAGAATTAAATACAGGGCAACTTCTGTTTCCTTACATACCTTTCTCTCTCTCTTTCTTGGCTTGCAACAAGAGGAAGGGTTATTCTTTTTCAGAGGGAAAAACATAAACATGTTATTGACCACAGCGAGTAAACATCTTGGGCTATTTTGAAATCGCTAATGATAAAAGGGTGTGTGAACATCCGGCATACTGCACCACAGGGTTGCTCTGAACTCACCAGTGCAATTAAGGCGTCTTTTTTTGGCAAGACCTACAAATTGCCTCCACTGAGTTACATTAAGCAGCATTTCCTCTCTGGAAGGGCTGACAATGATTCAACATTGCCACCAGAGAAGCTCCCAGCACTCAGAGTGGAACTTGCTCTATCAGCCCAAACCTAAAGCGGTGCTTGTCCAAAGGCGACAATCCATGTGTGGGCTTGCAATGGGAAATGGCCCAACAGCGATGCTGCCTTTTTAACTCTCTTGTTGGGAAATCCAAGTTTTCTTAGCATGCCTCCCGTAGCACATTTTCCATGTTCTTCTTAGACTGGTGATTAACGTTGGGACTCGAAAGCCCTCTTTATACTACAAAAGGTATATCGAGTTTCTATCAGTTTCACAGGGCTTATTCCTGGGAATTATAGCAGAGGTGGTTTTAAGGTTGGCGCAACCGGCGCGATGGCACTGGGCGCCGCACTACATGGGAACAATGCTGTAGAATGGAGCAAGAGAGGTGAGGGCATGACTAATTTTAGCATCGCACAGGGGGCTGCTGAAATTTGAGAGCCCCCTAAGGGCTCACCCACACTTTTGCTTGTGCCGTCCTGAAAAAGCACAGGACCTAGTTGTTTTCTGCACTTTTTAGGTCTGGGCCCGAGCAGTTTTAACCTTGCCCTGCTACTTTCGAAAGGAAAACCTGCTCTTTAGCAATTGATTGGAACAAATGGCAATTCGGGGAAACTCTAAATTGCTCTTTGTTCTGATTGAGTGCTAAAGAGTGTTTTTCCGAGGGGATTGGGGAGCAGTGGGGCAAAGGATAATCTCATAGTAAGCATGCATAGGATGTGTAGCTGTGCCCTTTGAATGGAGGGGAGTGGAGGGTGAGCAGGTACCCTGCAGGACAGGTGGGGTGGAGGCTGATGAAGTAAGAGCCAATGACAAGCACCGTCCACTAATTCTGCTTCTGTCTCCATGTTTCTGCTTGCTGAGGTGTACGAGGGCAAATCTGGGTCTTAGGATGAAGCAGACAACCAGGGCCTTCCTTTGGACTGGTTGTTAAGTAAGAAGACAGGCAAGCTTGGATGAATCAAGATGGTGGGGCAGTCCCCGGTTTGTCCCACTGGATTTTCAAGGCTATGGTTTGAAGGCACATGCTGCCACCATCTGATCAGCACTTGTTGAAGCCTACAGGACTGAGTCCGGTCACCCCATGGGCATGGGAGGCTATCAATATTCATCTATATAAAAGAAATATACATATGCACACACTTTACAAGCCCAGAGTGGCTGGGGAATCCCAGCCAGATGGGCGGAGTATAAATAATAAATTATTATTATTATTACTCTGTGAAAATGGATTTTCACTTTTGGGGATGAGTGTGCAGATTTGGAATGCAGTTATCCTTTAGTTTTCACATTTCTCCAAATTTTACGAGACAGTTCATGGCTCAAGAAGTGTATCAAAATGCGTATGATTCAGTGCAAAAAAATATAAATACATATTATGTGAACAAAATGCAAATTTTGGTTTAAAAACAATTAGCAGAATGATAGAGAAATGGGATGGAAGGGACTTTGAATGAACACAGGTGAAACTGCAATGAGCTGGAACCAAACAGATGTGTCCATTTCTCATTCAGGCAAAGGAGTGCAAAGAAACCGGGTTGAATGAAGAACACCTGGCATTTTTAAATGTACCAAAATGTAGTATTATTTTATTAAAATCAAAAGTATTTAAGTAGTAGATAGGTAGCCGTGTTGGTCTGCCATAGTCAAAATAAAAAAATTCCTTCCAGTAGCACCTTAAAGACCAACTAAGTTAGTTCTTGGTATGAGCTTTCGTGTGCATGCACACTTCTTTAAGGCATTAATGACTTCAAGCATATCAGTGTATATTTAGGTTTTTCCTGGTTTGGAAAGACTTATGTCCCCATCACCAAAATACTCATTGATTTATGACTTTTGTATTCCATCCTTTCTCCAAGCCAACTTTGAGGTCCCTCCACAACTACCCAATGAGGCACATCAGGCTAGACTGAGACATAGTGGCTGACTCAATATCCCTTTGTGAGTTTTATGCCTGAGTGAAGTTTTTGAACCGAGGGTGCTTCCAGACAACTTGTTTCTTGAGCATCCATCAAGATATGTTTGTGAGGAGATTAGATGATGTTGCATCAATGTAAATCCCACACTTTCCGGGGCATTTCACCATAATATTCCTTATCGCAAGAAGTCCAATCTTTTGGGGAAGCTGCTAGCTGCAGAAGAGATTCAAATCAGCTCTAATTGTGAAACCTGAGCTTGCTGGTATATGAATGAATCCCATCTGAAAAAAATCAACAGTCTGGAAGTGTCCTCAGTCCAAAGTCCACTTTAGATCCACCTTGGGCCTCTCTGTAATCCTGCCACAAACATTCTAAATATATTTATTATTTCATTTTTTTAAAATCCTACTTTTGCTTCAAGAAGTTCAGGGTAGCGTGATTCCCATTTTATCTGTACAACAAACCGATGAGATAGTTTAGGTTGAGAGAGTGTGCAATTGACCCATCTTAACTTAGTGAACTTCTGTTGTTGTTTAGTTGTTTAGTCGTGTCCGACTCTTTGTGACCCCATGGACCAGAGCACGCCAGGCACTCCTGTCTTCCACTGCCTCCCACAGTTTGGTCAAACTCATGCTGGTAGCTTCAAGAACATTGTCCAACCATCTCGTCCTCTGTCATCCCCTTCTCCTTGTGCCTCCATCTTTCCCAACATCAGGGTCTTTTCCAGGGAGTCTTCTCTTCTCATGAGGTGGCCAAAGTATTGGAGCCTCAGCTTCACGATCTGTCCTTCCAGTGAGCACTCAGGCTGATTTCCTTCAAAATGGATAGGTTTGATCTTCTTGCAGTCCATGGGACTCTCAAGAGTCTCCTCCAGCACCATAATTCAAAAGCATCAATTCTTCAGCGATCAGCCTTCTTGATGGTCCAGCTCTCACTTCCATACATCACTACTGGGAAAACCATAGCTTTAACTATGCGGACCTTTGTTGGCAAGGTGATGTCTCTGCTTTTTAAGATGCTGTCTAGGTTTGTCATTGCTTTTCTCCCAAGAAGCAGACGTCTTTTAATTTCGTGGCTGCTGTCACCATCTGCAGTGATCATGGAGCCCAAGAAAGTAAAATCTCTCACTGCCTCCATTTCTTCCCCTTCTATTTGCCAGGAGGTGATGGGACCAGTGGCCATGATCTTCATTTTTTTGATGTTGAGCTTCAAACCATATTTTGCGCTCTCCTCTTTCACCCTCACTGATTTATTTCCTCCCATGTGCTAGCCACTAGGAGCAAAGTGGGCAAGATAGGTGCATTCATGGTAAACCATTGCAGGAATAGCTAATTGAGTCCCCCTAAGATGTTTTGGGACTACAACTCCTATCAGCCCTATGCAGTATTGACCAATGGCCAGAGATGATGGCAGTTGTAGTCCAACAACATCTGAAAAAGATATCCTTGGGTGTCCCTAGCTTACTGTATTATGTGAACTGGGCCAGTGGATCTATAGATCTGCTCTACGCTAGCTGATGTAATTTGTCGAGAACAAATTAGGCAACACATGACAAAGTGTTTTGAACATTTGAAATGTCTTGTGATGCTTTGGTTCCTAAAAGAAAGGTGGCTGCATAGGAATGTGAAAAATAATGAGTTGAAGGGTCAAAACCCTTCGGGGGGCGGGGGAACCTCAGAAGAAGGAACTATTCTCATGTGCTTAAAAAAACCCACACAAATCAATTATCATAGCGTTGAAGGAAGAACCTCAAAGCAGGATGGAGCAAACTATAATACCTCCAAACTGAGGTGTGGCCACCTCTCAGCACAACTGTGTCTTTTGATGTAAATTACAGGCACTGAAATCTGTGTACTAAATCTTCAGCTCCTTAAAATCCACCAAGTTTACACAGATATCTTTAGGAATAGAAAAATCCATAGCAACAGAAAGTCCCGGCGCTGCTTTTTGCAGTCTTAATGCGCATCATGTACTAACTAGGGGATTGTTCTGCTTCCGAAAGACTCAGCACAAAGGCAAACATAAGAATGAGCAGCTCAGCACTCAGTTTATTTTATGCAACCCCTGAACACGTTATGATTATTTCTAATTGCTCCTAATACGTTTTTACAAAATTGTCGTATTTATTATTGTTCACTTGGTATGTTGTGAGCCACTTTGACCAATATTGTAGAAAAGTGGCAAATAAATAAACATGATGGCAATGATTCTAGATGCATAACATCCAACCTTTTAAGGTCAAAATCCAGGATGCGTGGCTTCTGGGGCACACTCCTGGGCAAGTCACACGTCCAGTGCCATGATGTTGCTCTCCCCCAAAAAGTGCTTTTTGGGGGGTGAGAGCGCAACGCACAATTACGGCACCCAAAATGTCTGCTGCAATGTCTCACCCAAAAAATGGGATGTCCTGGGTTTTTCCCAGGACACTTGGTGGGTATGTAAATGTAAATTCCTAGCTCTCAAATGTGACCGAAGGCACTTTATTTAAAGTCACAGGCTTTGAATGTCCCAAACCAGCTCTGCAAACTAACCATGGTTCACTTTCTGACGACAAACCACAATGTGAAGCTGTAGTCATAGCTGTCAACGTTTTCCTTTTTTTAAGGGAAATTCCCTTATTCCGAATAGGATTCCTCACAAGAAAAGGGAAAAGTTGACAGCTATGGCTGTACTTAGGGTGGGAGGCATCGTACCAAAGGCAGATTGCCTTTCCTCAGAGCTGGGAGGGTTCCCTCTAGTGATTTTGCAGCCATTATTCACTCTCTCCTGCATGGCAGGAGTATCAATAGAGGCCCTGAGGCCCTGGAATAACGACTTACTTTCCTCTAGGGTAGAGCACAGAGGAAAGAAACACCATGATGCATCTGTAACGGGGAAACCTGATGCCTGTAACTCTCCTGCTATGTACTGAGTTGAATAGGATCCAAATTGCAGCAGTCTGATTGGTCCTAGAACGATAGGATTCAGAATGCAGCAGTCTGATTGGTCCTAGAACAATAGGATCCAAATCGCAGCAGTCTGATTGGTCCGCAGAAGCCACCCAACCCAACTCCAGGTGGAAGCGAATCCACAACCTGATTGGCCTACAGGAGAATCCCGGAACTAGCCAATCACGTGGGGCCCATTATGTAAATAATGTATGTAAAGCAGACATTTTGGGGGAACTTCGATTCCTCACACTATGAGCTGAATAAAGAGCATGAAATCCACGCTCGACTCCGAGTATATTTCATCTCCAATGGACTGACTTTACTCCGATGGCACACTCTTCCATTGTTCCTCGAGATAGACAGATGCCAACAAGGATATATGGCCTACCAGACCTTCTTCAGTCTTATAATTCTGCTTCTTACTCAGAGGCGTAGCTAGAGAGCAGTGCCCCAGGAAAGCTACACTTGTTGCTCTGTCCTACCTACAGGCCCTGAACTGTCTCATGTGAACAGGCCCCCAGGAAAAAACAGAGGATGTTGTCCCACAGCCCCCGTGGACAACTATTTCCCCCATCACGACTCCATTCCAACCATCCTTGGACTGTGACAAAGCATTTCCTGATTGCCAACCAAACTGTTGCAACTTGAACCCAATTACCCTATTGTTCTTCCCTCCATGGTTCTGGTAAACAGCAGTTCTTCGCCTCTTAAGATATATTTCAACTGCTGTCACCTTCTCCCCACCAGCCCCCCGGGCACAAATCTTCTCTGCATGTGACATGCGGCCATCAGCATTTCCTCATGTGCCATGTGCTCCAAACCGTAGCTGGAAATGAATGCGTTTTGGGTTTATTAAAATCACACTTACATTTCATTTTTATTTTTAAAATCATCAACCTGGTTTGTGAGCAAGCGTGAATGCTCAGGTAAAATAAAACGACATTCACTCACATTCTGAGGTAATATTTTACAACGAGAACCTGAGTGGTAAAACAGGAAATCGTGGAACATTTCAAATATTTGTGAATTTTCTTTTGCGCTCTGAATATTAGCTAGTGTGGGGCAAATTGTTCAGCCAACAATGGTTGATAACCACAAGAATGATAGCATAGTTACCCCTCACCCAAAGCCAAAGCAGATCGTTCTGTAAACAGTTTTACTGCCAGCAAGGAAAAAATATTAACAGGGTAATTCCTTCACATGTACATAGTACAGTTTAAAGGCCTGGATGGAGCTAAGAACCCAAGGGACGTAGAATCATATGATAAACTTATACCAGAAAGGGAATTTTTTCAAAGACACAAAAAATGAGAGACCAGTTTCTGAACGCAATCCCCTCTTGTTGGCTTGTAGGCAGGTGCCTAAAGCATCTTGTGTATCTTTTGAACATCTTTCCCCATCATCTACAGTTCCCAGGAGGATGGAGTAAGAAGGGGCAATAAACAACAACCCTTATTTATCGCTAAACCACATCCTTGTAGCTTTTCCGAGATGAAAATATGCCTGTATTGCCTCAGGCACCTGCATGAATCTGTTGATCATGGAGACTGTATGTAGGGCAGCTGGCGACACCCTTCTCCTTCTCCGCTGCTGAATGTCCTCCTCTGTCCCTATCTCATCATGGAAATAAGGGCTGGGAACACTGCAAACCTCCAAGGCGAGAGGGCGAGACAGGAAGGATTTATATGCATGGGATGCATATAGTTTTGTCATTTCTCTCTCAAAGCCACACACACACACACACACACACACACACACACAGAGAGAGAGAGAGAGAGAGAGAGAGAGAGAGAGAGAGAGAGCATCTGAAATTGCTTAGTGTGTTCATGTGTGACATTTTTTCTGCTTCCATTTTCCATCTCTTTTGCCATTTTTGAGTTATTAACTGTACTATGCAATATTTCCCCCCCTTGATTGATCCAGAAAGCTCAACCACCACCACAAACCATTTACATCATGGGTGATCGGAAGCAATACAGTGGTACCTTGGTTTAAGAACTTAATTCGTTCTTGAGATCTGTTCTTAACCTGAAACTGTTCTTAACCTGAAGCACCACTTTAGCTAATGGGGCCTCCTGCTGCTGCTGCGCCACCGGAGCATGATTTCTGTTCTCATCCTGAAGCAAAGTTCTTAACCTGAGGTACTATTTCTGGGTTAGCGTAGTCTGTAACCTGAAGCGTATGTAACCTGAAGCGTCTGTAACCCAAGGTACCACTGTATCTCATTACACCACCACCTTT
Organism: Podarcis bocagei; assembly: GCF_964188305.1. Taxonomy (NCBI): domain Eukaryota; kingdom Metazoa; phylum Chordata; class Lepidosauria; order Squamata; family Lacertidae; genus Podarcis; species Podarcis bocagei. The sequence goes on from NC_138132.1 coordinate 29,503,773, forward strand.
TGCACAACATCACCTTGAATATAATGGCATGTATGTAGGTACTTATATAATAATCTATTCCAAACAGTGTACACCCCACCTTTTAATTATTTATTTGCTTGTTGCATTTATATCCTGCCTTTCTTCCAACGAGCTGAAGGTAGCACCTGCCACCTTTTCTTCTCACAACAACCCTGCGAAGTAGGGCAGGTTGAAAGAGATGGTGACTAGACCAAGGTCACCCCAATGAGCTGTGTGGGCATTTGAACTGGAGTCTCAGCAGTCCTAGTCCAGCACTCTAACCAATACCCCACACCAATTCTACCACATCACGTTTGGGCTGTGTGTACACACTCCTGTTTACTGTGTAACCAGTGTGCTCCCACTGCTGGTTTGGGAAGCGGGGTACATACAACATTCGCCACAATCCATCTCTATCCTCCTCTTTCTTATGCAATGCTACATTTTCTCCCCAAACCAGCTTTGATCTGACCTGGGAACTTTGTGCTTCAACCCACATACATACTGCTTTGAAATACACCTTTCCTGCAGTGGGTGGTTCTACAAGGATGACATCAGCATAGGCATGTACTGTAGATGAGCGTCCCACTTGCAGTGTGGACACAGAAAAATATACATAAAGGTGGGCATGCCCGGGTAAACAAATGGCTGTGTATCTGCAGAGGACACCTGGATGAAGATGACATCTGGGTGGTTGGAGGGGTGGGGAAACCAGCTCGTTGGGTGAAGACATCCCTGCCCCATCTCCACCCACTGCTGTGGACACATACAGCAGCGACTCAGATGCACATCAAAACCACGATAACATGTACAATGGCACACCAATGCGCTTTGAAGCAAATAAAAAAAGAATGACCTCACTGCATTCAAAGCTGGTAATGTGTGCGTGGCCTTGCTCTACAATAATTTGCAATTTTATAATAATTCAAGCAGCTAACGTGTGGGGGAACACAAATGGGTGAAATCTCAGAACACGGAGCTTGCATATTTAGAGCCACAGTAATAATAATAATAATAATAATAATTTATTATTTATACCCCGCCCATCTGGCTGGGTTTCCCAGCCACTCTGGGCGGCTTCCAACTGAATATTAAAAACAGTACAGCTTCAAACATTAAAAACTTCCCTAAAGAGGGCTGCCTTCAGATGCCTTTTAAAAGTAAAATAGTTGTCTATTGCCTTGACATCTGCTGGGAGGGCATTCCACAGGGAAGGTGCCACTACCGAGAAGGCCCTCTGCCTGGTTCCCTGTAACCTTACTTCTCGCAATGAGGGAACCGCCAGAAGGCCCTCGGTGCTGGATCTCAGTGTCGGATTTGCACTAGGGAAATCTTCCACAGGATTCAAAACCCTGCTCAGCCATGGAACTTGCTGGCTTCCATATGACCTGTTTGCAAAGAGATCAGATGACATCTATATAATGGGCGTCCATTCTGATCTGTTTGCAGGGAAGTTAGATGATGTTGCATCCAAGCCAGTGCTATTCCACACTTGCCAGTGCGTTTTCCCATCAATTCCTTCATTGCGAAAAGTCTGGTCTTTTGGGGAAGTGGGTCTTTTGCGCAAGTCCTCCCAATCAACTATAATTGTGCAAGCTGAATTTGCCTGTATGCGATTCGATCTCAGCAAAAAAAAAAATGGCAACTGTCTGGAAGCGCCCTGGGTGAGCTTCAGTCAGTCACTAACTGGCAGCTTAATGTGCCACCTCACAGGGTCGTTGTGAGGATAGAATGGAGGGGTCACCTTGCACACAGTCCTGGATGCATTGGAAGACAGGTTGGCTTAAAATGTAATCAATAATCATATTGATACACTGTACACTTTAGCTACTGGGGCCTCCTGCTGCCACCACGCCACCGGAGCACGATTTCTGTTCTCATCCTGAAGCAACGTTCTTTTTTTTAAAAAAAAAGATTTTTATTAGTTTTACAAAGAATTTTTAAAACAATACAAACATATAAAAAGACATACAAACATGTATAGTTTCATACCCTTTTTTTCATAAACCTTGTTTCTCAGACTCCCCCATACCTCCCCCTTCTGTATCCCAATGTCCAAAGTTTTTCAGCAACTTCTAAATAGTTCTGTGAAACCTCTGTCCTCTTAAACTTTCCTTCATTCTAATCTTATATCGCTGTAGCCCTTTCTTTCCCAAAACCTCGACATTCTAACATTCATGCAGTTTATAATAGTCCTTAAGGTAGACTTTAAACTTCTTCCATTCTTCTTCCGCCGTCTCCTTCCCCTGATCACGGATTCTGCCAGTCATCTCAGCCAATGTCATGTAGTCCATCACTTTCATCTGCCATTCTTCCAGGGTGGGTAGATCTTGTGTCCTGAAGCAACGTTCTTAACCCGAGGTACTATTTCTGGGTTAGTGGAGTCTGTAACCTGAAGCGTATGTAACCTGAAGCGTATGTAACCCGAGGTACCACTGTACAAGGAAGCACACTGGTTGGCATGGCCCATAAATTCAGGGTCCAGGGCACAGCCAGTGTTATATTAATATATTCCTCTTGAATATTCAAAACATTGAAAACTATTCCCACAACATTTCCTCCTTTTTTGAAGAAGTTGTTGCCACCGGTTAACTGAGCCAGGACCCAGTCCCAAATTCCTGAGACATTAAGAATAATATCAAATAAAGCACCCCTGAGAATATGCAGAGTGTATTTTATTCAATAATGAGTAACCCCAACATTCTCCACAGATTTGGGATCAAGGTTTCCAGGCCCATTCCAGCACCCCCTCCTTTTTACAAATTACCTATTAGTGAAAGTTGGAGGTTGAAAGAATATCCGAGAGATGTAATAACCTGACTTACACTGAGTCAGTCCATTGGGCCATAGAGCGCAGTATTTTCTACACTGACTGGCAGCAACACATTAGGATTTCGGAAGGGGGACATTCCTACCCCTATTGGAGATGCTGGGGATTGAACCTGGGACCTTCTGCATGCAAAGCAGATGCTCTACCACTGAGCCACGGCCCTTCTGGCCCTCTGGGGTGGGGGGCAGGTTGGTTCTTCTCTTTAAAAACAGGATTTGTTTCCCTATGTTTCCAAGAGCTGTGGGCAAACAGAAGACGAGAAGGAACTCCTCCTATGAAAGAAACAGAAGGGGTGTGTCCTAATGGATTTGGTTCCATTTGAAATGAGATTGCTTTAAATAACCTCCCTCGCCCAGGCCTTCCGATCTGTGACCAATCCTGAAACATTGGCCCAAACATGACACATCACAGTACCTGCTACAACTGATGACAGGTGGACTTCCTCAGGTAGCCAGGCAGGCTGGGGCTTGTTGTTCTGGGTGGGGCTCCTTCCACCTCTCCTTTCAGAGCTGCCTGAATGTCGTCACAGCATGTCAAAACCAAGACCAATAAGGCTGAGAAGGGCCAGGGGAAAAAAGATAAAAGGAAAGAGTAGTACAGTGGTACCTCGGGTTAAGTATTTAATTCGTTCAGGAGGTCCGTTCTTAACCTGAAACTGTTCTTAACCTGAAGCACCACTTTAGCTAATGGGGCCTCCTGCTGCCGCCACGCCGCCAGAGCACGATTTCTGTTCTCATCCTGAAGCAAAGTTCTTAACCTGAAGCACTATTTCTGGGTTAGCAGCGTATGTAACCTGAAGTGTATGTAACCTGAAGCGTATGTAACCTGAGGTACCACTGTATACATTCCATCACTAGTAGTATACTGTACATTTGAAGCTCATGGCTTCCTCTCCCAAAGAATCCTGGGAACTATAGTTTACCCCCCCCCCAGCTACAATTCTTAGCACGCTTAACAAACAGCAGTTCCTAGGATTCCTTGGGGGAAGCCATGTGCTTTAAATGTATGGTGTGTGTGTGTGGGTGTGGGTGTGGGTGTGTGTGACAATGTATACATCCATTATTGTGGATGCTGCCATAGATTTAATGCACATCCAATGCTCATTTAAAGCACAAACATGATTTCCATCAAAGAATCATGGGAACTGTAGTTTGTTAAGAATGCTGGGAATGACACCTACATGAGGGGGAAACTGCAGTTCCCAAGATTGGGGGGGGGTCATGTTTGTACATTGCATATGCTTTAAAAATATGGTGCAGATCTGCTCTCAATCTGCTCTCAATGAGCAAGCGACGCTTTTCATGGCAGCTAGTTAAACATGATCATCTGATCACATAATCTTCTGGTTCTGCTGCTTTTTATTTCTGTGATTATGTTGGCTTAGTGCTAAGTTTTATTGTGCTTTATTGCTTTTAATTGCCTTGAGGTCATTTGTAGCAAAAGGCCAGGTGTAACATAGCAATCTTATGTATGCCTTCTCAGAAGTAAAGTGGTACCTCGGGTTACAAACACCTTTGGGTTACAGACTCCGCTAACCCGGAAGTAGTACCTCGGGTTAAGAACTTTACCTCAGGATGAGAACAGAAATCGCAAGGCAGTGGCGTGGTGGAAGTGGGAGGCCCCATTAGCTAAAGTGGTACCTCAGGTTAAGAACGGTTTCAGGTTAAGAACGGACCTCAGGAACGAATTAAGTTCATAACCAGAGGTACCACTGTAAGTCCCACCAAGATCAATGAGACTACTGCCAGGTAAGTGTGTACAGGATGGCAGGTTGGATGCTATAAATGACTAAAATAAAAAGTTTTCAGCTCTGTGTTTTCGGTGGCTGTGGCCTGGCACTGCCTGCTATCATGCCTTGGACCCCTCATCCTGTACCTCTAACTTCTCCCTCCAGGACTTGCCATGTGCCACCCCATCTTACGTAACATAAGAAGAGCTCTGCTGGAGCAGGTTGTCAGACCTTGGTGCAATGACAAACTCTGCTTGCCCTGGATGAGCACAGGTGGGGTGTCAATATTTTTGAGGTGGCGAAAGGCACCCATATAGTGAACAAACCATAACCTTGGTTCCTAGCTGGTCTAAACTCTCTGTACTGGAGAAGTGTGACAAGCCACAGTTTTCTTAGGGCTGTCCTTTCCCCTAGCAAATTTCCTTTGTTTTGCAAGGAGTAGAAGTACCCATTATCTTCCACCTGCGTCACTGAGGCACTGGAGGGACTCTTGGCTTTTTTGCACAATAGTGCCCGAAAGGGACCCAGCTGAAGGGGAGGGGGGTCACGGTGGAAGGGGTGAAATTACGGGCACACGCGGAGTTCGTCCGTGACACCCTGTGGAATCCGCAGCCGCAGGAGGATCACTCCGCCAAGAGAAGCAACAAACATGTCTCAAGTTTTACAAAACGGGCTGGAAAGTTTTTTACAACCGCAAAACAACCATTGTATAAGAGAGATCAAAGGCGAGGTTAAGAGCTGAAGGAGGCAACCTAAGCTGCTGCCATGGGGCATGTGCTGGCAGCCTACAGGCACAAAGAAGGAATGCTTCACTCGTGCCCGGCCATTACTCAACTGCCTCAGTTGATCCTGATGGGATTTAAGCTTCTTCACTAACATCTCTGGTGTTGCTTTGGCTGATGTTGCAAGCCAACCGTTGGGTAGAAAGGAGTCCACCAAGGGCCTCTCTTCAGGGGGATCTGAGGTGTTAATTTGGGGATCCAGTCATGGTGTTGTACCCCACCCCAATCTCCAAGCGGTACAGTGGTACCTGGGGTTTCATACGCTTCAGGTTACAGACTCCGCTAACCCAGAAATATTACTTCGGGTTAAGAACTTTGCTTCAGGATGAGCAACCCAGAACCGCAGCCTTGGATTTAAACAGAAGTCAAGCATTGCTTTGTCTCTCTGTCTTCCACTAGCTCGCTGCTTTTCCTTTGGCCCACATCACTGCCAACTCTGCTCTCAACTCTCGCTTTGTCCTTCTAACCATTCGCTAGTTGAGGGAGTCCAAATCTTGGGGGAGCCATCTCCCCCATTTGCCATCTCACACAGAGCTGTTTCCCCCTTAATGGCCCAAGCCACAAGCAATCACCTCACCAGGCTTATATTTTAATACTTGCTGGATCCAGGGGTTAGAATAAGAGTCTCAGAATACAGCCTATTTAACTCCATAATTCTTTAGTTTTTTCCATAGTGGATAGTGAGGTAGAACCTGAACTGCAGCGGAACAGAAACAGTGCTGATTAGTGACAATTCATACAACTTAATCCCTCATTCAGCATTTAACAGAATTTGGTTATTTCAGTAAGATAAACTTAATGATGTTGCGTCTTCCCCTCCCTTCTCACTTTTCTTTTCAGCTATTGCATACGGCTATCTTCCGCCCACTGTATAAAAACGCTACATGTTTTATTGTACAAATATGCTATCCGTTAGTTTATCTATTTCTAATAAACATATGGTTTATTTATTTCCTTTTTAAACCTTATTTTTGAGTATTTTCCCCCAAAGATGCTATATTTCCACATGTAAATCAAAATGTTTTTGATACTGCAGTTTCTTCAATATAAATAACAAAATTATTTAGGGGAAAAATGAAAGAGCACTGACTGCCCTGAATCCAGGTTAGGACAGAAGTTGTTGCCTCCTTACACTCCTACCCAATCTTTATGATACCAATCCTAATCTACCTGGGTCCTGCAATCACGCTTCACATTTGCTCAGCAGCAGCCCAGGAGAAGAGGCCACAGTTCACCCTCATAGATCACTATCACCCTTCCATTTAAGTGACCTTTGGACAAACCCCCTTTCAGCTCTGGTGATTATGGACACTGCAGGGTGTGTAAAAGGGGGGGGGGTCCCTTAAGGAAATAACTGTGTGTGTAAGGAAGGTGTTCATGAACAACAAGTAAATGCTTCTCAACTTAAAAACAGCTGTTCTTCAATATGCTTGTTTCTGGATAGTAATAAAGAAGGCTGATCGCCGAAGAATTGATGCTTTTGAATTATGGTGCTGGAGGAGACTCTTGAGAGTCCCATGGACTGCAAGAAGATCTAACCTATCCATTCTTAAGGAAATCAGCCCTGAGTGCTCACTGGAAGGACAGATCCTGAAGCTGAGGCTCCAATATTTTGGCCACCTCATGAGAAGAGAAGACTCCCTGGAAAAGACCCTGATGTTGGGAAAGATGGAGGGCACAAGGAGAAGGGGACGACAGAGGACGAGATGGTTGGACAGTGTTCTCGAGGCTACCAGCATGAGTTTGACCAAACTGTGGGAGGCAGTGGAAGACAGGAGTGCCTGGCGTGTTCTGGTCCATAGGGTCACGAAGAGTCGGACACGACTAAACGATTAAACAACAACAACAACAGTCCAGTAGACACTAAAAGGTACATAAACATTGGGGCTTGGTAGCAGGGTTCCCCGAAGAGCTAATGACTTCACATCTTTGAAGACCCTGCACACCATGAGCTATTTGTACAAGGCCAGCCAGCAGTGGAGGCAGGGCATAGCCAATGATAACCTTATCCTTCATGAACCTGCCAAATCCTCTTTCAAAGCCATCCAAGTTTTTGGCCGCCACCACATCTTCTGGAAGCCAAGTCCGTATTTTATCTATGTGCTGCTCTGCTGCCTGCAAGACCAAGCCTAGTGCCCTGCCAGTCCCACCAGCGGCAACCAAGTGAGCAGCCGTTCTTTAGCGTTCAATGGAAGGCCTGTAAATGAGGTCAAAGGAGAGTGAGACAAACACTCTGGCCCCAACCTGTTATTAGGTAGTAATAATCAGTAAATAGGACCAAGGCAGACCTGAGGCTATCCGGTCGCTGCCCAATCAGGCCACTCGATGGAGCCCAAGGAAAGTACAGAGATTAACAAACAACTTAATTAAAACCAATCTAGTAATTAAAATGAGAACAAGTTGTTTGTCTTTGCAGCCACCTTTTTTGTCTTTTTTTTGCAAAAGTAATCTGCATAGAGGAGGAAGCAGGAGTTTCATTGCATAAAATGTTAATGCTGTTGCTGCTGTTTGGCATGACTGTATATATTACATTGCACTGGGATTATTACCCTGTCTTGGAGGTGACTGCAGGATATTGGCTGTGGGGCATCGTCAAGGACAACGCCCATACCTTCCTGGGTGCTCTCAGAGGCTGTTGCAAATTTATTTTTGAAAAGGAAAGAAAAGAGGCCAATTACCGAGCAAACACATTATAATTGTAATCCATTTATTCAAAAAAACATTTGCATTCCAATTCCCCATGCGCTTGAGGCGGCGTGGATTGATTAAAGAAATAAAACAATCAACCTAAATTAGACTGTGTGCCTGTAGACGTACAGTGGGAAATTGCACCGTGTGGGAGCGGAGCGCTTTGTGGCGGCTCTGGAGCATGACAGGAGCAGGAAGAAGGGAAAATGGGCAGGGCCAGAAGCTGCTCACATACCCTCCAACATTTCTCCGATGGAAATAGGGACGTCCCATTACTATTTATACCCCACACATTTTACTGGGTTGCTCCAGCCACTCTGGGCAGCTTCCAACATATATAATAATAAAACATTAAACATTTAAAAAAACCACTTCCCTATACAGTGGTACCTCGGGTTACATACGCTTCAGGTTACATACACTTCAGGTTACAGACTCCGCTAACCCAGAAATAGTACCTCAGGTTAAGAACTTTGCTTCAGGATGAGAACAGAAATTGTGCTCCGGCGGTGCAGCAGCAGGAAGAGGCCCCATTAGCTAAAGTGGTGCTTCAGGTTAAGAACAGTTTCAGGTTAAGAACGGACCTCCGGAACGAATTAAGTACTTAACCCGAGGTACCACTGTACAGGATTGCCTTCAGATGACTCGGGGGTTGGATAACTCCATACCCTCCAACATTTCTCCAATGAAAATAGGGATGGCTTCTCTAAATCACGGACGTCCCTGGAAAATAGGTACACTTGGAGGGTCTGTGCTCACCCAAACTCTGGTGGCGGGGTGGGGGGCGCAACCGAAGCAGCCCCCCTCAAAAGGCAGATTCCTAAATTTCCAAGAGGCAAAGTGGTGCTGGGGATACAGGGATAGGCAGAAGAAGACGGGATCTGGAACTAGGAAGAAGTGGAGCAGTGTAAGAGGGGGAAAGCAAGATGCAAAACTGCAGGCCAGGGATTGGGAAGCACCTATAATGAAATTAGGCAAAGATTAATAGTGGGATGAGGAGGAGATTAATTCTTGTGAAATGGTTAATAAAGTCCAGTTACTAAATAAATGTATTTCTAAAACATACGCACACACATATATATGCATATAATGGTGACTGTGCCACAACGATGAAATAATAATAATAATAATAATAATAATAATAATAATAATAATAATAATAATTTATTATTTATGCCCTGCCCATCTGGCTGGGGTTCCCCAGCCACTCTGGGCGGCTTCCAATAAAATATTAAAATACAATCATTAATCAAATATTAAAAGCTTCCCTAAATAGGGCTGCCTTCAGATGTCTTCTAAAAGTCCGATAGTTGTTTATTTCTTTGACATCTCATGGGAGGATGTTCCACAGGGCGGGTGCCACTACTGAGAAGGCCCTCTGCCTGGTTCCCTGTAACTTTGCTTCTCGCAATGGGGGAACCGCCAGAAGGCCATCGGTGCTGGACCTTAGTGTCTGGGCAGAAAGATGGAGGTGGAGACACTCCTTCAGGTATACTGGGCCGAGGCCGTTAAGGGCTTTAAAGGTCAGCACCAACACTTTGAATTGCAAAGATACGTTTGCCCCAAACCTTGAAATCCTGAAAATGAAGGCTGTTTTTACAAGAGATGTCTTTCAGAAAACATGTCAGACGCGTTTCAGTTTGCAAAGTCTTCTTCAGTGGCATATAGTTGAAAAAGAGTATCTCCTTGTGCCTTGGGCTCACAGGGCAATATCACAGTGTGATATCTTATGCTGCTGCAGACTTTTGTAGTTTAAGATAATTAGTTCTTCTGCAGCTACAGCAGTTTCCAAGCCCCAACAACTCTGGAGTCCTCACTCTGCGCTGCTCTCATGCCTGAATTAATTAATTAATGCCAGCATAATTCTGGTCAGGGCACACCTTAGGGGATCAGTAGATTTGTTTTATATTTTAGCAGCATTGCTTACTAATTTCTCCTCCCAGGGCTCTTCCTGTGACAGTCACTCTTCTCGTTGGTCTAGTTCATTCTCTCTCTCTCTCCTCTGCTTTTACTAGGGGTGGGATTCTGGGTGGCTGGTTGAGATTCTATTGTTGTTGTTCTCCTACCTTAATGTTGAAAGGAGGCCCTAGAGATGGGATGGGAGTGGATTACATCAGATAAAAAGGATTAAATTGTCATTGCTGGAATTAAGAGCTACACTAAGTTGCTGTGGGGAGAAAGAAAAAAACAGAGCCAGAGAAGGAGGGAGAAAGGATTGGTGAGGAATTATATTTTCCAATGAATTATTTTCCCACAAGGAAAGGGTGTTGAAAAGGGCCATTGAAAATGGGGCAGCAACGACTCTTGTGGGAGGATGAACCAAATGAGAAACTTCCCCCATGGAGAAGTCCATTATTGGTTCATGATTGGCTAAACTGGGCCTGAGGATGGCATTTTCTGAAAATTTCCACATGGATCTTTTCCCTAATTCCTGTCTTACTCCTCAATCTCTATGAGCTTTTGCTGGTTCTGCTCAAAATATATGTATCATATTATGCACATGTAGATGCCAAGTTTCCTAAAGTAATGCGCATATGAGCAGATACATACAACATCTAACTCTTGAAATACTTAAAGGTAAAGGGACCCCTGACCATTAGGTCCAGTCGTGGCCGACTCTGGGTTTGCGACACTCATCTCGCTTTATTGGCCGAGGGAGCTGGCGTACAGCTTCCGGTTCATGTGGCCAGCATGACTAAGCCGCTTCTGGCGAACCAGAGCGGCGCACGGAAACATCGTTTACCTTCCCGCCGGAGCAGTACCTATTTATCTACTTGCACTTTGACGTGCTTTCAAACTGCTAGGTTGGCAGGAGTAGGGACCAAGCAATGGGGGCTCACCCCGTCGCGGGGATTCGAACCGCCAACCTTCTGATCAGCAAGTCCTAGGCTCTCTGGTTTAACCCACAGCGCCACCCGCGTCCCTTAAAATACTTACATATTGTAAAATTACACTGCAGAACTATAGTAACACATGGGGCTTGGCTCTTTTATATGTAATATATGCAATTTCCCCCTCCTGTATAATTTTGCATAAAATTATGTTTTTTATCAAAAAGAGAGAGAAAGAAATAGCAACCATGAGTAGCTAGGACAGAAGTGGCCACTTGGTGTAAGAGGCAGTCTGATACAGACAGCGTTTGAACTGCTAATATAATGTTTTTAACCTGTTTAAAACTGATAACCCCTTCTTCCCTAATAGGAGCCACTTCGCACCTTTTAATTTTATTTACTTATTTAACAATATTTATATATCACTTAATTAAAAGAAGCTCTAAGCCGTTTCCATGAAACGTAAGAAAATGTTTGTTCCTCGCAAGTGGCATGAGAGATCTACGAGTCCTGGCTATGAGACAGCCTATATGACTGGCTCTTGAAGCTGGTTGCTATCGTGATCATAAACACCGTCGGCGGTATAAAGGGAACTGGACTTCTCTGCACAAAGATGCCCAAGGCTCTTAGTTGCCGGCATCTTCCTGCTTGTGCCAAAGTGACTCACACATGGGACTGCGCTGTTGCCTAATTACATCTGAGCAGGTTATGTGTTGTGTGTGCAGCAGAGGGGTGGAGTGGGGGCGGGAATGGGAGTGGGAGTGGGAGGATGTAACAAGGGCATCTCCCTGTCTGCAGGGGTGGAATGGTTTGGCCCTTCCCAAGTCGACCTGACATGGGGCATCTTTGCATCATTCCCACAACGTCTTACAAGTCTCCCCAACACCATCATGTCAGCTGATCCACACTGGCTTTGACTGATGGACTTTGGTGGCATTGTTAATGGTGCTGTGGGCATTCCTGCCCCTTTTATGCTATCTAGGGCTTTAATAGAGTAGCATGTGTACATATAGGGGCTCTCCAGATGTCTTTTTTTATTTTGCATCTATGATGATTTGTGCCCGTGACGGTGTCAGAGTGGTCATACACCATAGCTGTCAACTTTTCCCTTTTCTTGCGAGGAATCCTATTCGGAATAAGGGAATTTCCCTTTAAAAAAGGGGACAGCTATGTCATACACAGTCCTGTTTTCAATACTGTTTGCATCTGCAAAAGTGCTGGGTGCGGGGGAAGGGAGAGAGATATTGCTTCCTTTCCAATCTGTGCATCTCTCATTGCTTCCTGCTGAAATCCTGTAACTTTTTATACCACAAATATTCCAGTTTTCTTTCTTTCTTTCTTCTTGTCCTGCTTGTTTTATTGCAAGAGTCCCCCTCCAGAGGGCAATAATGCAATAACATTGGGAAAGCATCACAGAGAACTAATAAAGGGGAATGGTATGTGGGTGGTCCAGTATAAATTCACCACTTCTTGCATCAATGAGCGGTTGCAGAATATACTGAGGGTGGGGAGAACTCAGCCTGGGGGCCCTCATGGGATATGGCAGTGAATGTAGAGGTGAGGTATTTCCCTTCCTTGACACAGAGCATATCAGAGTACAGGTTGATCTGCCCATTACTTCATTAAATTTACTGAAGTTATTGAAACAAATTCGCAAGAACAGGCCACCTGAAGCACACATGAAAACCACCCACCCACTTTTTGAGCCTATTAGTTTGTTATTCACATTTTACAATCTTTGCAGCACTCAATACAGATACATTGGTACCTCAGGTTAAGTACTTAATTCATTCTGGAGGTCTGTACTTAACCTGAAACTGTTTTTAACCTGAAGCACCACTTTAGCTAATGGGGCCTCCTGCTGCTGCCGCGCCGCCAGAGCACGATTTCTGTTCTCATCCTGAAACAATGTTCTTAACCTGAAGCACTATTTCTAGGTTAGCGGAGTCTGTAACCTGAAGCGTATGTAACCTGAAGTGTATATAACCTGAGGTACCACTGTAATGGTCCTTATCTCACGGCTTTAATTTAGCAGCAACAGCAAAACTTCAATATTTGGTGGCTGTCCAGCCATTTTGGTCAGACGAAAACACCCAGTAGGAACTCTGACAGAGATTTAGAGAAAGAACAGCAAAACATATAATTACTATGATCACGCACCCAGGTAGGAGTCAAAAGTCAGCCTGGTCTGGCATGCGCCAGGGACCCACATCTCTGCAAAGATCTCATTGACAAGAGCCCCCTGCTCCTGCTCCTCCTCTTCACCACTGCAATCTGCTTGCTTGTTCACAACATGTCCCACACCCTGGTCCAGATGGCAGTGCAGGTGAGGAGGAGGACTAGGAGATGCTGCTGCCTGCTTGCTCATTGGTTCTCTTCCTGGCCAGCAAGCAGGTGACAGCAATGATGAGACAGAGGAGGAGGAGGGGGAGCTAGCGATCATGGCAGTGAGGAGGTAGTAGCTGAGGGCATGGAGCTGGCCCTGCACCCACTTCCCCCAACCCATAAAGCAAGGGTGACTGAAGTCTAGTCCTCCAGATGTTGCTAGACTACAACTCCCATCATTCTTGACCCATGGCCATGCTGATTGGGGCTGATGGGAGTCAGAGTCCATCCAACAACATCTGGAGGACCACAGATTAACCACTCTTGCTTTATAGGTTGAGAGAAGTGAATGCAGAAACAGCTCCAGGTCCCACTTTTATTGCACTGTGTTGCAAGAGAGCCTCCCCACACACCCTGGTCAACAACGCAGGAACATTGGGGAAGCACTGCAGAGCAAGTGGTAAAGGGAAATGATGTGCAGATGGCCCAGAATAAACCCACCATGGATGCGCTATGATTGTGTCGATGGCATGTTGCAGAATCACACTGACAAGAAAACCCCCCAGCAGTTGGAGGGGCTGTCAGAGAATGGAACTGGAATTGGAATATAGGGAAATGATGATATGTAAAGCTTGTATGTTAGTTAAAGCTATGGTTTTCCCAGTAGTGATGTATGGAAGTGAGAGCTGGACCATAAAGAAGGCTGATCGCCAAAGAATTGATGCTTTTGAATTATGGTGCTGGAGGAGACTCTTGAGAGTCCCATGGACTGCAAGAAGATCAAACCTATCCATTCTGAAGGAAATCAGCCCTGAGTGCTCACTGGAAGGACAGATCCTGAAGCTGAGGCTCCAATACTTTGGCCACCTCATGAGAAGAGAAGACTCCCTGGAAAAGACCCTGATGTTGGGAAAGATGGAGGGCACAAGGAGAAGGGGACGACAGAGGATGAGATGGTTGGACAGTGTTCTCGAAGCTACCAATATGAGTTTGCGGGAGGCAGTGGAAGACAGGAGTGCCTGGCATGCTCTGGTCCATGGGGTCACGAAGAGTCGGACATGACTAAACGACTAGACAACAACAACAAAGCTCGTATGCTCGTGGTTGGCCCCAGTGTGTTATGTCCTCCTTACTCAACGCTGCAACCCAAATGAAGATCTGAGTGAGTAAGCATCTGGCTCACAGTTATTGCATGCATGCAAATAAGCTCTGATATCAATCCCCCCTCCTACTCCACACAGACTCTGATTGCCAAAACAGCCTTCTGCCAATCAAGATACGAGCAATTTGGTTGTGACTCACAAGTTATCTTCCCATTCAAGATTAGAGGTGGAAGGTTGCTCAACTCCAGTTTTAGCTCACCATTTCAGCCACTGTGCAAAAGATGATGTTTCGTATCAAGGTGTGGCCTTGGAGATAACCCCAGTACATTTGAACGTCCTAGTTCTGAAATCTGTTTGCTCAGGAAAGGAAGCGGGGATGCCACTGGAACGCCACTCGTGGCACAGCCCCTCCTCTGCACACAGAAGGTCTCAGGTTCAACCTATGGCACCTCCAGGCCGGGCTCAGAGAGGACCCCAAACGGAAATACTGAGCTGCTGCCAGTCAGTGTAGATGGTACTGAGCTAGATGAACCAATAACCTTGTCATGTGACAAAGACACATGAGAGCAGAAGCAGCAAAGCAGGCTGGGAAGTGCTGCGACTGCACAGTCATTTGGGCCTACAAAAGTTATTCAGGCTAACTGTTGCGTCATTCTGACATGTGATGTAGTAGCCGGTTTCACTTTGTGTTCTCTGTAAGATGTCAGTGAGAGTCAGCCTGCCTCAGCTGTGAGCAGAGTCAGTATGTAATCTCAGTCAAACTGTTTGGAACCATGTGTTTATAAAGTTTATTTTAATTCAGTAAAGCTTTTATTCTTTAAAACTCTGCATTATTAATTTACGCTGCGCGTCAAACCTGACTCGGTACAAGGCAGCTTCCTAGGTTCCTGTGATTCAATCCATTATACCACAGACCAGGGTGACTGTCTGCTTTGATGTCTCTCCTTTTCTCATTTTTCCATTCTTCAGTTCTCCACATTCCAACATCATCATCATCATCATCATCATCATTATTATTATTATTATTATTATTATTATTGATTTATACCCCGCCCATCTGGCTGAGTTTCCCCAGCCACTTTGGGCGGTTTGCAGTTCCCCCATGCTTTTAAAAAAAAGGAACCATGAAAACTTGTCAGCATTGTAGTGCAAATTTCTCCCAATGTACACGTCTGTATGCGATTTTCCCTAATACACACATTTTTGCAAAGCAGTTTCACGTTATATAATGCATTTGTATGTTATTTTCACCAATATATGCTTTTGTGTTTTGTTTTGCAAACTTTACTGTGGCACATGCATTTTTGTGCATATTACTTGGCTGGAGAACTGCATTGCTAATTTGAAGAAATGTGAATTTTGAAGGATTGCTGTGTTTCAGTTTGTGTATTGTTTTGGAAAGTGTGAATTAGGTAGTTTTGCCTTTAAATGTGAGGTGAATTGGATTTCTCCCCTATCTCTGCTGCAGACAAACCCTCCTCTTCCAATTTGGCTGCAATTGAAACAATCTGAACATGCTGGGAACTTGGGCCTGGGAGAGCACATCTTTGTTTGAAACTCTGTCCTGCCATCTGATACCCAAAATTTTCCTGATGCAGTTTATGTGGAAGGCATTGAGGCGTCGCTCCTGAAGTTTGTAAGTTGCCCATGACTCACTCCCATAAAGCAGCGTGCTCCACACACAAGCCTGGTAGACATTCATCTTGGTATTGGACATTAGCATCCCATTCTCCCATACCCTTTTGGAGAGGCGAGCCTTGCCAATACGCTTGCCCTGCTCTGCACTGATGGAGAGGCTGCCGGTCAGTGCCGGATTTACGTATAAGCTAAACAAGCTATAGCTTAGGGCCCCACTCTCTTGGCCCCCCCAAAAAAAATTAAAGGAAAAAAACCCTGGATGTACATTTCCAAAATACAAGATAAAAAGCAAATAATATGAAACCTACATACAGCAACAGTGTTTTGTGATGTTTAGGCTCCTGTGATGTAAATTATGGGCCCCGCCTGCTAGCCTGCTCCCTAAAATATCACTGGTTTGCTCATGTCTATATATAGGATTGTATTTCACTGTTAATATACTTCTTCTTAATTGTATTTCAGCTCAACAATTACTTTGATAAAATACATATTTTGTTATGTGCAAATGGCTTTAGATACCTATTAGGTCCATAAATTACCATATAGCATATATTCAACACAAAAAACAGCGACAGTTTGTTGTTGACAAAGGACAGGTGGCCATATAAAGGGCGCCATTACCTTCAGTAGCTTAGGGCCTTGTCAAACCTAAAGCCGGCCCTGCTGCCGGTTATGGTGGAACCTAGACAGACAAAATTGTCTACCACCTCAAGCATGTGGTCACCAAAGCTGATGCGTGGAGTGTTGGCAAAGTCCAGACCCAATATATTGGTTTGACACTGAGGCTGAACTCCCTGCAGGCTTGGTCAAAACAGCTGATGAGTCTCTGTAGAGCTTCCTTCAAGTGTGCTGTCAAGGCTGTGGCATCTGCAAACAACATCTCTTTGATAAGGAGCCACCACACTTTAGTCTTGGCCTGGAGATGTTGGCAATGCCATAGAATATAGATAGATGATAAGGAACACAATTAGCAAGAACTATCAATGAATGGACTTTGATGGCAAGACACAATGGCATGAGCTTTCAAACTATTACCATAGTTGATATTATGCTATTGTTGAATAACATGGGCCCGTTATAACTACGGGAACAATCCTACATGTATGGTGGTGCCTCTTTCTACTTCTGTTTTGGTTGATATGTTCTATGTATTTTCCAAAAAACAAAATATTAATTAAAACAACCAAGTCTGATGGAATATGTATTCCAGGGGTGGGGAACTTGTGGCTCTCCAGATGTTGTTGAGCTACGGTTCCCATCACTCCAACCTAGGCCATGCTGGCAGGGGCTGATGGGAGCTGGAGTCCAGCAATATCTGGAGAGCCGCTGATTCCTCACTAGGGTGGCTGCTTAGGCAGGTCCCCCAAAGGAGGGCACCCATTTGCATAGAATTTGCAAATTTTATTCACTTCTGGATTGGGGGCCCTCATCCCATAGAATGCTGAAGAATTTCCAGCCTCAGTTTCAGGGTTTCTGAGAGTCGAGGGGTGGTTGGGCCTCCTGAAATCAGGCCCTAAAGACAGAAACCAGATGGGGGTGGAAAAAAAACTCTAAGCGCTTTTAAAAAGCCTTTTTTCCCACAGGAAACTTCCATTACTGTTGTCTTTAGCCTTAGGTGAATTCTGTATCTGTCATTAAAAATTACTGCTGTCAACCGTAATGCATCAGAGAGGCAGGGAGGGAGAAGTAGGAGGGACAGTCTTGGGTTAGGCTCTGGTGGTCCGAAGAGGGAATTTAATATCTGCATGTTGCAGGTGTTTGGTTTCCCCCGCTTAGCTTCACCCAAACCAGAGCAAAAATCCACAAGCAGTTTTGTTTGGGACATCTTCTTTTTGCCCAAATAGCTGAATGAGTGCTGGTTTCTATTTTTCAGGGAATATGGACAACTAATAGCATTTATAGCTCACCAAGGAGATCAGGGCAGCATACGTTTTATGGCTTCTAGCCACAATGGTTATATTCCATCTCCACTGTGGAAGGCAGCGGGCCTCTGAATTCCAGGTGCTGGGAACTGCAAGGGGGAATAGCTGCTGTTATGCTCAGGTCCTGCTCAGGGGCTTCTAACAGGTTGACCACTGTGAGATCAGGATGCCAGACAAGACCCCTGGCTTTGACCTGACCCCACATAGCTTTTCTTACATTTTTGTGTGTTCTTACCTGCCTCTCTCATTTTATCTTCACAAATATCTTGCGATGTAGGTTAGGCTAGGAGGGAATGGCCCAAAGTCACCCACTGAATTCCGTAACTTAGTTGGAATCTGATCCTGAGTCTGGCACTTGACTGCTACGCCACACAGGTTCCCAGTGCTAAAGAGAAAGACAGGTTATCCGTAACTTTTAAAAATACAAAAATATAGCAGGAATGATGAGCCAGGTGTTAAATGTCAGCCTACTTTTGAGTTGCTGAGATGTCAACTTTTGAGTTGAAAAATAATGTCTTCTGGAAGGCAGGGGAGGTGTCTGGAGGCAGAGCTAGGACAGGTAAAGCCAGGTCAGAATCTCATAAATTAAGGAGCGGAAGTAGGATAGAAACTTGGCTTTATGACTTTCCAACCCTAATGCTGGTTACCTAACAGAATCAGTGGTGCAATGAGTTATATTTCAAGGACACATTCACACAACAATCCCAGGGACTATAGAGCTACCATTCCCAGCACCCTGAAGAAGCTACTACAGCTCCCAGGATTCTTTCCTGGGAGTGGGTGCAGACAATCCCGGTGGGGTGCCACTGCAGCTCCCCCCCCCCCCCGTGCTGGGTGCCACACCGCTAGGACACACGCCCCGCCCCCGGGACATACGCCAGCCATGCCCCCGCCTGCTCTCAGCCCCTGGTGCCGGAGCATGAAGCTCCGCCACTGGGAGCAGAATGTGCTTTGAAGGTATGGTGTGCCTGCATCCTTGGGCAACCACCTAGAGAAGCCTCCTTGGCTTAGCAGGATCACATCTCACTGGTCTTTAGACTCCAGCAAATGCCTGGCCTTTCCTGGCTACTGGTGAATGCAATGCAGTCATCACAGGAACATAATATCTCATATCAGGTATGAATTCTGGCCCTCCTAGGTCAGTACTCTCTACCTCAACCGGCAGTGGCTTTCCAGGATTTCAGACAGGAGTCTGTCATGGCCTTACCTGGAGACACTGAAGATGGAACCTGGGTCTTCTGATGCTTGACAGCAGGTGCTTTACCACTAAGCTTGGTTGTCTAAGACCCACAGGTGGTTTCCACTCCAAACTAAGATGGGTTGCAACAGCCGTATCACTTTTTTTTGTTCAGCACTTTTTAAAAAGAGAAGTAGAAAGTTGATGGGGGAGGGAGAAAAAGAGAAGCATATCCCATAAAAAGCTATGTGGTTCATTGTTGCAAGCTGGAGTCAAAGCTGTGCCTTGGATCTGCCTGCCCTAGACACTGGAAGCAAGGGGGAAACCCAAGCTCACATGCTGTGGAGAAGGGGCATGGAGATCCTTTCCTAAGTGCAGTGAGTCACGGCATGAAAAATCCCAAGATTCTTTCACAAATTAGCCAAGAATGTCGATTAAGTTGTGAGAAATTTCAGCCAGTGCTTGTACATATATTTTTCCAGAAGCCAGCACCCATGGAAGTCGTGCCTGCTTTTGTCACCCTCAAATGAGGACAAAAACCATCTGCAAAAACATCCTCCTGCCACCACACCATCCTCAGGGATTAAGGATTTGCCTTGCCAGCTGGCTTGTCACGACAATGGTACAGTTTCTGTTGTGCATGCCACCCCTCTCAACATTACTTCCCATTCATTCGCCCTGCCTAAGCGGCACACAATTTAAATTTGCAAAACAACGGAAGGCGTTATTAATTGAGCAGGCCTTTGAAGAGGGCCGGGGTGGATTGAAGAGCACAGTTAGCTGTGTTGCTAGTAATTATTAGCACACTGTAATTACAATAACTGCTCCCCATAGGTTAGGACACCCTCTCTGCTCTCTATATAAAGATCTCAGCAGCACCTGTCTTAGCTTGGCATCATTGCTTAATGCCGGCATTGCATGCTAAGAATGCTGTTTCACAACACTGGGCCTCTGAAGCCCGCAGGCTAGTTAAACATCTGATCTCCTTCCGCATTGGTACAGCGCGTATGACTTCAGAATGCAATGTTCTCTACTTAAAAGGGCAGAGCTGCAGCTGGAAAAAACAACCATCACTCAGGGCTCCTGACACACATCCAAGTACTATCAGCATCAAAGGTAACATTCTGGTAACATTCATGCTTCCCAGCCTTGCCGTATGGGTGTTCCTCACCCACTCCTTCCACAAGGTGTGAGCACTCAGCATTTTCAGCTTCCCAAAGCCACACACCACCAATGTACAAGCGGTGCGTACCTTCTTCACACAACACATATCTGAACGATGGAATTTGCTCCTGTAAGAGGTAGTCATGGCCACTAACTTGGATGACTTTACAAGAGGGTTGGACAAATTCATGGAGGAGAGGCTATCAATGGCTACCACCCTCGGTGGCTGCGTTGTGCTTCTGAATGTCAAATGCTGGGGATCCAGCTGCCAATGGGTGTCTGGCTGGCCATTTGTGCCAAGAGGATGCTGGACCAAGTGGGCCATTGGCCTTCCCAGCAGGCTCTTCTTATCTCCCACTAAGAACTAAGCTAAAAGAGTCTTTGCTGCTTTGCTGAGAGGGGGCTGAGAAATGCAGGGACCATGTTGGAGGGAGGAGAGCTCACCTGGACCAGTTAAGGAGGGTGACAATTTTTTTATTACCTCCTGTCTTTCTTCATATATGTAGTCTGAAAAGTGCAATCTCTCTGCATAGCAAGAGAGGAAGAGAGTCCAGCAACTGGTGGGAGGCAAGTGGGGGTGAGCTCCTTGCTTGGGGTACACTTGATCCACTGCCCCACTCTGGTGTCGCGCAGGCTCCCCCAGAGGAAGGAAGAAGTGGTGAAAAGAAGAGTTTGCTTCCCATCAGAAAGAAATCTAGCCTGGCTTTGGTTAGGGAGGCAGTGCAGCGTATGGATTTTCTCCAGTAACGAGGCCGCAGCAAACAGAAATGCCTGGATGTAGGATTTTACACTCCTCCCTTCCCAGCCCTGGAAAAGCCTCCAGTAACGCTGGCTTTATGCAGATGAAGCAAGTTTCACCCAATGTGATTAAAAAAATGCAATCAAAACCATACCCCCTCCTCCCAGCCCCTGGGTGGGTCTGTTTGCCGGAGCACACACAGAGTTAGTGTGCAACAAACAGTCAACATCCGCAAAAGCAGGAATCCGTTTATCATTCTTGAAGCAGAGATTATATTCCTCACCCATCCTACACACCTACACTTGCAGAAAATGCTGGTGACCTCCCTTTCTGCCTAACAAAGAAGGAGAATTAATTAGGAGATGCTGTTGCACCTATCTCTCCAGGCTCCATCAGTGAGGCGTCTGGCAAGTCTCCTGCTTTTGCTGTAGCAACAAGGAATTTCGCCCCCAAAAATCACACCTCCGATGTGCACCAGAAAACATGGCCCTGCCTGGAGGAAAAGGGCTGGCTGTGCCACGCAGAGGGCTGTCTGAGGCAAAGCCCAGATGGATTCCTCTGCTAGATAAATCTGAGGTCAGGCAGACACACCCAGATCCTGCAGTTAGAACATGTGGGGCACTGATATCCAACCCACCGCACCCCACCCAGTTGCAGAGGAGCGTTTTAGTTATTTGCCCATCAGCCCCAAAGGCTCCCAGATCAGGTGAGGTACAATCAATTCAAACAGGCTTACAACTGAAGGAAAGTGGCACACAAGGACAGAGAGGAGAGAGGGGGAAAGCAAACTCAGACCCCATTTTATTTTTGTTACTTGTAAAAAAGAAATAAAAAAATCAGACTGGTTTACAACAATCGTACAAAAAACCATACAATAAAAACCAAATAAAAAAGCCCCAACCAGAAATCAGCTATTATGGAAGGATGTGTTCTAATTGCCTGTATAGCCTGACAGAGTAAACAAACAAACAAACAAACAAACAAACAAACAAACAAAAGTTTACTTAAAAATTGAAAGAGAAGGCAGAGTATTCCACAAGTCTGGGCTGATGACACAAAAAGCTTGGTTTCTCATCATTGGAAAATGATGCTCCTGCAGATGATCTCAGTGATCAAGCTGGAAGTCCCTGAGATACCCTGGACTTAAGTTGTTCAGGGCTTTGCAAATTAATTCAAGGACCTGTTGTTGACCTGATGCAATCTGGCTGCTCCATTCTGCACCCGTGGCAGCTTCTGAACCAAGTCCAAGCACAGAGGACATTGCAGTAGTCCAGCCTCTAGGTTCCCAATGCATGGACTACAGTAGTCAGGCTATCCCTGTCCAGGAATGGCTGTTGCCGGTGAACCAGACTCCTAGCCTCCAGTGACAATAGTAGATCTTATAATAATCATCTGGCATAGAGATAGTTCAAAAGTAGGAAGTGCCTGATAGAGCTGGCCATGGTGGAAGGAGCCCTGCTTCTCATCTATTGCCACTGAGGCAGCTGGATGGATGAATGGGTGGGTGGGTGCATCATGGATGGAAGCTAGCTAGCTAGCCAGGCAACACAGAAGGTGAGCATAACTTCCCTCAAAAAGTTTCCCAGACTGAGAGCACAGCACGCCTCAGCCCTTTATAGCAGGCAGTAAAATAGGAGTGGCTCTCCAGGACCACTTGATTACCAGGGCAAGGAGGATCCTGGTCTGTGGGCAATGCCGGCTCAAGTTGTTCAGCTGCCTGAGTCTCAGACGGAAGCGAGCGTTTAATGTGTGAAGCAGTGTGGAATGTGGATGTGTGGTGTTTTACAGATGAATTGGGAGGATGTTAGTGCACACAACCTCATGCTAATGTGGAAGTTACTGTGAACTGTCAGCTATGTAATATGAGGTAATGCATGTTCTTTGTACGTTTGTCCATTTACTGTATTTATTTTTCCCAATTTGAACTATAAAATGGTGATTTTCTTGAGTCAAAATCAGAGTACCCCTAAACACATTTTCAGGGGGGGAAAGAAGCACTGTTGGCACCCATACTGATTTCCCGTGTTTGACCTCTGCTTGTTTGGCCTGGACTGCACCAGAAACCCTTCTGATTGATGAGTACTTTAGTGAAAGGCTTCTGTCTCCTGGCCCTGGAACCCTGAGAGCACCCACTGGCATGTGACACAGCCAGACATGCACATTCAAGGAAGATGTGGAGCAGGGCCAGTGAAGAGGTGGGAACTGGGAAGAGAGGGTATAAATAGGGCGTAGGGATGGCCTGGAGACATCCCAAGGAGCAGCCCGAGAGACCTGGGGGGCTATGTTTTCAGGTGGTCAGTGGAAATACTGACTTTCCTGCCTTGTTTTCTGGCACCTGGGGGAGGAGAACAGCTATGATGCTTTTACCTTTCCTGTTCACTTCGTGGCCTGAAATGGCTGTCTAAAAAAGGTAAAGGCAAATAGACCCCTGGACGGTTAAGTTCAGCCAAAGGCTATTATGGGGTTGCGGCACTCATCTTGCTTTTCAGGCCAAGGGAGCCAGCATTTCTCCACAGACAGCTTTCCAGGTCATGTTGCCAGCATGACTAAACTGTTTCAGGTGCAACAGAACACCGTGACGGAAACCAGAGCGCACGGAAACGACGTTTACCTTCCCGCTGCAGCGGTACCTATTTATCTACTTGCACTGGTGTGCTTTTGAACTGCTAGGTTGGAAGGAGCTGGGACAGAGAAACAGGAGCTCACCCTGTCGGAGGGATTTGAACTGCCAATCTTCTGATCGGCAAGCCCAAGTGGCCCAGTGGTTTAGCCCACAGCGTCACCCGTGTCCCTTTAATGGTTGTCTAGCACAGGGGTAGCCAATGTGGTGACCTCCAGATGTTGTCGGACTTCAGTTCCCCTCAACCTCAGCCATTGGTCATGCTGGCAGGAGTTGATGGAAGTTGTAGTTTAGCAAACCTATGGAGGGCACCCCATGGTGCTCTAGCATGTAGGCGAGACCGTTCCCACTTTTTACATCCCTACCCGCCTCTCCTTTCTAAGCTGTCAGCTCTGATGATGCAGAGAAGGCGTGGAAGTGAAACACTGATGTCAAGATCTCTGAGGAATTCAAGGGAGGGAGTAGTAGCAAGGGTTAATTCACACCTCATTAAAGTGTGCAAATTAGTGGGATTAAGCGTCAATAAACCGCAAGTGTGAACAAGCCCAATTCAAGATGTGTTTTGCAAACACTCATCAAGCCTGAACAGTCGTGCTTTACTGTAAACAGGGAGGGCTGAGCTGGGGGAAGACTTATCTGCTTCTCTTTCCTTGGCAATAAACAAGGCTTGAGGTTTGACTTCAAAGACCTGCAGATGTGGTGGAAGGAGGGGTTTCTCCAAGGCATCCATATAGCTTAGGCCCTTAGGCCTAAGGGAGTGACCACCCAGTGAACTTGTCTACTGCAGGAAGTTTTACCTCTCCCGATTTTCCCATGTCCATGGTATTGGCAAGAGGTTCTCTCCATTATATATGATATAGGTTAATTATCCAGACAAGGGGTGCAGAATATTTTTTCAGGCTGAGGGCTGCATTCCCCTCTATGCAGCCTTCCAAGGGCTGCAGGTCGAAGGTGTGAGCTTTTAGGTCAATAAACAATTCACCTCTATCTGCTTATTTTGAAATTTGCAAAGGTGACACCTGCACCTTACATTCAAAGCACTCTGATCCTACTTTAACAGCCATGGCTTCCCCCAAAGCATCCTGGGAACTGTAGTTTGTTACAGGTTCTGAGAACTGTTAGAACCAAAATTTCCACCATTCTTTGGGAAGAGGGATTGACGTTAAACCAGCGGTTCCCATTTTCCCCTCTTTGTAGACCACCAGCAAATCGCCGACAGTCTTGGCAGGCAACTTAATTACCGCCCCCCCGCCCCCCCGGTTTGTTGTAGCAATTCTAATGCATTGTGCTAGACGTGGTATGATTTCTAATTGTGTTTTTACAGACATGCCAGCGACCACATGAATGAAGTTCATGGAGCACAGTTTAGGGAATTCCTTTATTAAACCACTCCTTTGTTATCACACTACAGATCCCAGGATTCTTGGGGGGAAGCTATGATTGTTATAGAGATATAATAGCACTTTAAGTGTAAGGTGCAGATATGGCCAGTGCCTGCAGTTTCTGAGATGAAGAGGACACAGAAGTTCAGCTAGTCACAGCCAGTATCAATTTCGCAGAGGCATCGGGTCACAAGACACTCCTCCAAGTAGCCATCTATAAGACTACCACAGAGCACTGAGTGTTTGCTAGTCCCCATCTTCCTGCTTTTGAGATTCTAGATGGAATGCAGAGATCTTAATAGGCACAACTGAAAGGTTCTCTCTACTTTTAATTTTCTTTATTTTTTTAAGTAGACACTTCCAGGAGCATTGCTTTCTTCAGAAAGGCTGGATGTACCAACGCACCTCTAGTCCAGACAGGTGGCCTATAGGATTGCCATACGTCCAGAATACTGCAGTTGGAAGTAGTGTCTGGGTGAAAATCGCTCAAATGCCCAGGGAAATCCAGTGTGGCAGCCCATGCTGTCAGCGTCGTTTTGGGCAATTTTTCTAAAAAATAGCTCAAAAACTTCATTTTTTCCTGCTTGAAATATGGCACCCCTACCTTTTAGTACATGGGTAGGCAAACTAAGGCCTGGGGGCCGGATCCAGCCCAATCGCCTTCTAAATCTGGCCCACGGACAGTCCGGGAATCAGCGTGTTTTTACATGAGTAGAATGTGTCCTTTTATTTAAAATGCATCTCTGGGTTATTTGTGGGGCCTGCCTGGTGTTTAAACATGAGTAGAATGTGTGCTTTTATTTAAAATGCATCTCTGGGTTATTTGTGGGGCATAGAAATTCGCTCATCCCCCCCCAAAAAAATCCGGCCCCCCACAAGGTCTGAGGGACAGTGGACCGGCCCCCTGCTGAAAAAGTTTGCTGACCCCTGTTTTAGTATATTGAAAGCACATAGTTTTTCCTAACAAATCCTGGGAGCTGTAGTTTCCTGTGGGTGTTGGGAATTGTAGCTCAGTGAGGGGAAAGCGACAGTTCCCAAGATTCTTTGGGAGGAAGCCATGTGCTCTAAATGTATGCCACAAATGTGACCTTATAGCACCATTTGTCAGGAAAGTGTCAGAAACGAGGGACTGTCCCTGGTGAACAGGGCCAGTCGGAACATATTCGTGACACAAACCTTTGCCCTGTGAAACTGTCTCTGGAGCGGATGACGAAGTGGTGATGAGCAGTTGGAGGAGGAGAGTGCTTACTCATGGGCTGATTCAGAGAGGCCTTGCCTACTTTCTGCATTTCTAAAATTTGCTGCTAGGGGAAATAAAAATACATGCTTCGTACTAGTACTGTCTATAATTTTCTGTTGCTACAGGGTCCCTTTGCCAGAGACCAATACAAAGCAGACCAGACCGGAGGCAGCTTTTAAGAAGAAATTCCACTCTTTCTCCCTCTCTTTGCATTATGAAAAGCTGGCCATTCCTGGTGTCTTCTGGACTACAACTCCCATCAGCTGCAGACAGCATGGCCCTGCTGAGCTAGATGGACTAATGGTCTGACTCACTATAAGGCAACATCCCATTATTCTAAAGGATGATGCAGCTGGGCTTTAATGTCCCTTTGGTCTGGTCCAGTAAGGGAATGAATGGTGAGAGAGAAAGGCAGACCTAGATAGTTGCGGTGAAAGTAAAATTAGTGTATAATTGTTTTAAAAATAAAATAATGAGCAGATTCCATGCAGACCCTCCAAGTGCCCCTATTTTCAGGGACAGTCCTGGATTTAGAGAAGCCGTCCTGGTTTATGATTTGATCCCAGAATGTCCCACTTTTCTTTAGGATGTTCCTATTTTCATTGGAGAAATGTTGGAGGGTCTGGGGTTATGCAACCCTCTGAGCCAAGGAGATAAGTAACTATACATTGTAACTACATTGGCTCCCGGTACGTTTCCGAGCACAATTCAAAGTGTTGGTGCTGACCTTTAAAGCCCTTAACGGCCTCGGTCCAGTATACCTGAAGGAGCGTCTCCACCCCCATCGTTCTACCCGGACACTGAGGTCCAGCACCGAGGGTCTTCTGGCGGTTCCCTCACTGTGAGAAGCTAAGTTACAGGGAACCAGGCAGAGGGCCTTCTCGGTAGTGGCGCCCTCCCTGTGGAATGCCCTCCCACCAGATGTCAAAGAGAATAACGACTACCAGACTTTTAGAAGACATCTGAAGGCAGCCCTGTTTAGGGAAGCTTTTAATGTTTGATGTATCACAGTATTTTAATATTTTTTTGGAAGCCGCCAAGAGTGGCTGCGGAAGCCCAGCCAGATGGGTGGAGTATAAATAATAAATTATTATTATTATTATTATTATTATTATTATTATTATTATTATTATTATTATTATTATAATACAACCTTTGGAATACATCTGAATGCAGTTCTGTATAGGGATGTTTTCAGATGTTTAATATTGTATTATGTTTTTTATATTTGTTGGAAGCTGCCCAGAGTGGCTGAGGCAACCCAGTCAGATGGGCAGGGATAAATGATAACATGATGATGATGATGATGATGATGATGATGGAATAGCACATCCCTATTTTCATCGTGGACCTCTGCCCCAGAGTCCTGCTCCGACAGCACCACTGCCAACTTGCCTCTAAGCATACAAGATACATACTGTACTGTACACATGTTAAAAGACTAATGGTGCTTTTAAAAGCTTTTCAGGTTTAAATAACCAAAGTTAATCATTCACTTAACATTTTGTAGAAGGACATAGGGGGTTTTTCTGCAGCACGTTTTTCTCTGAAATGTGCTTGTCAATAGCATCTCTACCCAACAACTGCCACCAGAACCTCCATAAGGCCCTAAAGCATGACGTCATTCCAGCGTCAGTAGAACAAGGCAAATTATGGTTGCAAAAGGTGTTCAGTTTTATGAGCAGGAGGAATGCACTTTAGGGTTGGCATGAGGAGATGTCGCAAACTGCACCCCTGCAAACCAAATTTCTGTCTATAATAGGTAGGTGTTAGAGGTACTCACAAAATACGTATACTGAACTTGTGGATTGATGCTATGAATTGGTGAATCTGATAAAGTCCACTTCGTTCAGTTTCTTGTCCCCTCCTCCGGTCTTAAGTCCCTTTGCCACATTTCTACATCTGTTTGCAATTAAAAAAAAAATTTTCCACAAAATGTTTCAGCATATTATTGTGAATTTCTCCTAATCTAAGCATATTCACTGCAATTTTGCCGTGTGTGTGTGTGTGTGTTTGCAAGCAATTTTTCTAATGCATTTTTATACATACTTTTTGTACACCTTTTTCTTCCTAGTGAAAACTATTATCGCAAAATGCAGAGAAGTGTACATTTTGAAGGATAGCTGCGTTTTGGTTCACCTTAACGATATGAACCAACCAAAATTTCTGCCCTGTCCCTATTTGATGCCATTATGTGGCAGGCCACCATACCCTCACCCCATATTCCTGGCGCTTGCTTTCAAGGAGCAGTGTTGCTGAGCTGAGGCTAGGAGCCAGGACCCTGAGTCCAGACCTGAGGGAGTCAAGGCCTTGTACAAAACGGAGAGAATTACCGTAAAACCCAGAGAACAAACTGAGAGCCAGCAAAGCAATGCTAGCCCTGCAGTCCCATTGAGATGAATGACCATGACTAAGTTAGGTCCTTTCATTTCAATGGGGAAAACATAGTTGGATACAACCTACTAGGCTTCCCCCCACAAAAAACAAACAAACACAATGCTGGTTGTAGTTTTATTTATTCATTCATTCAACACGCTGAAGTTATACCCACTTACTCGAAACCCAACAACCACCTGACAACCTGTAAATGTTTTACATAAAATATGAAATATTCATAAGGCAATACTGATAAAATCAACAGACTTTTAAAATCAAGTAGACATAATAACTTTATCCAAAGATAGATAAAATCAACAAACAGACAGACAGACAGACAGACAGACAGACACACACACACACACACACACACACACACACACACACACTTTAAAATAACATGCTGGGAAGGCTTGCTGCCTAAATAAATAAAAATATCTTTTAAACACATCAAAAATAACACATCAAAGTCGCCTCCCTCATATTATTAAATGGGGGGTGGGGTGGTTCCATGTAATAGTTGCTGCCACAATGAAAAGGATTTGCCACCACTGCAGAGCAAATGTTATGTGGCACTTGTAGCAGTGCCAGGTCCTCAGATCGAAGTGACAAAATGGGCACTTATGGGGTAAGGAGGCCAAGTAAAGTGGTCACAGGCTATTGAGAGCTTTATAGACCAATAGGTCCAGCTATGCACTGTAGTGGATTTCCTGTTTCATGTGAGAAAAATTGTGAACAGCTTTCGTTGCCTTTTTCTTTTTCTTTGCCCGTGCAGGTAGTCATCTTCTGCTGACTAAACAGGAAGGGTTTGTTCAGCCGTGGGTCCTGTCCCCACCTACCTGGCCCAGAGCTACCTAGAACAGTCTTCCCCAACCTGGTGCCCTTCATATGGTTTGGACTACAACTCCTATCAGTCCCAGTGAGCATGGCGAATGGTATGGGATGATGAGAGTTGTAGTCCAACAACATGTGGAGGCTGTCTATGTTCTGCCCACACTATTGGGATGTGTCAGTCCCAGGATCCTTCCCTGGCTTCTCCAGACAGGACTGGGAGGGACCCCTTCTTGAAAACAGCGGAGAGCCACTTCCCATCTGTGTAGACCAGGGGTGGAGACCTTCCAGTCCAGAGGCCAAAATTAGCCCACAAGTCCTCCCCATTTGGCCCATGAGGCCATTTTGAGGAAGGAAAATCCACTTGCCTTATCCCAATATCACTGAAGCACTGAGCAACCTGTTTTGCAAAGCCTACGCACAGCACTTCCGCGAAACCCAACAACCAGCTGCTTGCCAAGCCTTTGGGGAATGTTGCAGAAAATTATCTTCCACCCCCATGGTCCAAACATTGACAGGTGTCAATTACCTGGCATTTTTATGATATCAGATGATGGACAGGTGGGTGGTTTTGTCCACCTACCAAATATAGCCCACGGAGGTGAGGGAGATAAAGATCCAGCCCATTGGGCCAAAAAGATTCCCTATTCTCCGTGTAGACAATATTGAGTTAGCTAGAAGGAGGGCCTGTCTCACACCACAAGCCGTTTCCTATGTTCCTATGACACAGCTGTGCGTGATGGTTTCAGCATCAAGTTAAAACTTACCTGTTTGTGTAGGAATTTTAAGTGTTCTTAACCAGGTGATTGTTTTCCCCTGATATGTTGTTTTTAGCTGTCTCTGCTTTTCTTCTTCTTTTTAGTTTCTTCTACCCTTTTATTGTTGTTTGTCTAGATATGTTGCTTGTTTATTCTGTTTTATGCTCTGTCCTGCCTTGGTATCTGTGCTGATGATGAGATGTAAACCCTTGTCAAACAAACAAATAAAGCAAATAAAATACGACAATAGGCTCACCTGCCTGACACACTGGTGCACACACGTCAAAAACTTGTATCCTTTTCAAAAGGAAGAGCAATCGCTTCCGAGAAAGAAATCTACGCTGGCAGGAATGGTGCTCTTCCCATTGTCACAAGGCTTGAAGAAAGTTATAAGGAGCAGAGGGAAAGCACAGGAGAACAGCAATTTGATGCCAGTGCCATGTAGATGCTCCATAAAAAGTGAGTAAACAAAGGGTGGTAATTCTACATTCAGTCGGCACCTAGTGTTGAAAGCACCCTATATAAGAAGGTAGGTGAAGATGCACTGTTTGCTTAGAGCAGCCACAGCGCATTCCTCACACATGATGTGAACGCACCTTTGCCATTTGTTTGAGAGACATGCATTCTGGGGTGGGGGAACACTGGCTTTGTGAATTGCTTCTCATAAGAAGAGCTGATTCTCAGTATTCCTTCGCTTGCTGGACATCTAGTAGGCTGTCTCTCTTTTAAGCTCCATCAGCATTATACATTTAAAACAGTATCCTATGACTCTGGACTGTCATGGCTTCCCTCTCCTCAAGGCAGCCTGGGAAGTGTTGTGTGTTAAAGGTGCTGAGAGCTGTTAAAGGGGCACCTGTTTCCCTCTCAGATCTGCAATTCCCAGAATTCTCTGGGAAGAGCAGTCAACTGTTAAACCATTCTGGGAATTGTAGCTCCTTGAGGGGAATAAGGGCCTCTCAGCACCATTTGCAAACTAGGTTTCCATAATGATTTGGGCGAAGGAGCCACGACTGATCAAAGTGGTATGGTACTGATCAGAAAGTCGGGGGTTCGACAGGGTGAGCTCCCGTTGTTCGGTCCCTGCTCCTGCCAACCTAGCGGTTCGAAAGCACATCAAAGTGCAAGTAGATAAATAGGTACTGCTCCGGCGGGAAGGTAAACAACGATTCCGTGCACTGCTCTGGTTCGCCAGAAGCGGCTTAGTCATGCTGGCCACATGACCCAGAAGCTGTATGCCGGCTCCCTCGGCCAATAAAGCGAGATGAGCGCCGCAACCCCAGAGTCGGCCACGACTGGACCTAATGGTCAGGGGTCCCTTTACCTTACTTTACTGCTTTGTAATGCAGAAGGGGCAATGCAGTGATGTGTGTGCATTTATGTGTGTGTACTTGGATTCATCCTTCAGTGTTCCAACAAATAAAATGTACTTATATTTTTAAACTGTTGCAAATTGATATTTGGAGCCAACGGAGCCAGGTATATAGGGCAGAGGGGGCTTCAGCTCCCCGAATATTTTTTGGCAGGGGGCAGCGCCCCCCCCAATATTGAGGGGGTCACCACCCCATGCTGGCACCAGGCGCCCTTCATGTGTGTATATATATATATATATATATGCAGGTTTTGGTGTCTTCGGGTGTCTTCCCGTGTAAGAGTTGGGGTGTCTAGGCGACGTTTCGACGAGGTCTCACTCGTCATCTTCAGGCTGGTGCTTTCGGCTTCTTGTTACTGGAACAGAGCAGGATCTCAGTGTTTGAGTTCCTATAAATACTGTTGAGGGGGTGTGGTGTATAGCCTCCAACGTTCTGGGCAGAGAGGAAGTTCCCAGGTTAGTGTGTCTTTTCTTCTTTTGTTCATTAATAACTTGAGGGATATCTTGAGTGATTTCCTGAGTGACATTCTGAGTACCACTTAGGAGGGTCATTAGGTGTGGATTAGTTGCTAAAGCTTTCGTGTCTTGACCTCTTGACCTTGTGAAGAGTTTTTTCTGAGAAGATGGCTGTACTGCACTTAGTTGTGCTCTGGCTTGGCTTCGTGTATAGGGGCGAGCTGTGGTTTTGTGCCCTGTGCCAGCCAGATCTGTGTAGGGATTGCAGGGGGGTGCAGCATCCGGAGGTGCCACTATGGTTTGGCTACTGGATGGTGTCTGTAATTTATCTGTGGAGAGGGTCTGGGTTTGGGTCTGGTGTGGTTGATTGGAGATGGCGTTCTGTGTGCCTCTGGTTCTGGTGTCGGTTTTTGTGGGGAGGGCTATTTTCCAGATGTCTGGCAGGCGGGACGTATCGTCACGCTTGTTCATGTTGTGAGGGTGTTTCTCTATCTCGATGGCTTCCATGATTATTCTCTTGTGGTGGTGTTCCATGTTAAAGAGCAATTTGGAATCTGAAAAATTAATTATATATATGCAGGTTTTGGTGTCTTCGGGTGTCTTCCCGTGTAAGAGTTGGGGTGTCTAGGCGACGTTTCGACGAGGTCTCACTCGTCATCTTCAGGCTGGTGCTTTCGGCTTCTTGTTACTAGAACAGAGCAGGATCTCAGTGTTTGAGTTCCTATAAATACTGTTGAGGGGGTGTGGTGTATAGCCTCCAACGTTCTGGGCAGAGAGGAAGTTCCCAGGTTAGTGTGCCTTTTCTTCTTTTGTTCATTAATTACTTGAGGGATATCTTGAGTGATTTCTTGAGTGATATTCTGAGTACCACTTAGGAGGGTCATTAGGTGTGGATTAGTTGCTAAAGCTTTCGTGTCTTGACCTCTTGAGCTTGTGAAGAGTTTTTCTGAGAAGATGGCTGTACTGCACTTAGTTGTGCTCTGGCTTGGCTTCGTGTATAGGGGCGAGCTGTGGTTTTGTGCCCTGTGCCAGCCAGATCTGTGTAGGGATTGCAGGGGGGTGCAGCATCCGGAGGTGCCACTATGGTTTGGCTACTGGATGGTGTCTGTAATTTATCTGTGGAGATAAAACCCAGACCCTCTCCACAGATAAATTACAGACACCATCCAGTAGCCAAACCATAGTGGCACCTCCGGATGCTGCACCCCCCTGCAATCCCTACACAGATCTGGCTGGCACAGGGCACAAAACCACAGCTCGCCCCTATACACGAAGCCAAGCCAGAGCACAACTAAGTGCAGTACAGCCATCTTCTCAGAAAAACTCTTCACAAGCTCAAGAGGTCAAGACACGAAAGCTTTAGCAACTAATCCACACCTAATGACCCTCCTAAGTGGTACTCAGAATATCACTCAAGAAATCACTCAAGATATCCCTCAAGTAATTAATGAACAAAAGAAGAAAAGGCACACTAACCTGGGAACTTCCTCTCTGCCCAGAACGTTGGAGGCTATACACCACACCCCCTCAACAGTATTTATAGGAACTCAAACACTGAGATCCTGCTCTGTTCTAGTAACAAGAAGCCGAAAGCACCAGCCTGAAGATGACGAGTGAGACCTCGTCGAAACGTCGCCTAGACACCCCAACTCTTACACGGGAAGACACCCGAAGACACCAAAACCTGCATTCCTGTACCCGTGAAAATCTACGAAAGCATATATATATATATATATCTACGAAAGCATATATATATATATATATGCTTTCGTAGATTTTCACGGGTACAGGAATGCAGGTTTTGGTGTCTTCGGGTGTCTTCCCGTGTAAGAGTTGGGGTGTCTAGGCGACGTTTCGACGAGGTCTCACTCGTCATCTTCAGGCTGGTGCTTTCGGCTTCTTGTTACTAGAACAGAGCAGGATCTCAGTGTTTGAGTTCCTATAAATACTGTTGAGGGGGTGTGGTGTATAGCCTCCAACGTTCTGGGCAGAGAGGAAGTTCCCAGGTTAGTGTGCCTTTTCTTCTTTTGTTCATTAATTACTTGAGGGATATCTTGAGTGATTTCTTGAGTGATATTCTGAGTACCACTTAGGAGGGTCATTAGGTGTGGATTGGTTGCTAAAGCTTTCGTGTCTTGACCTCTTGAGCTTGTGAAGAGTTTTTTTTGAGAAGATGGCTGTACTGCACTTAGTTGTGCTCTGGCTTGGCTTCGTGTATAGGGGCGAGCTGTGGTTTTGTGTCCTATGCCAGCCAGATCTGTGTAGGGATTGCAGGGGGGTGCAGCATCCGGAGGTGCCACTATGGTTTGGCTACTGGATGGTGTCTGTAATTTATCTGTGGAGAGGGTCTGGGTTTGGGTCTGGTGTGGTTGATTGGAGATGGCGTTCTGTGTGCCTCTGGTTCTGGTGTCGGTTTTTGTGGGGAGGGCTAATTTCCAGATGTCTGGCAGGCGGGACGTGTCGTCACGCTTGTTCATGTTGTGAGGGTGTTTCTCTATCTCGATGGCTTCCATGATTATTCTCTTGTGGTGATGTTCCATGTTAAAGAGCAATTTGGAATCTGCAAAATTAATTTCGTGTCCTGTTTCTTTCATGTGTTGGTAAAGAGAGGAAGTTTTTTCTTCTTTTTTGACGGCATTCTTGTGTTCTGCGATACGTGCATTTATTCGTCTGTTTGTTTGTCCAATGTACGTGGCTGGGCAGACTTTGCAGGGTATTTCATATACCCCTTGGTTTTCTAACTGGATTTTATCTTTTGGGTTTCTGAGGATATTGGCTATTTTTTGGTTGGTGCAAAAGGCTGTTTTGATATTGTGTTTATGGAGGATTTTGCTAATTTTATCTGTATATATATATATATATGGATGCTTCCACCCTGCTATTTTCATGTGGGATTCAGTCACCTATTTGAAAATTCAGCTTGCATAATTAAAGTTAATTTGGAGCTTTTGCGCAACAAACCCACATCCCCTTCCCCCCGCAAAAAAATCAAACTTTTTTTTTTTGTGAGAAGGAAAATGCATTGGAATGTGTGGGATAACGTTGGCTCAAGACGACGTAATCTAACCTCTCCACAAACAAATCAGGCGGAATGCTCAAGGTCATTTTCAAATGACCTTGGAGGGCAGCGGTAGGAACATCGCACTGCACTTAAAATGTTTAATCTGTTTCATCACAAACTCTTGCACCATACAGTATCCTTAAATCAGGTTGAGGTAAACTGAATTTGAGCAACTATCCCTAAGAGCTTGTTAGGAGCTAGTATCTTTCACTGGATCAAACCCAGAGTATTTAAACAGCACTACAAGCTTCGAAACCAAATGAAGTGCTTAATTAAACAAGAAGGAAGGGATCTAGTTGATAGTGGTGCTCTGCTCTTTAAAAATATATAAAAACAGGGCCCTCCCTTCCTGCTCCAGCCCACCCAGTTTATATAAACACCTGAAATAAACAAAAGGGTAAAAAACAACAACACCAAAACAATCAAAATAGAAAACAATTAAAAGCATTAGAATAGCTCCCCAAGTAATTTGCATTAATGTCAATCAGTCTTCAGACTAAAGCGTTCCAAGGGGTGCATTTAAATTTTGTTATGTTGTTTTTTCTTATCGCTTGAAATTGTTTTGTGAATGAAAATTGATAAAAAATACACTTCTCTTTTTTAAAAAAATGATGCTCAAGCAACACATTCAAATGCATCCTTTCATAAGAACATTTCCCTGTGTCTCACACCACCAGCTCATTGCTTCCCGGCTACTGTGGGTGTAGCACTAAGAGATTTGATTTTTTTAATTATTTGGCATGGCCTGTGGATTCTTCCCACTTTAGGCTGCTTGACCTGGCTTTTGTTTCCAGGTAATTAGCATTTAAAGCATCTTTGAGAGGCAGCTCTGGAAGGAATGTCAACCTTGGTCCTTCAAGACCAGGCTATAATCCCACACACTTTTCATAACTGAAAATGCCTCCATTAAATCTGAAAATGGGTTTGTATGGGGGTTTTCTATTGCTGTTGTTTTTTTGCCAGGGTTTCTCTTTCAATGTGTCCTGTCTGTCACTCGCTGCATTACTGTGAACACAAATGGGTGGTGCTGGTGGTGTAGAGACATACGGTGTAATGAATTGAGAAAAAAAAATGTTTAAAATAACTTTTGTAAAAACAAACAAACCCAGAAGCCTTTGATTTTATTTTATTTTTTAATATATATTTTATTAAGGATTTTCTTGTTTTACAGAAGTGTAGTGCCTCGTATTTTTCCCCCCTGTAACATTTTTACAAATCCGTTTCATTTGTTGAGGCATTAGGGGGAGAAGAAAAGAAAAAAGAAAGGGGAGTGGAGAGAGGGAAGATGGATAGGGGTGGGGTCGGGTGGCGGTGTTTCTATTATGTTTAATGTATGTAGAGTTTGGTGTCAGCGTTGCTTGTGTTCACTTGTGTTCCTTTGGTGGTGAGAGAGGTTGGGGTTGGCCTAGGGCAGGGGTCTGCAACCTTTAAGACAAAAAGAGCCACTTGGACCCGTTTCTGAAGGGGAAAAAAAACTGGGAGCCGCAAAACCATTGTGACATTTAAAACAAATATATCTCCGGAGCCGCGATCTGGCAGCGGGCGGGAAGGTGACGTTGGGATGGTGCGTGACTAATGCACGCACTGCCCCCATGCGACATCACAGCCAGTACAGCGCCCGCCACAGTGGGGAGTGTTGGGGTGCACAATGCGCCTCCTCCCCTCGCTAGTATCTGCCCCGGAGCCGCGGCAAAGGTGTAAAAGAGCCACATGCGGCTCCGGAGCCGCGGGTTGCAGACCCCTGGCCTAGGGTGTGATTGTTTGCTTGTGATTGGCTGTGGTGATCTTTGTTTTTGTGTGTGAGTGAGGTGGGTGGGTGTTTTGGATCAGGTTAGCCATATTGATTTGTATGCTGTTGGTGGATTATTGTCATTGTCCTGTTGGGTTGTGTATGTGATAAAGGGGAGCCATACCGGGGTGAAGGCGTCTTCTTATGTTTGTCCCCGTGTCAGTTTCAGTTTATTAGTTAATTTTTCTAGTCCCAGAAGCCTTTTATTAGAAATTGTAGGTACCGACATTCCAAAGGAACAGAAAAGACTTTTCATGTATGTGACAACAGCAATGCGGATGCTACTAGCCCAGAGATGGAAAGAAGACAAAGTCCCTACCAGAGAGGAATGGCAAACCAAGCTGTTGGACTCTGCTGAAATGACAAAACTTAGCAGTATTTTAACAACACTTTTAACGTAGTGAATAATATGGACAATATTGAAAGATATAAAATATGGATCATTAAATTATATGCAGTTGAGAAGGTGGACAATAGGATCCATGGAGGGGAAGGTGGGAAGTCCAGAGATTTGGAGAAATCTCTAAATAGGGATATGTAATTTGGATTGTTATAATTCTATATTTGTAAAATCAAATAAAAATTATTATATGTGTAAAAAGGGAGGCTTGGGCAGTGGTGAGTTGGGGCGGCACCTTCCTATTTCACATCGGGTGACCAAACAGGATGGCACTGTCTTTGCCCGTCCCTCAAAAATGCCATCTAAGAAGAGGAAGGGAATTCCTGCAGCAGGGCACTTTCCCTCCCCTCCCCTTCTTGAATGTACACTCTGTAAAATGGAAGACCCTGCAGTATGAGGAGACCAGTCTTATAGCACACAGTCAACCCAAGTGGAGATGACGATCTTCTTGTCACCCCGGGATGATGAGCCCAGCCACCTTTTATTCACAGTTGCATAAGCACTACACTACAGCATGGCCATAAAGCTGTACGTTCAACCGCTGAAATACACACCCAATATGTAGCAATGGAGATTTATGTTACTGTTTTATGGATGAACACTGTGTTTTATTAATGGACTCTGTATTTTTGGAATTACCCAAGAGCCACCAATAGGGAGAATCTGACAGCTAACCAATTGGGTACTACCAAACAGCAACCCCTATTGCTGAAAGCAGGTAACCAGCAGGAAACGCTTCAGCTCAGCCTTTGCACTGTTGACTGAACACCCCCTGCTGTGCAGATAATGGAGAAAGCTCATAAATTGTATCCCTTCTTTTGTCCTGGCCAACTCTATTAGGCTGGTGTAAACCCTGGTGCACCAGGAACCCAGAATAACAGCCAATAAAATCCGCTCATACACCAGCGACTGATAAGACTTGTCAAGCTGTTATTCCAAAGTCTTTCTAGATTATAAAACTCCAAAATACAGGCCAAAAGAGAGCAGGTCTGGAAAGAGCGAGCCATACAATGGGCACCACCAGTGAAAAGGCCCTGCTCCATGTAGCTCCTGCCTTGTCATTTGATGGGGTGCCCACCTGCCCTCCTTCTTGACATGGAATGCTCTCTATTGGAGTCTCCAGGTCCAATATAAAGACCATAAGAAGGGAGAGCAGGGACCTTGAAGTTCCCAACAGCTGTTAAGCAAGCAAGCAAGCAAGCATACAGGTCACCTTTGTCACAGGTGCATCATGCCTATGTCCTGGCCAGGCCTGCACCCAATCTTGTTTCTGTACACTCTTGCTTGTTCTCAGTAACCAAAAACATATTATCAACAAATACAAGGAGAAAAGTTGTTTTCCTTCATTTGCAAGGAATCGTACAAAACAAAGTGGCACTAATGAAGAGAAGTTCCAGGGTGGCAACAGAAAGCAAACTAAAAATGCTTTTGCAGTTCATCAGAACTATCCAGTAATATCAAGTTATAGGAAAACTGGTGCTATTAATAGTAACCCTACTTGGTTAATTGATTTGGCAACTTCCATGCATGTGACGTCTGATGCTAATCCCCCCCCCAGAATTAAATAAGATTCAGGTGAGGGTCATATGCTTTGTCCAGCCCAGCAGGTATATAACAGGAAGACCCGGCCTGCCCAGGCCGGAGGAGCGATTTTGGCAGCAGAATCTTGCTGCCAATTGGTCTGGAAAAAGTCAACAAGACTGACTGGCCTGTTCTGGACAACCTTTGAGATCAGGATTATAGGCAGTATTTGGCGGAATAAGTTCATGAGCAGAGCAACTTCCACATCTGCAATAGGACTTTCCTTCCTCTCTTCCAACCCTGCACTGTCCCTGAATCTGGGTTTGGAGGAACCCGTATAAAGGATTTAGGGGGATCACAGGGAGAAGAGAAGGAGGAAAGTCCCATTGTGGTCCACTCATGCAATTATTTAATTGAATATCACCCTATGTCTGCATGTCGAGCTGCTGTTAAAAGCACAGCTACAATGGCCGCTTGAAAACACTATTTGGGAAGAAAGTGGAATCTTTTAAAATCATAGGCCACCCACAAACCAGTAGCATTTGGTGGGGGGAGGCACTTAGCATATCTCCCAATGCTGACATCCCTGTGGCTTACAAGAAGGTAGAGGAGGAAGGAGGTGAGGTTGATGTGGTGCGAACACACTGGCATGAGCACCAATTTGGCTGCACCGGTGTGTTTGCACTGTGCCAACCTCACTCAACCCCACCAGCACCAGCAATGTCAGTAGTGGGAGGTCATGTAAGTGCCAGGACCTTACCCTGCCGACAGTATTAGCTGCAACCCAACATGGAAACCCTATGCATAATCCTACTAAATCTAGTTGGTTTAATAGCAGTATTAGGCTAGCAAGATCTTGCGAGATCTTCCTGAAATTTCACAAGATCTCATGAACTCTGTAAGATCTTGCAAGAGCTCAGTGAGATCTCACAAGATCTCACCAGAATCTGCCATTGCTGCTGCCAGGCACCGCTGCACAATCCAAGTAAGGGAGGCTTGGGAGGTGGTGAAATTCTCAGCATGTTGTACGCTGAAAGAAAATTATATGAAAATGATGTACCGGTGGTATTTGACTTCTAGTAAGCTTGCAAAAATGTATAAGACAAGTGCAAATATCTGCTAGAAATGTAAGCAAAAGGAAGGCGCCTTCTATCATATGTGGTGGACCTGTAAGGTTCTAAAAGCATTCTGGGAAATGATATACCGGTAACTTCTGTTTTTGTTTTAAAGGAATCTTTTCTGCTAAATTTATACATACAACAGAGTTGATTTTCTGCACTGCTGAAATCCAGGTTTTGAGGCAAGGAAAACAAATTTGGGACCAAGAACACTATTTTCTGTTATTATTTTTTAAAAAATATTGTAGAGCTGGAAAAAATGTACTAAAATGGACATCTAAAATGGGCATTGCAGCAGCTTCCCTAAAGAAAAGCTAAGGTTGGGATGTTGGAATATTCTAGAAAGAACTTGAGAATTGGTCTTGAACAGGTTGCTAGGCAACAGAAAAATCTCCCCAGTAACAGGTTCCTTTATTAAAGGTATGTAGGTCAATAAAGGTCAGTCAGTGTGTTAATGAACAGAGTTGTAAATGAGTCCGCAATTGAGTCTCAGAGCCAAATGGCTAGAGGAGAAGGAATTATGTTGTTTTATTTGACAAGTGTAATTTTTTTTGGTAAATAATAAAAATTCTCTATAAAAAGAAACTCTGCTGCCAGCCTGAATAAGAATACAACCCAAGAGTTGATTCTCACATGTCAACAAGGGAGAGTGTTATGTACTGAAGTTTTCACCCTGGGCCAGCAGGGGGATACTGTAGATAGTTTTCACTCAGGTCCACATATGCAAATAAGGAATTGAAAGTGACGTTCAGTGATTGGATAGTTACAGAAAGTTGTTACTGTTGCTTTGTAGTTGAGCTCTATATAAGCAGGTTGGCTGAACCCTTCAGCCCAGTTCTGTTCTGGGCCTGTGAATAAACAAGAGCTGTCTGAAGAATCGCTGTGTCGTCTGATATGTTCACCCACAACTTAACAGAGAGCATTCCAGAGGTTTCTAAACTACAGCTCCCTTCTGCCTTGACCGCTGGCCGTGTTGGTTGATGGGAGTTGTAGAATGCTGAGGAATTTTCAGCCTCTCAGTTTCAGGGTTCTGGAGAGACGAGGAATGGCTTGGCCTCATCAGGCCCTAAAGACAAAAACCAGAAGCAGGCGGGGAAAACTTTTAAGAAAGCTTTTTTTCTCACGGAAGTTAGCAACACCCGGAAGGCGATGTCGGCCACCCTTTGGATAAAATGTTTAGGAGTTGGGTGGCCACTTTTGCATCGTGAAAAAAGAAAGAAAATACCTCACCCATAGAAGAGGACTGTGTTCACATCAGCCTGCCTTGGCTTAATTTCTCCATTGATACAAGGGAATTATAATGACCTACACTGCAGGGATTTTGTGAGGATGAGAGCAATACAATTTTAAAGCACTTTGGAAATTAAAAGCACTTATAAAGAGAGGGACCCCCCACTACCCCAGACTGTTAGGATATTTCCGTTCCACCTTAAAAGTTTTATTTTGTGGGTATTCAGCAACATGTTCTAATATGGTATTAGTGGTGGCTTTCGTCTCCTTCAGTCGGTTCTGCGATGTTCTGCAATGCTACCACAGTCTTGCCATCCGGAGGGGGAATTATGCAACAAAAGCAGGACGAAAAGAACCCCACAACCCCAGAACATTTGCGGTATAGAAAGTTCTAAGATTTTGTTTGTGATAGCTATTTGTGCATGTGCAAATCAGGACACACGTGCAGAGGACAGATGAACAGGAATTCCTGTGGGGTGGCGGTTTCAGGGACGGGGAAACCTAAAAGGTTTTTAGGCCTGGCCTCTTCTCTGATGTGAGCAAGACCATGGAAACATGCCTTGAAATGCAGCGGGGTGAATGGGAATGATTTTGCTGCATTTTGAGCCACTATTGTGAACATACCTTTAGATAGTGTATTGGAATGCTATGAGAACTCTAAAGCTGGTATGTTTGGTGCTTTTCGAGATTCTATATGGCCACATAAATAGGGAGAATTAACAGTGAAGAGTACCGTAACATGTAAACCCAAGCTGCTTATGAGACTGACCTGGGAGAGAATAAGGTTACATACATTCCAAGTTTCTAAAAGATGTTTCAAGGCTGAAGTAGTTTTCATTCTCTTGCCTTACTGCTCCCATATGGCATTTGAGGTGGCAAGCAGTGCCATCTAGTGGCAGTTGCTTTCCATTGCAATGCCACATTAGAGAGAGAGAGAATGAATGAATATAACATATACTATACAGTGGTACCTCAGGTTAAGTACTTAATTCGTTCCAGAGGTCCGTTGTTAACCTGAAACTGTACTTAACCTGAAGCAACACTTTAGCTAATGGGGCCTCCCGCTGCTGCTGTGCTGCCGGAGCCCTATTTCTGTTCTCATCCTGAAGCAAAGTTCTTAACCTGAGGTACTATTTCTGGGTTAGCGGAGTCTGTAACCTGAAGCATATGTAACCCGAGGTACCACTTTATAACATATACAGGGTAAGTCCTTTAAAAGAGGCCCTGTGGATACAGAATACACATGTTCCACGGGGCCTCTTTTAAAAGACTCACCCTGTATAATATATAACAAATATTTAAAATATTTGATATCAGCTCTTCAAACAAATTCGGAGGCAGTGTACCAAAGTGTGGATAAAAATTAATGCTCTCTCTCTCTCACACACACACCATTTTAGCATCCTTTAATTGTGCTTCATAATCTCTGACCTATTCCAATTAAACTAAAGTAGCATCTACAGAGATCATCCATCTCTGCACCTTTCAGTAATACTCCAGAGTCCTTTGGTTGGTTTTTTAAACTTACATTTTAAACAAAGAGAAAGGAAGGAAGGAAATCTCTTGTTATTTAACTAACAGAGGTACAGAGTTAAAAATACCCAGGTGCTATTCTGTTCCATCCAGCTGCCCAGTGAGAAGTGAATCCCTTCAAGATCTTTGATGCTTATTCTTTTTAATTTTTATTTTTATTAAGTACAAATTAGAAAACATACATATTTACAACAAAAGAAAATACAAAAGAAAAAGAAAATACATATAACCAAGGAAAAAAATTAGAGAATACTTTGTCTCTTTTCATATTTACAGTTATTTATAACCTCTATAAAATGCTATTCACAATAAAGGAGTGAAATGAAAGATAAGATATCAGAAAAAAGAAAAAAGAACAAAGAAAAAATAAAGAAGTAAAAGAAAAAGATGCTTTGATGCTTATTCTTAAAGTGTTTCTGGTTGACCTGTTTATTGAGCATTTACCTGGATTTCTTTTTAGGGAGATGAGATGATGCTGGCTATTTAATAAGCCTTCACTCTGATTTGCTGGTGGGGAAACAAGACAGCATTGCCTCAAAGCAACTGCTAGCCCACACTTTCCAGTGTGTTTCCTCAAAACTTTCATTACCCCCACAAAAGTCTGCTTTTGAGGGAAGTGGGTTTATTTGCAGAACAGCTCCAAATCAGTTTAATTGCACAACCTGGATTTGATGAGCTGTGGATGAATCTGAATCTCATTCGACAATAGCAACGGCCCGGAAGCGCCCTTAATTGCATTCTGATTAAAGGTTGTCTGATTCAAATTATTTAATAAATTAAAAACTAGCAAATGAATGAAGCATTGTTCAATCAACTGAATAATGACTTAAAAAATATTGGATGGCTTGAATTTAGGTCTTAGCTGGTTTGTTTGGTTTTTAGAACTGAG
Organism: Podarcis bocagei; assembly: GCF_964188305.1. Taxonomy (NCBI): domain Eukaryota; kingdom Metazoa; phylum Chordata; class Lepidosauria; order Squamata; family Lacertidae; genus Podarcis; species Podarcis bocagei. The sequence goes on from NC_138132.1 coordinate 29,547,274, forward strand.
GGATTTGTGACTCTGGCACACCCACATAATAAATAGGCCCAGTTTATCATTCTGAATGAGTCACTGAGTGGTTCAACCTTGAGCGCTGTCCAACAAAACACATGATGAAGGTGCCCACGTCATTGGAGAACAATAGGAACGTGCCTTATACCGAGTCAGACCATTAGTCCATCTAGCAGCAGATCTCCAGGGTTTCACACAAAATTCCCTGCCCCAGCTCTAGTTGGAGATGTCGGGGATTGAACCTGAGACCTTCGGTGTTATGTACTGAGCTGAATCCTAGAACAATAGGATCCAGAACACAGCAGTCTGATTGGTCCACAGGAACCACCCAATCCAGCTCCAGGTGGAAGTGAATCAGCAACCTGATTGGTCTGCAGGAGCAGCCAATCAGGCTTCTGGAGGAGGTGAATCCGCAACCTGATTGGCCTACAGGAGCAGCCCGGAATTAGCCAATCATGTGGGGCCCATTGTGTAAATAGCAAGACATTCTGGGGAAAGTTTCATTCATTGCTACTATGAGCATGAAATTCACACTCGACTCTGAGTATATTTCATTCGGCATGCAAAGCAGATGCACTTCCACTGAGCTCTGACCCTTTCCCATCATGAGGCTGCACACACACACATATCCTGAGCACTGTAGTATTCTGTGAACTGCAGCTCTCTGAGGAGAAAACCACATTCACAGGATCCTCTTGGGGACGTCAACAGGCTTCAAATGTGCATTAAATGTTTGGTGTGTATGCGGCCTGCTTTGAAAGTGTGTCTTCCCTGCAATCAGCACAAACATGCTATTATGTACTGAAGTTCTCACCCTGGGCCAGCAGGGGGATACTGTAGATAGTTTTCACTCAGGTCCACATATGCAAATAAATGACGTTCAGTGATTGGATAGTTACAGAAAATAGTTACTGTTGCGTTCTAGTGGAGCTCTATATAAGCAGGCTGGCTGAACCCTTCAGTTCAGTTCTGTTCTGGCCTGTGAATAAACAAGAGCTGTTTGAAGAATCGCTGTGTCGTCTGATACATTCACCCACAACTTAACACATGCATTTCTCTCCAGGGTCAAAAGCTGGGTGGGGTTTGCAACAACAGAAACTAGCTGTGTACAATGATGATTGACTGCTGCCTCTGAGGTTGCTAAGACACCTTTCTCTCCCTACAGCTGCTGCAGCTCTTTCCAGAACTTATCTGTATTTGTTTGTCTGTTTTAACAGGTTGAAAGATGAGCTGCCAAATTACCCATCCCAGGCCAGAGCCCGAATGATATGAGGGCATGGAGATGGGTCTGTAGTTTTGCATGCAGAAGGTCCCCAATTCAGTCCCCAGTGGAACACCCAGGTAAGGCTGGGAATGACCCCTGTCTGAATCCTTGGAGAGCCGCTGCCAGTCAGTGTAGACAATATTCAAGCAAGATGAGCCAGTGGTCTGGCTCAGTAGGAGGCAGGTAGGAGAAAACCACAAGAGTCTGTAGCTGCCCAAGTGCCTGTCCAGCCAGCTGGTGTTTCTTTTCTTTTTTTAATGTATTTTTTATTAAAGATTTTCTTGATTTACAAAGGTATGTGCAATGTCTCGTATTTTTCCCCCCATGTAACTTTTTTTTTTTTTTTTTTTTACAAATCGGTTTCATTTGTTGAGACATTAGGAAGAAAAGGGGGAAAGAGGTTGAGGGGGGGGAGATGAATGGAGGTGGGGTCAGGTGGCAATGTTTCTATTTTACTTAACATATGTGGGGTTTTGTGTCAGTGTTGCTTGCGCAGGTTCTCTGCTGTTCACTTGTGTTCCTTTGGTGGTGAGAGAGGTTGGGGTTGGCCTCATTTGTGGTTGGCTGTGGTGGTCTTTGTTTTCATGTGTGAGTGGGGTGGGTGGGTGTTTTGGATCAGGTTAGCCATATTGATTCGTATGCTGTTGGTGGATTTTTGTCATTGTCTTGTTGGGCTGTGGTGATAAAGCGGAGCCATACTGAGGTGAAACCAGCTGGTGTTTCTGTGGAACTGGCACATTGAAATATACTCGGAGTCGAGAGTGGATTTCATGCTCTTTATTCAGCTCATAGTGGTGAGGAGGAATCGAAGTTCCCCCACAATATCTGCTTAATATGCATTATTTACACAACGGGCTGCATGTGATTGGCTAATTCCAGGATTCTCCTGTAGGCCAATCAGGTTGTGTTCACTTCCACCTGGAGCTGGATTGGGTGGCTCCTGCGGACCAATCAGACTGCTGCATTGTTCTAGGACCAATCAGACTGCTGCATTCTGAATCCTATTGTTCTAGGACCAATCAGACTGCTGCATTTTGGATCCTATTCAACTCAGTATATAACACGCATGAAGTCTGAAACACAGCAGCAAGGTAAAGCCGCCTCTAAATGTTCAGGGACTCCAGCACCAAATTTCTAGGTTTTTGCTCAGTGACATTACAAAGGAACAAGGCTGCAGGCATCTCATTCACATCTAGTTCTGGGCTTTCCTGATTTCTCAGCTTAAAACAGAGCTGACCCACCCATGAGGCAGGGTGAAGCATCTGCCTCAGGTAGCAGAACTGCAAGAGGTGGCATCCTGCTTGCACCATCTTTTCTGCCACCCTCTTGCCAGCAAAAGTGCTGTGTTCTGGCAAGTGAGAACATCTTGGGGAATTCCCTGGCTCTCATTGATTTGGGGGGGGGGGCAGTTCCGGAAGCAGAGGAAGTAAGGGGGCACAGCACAGCGGAGGCATATTCCCATTTCATTCCCATTTCACCTCAGGTGGCAAAAACAGGACAGGCCGCCCCTGGCTTACAAAGTCATCATTGATCCCAACCCGAATTCTCAGGAATGTAAATAAAATACCGTAGTCAAGAAAGAGCAATATATAATCGACATTTATTCATCATCAATCCCTATTACTAGGAATAATCACATGTAAAAAGTAAGGATGTAAATCAAGTGTAAATAATAACACCACACAGAAGCTCCTCATTGGCAAGGCAGGTGCACTCTGTACATGCCCCTGTCCCTTATTTCTAAGGCTCATAGTACCTAATTAAATTTTTCACACCATACCACGCAATCTTCTTTTCCACACTTAGGCCCTTCTCAACCCCCTTTCAGTCTCTAGGTTTTTATTCACCCCCTGCCTAGTCCCAGGAACCCTGTGGTGGTCGGTGTCAACTGCGTTGGCTACCCTGATCTGGTCTGTTTTCCACAAAGTGCAATTAAAATATACTTGTACACATTCGACAGTAGGAAAGGTCAAAAGTCCACTGCTTTGGCCCGGCCTCCAATTCCTCTGTGCTTGTTCAGCGAAGCAGGCGGCACCCAAATCCCCACGTCATTCGGGCTCTGCCCTCCTAGCACCTGGGGTGTTGCAGTCTGGTTTGATAAAGGAATGTGCAAAGTCGACAAACCAACTGGCCTCATTTCATTTTCACTTGCTACTGTTTGCGCAAAGGGGACTCTGGTGGCACCTTCATTCCAGATGTTCAAGCAACGGTGGATGAAACCTGGCAGGGATTCAAGGCTGCCACTCCCAGCTTGAACACATAACCCTGGGGAGGTTTCTAGTATTTGAGAAGGGGGCGGGCAACACGTTGCTATAGGTTTTTAACTCCTTTTTTTTTCATTTTGTGGTTTTAAGTTTTTATTGCTGCAAACCGCTTTGATTTTTTTTAAAAAAAATGGCAGAGCAGTAGACAAATACTTTTGTAAATAAATAATTATGTTCATGTCCAAGTTGAAACAAATTGTGCGCTCATTTGTGGGGGGAATTTATCTCTGGTCACATCTGCAGCATACATTTAAATCACAATTTAACACACATGGGTTTAAATATTTATTGAAAACTGCTTAGAGGATGTGTTACAGTCAAGCAGCATATAAATTTTGTTAAATAACACATTTTCACTTTAAAAAATACTCATTTTTATATACTCTACCCCCTAATATATGCATTTTTGTAAACATTGGGTAGAGAACAGCATCACAAAATTTGGATAAGTGTGACTTTGGAAGGATGGCTGTGTTTTGGTTCACATATTGTTTTGGAAAACTACAGATTGGATGGATCCTCCTTTAAAATGAGAACTGCATAGAATTTCTCCCCCACCTCTAGGCCCCATAACTGCTAAAGTGGTATAAGAGTGTTTTACGTGGATGGTGTCCTTTGCAGCGGTCTCTGGCTAGTGGCCAAAGGGAATGTTTGGGGAAATTCACACATTCCACCACAAGGAGGCAGAGCACTAAAGAGAGCAATTGTTGAGATACAGTTTATTGAAGACATTGATGGGATTGTGAAAAAAAATTACCCGGGCATTTGATGGCAGAAAGATCTATCTCTGGCCACCTTGAATTACTAATTTTTAGAGATGTTGACATCCGTATGTCTCGGGAGTCAATGGAGGAGTGCACCTTTGCGTCAAGCTGTTGGACAGTTGCAGCGCCTGCTGTGGCTGTACAGACCAACGTGGGAGAGACATGCTTTGTTGCAGCTGGGGCAGATGAAGGCATCTGTTTGCGCTGCTGCAGATGCACCCTGGCGTTTCTTCTCTCTGTGCTCCTCCCCAGTGGTCATTTCTCCTCTGGCCACTGCTATGGATACACAACTCGACTGCCTGTATCCAGGCACTGCAGTCGTCTGCAAGAGATTCCCACAAGGCAGGGTTCATATCACGTTTGCAGACATCTTTGTAACGCAGAGTTGGTCTGGTGCCAGAAGTCAGCTCTCCATACAACCAGGGCCGGATTTAGATTTGATGATGCTCTAAGCTACTGAAGGTAATGGGGCCCTTTATATGTCCAGCTGACCTATGCCAACAACAAATTGTCACTGGTTTTTTGTGTTGAATATATGCTATATGGTAATTTAGGGACCTAATAGGAATCTAAAGCCATTTGCACATAACAAAATATGTATTTTATCAAACTAATTGATATAGAAATGAGCAAACCAGTGATATTTTAGGGAGCAGGCTAGTAGGCGGGGCCCATTACTTATACCACAGGAGCCTACACAACACAAAACACTGTTGCTGTATGGTAGGTTTTATTTTATTCGGTTTTTATCTTACATTTTGGAAATGTACATCCAGTGTTTTTTCCTTTAAATATTTAGGGCCCCCCAAGAGAGTGGGGCCCTAAGCTATACAGTGGTGGCTCGCAAGACGAAAAGAATCCGTTCTGTGATTCTCTTCGTCTAGCGGTTTTTTCGTCTTGCGAAGCAAGCCCATTGATGGATTAGTGGATTAGCGCTATTAGCACTATTAGCAGCTTTTAGCGGCTTATCGGCTTATCGGATCAGCTGATAAGCGGCTTAGCGGCTTAGAAAAAGGGGGGGGAACCCGCAGGAATTTGCAAGACATTTTCGTCTTGCAAAGCAAGCCCATAGGAGATTCGTTTTGCGAAGCACCTCCAAAACGGAAAACCCTTTCGTCTAGCGAGTTTTCCGTCTTGCGAGGCATTCGTCTTGCGGGGCACCGTTGTAGTTTGTTTAGCTTATACGTAAATCCGGCACAGCGTACAGCACATCCTTATGTATCCTGGTTGCTTTTAGGAGTTCTAAATTGTTTTTAGAAGTCTGAGTTGCAGTTTTAGTCTTTGCGTTTGCTGCCCTGGGATCCTTTGGAGGAAGGGTAGGATATAAATGTCATGAACAACAATACCAACAGCAGTAAGCGAATAAGCCTGCAGGGGTTGGGATAGAGAGACACTTCAGGGATGGCTAGTGCAGCAGGCTCTTAAGTACAACAGCCAAAGGTGCCTTTTTATGTACATCCAGGAGATTCAGCAAGTAAATATGCTTCCTGTCCTCTAGGGGGCTGCTGTGCTTTGGCATGTGTGCCACAGGTGCTGTTTCCTGCCAGGAAACCTCAAAGTGAAAGTAAGAAACAGAAGTTCCTGGCCCAAACATGAGCTGCTGCACTCCTTTCCAGGATGTCTCTTCTGGGGGTCTGTTGTCTTGTGGTGCTGGCTTCCTTTGGACAGGCTTCAGGGACAGTCGGTAAGCCCAAATTCCCTCTGGCTCTTTCGTTTCTACTGATACGTTTGCTGGGTTATGCTCCAAAGGGTGCAAAGTCTAAAAAGGAGAGCCTTCTGTTGGGTTCACTTTCTCAAAGCCTCTCTGCTGCTGGCCGGATTTGACAGGGAGTGACGATTTATGGCAAGGAAGAAGGTTGTCGGTCTGTCAGTGTGGAAGGAGTACACTCAGATGGAAAAAGGCAGCAGGGAGAAAGGAGATGTGGGAATGAATGTCTGGCTGAAAGTGGGGTGTAAAATGGTTTCCTTTTTCTCACACGCTGGCTGGGGCTGATGGGAGTTTCAGTCGAAAGCATCGGGAGGGCAGCAGGGCTGTGGGGGCTGTTACATGCAGCGTTGAATGCTTTGAGCTTCTGCACGGTGGAAGGAACCCTCTGCAGGGGCCTATTCTATGGTTACCAGATTTTTTTCCAATGGCTAATAAAATAATAATAAAAAATTACAAGCTTTATTATCCCCAATTACATTTATACATCAGCTGTTTTGCTGTCTTGAGAAGTCCAGAGGAGAGGAGAAACCTGGGGGGTGGAGTTGGAAGCAGAGTTTGAGAATACGACTGTGGGATGATCACAGATTTGGAAAGGCCCTCTGAGTGGCATCTAGGCCAACCCCCTGCAATGGAGGTACCTCAACTCAAGCCCCCTCAACTTAAAAGAACATAAGGCTTCCCTGCTCCAATTTGACTTCTGCAGTTCCTGGCCGTCGGGGACACGCTTTCATTCACGCTCTCTCTCACGCTCAGCTGCCCAGCTCTGCTCCAGCTCCACCGCTGCTCCAGTTGGCCGAGGGGATTGAAGTCATCTCACCCCTCCGTGCCTTGCCCAGCAGAGAAACTGCGCCCCTCGCACCCCTCCTGGGCAACTGCACGCCGCCTGCCCGTGACTCCCGAGCCTCCCCTGATCTCCTGCCCCCTTCCCCCTTCATTTTGAGAGTCTCACAGGGTGCAAAAGAAGAGCTTTGCACCATGCCCAGCAGAGAAACTGCGCACCTTGCACCCCTCCTGGGCAACGGTCGCCCACCCGTGACCTCTCAAAAAAAGGGGGCAGAAGATCAGGGGAGGCTCGGGAGTCACGGGCAGGTGGCGTGCCGTTGCCCAGGAGGGATGCAAGGCACACAATTTCTCTGCCGGGCAAGGTGCAAAGCCCTTCTTTCGCACTCCTCGATCCCCCCCCCACCTCTGCCTCTGCCTGCGCAAAAACTGTCTTCCCACCCCTCCAGCTGCATATTACTCCAGGAGACCAGGATGTCACATTTCCCTGGGACGTTTAATGAAATCCAGCGATGGAATTTGTCCAGGGACAGATTTGCAAATCTGGGGTCTGTCCCCAGGAAATAGGGACATCTGGTAACCCTAGCCTATTCAAATGTAGTGACCTCAAGATGTTGTCAGACTCCAACTCCCATCAACCCCTGCCAGCATGGCCTATGACCTGGGATGATGGGAGTTGTATTCCAAGCAATAAATAGAGGGCAACATGTTGGCTGCTCCTATTCACCATGTTGGCCTATTCCAGGATGGTTAACAACCAATCCTTCTTCCTGGGGAACTGTAGGAATTGTAGCTCTCTGAAGAAAATAGGAGTCACCCGACAACTCTCAGCCCCTTTAACAAATGCCACAGCATTGGTGATCGCAAGATCTTGTCAGTACCTGCTATCACCATTGCTGCTTTGTGTCACTACGTAACCCAGGGAGGGGATGCTTTGGTGGCGGTGGTGCACTGAAATGGGACATACTAACTCTGGCTGCTACACACCCCATTAAGGGAAACTTACAGGCACCTATGGACTTTCCCTAACAGGTAAATAGGCACTCGTTTTTTTTAAGTGAGTTTTCAGCATTTGGGTGCGGAAGTGGACTCTCACCTCTTTGCAGTGCTCCTGTCCAAATCACAGACACCCCGCAGATACTTTCCCAAAAGAATTTCAGCCACAGAATTCCAGATATGGCCCTAAAGTTATCAAGTGGGTGTTTCAACATATGAAATGGGATAATGCCAGGCATCTGTGCAAGATTGGTTCACCGTCTCTCTTTTGATCTGATCATTTTTGCATAATCTTCACTTCCCTTTTTTATATATACTAGACTATCATTTCCTGCTGGGTGGTTTGGGCGCTTTCCAATTACATATATTTGTCCTATAGGGAAGTTTAGTAAAATATTGTTTTGCGAATAAGTTTGTATTCTCCCCCACTTCCTTATCCAAATTGCTCAGCAGCAGCAATGTGCGGTAGACAAACACCTGACCAAAGATGGATATTGACGTAGTAGGTGGAATCTACACACATATAAAAACCGTTCTGAAAATGCTTTTTTAAAAACATACTTTGAATTTTCCGTAAGGTTCACCATCACCATCTAATGCACTTAAAGCACACTTTGTTGTTGTTTAGTTGTTTAGTCGTATCCGACTCTTCGTGACCCCATGGACCAGAACACGCCAGGCACTCCTGTCTTCCACTGCCGCCCGCAGTTTGGTCAAACTCATGCTGGTAGCTTCGAGAACACTGTCTAACCATCTCGTCCTCTGTCGTCCCCTTAAAAGCATTTTATTTGCAGCTGTATAGTGGGAGTCTTTGGGACACGGGTGGCGCTGTGGGTTAAACCAAAGAGCCTAGGGCTTGCCAATCAGAAGGTCGCGGTTCGAATCCCCACGATGGGGTGAGCTCCCGTTGTTTGGTCCCCGCTCCTGTGCACCTAGCAATTCGAAAGCACATTAAAGTGCAAGAAGATAAATAGGTACCTCTCCGGCGGGAAGGTAAACGGTGTTTCCGTGAGCTGCTCTGGTTTCACCATGCTGGCCACATGACCCGGAAGCTGTATGCCAGCCCCTTCGGTCAATAAAGTGGGATGAGCGCCGCAACCCCAGAGTCGGCCACAACTGGACCTAATGGTCAGGGGTCCCTTTACCTTTTAATGGGTGTCTATAGTGCTCCCGTTTTTGATAATTGCAACTGCAATCACATTTCCCCTTTAAAAAGGCAAAATTGTTGTATTGCAGGAGTTCATAGCTTGGGATCATTCTCTAAGAAGCCATCGCTATGTATGCATATGTAACCATGACACATTCCCTGGGCATCATTACGGAAAGCCTTGAAATAGATAGTGGTTAGCAGCCCTTGGGCCAATCCCTCTCCCTCACAGAGTTGTTGTGAGGACAAATTGTGCGGAAGGGCATATTTGTGTGAAAGTGCTCAGAGAATGGGGGAAGTTGCCTTATCCTGAATCCTAGCTCCATATTGCCCACACTGACAGGCAGCCGCTCTCCAGAGTTTCAGACAGGGAGTCTGTCTCCCAACTCTACCTGAAGATGCCAGGAGGTGAACCAGAGACCTTCTGATTGCAAAGTAGATGATCTACCACTGAGCTACAACCTTTCCCCAACTGTTTTTATTTTAATGGAGGAGCATTCAGTCACATGACACTTGCCTCTGCTCTGCCACCCTGCAGTCTGAGGCAGTTTAGCCCAAGTATAGATTTATTGCCTCACCTAGAAACAGGCTTCACTGTGCTGAGAAGACACAGGTTTGCACAGGCCGGTTGTCTTTGTTGTGACCATCCTTTCTCTCCCCTGCAGCACTTTAAAAATCATTATTGTTTATAGTTTTTATTCAGTACCAAAATGACACATTTATGGAACAGAGGAGAGTCACTGCATCAGTATCAAAAGACAGGCACTCGTGTGTCCCATCCATTGATCCACATGCATTCGCAGAGACACACAAGGGAAAGCCAAGGGTTATTGCTCTAGCCCCCAAATTCAACAAACCACGTTAGATGAAGAAGCCCGTTGCTCAACTCCAGTTCAGGCAAATAAGCCTTTATACGCAAGCCAAATGTCAGAGAACGCCTTGTCCTGCTGCCGCCTGTGAAAACCTGCCCGCTTGTACGCTGCCAATGTTAACAGAATGTTTGATGGCTATACAATTGGGGGTAAGAGGCGTTCTTCCCAATACAGTGGAACCTCGGGTTACATAAAGTCCCCCTTACGAACACTTCGGGTAACAAGCTCCACTAACCCAGAAGTAGATGCTCCTGGTAGCGAACTTTGCCCTGGGATGCGAGCGGAAGTCGCGCACCAGTGGCACAGCGGCAGTGGGAGGCCCCATTAGCGAAAGCACACCTCAGGATAAGAACAGTTTCATGTTAAGAACGGACCTCCGGAATGAATTAAGTTCATAACCAGAGGTACCACTGTACTGCAGCGTCAGCACCCACAGAATCCAGTTTCTGCCCCTCAATGAGGTCCTGTTACACCGAGATACAGTTCAACATCCACTAATGTCAAATATTTCTCTAGAATTAGATTAACAAGTGTGAGAACCTCGGACCAGAGAGTGTAACCATTAGGCAGGCCCATATCATATATACTAAAGATTCTCCACAGTTCCAGCCTTTGTCCACGCTTGAAATGCATTTAGGTGAGGTGGTAGGAAAGATCCTTTTAAATAGGTTATTGGGGGAGTGTTTTAATTTTTGTTTATTGCTGTTTTTAAATTGATTTTAATTTTTTTTGTTATGTTCTTTTTTTTTAACTGTGTGATTTGCTTTGAGGCACTTGAGTGCAAGAATGCAACTAATTCACATTAATAAGAATACTACCAACTCAGGTAATGAATAAATGAGGCCCAAAGGGTGGGATTCTCATCCAGATTATGAGGTTTCCTCACAGATGTTCCCTGTGGGCTTTGCCTTATCTGAATTAATAGTAGGGTGGTTGTCCTTTGGATCTTCTGCCTGAGCAAGGAAGAGTCTTGGGCTAGCCTTGTGAAGACGAAATGAACCCCAGGACACTTAAGGAAGTCTTCCTTTCCAACAGGCCAAGAATTCCACCTATCACCTCCTCAAAATCTGACGCTCGTGTCGAAGGATTTCCATCTGTTCTTGACATGGCTGCCAGCTGCTGATGACCTTCCTGGAGTAACCTACACTGTTCAATGGATGTGAGCATCAAAGAAAAGAGCAATGGCTAGAACAACCTTCCCCCAGTTTGGTAGCCCTCCAGATGTTTTGGACTACAATTCCCACCAACTTGCTGGCAGCTGTGGCTGCTGGGAGTTGTAGTTCAAAACATCTGAGCGACACCAGATTTGGAAAGGCTGGACTATAATTTCCACTTGATTTTTCTGGGATATTACTAGCACATAAGAAATTGGAGGCAGTGGGTGTGTTTATGTCTCCCAATTAAAAAATCATCTTCTAGTTTGTGCAGGATGAGCTTGGTTCACACACCTCTCAGAGAAGATGGGGGGAGGACAGTCTCCCAGATGACCTGTTTATTGAGCATTCACACCTGATTTGTTTGCACAAAGTTTACAGGGAGGTGCTGTCATGCCCACCATTTATTGAGTGTTCATTGCAGGGAGCTTATCCAATGTCACATGAAGTAATTGTCACCCCACACTTTCCAGAGCCTTTCCCCATCACTTTCCTTACTGCAGTAAGTGTGTGTGTGTGTGTTTTGTCCAAGAACGCCAAATACTCATTAATTGCATGACTTGTATTTGGTGTTTTGCAATGGAAGCCCACCTGCAAAAATAGCTTTGGCCTGAAGTGGCCTTTGACTTGAATACGTTGTGTAACAGCAGTCGCTTGTCAGAACGGCCTAGTCCATAGGTCAGGCTCAGACTGGTTTGGAAATTTACAGTGCTATTGGGTTGGGCATTCCATTTTTATCCTTTGACAATATATTTCTGGGGTGAAGGGCATAGTTACATGCACACATTAAACAAAACAGGAAACAAGTATGGCCATATTCACACCATACATTTAAAGCACTGTTGTACCACTTTAAACAGTCATGGCTTCCCTCAATGAATTATGGGGGCTGTAGTTTGTTAAGAGTGTTGAGAGTGGTTAGGGGGGCCCTATTCCCCTCACAGAGTGACAGTTCTCGGTACAATCAATCCCTCTTCACAGGGAACTCTGGGAACTGTAGTTCTGTGAGGGGAAACAGAGGTCTCCTAACAACTCTCAGCACCTTCACAAACTGCACTTCCCAGAATTCTTTGGGGGCAGCCATGGCTGTTTAAAATGACAACATAGTCCTTTAAATATATAGTGTGAATGTGGCCTATATGTGTATGTATATGTATGCTTATATTGCATATAAACCATATTTATATTCTGTAAAAAAATTGCTATGCAGGCAAGGTTATTTTGTTTCGTGACAGCTCTTCTAAATCATACGTCTATAAAGAATGGTACACTTTCTCAGATATTTTGTTGAGCTTGTCATTTAAAAACAAAGACGATCCTTTAGGGACTGAGTATTGGCAAAGCCCCATCTAATCTCCACCCCTGGCGACAATTGGCTGCTGACTGTTCTTCAGAACTGAAATCGTCACATCCTCATGTGAATCTGAATACTAACCTGCCACCGCTGTGGCTTCTTCCTGCAGGGAGCCTTACAGACTTCAATGGGACGACTTCTTACCCTGTAGGGACATCTCTGAAACAGTCTGCAACATAACTTGCATGTCTCCAGAACTGGACAACAGATACTCAGTCCATGTGAAAGCTCAGATGAAGAATAATTCTGGGATGGCCTCTTCCAAATGGGTGGAACTGAATAATATTGACTACACTGTTCAAGGTATGGCTGGTAGGACCCTGAGATCAAGGTGCAGAGGGCGGTTGTACTAATGCTGCCAATTGTTATTTTGTGGAATGGAAGGTTCTGCTCACAATTCTGTCCCAGAAGACCTAATAAGTGAAAGAGAGGAGGGGAACTTCTTATAAGGCCAGAGGTTCCTTTCTCTCCAGACAGCCTGGCAGATAGGGATAAAACACTAATACCTTGAAATATACTCAGAGTCGAGTGTGGATTTCATGCTCTTTATTCAGCTCATAGTAGTGAGGAATGAAAGTTCCCCCCAAATATCTGCTTTATATACATTATTTACACAATGGGCCACACGTGATTGGCTAATTCCGGGATTCTCCCGTGGGCCAATCAGGTTGTGGATTCACTTCCACCTGGAGCTGGATTGGGTGGCTCCTGCGGACCAATCATACTGCTGCATTGTTCTAGGACCAATCAGACTGCTGCATTCTGAATCCTAAGGGAGCTGGGCATGTTTAGCCTGGAGAAGAGGAGGTTAAGGGGTGATATGATAGCCATGTTCAAATATATAAAAGGATGTCACATAGAGGAGGGAGAAAGGTTGTTTTCTGCTGCTCCAGAGAAGCGGACACGGAGCAATGGATCCAAACTACAAGAAAGAAGATTCCACCTAAACATTAGGAAGAACTTCCTGACAGTAAGAGCAGTTCGACAGTGGAATTTGCTGCCAAGGAGTGTGGTGGAGTCTCCTACTTTGGAGGTCTTTAAGCAGAGGCTTGACAACCATATGTCAGGAGTGCTCTGATGGTGTTTCCTGCTTGGCAGGGGGTTGGACTCGATGGCCCTTGTGGTCTCTTCCAACTCTATGATTCTATGATTCTATTGTTCTAGGACCAATCAGACTGCTGCCTTTTGGATCCTATTCAGCTCAGTACATAACATACCTGATGGGATTAACCTTCCCCAACCTGGCACTCATTGGCAGTGAAGCAGAAAGACATGGAACTGTGTCCAAAATATCTGGAGGGCACCAGATTGGGGAAGCTGAGATTGAGCCAATGCTGTGGTTTAGAAAGGCCCAGGTAGCTTACCTGACAGGCCCATAAATGAGCAGGAATTTTAGGACGATTCCAGACATATAGTTAAAATTGTGCACTCATGATGATTTGTGCTCAGGGTGGCACTGAGGTGTCTATATGCAATCTCTCTTCAAAATACTACTTGTACCTGCAAAAGTTTCAGAGCAAGCATATTGCCTTCATTTCCAGTCAGCACATGCCCTGTGGCTTCCTGCTGAAATCCTGTAACTTTTTATACCACGTTCTGGGTCCCAGTTTTGTTGCTCTATAGCTCAAGAGTTTTGTACCGGACAGTAGTAATGTGGTATCATTCAGGAAGCATTGCAGGATGACAGATAAAGCGGAATGATATGTATTATTGCATAATTGAGATGTGGAATACATTGGCAACAACCAAGCATTTGGGGCTGGGGGTATTTACTCCTCTCTGTCTCAATATTGCCCTAACATCTGTCCAATCGTTTCCAGTGGAACTTGCTCCCCCAATTCTGCAACTGAAAAAGACTGAAAATGCTCTTAATGTGAGCATTGCTTTCTCCTACCCATCCTGTGCAAAGGCCACATTTCAAGACCTGACCTATGACTTGGAGTATGGCATCGATGGAGCAGGGAAACCAGTAAGTAGGTGGTGGATATGCAACTTCAAAATCATCTGCAGACGTCCTTCTTGAAAGTCATTGTCATTTACATTTAACAATCCTTCCTCATTTCAGGGCTTGCTTAGGGAGTGCTTATTAAACTTGTATCCCACCCTTCCTTCCATTGAAAAGCCTCCTGTGTGTGGTGCAGTGGACCTCTTCAAAGTGCAGCTGCAGCAGAGAGTGCTGGTGTATACTTTAAACCAGGGGCGGGGATCCTCAGGCCTTGGGGCTGAATGTGGCCCTCCAAGCCTCTCTGTCTGGCCCTTGGTACTCTCTGTTAAGTTGTGGGTGAACACAGTGGCGTAGCGTGGGGGGTGCAAGGGGGGCCGGCCGCACCGGGCGCAACATCTGAGGGGGCGCGCTCGCCGCCTCCGGAGTCTCCGAAAAGCCTTGGGCGCAGGCTGTAGCACCAGGGCCACGGCCAAGAAGCCGAAGCTGAAGAGCCCGCTGAGCGCCGCGCCCAGGCAGAGCGCGCCGGGAGGCACCACCTCCAGGGCCCGGCGGCAGCCGCAGCACCTCGCCACCATTCCGCCGCCAGACTTGCTCGCACAGGCACGGCCGCCCGCCGCCGACGCTGCTGCCTCTGGAGGCGGACACGTGGAGAGAAACAGCGGCAGCCGAGCGGGAGACTCTCCCTTTCTCACTGCAACGCTCCGGGGAGGGGGCGAGGGAGAGAGTCAGGTGGAAACGCTCGCGCGCGCCCCAAGCCGCATCTTCGCGGGGGTTGGGGGGCGAAGCCGCCGGGTATTTGCGCCCCAAATTGGGGCGACCGCAAAAAGCCACCCTGCCAGCAGCAAGCTTCAAGGTCAAAGGCTCCCTTCGAGGAAGCTGCGATCCTCTTTCCAATTAAGTCCCCCACCCCAGCTCAGTTCAGTGGGAGGTGGATTTCCCGGGTCTCTTGTCCCTTAGAGGGCGCCTCTCATCATCCCGCCATTCTGAGAGCAGGGAGGGCGCCTCTCAGGAGACTTTCCCCCGCATTTGCTTTCCCGCTCAGGAAAGCGCACGCGGCCCCGGCTGGATCTGCAACTCTTCTGGTGAGCAAGGTTTAAACCAGAGGCAGAAGCTCCTTCTTGGATGGATGCCTGGAAGAAAAAGACCCCGTGGTCTCTTCCTTTCCTTCCCCTGCAGAGACCAGCCACGTCCCTCAGCCGAGGCTGCCTTGCTTCTCAAAAGAGCCGGTCTACTACAGTTCGTGGCTGCATGGGAGAGCGCTGCTTTCCTTGCAAAAGGCCCCCAGGTTGAGTCGCCGGCACCTTCAGCTATGAGAGGATGGGAGCAGTGGCGTAGCGTGGGGAGTGCAGGGGGGTTGGCCGCACCTGGCGCAATCTGGGGGTTAGGGGGCGCAAATCCATGGGTTAGGGGGCGCAAATTACTTGCCTTGCCCCAGGTGCTGACAACCCACGCTACGCCACTGGGTGAACAGGCTAGAACAGAACTGAACTGAAGGGTTCATTCAGCCTGCTTATATAGAGCTCCAGTACAACATAACTGTAACAATTTTCTAAAACTATCCAATCACTGAACGTCACTTTCAAACCCTTATTTGCATAACTATCTACAGTATCCCCCTGCTGGCCCAGGGTGAGAACTTCAGTACATAACACTCTCCCCAGGCCATACCCCCTCACTGGCCCTGCCTTGTACCCCAGCTGTTTTTTGCCTGGCTTGAAATCGTTCTTGAACCATGCTAATGCCTCTTGGTGGACAAGGAATGGGCAAGTCTGTCAATTTCAAAACTCAGTTTCTCATTTTTTCCAACCTTAAGTCCCGTTCTCTGCATTTCTGTTTTGTTTTTTTTTATAAAATATTTATTGCAGATTTTAAACAAAAAACAAACCAACAAACATATACAATACCATCACCATACAACAAAACAAAAGAAAACAGAAGAAATTTAAAGAATAAACGTAGAATAAAAAGAAAAAATGTACAACAAAATCAATTTATCCATAAGTCGTATTTTCATAATCTTTGGACTTCCTCACATCACCCTTTCCTGCGTTCTCAGTCATATAGTTATAAGCAGCAAATTATTACCTTATTTCAATTCTTATTTTCTAGTTCTCGAATATTATGTCCCAAATTTCCAATATTTTTATCATATACTGAACTGCTTAACTTAAACATAATATTACTTCGAATTTCATCATTTTCTTAAACATCACTTATTCGTATATCTTACAACTAAATTACTGATGCCATGTTGTTTTCTATCATGCATTCTCTTAGCATTCATACAGCTTATAATGTTTTTGTAAATAGTCTTTAAATTTTTTCCAGTCCTCTTCCACCGTCTCTTCTCCCAGGTCTCGAATTCTGCCAGTCATTTCGGCCAGTTCCATGTAGTCTATCAGTTGCGTCTGCCATTCTTCCAGAGTGGGCAAATCCTGTGTCTTCCAGTGCTTTGCGATGAGTATTCTTGCTACTGTTGTTGCATACATAAAGAAAGTTCTATCCTTCTTTAACACCCCTTGGCCGACAATGCCCAAAAGGAAGGCCTCTGGTTTCTTAAGGAAGGTATACTTAAATACCTTTTTTAATTCATTATAGATCATTTCCCAGAAAGCCTTCACCCTTGGACATGTCCACCAGAGGTGAAAGAATGTTCCTTCAGTTCCTTTGCATTTCCAACATTTATTATCGGGCAGGTGATATATTTTTGCAAGCTTGACTGGGGTCATGTACCACCTGTATATCATTTTCATAATATTTTCTTTCAAGGCATTGCATGCCGTGAACCTCACTCCGGTGGTCCATAACTTTTTCCCAGTCAGCAAACATAATATTATGCCCAATGTCCTGTGCCCATTTGACCGTTTCATCCTGAGTGTTCCATTTCAACAGCAAGTTATACATTTTTGAAAGTACCTTGGTCTTAGATTCTAACAGTTCTGTTTCTAATTTCGATTTTTCCACCTGGAAACCTGTTTTTTTATCCAAATTAAAAACCTCCCTGATCTGAGCATAATGTAGCCAATCTCGCACTTTATCCTTTAATTTCTCAAAACTCTGCAGTCTCCAAATATCTCCTTCTTTTTCTAGTATTTCCCAATATTTCGGCCATGCGGCCTCCATATTGAGTCTTTTCTGAGCCTTGGCTCCCATTGGTGACAGCCACCTTGGGATCTTGTTCTCTAATAAGTCTTTATATTTCATCCAGACATTAAACACTGCCTTTCTGACAATATGGTTCTTAAACGCCTTATGAATTTTTACCTTGTCGTACCACAAATATGCATGCCATCCAAAAGCATTGTTAAACCCTTCCAGATCCAGGACATCAGTGTTCTCAAGAAGAAACCAATCTTTCAGCCAGCAGAAAGCTGCAGATTCATAATACAGCCTCAAATCTGGCAGGGCAAACCCCCCTCTCTCCTTAGCATCAGTTAGTATTTTAAATTTTATTCGGGGCTTTTTGCCCTGCCAGACAAATTTAGAGATATCTCTCTGCCACTTTCTAAAACATTCCACCCTGTCCACAATCTGTAGGGTCTGAAACAAAAACAGCATTTTTGGCAATACATTCATTTTTATCGCAGCAATTCGACCCAACAAGGAAAGTTTCAGTCTTGACCAGCTTTCTAAGTCCTCTGCATTTCTGAAGCAATTTATCCCCTCCATTGTTTTTAAATTCTTGTGAGAATTTGTCAGTATTTTAGTGCACGTTTCTCCTGTTAACCACATTTTGCATGCCACTTTGACTATTTTACACATTTTTGCCACCCCATTTCCCCTCCTATAATGCATTTTTGTCTGTTATTTTCAACTTCCACAATGTATGCATTTTTGTACACATTATTTGGCTGGAGAAGTGCATGGTGAAATTCAGAAAGCGCAAATTTTCAAACACTTGCTGTGTTTCAGTTTGTGTTTTATATGTATAAAAAAAGTGTGAATTTGTCCCCGGTTTCTCAATGAAATGCAAGTTTTTAAATGTAAAATAAAAATAAAATAAAAAACCCCTAGTCTCAGCCAAAGTTAATGTTTGCTGATATCCCTGTCTGTTCAGGGAATTGGCTTCCTTCTGTTAGGAGTGTGTGCAGCAGCCGGGCCCTGTGACTGGTAGGGCCTCGCAGGACTGGGGCCTTCCTGAGTTTGGCCTGGAAGGGCAAGGCACGGCCACACAGGTGAGGCTTGACAGAAGACTTGTAGCACCTGGTGGCAAGGGCCGGGAGGGGTATATAAGACCAGCATTTCCCTCTGGCTCTTTGCCACAACAACATGCTACCCATCTAGCTGTGCTTTGGCTTCCTGACTCCTGGTTTCCTGACCCTCGGACTCTTGGCTTCCTGATTCGTGGACCCCTGGACTGCTGATTCCTGCTTCCCGACCTCTACCCCGGTCCCGAGGTACCAAGCTGGGACTCCGACTGCCTGTAACCCGGACCATGAAACCTTCCCCCTTTTGGCAAAAGATAAGCAGAACAAAGAGAAAGGAGTCTCTTACCAGTTAGAAACTTTAATGATCACAGTGAGAGAACAAAGAATACATTCATCGAAATGAAGGTGCTCCCAATTAAGGGTTCCACCCACTTCCTCCCTAGTCACCCACATCACTACCACGTCTTGCAACCTGAGCTCGCAACCACTGTGCTTTCTTACCTGCTCTTCTTGACCTTGGGCTGAGCAAATGAACGCTTTCAAGCAACAGTGAGTCTGTTAACTCTCTCTCTCCCAGTTCTTCTCCTCCTAGCTGTCCCCCATCCAGTATTTCCCAGCTTCTGCCTTCAGAACTATGCCCCTCTGCAAACCACTGTTCCAAATCTATGCTGTCCTCCTGCTCCTGGGAAGATTCAGGATCCTGATCAGGAGCAGGGGGAGGGGAAGGCTCCCACCGTTCCTCCTCAGTGCAGCCTTCCTCAGCATGGTCCCTGACACTGTCGATTTCAACCCCCTTTGCTTTTCTTATCTGCCAGAGGAACTACACTGAGATGAAGAAGAATGTTCTGGGCTTCGACACGACACACTGGAGCAGTGGCAGATACTGCTTCCGTGCCCGTGCTGTTGTGAGTGAAAAATGGAGCAACTACTCGAAACCAGTTTGCACTCTCTTGCATGAAAAAGGTACAGGGAAGGAGGAAATGGGGGTGCCTGTGCAAAGACTTTACTGTCCATTTTGTATACTTGCCCTGATCCAGCACGTGCAGGACAGACTTGTGCACATGCAGTTTAGATGGGTGCAAATGGATGTTTGAAGTTGCATTGTGATCACACAGCTAAAGCAGATAGCTTTGCCTCTTTATGTAGATGGGAACAGATCCCTGTGGCCTCTTATTGAGCAGCCCCACATTCCAGGAATATATACAGAGACACTGTGTGCCAAGGAAGCTTTGTTTTATCAATAATAATAATAATAATTTATTATTTATACGCCGCCCATCTGGCTGGGTTTCCCCAGCCACTCTGGGCAGCTTCCAACTGAATATTAAAAACAATACAGCATCAGACATTAAAAACTTCCCTAAGCAGGGCCGCCTTCAGTTGTCGTTTAAAAGTAAAATACCGTATTTTTTGCACCATAACACTCACTTTTTTCCTCCTAAAAAGTAAGGGGAAATGTCTGTGCGTGTTATGGAGGGAACGCCTACGGGTGGCATGCCTACGGATTTTCCTCCTCTAAAAACTATGTGCGTGTTATGGTCGGGTGCGTGTTATAGAGTGAAAAATACGGTAGTTGTTTATTGCCTTGACATCTGCTGGCAGGGCGTTCTACAGGGCAGGCGCCACTACCGAGAAGGCCCTCTGCCTGCTTCCCTGGTTCAGTGAAAATTTCATTCTGTCTGTGATAAACAACAAAAAACACCACTTTTCATTAAGAGACCAGGAAGAACAGAACAATAAAACAGATTGAAGTGGAGAAAGGGGAAGAACTTACCCCAAATACAGTATTAACTGCTTCGTTTGTTTGCTTTCTTCTGCAGCAGAAAACTGGGTCTTTGTTGCTGTCCCATTGCTACTCATGCTCCCTGCTGGTGCCTTTATTGTCTTCTGCTGCTACAAAAAGATGAATAATCCAATCAAGATGCCTCAAGCTTTGGTATGGGATGATTGATTATTTATTTATTTATTTTATTATCACTTTCCCCACAAAAGTGACCCAAAGCAACTTAGAAAAAACAAAACACTAAACTCAAGTATAACAAACTGCTGATAAAAATCTAAAAAACAAAGCTATACAAATAAAAAACAAGTCTTCCACTAAAAGGGCACAAATACCTGAAGCCCTTCAAATCAAGAGCCAAAAGCCCCGGGGAAAAGGGAAGTTTTTGCCTAGCACTTAAAAATGGATGAAGGTGGCGCCAAGCATGGGGAGGGCATTCCAGAAGTGGGGAACCACCATGGAAAAGGCCCATTCTTGTACTGCCACCCTCTGGACCTACCTGATGACTGTCAGGTTCTGGATTGGTTCATGTGGGGAGAGGGCAGTCCTTGAGATATTGGGGTCCTGAGTGACGTAAGGCTTTATAGGTCAAATCTAGCACTTTGAATTGAGCTTGGAGACTTAACTGGTAGCGACTGCAGACATACCAGAATTGGTTCACTATCTGGACTCTGAATTCTGTACCAGCTGCAGTTTCCTAACTGTGGAGGTAAAGGTAAAGGGACCCCTGACCATTGGGTCCAGTCGTGACTGACTCTGGGGTTGCGGCGCTCATCTCGCTTTATTGGCTGAGGGAGCCGGCGTACAGCTTCCAGGTCATGTGGCCAGCATGACTAAGCCGCTTCTGGCGAGCCAGAGCAGCACACGGAAACGCCGTTTACCTTCCCGCTGGAGCGGTACCTATTTATCTACTTGCACTTTGACGTGCTTTCGAACTGCTAGGTTGGCAGGAGCAGGGACCGAGCAATGGGAGCTCACCCCGTCGCAGGGATTCGATCTGCCGACCTTCTGATCAGCAAGTCCTAGGCTCAGTGGTTTAACCCACAGCGCCACCCACGTCCCTGACTGTGGAGGCAGCCCTACAAATAACACATAGAAGTAACCCAACCTAGAGATTACCAGATTGTAGACAACGGAAGCTAGGCTGCCCCTGTCCAGATAGGGGTGCAATTGGGCCACCAGTTGAAGCTGATGAAAGGTGCTCTATGTCGCCAAGGCTAATTGAACCTCAAGCAACCGTAATGGATCCATTAGTACCCCCAAGCTACATAACTCCACTCAAAGCAGGCTGCATCCCATCTGTTTGATCTAGGTCCCCCCCCCCCCACCAACACTGCCTCAGCCTTGTCAGGATTAAGCTTTCGTTGATTGGATCTCATCCAGACATTTACCAAGACAACACATCAATCTTGCACATCTGCTGCCACGCTCGCAGATGTCAAAGAGAAGCAGAGCTGTGTGCCACCCACATTTTGCTCACACTGCACTCCAAAATCCTGGATGACCTCAGTCGGGGGTTTTGTGTAGATGTTGAAGAACAGGAGGAGGAAGGTAGATTACTTCCCTGTTCTGTGGTTTTTATCAAATGGCAAGGTTCTTTCCTCTTGCCAGAGACATGAACCTGACTGAACTTCTGCATTTGAAACCAAGGACTGAAACACCTTGTATACGGAACAGATAGTGCTGCTTTATACAGTGGTACCTTGGTTCTCAAACGCCTTGGTACTCAAACAACTTGGAACCCAAATGCTGCAAACCCAGAATTATGTATTCTGGTTTGCAAACTTTTTCTGGAAGCCTAATGTGCTTCGTTTTGAGAGTTGCGCTTCCGATTTGAGTGCCACACTTCCGTTTTGAGTGTTACGCTCAGGTATGTCTGTTTTTCCTATTTATTTTGCGTTGGGTTTTTTTTGCGGCTTTTTTGTTTGTTTTTGCGACTGTGTGGAACCCAGTTCAGCTACTGACTGACTGATTGTGTGGCTGCAGTACATTGTTTATTGCTTTCATTTTATGGATCAATGGTCTCGTTAGATAGTAAAATTCATGTTGAATTGCTGTTTTTGGGGTTGTTTTTAAAAGTCTGGAACAGATTGATCCATTTTGCATTACTTTCTATGGGAAAGCGAGCCTTGGTTTTGGAATGCTTTGGTTTTGGAACTGACTTCTGGAATGGATTAAGTTTGAGAACCAAGGTACCACTGTACTAAGCCAGACACTCTTTTGCTCTATGTGACACAGTGTTGCTACAGCTCCTGGTAGACAGGAAGGAATGCAAGGATAGTAGAGCTGGCAATTTTGCTACATTTCAAATATTTGCAAGCACTCATTTCTGCTTTGCACTTGATCGCACCATTTCTTAGGGATGGATGAATCTGTCAATTTTACTTTCTCTCCATTTCTCGTTTTTCCAACCTTAAGTTCAGCTCACCACATTTCTACATCATTTTGCATATATTTTTTTAAAAAGGCGTTATGACCCCACACATACACTAAGTAGAACAGAAGCATTGCCACCCCACCCCACCCCACCCCCTCACCACTCCCCCCTCCACCTCTTTCCCCCTTTTCTTCCTAATGTAACACTAATGTCTCACAACAAATGAAACTGATCTATAGAAAACGCAACTTGAAAAAGTGGATGTTACACATACTTTTGTAAATCAAGATATCATTAATATATATATACTATACACACACACACACACACACACACACACACACACACACACACACCTCATATATATATATGAGGTGTTATGGGGGGAAAGGCGTTATGAAAATTCTTCTGCATTTTAGTGTGCATTTCTACTATCAGATGTCTTTTTCAATGCCACGCTGCCTAACACACACATTTTTGACAGCAGTTTTCCATATTGTATAAAGAAGTTTTGTATGTTACTTTCGCTAATATTTGCAATTTTACTCACACTCCCCCCTAACACATTACTTTTTTTGGTTGGAGAATGGCATTTCAAAATGCAGAGAAGTGTGAATTTAAAATTTATTTAGGAAGTGCAAACCAGGTAGGTTTGCATTAAAATGTGAACAGAAGCTAATTTCTCCCCCATCCCGAAAACCTCCTTAGCTATTGACCATTCGCATAATCAGTCCTAGTTTAAAGTTGTATGTCACGGTGACTTCAAGACAAAATGTTGACATATTTTAATCTATTTTGCTGTTCATTGTAATTATTTTAAAAAAGGTTTTTAATTCTGTTTAACTGTTTTTACTGATAATTTAAATACTTCCTGTTAACTGCTTAGAGGGTTTTTTGTTTTTGCAGTCAAGGAGTGTATAAGTAACTAAGGAAATAGATAAATGTTATATCCAGAATTAAAAATATCTAGCCATATGCCTCTAAAATGGTCAACCACATTCTGTCTCCCTAATTAGGATTTTTCCAAAAGCCCAACAAAGTTGCTGTTGATTGGTGAAAAGGAAGCAATCAAGGTGTATCCCATCACATGTACAGCAGCACTTGTGGAATCAGGAAGGAGGAACAGGACTGGCTCCCAGAAACACTTAGCACTGAGTCCTTCTGTGCCGTCAGAAGAAAGTGAGGAAGATGACGATGACGATAGCGGAAGCCCCATACCCTACACGGAAGTGCTTCGATTCCAGAAGAAAAGCTTGAACTGCCAAATGGCCAGCATGGGCCTGGAAGCACCTCTGCCATCTTCCGGCTATGGAAGTTCTCAGTCAGGTTTGCCAGATTTAACTGTGCTTGGGGTCCCTGATTCAACAGAGTGGGTGACAGGGGAGTCTTCTTCTGGGTTCCAAGAGAATGAGGGGACCTCAAGTTCTGAGAGTTCCTCTATGGAGGAATCCCTTGGGTTTCCAGTTGGCTTTCCAACTGCTGGAGGAAAAGGATGGGATGAAGATATAGACTTCTCGTCGGTATTGATAGAAGGTTCTGGCATTGACCTTTCCACTGGGAAGCAATTCACACCTGTGAGAGGTCATCTTGAAGAAAACTGTTCAAGCCTGGAAGACTTGAAGATACCTCTCTTTGGGATGCTAGGCAACCAGGACTCCTGTGGGTTCCATTTTGAGGAGCAGTTTGTAGACGAAAGAGGTTCTGAAAAGGACTCCAGTGGTTGTGGAAGTCTCATGGATAAAATACCTCTTCTGGACGTGCCTTGTATGGGAGCCTTAGACCCTGGGCTGTTTGGAGAAAACAGAGACTTGGAATCGGGCCGTACTCCAGAACCCAAATTCCATGGGTATTGGCCGAGGCACACACATTATATTGCAAGAACCTGATTTGGATGCCCTGAAATGGATTTCCCTAGTCATAGAATCTTAGGATCACAGCCGTTTCACCAGTACCAAGGTGGTGAACTTTGCACTGAAAGATCTGGATTCTACAATAGGGAAGTTAACCATTATACAGAATCCAATTCAGTCCAACCCCCATCCCATAATGAACAAGGTGTGGGAAGAGAAAGGTGTCTCCTGCTTCAGAATTTTAGCCCCATGCTGTAGCAAAAGCTTTGATTCCAGGGGGCAGCTCAGCAGTCACAAAGAAAGCCAGGAGAATAAATGTGTTACCGTATTTTTCGCCCCATAAGACGCACTTTTCCCCCTCCAAAAATGAAGGGGAAATCGGGGCGCGTCTTATGGGGCGAATGCCTGCAAGCCTCGCGCGCCCGGCAGGAGGTCCCACCGGGTGTGCGAGGCTTGGGGCGGCAGCCTGTCGCCCGAAGCACGGGGAGCCCTCGGGAGGGCTCCCCCTGCTTCGGGCGAGTGTCTGCAAGCCTCGCGCACCCGGCAGGAGGTCCCACCGGGTGCGCGAGGCTTGGGGCGGCAGCGGACTGCTTGCGCGCACGCAGAAGCTTGGGGCGCGCTGAGCTCAGCACGCTCCAAGCTCCTGGTGTAGCGCAGCGATCCGCTAGCCCTGGGAGAGCCCCGCGGCTCTCCCAAGGCTAGCGGACTGCTTGCGCGCACGCAGAAGCTTGGGGCGCGCTGAGCTCAGCACGCCCCAAGCTCCTGGTGTAGCGCAGCGATCCGCTAGCCCTGGGAGAGCCCCGTGGCTCTCCCAGGGCTAGCGGACTGCTTGCTGGCACGCAGAAGCTTGGGGCGCGCTGACATCAGCTTGCCCCAAGCTTCTGGATTAGCGCAGGGGTCCGCTAGCCCTGGGAGAGGCGCCCGGCTCTCCCACGCTAGCGGAGACCTTGCCGGCACGCAGAAGCTTGGGGCACGCTGAGCTCCGCACGCCCCAAGCTCCTGGTGTAGCGCAGCGCACCTGGGGGGGAAATAAATTTTTTTTCCTTTATTTCCCCCCCCAAAAAATCTAGGTGCGTCTTATGGGCCGGTGCGTCTTATGGGGCGAAAAATACGGTAATTTACAGTGCAATCCTATATATGCCCACTTGGAACTATGTCATGGGCACAGGGTGGAACTGTCAATACAATAAATAGATCTACGTCTAAATTCCGTTGTTGGAACTAAAAAAAATCCTCTCTGCTGAGCAAAAGAGGCCTTCTGAAGTCCCAAGCTGTTGTAAGTGTTCTAAATGCATTTGTTAATTTATATTGTTAATATATTGTTAGATGTGCGTACATACCTCATACATTTATCAATCTGGTGCCCCAGATATTTTGGAAAGTTCCCATTTAGGCTACAATTCCCATCAGCCCCAGCCAGGGTTGTGTTGGCGGGGCCACTGGCAGTTGTGAACCAAAGCATTTGCAAGGCAACAGGTTGGCAAAGACTCTTGCACAGAGTTCACCGTGCACTGTCGCCCTCTGGTGGTGACAGCCGGGCCTACAGGCTGCTGAATCTTGTGAACCTTGCGTTGAGGCTGGCAGCTAGCTTTGCCAAGAAGCTTTGCTCTGAAGGTACGACGGTCTAAACCAAAAAATCCAGCCATTGTTCTCTCTGACAACCTTGTCTCCTATCCTCTTCCACATTACCTGAAGCAGGTTAGCTATTGGGATGAGGATAATGTGTGGCAGGTACCTGGAGGGAAGGCTCTTTTCCCTTCCATCTTTCTCTCTCCAGCCCCAGCTCTTTAAAAGGAGGTGGAGAGAGAGAGGAGGTTGGCAAATGGAGGTCAAGATACAGCCCTCAAGTGGACGTGTTTGATCTGGAGTCTTCCAGGCGTTAATGCCTCTTTGGATAGATAGAAAGTTTTGTTTGGGTTTTCACAGTATTATAATAAAAGCCATACAGCCTTCTGCTCCCTTCCCTGTCCCTTCCTTTCCTCGCGCCTTGTTGTTGTTACAGCCTTTTTGCTTCTGATGTGCAGTTGTTTTGACATGTTTATACAGTGTTGGGGCTCACATGCTCAGATAAGGGCTAGGGAAAACCACTCTCCTTGAGCCCCAGATTAAGATCCGTTAACCGGAGACCTTTCCATTACTGTGTTGTGCCACTTTTCGAGACATGAATATTATGTTCAAGGACATCGGCTAGTTCTTTGCAATGATTCTATGATTCCTCCAGAGAAAACAAACCTACCTCGCCCAAAGCTGCTTCCCACCTTCCTTTTTATTGCCTAGCTAAGTGTGCTTGAAACCACCATGCACACCCACCCCTGGTAACACTTTGGGTAATTCAAACAGTATTTTCTAAAGGAAGTTTTACTGTGACAGAGTCTGACACATGCACACATTTGAAGTGTAACCTTGCATGCTCTTCTCCCTTGATTTCTTCAGGCAGGAGAAGTGGTTCCTTTCCATGCATATTGACAGGTGGTATTTCTCCTTAGAATGAAAAATATGGTTGGAAACTGAGACTTCCAGGTATAGGGCCGTATTCAATAAATAATAACAACTGGCAACCCTATCAATAAAATGGCAAGTGTGTCACTGTATGTGTATAATGTTGAGTTGTATTGTTATTTGCATTGTTAAATAATGTATGTTTTTATAGCCATAAATAGGCTACAAATAAACTTTTACAGGGGGAAAATATTTTATTCAAAACTTTGTGTGTGTTTTTCAATCGGTCAAAAGGGGAGATCTTGAACATGTTTCTGTGGAACACAGGAGTGACGAGAACAACCAAGTTCACTTTGAAATAGGGCTGAGCCAAACATTTTGTTAAGAACTTTCAGCTTGAAATGCAGGAGAGGCTCAGGGTGTGTATGTGACATCTTCGTACAGAACGAAACTCACCAATACCCCAGCTCACCTTTTCTGCTGCTGGTGCCAATATATTTTTCATAAGCCTGACAGTGATGGTGATAAAGCTGCCAGGGGTGCCAGCAAGCAATATTTTTTACTGAACAGGACCCAGAGCAGGGCAGGGAAATCTCAGGCTAACTCCACTCTCGGCACCCTTACCAAACGACAGTTCCCAGGATGCTTTGAGGGAAGCCATGGCTGTTAAAGTGGTATGATGGTGCTTTAAATGTATGGTGTGAATGTGGCCTGGGGGTCACTGGGAGCTTCTCAAGGTTTCCTTGATGAGAAGATCCATAATGCTTTTCCAAATTCCCTGTCACAAGCAATGGCTTCCCTCTGCACCCAAAGAAGAGTGTACTAGGGCCCACCCCCAATTCATACAGGACGACAAGTGGGCCTAACAGGCTGGGTCTGCCCTGCATATGACTGAGGAAAGGTCTATCTGTTACATATATGGAGAAGGGGTGAGGAGCCTGTGGATTACCAGAGGCTGCTGGGCTACAACTCCCTTTGTCCCTGACCACTGGCCACAGTGTCTGGGGCTGATGGGGTCTGGAGTCCAACATCAGCCTCTGGAGAGCCAAACCTTCCTCACCCCTGAGGTAGAACTTTTAGGACAGTGGTTCCCAAACTTTTTCAGGCTACACCCTCCCCTCTGGTTCCATAAACTCATCCTCTGTGCCCCTCTAAAGAACATTCAGAATAGCAAAAATAAAAAAATTCCTTCCAGTAGCACCTTAAAGACCAACTAAGTTAGTTCTTGGTATGAGCTTTTGTGTGCATGCACACTTCTTCAGATACCATCTGAAGAATCTGAAGAAGTGTGCATGCACACGAAAGCTCATACCAAGAACTAACTTAGTTGGTCTTTAAGGTGCTACTGGAAGGAATTTTTTTATTTTGACTATGGCAGACCAACACGGCTACCTATCTGTAATTCAGAATAGCAGTTTGCTATTCCACGGATTTCAATGGATCGAAGCATGGCTAATGTTGGGCTATCACTCACTATTCTTAGGACACATTACATACGCAGGTGGCACTGTGGGTTAAACCACAGAGCAGCGAAACCTGGAAGTAACCCTTTCTGGTACTTCCGGGTCACCACGGGACGCAACCTGAAAAGACGTAACCCGCAACGTTCGCAACCTGAGGTATGACTGTAGTTCAGTTGATTCAACAAAACTGATCAACCTGACCCTCTGGTGCGTGCTTTTCAGCGCCCCCTGCCACACTCTTGCCTCTTAGTGCCTCCTCTTACTAATTCCACCCCCCATCCAGGGGGCAGTAACGTCCACTTTGGGAACCACTGTTTCAGACAAATGTAATCTGCCGCAACCTAATAGTGGAGACTGGTATTGAATCAGCATTGCAAGAGAACTTAAGATGCATCCCTGTGAGAAAAGGAATCTGATTTGCTTATTGGAGCGGAGCTTCCTTATATTTTCCAGTTGCACAAGTTGTAATAGGTAATTAGTGTATAAAATGCATATATTCATTAACATGCAAATATGCATTAGATCAGGGAACATTGCTTTGCAAAAAGGTCTGTGCTAGGCCACTGTGTGAACAGGGTGGTGGACGAGTCGGGCCATTGATCCAGAAGTACGTAAGGGTCTTATTATGCTCTTACGGGCCATTGATCCCATATCCAAGAATCTGCTGATGAGTCTGGTGATTTTCTAGAGAGGAGGGGCAGTGTTCTGCTCTCTACTTATTCCGCTCCAGCCTAACATCAGTCAGTCAGTCAGTCAGTCAGTGTGTCGGAGAGAGAGAGACTGAGTGTTAGAGATCGTGTGTATAGATAAGGTTGCTGCTAAGAGCAGCTGCAGACACTCAGTGCACTTCAGCATTTTCGCTTAGACCTCATTTAGCTCTGTACATAGTTGTGTATTATAGTTGTAGATAGAATAAAAGAAGATATTCTACAGAGCTGCTCTCCGAGTCGTTTATGCTCTGCTGTACTCTGCTATACTCTGCTGTGCGACAACTGTCTTCTTGTGGAAGTGAATCCGGTGCTCACAACTCTAAGCTGTGAGTCCACAGCACTTTGACCTGTTCCTGTGCAGAAGGAGGTCTCTGGAAGTGCTACCCAGCTCTCCTAGCCCAGTCGGGGCTGAAGTGGATGAGTCCAGTTGGTGACACTGGCTCAAGGGCGATGCTGACAGTACGTAAGGGCCTTATTATGCTCTTGATGGCTGCTTTTCTACAAGTCTGTCTAGGCCGGGGATGGAGAAAACAAAGACATTTTTCGCTTTAGCTCTTCAGTGCTGGGCCATGTCCTCTCCTTTCCCACCGGCCAGGCAGCCATTTTGTGACATTTGGCCACACCACTTTCTCAGTATTCCCATCTGAAATCAATATTAGTGTCCTCCAGACAGAAAAGGAGAATTGCTATCCAATTCTGTGGCTGCCATAGTTCCTTATTCTCTGGACCTTAGAAAAAAAGTTAGCTGTTTGCCAGGGCAAAGTGCAAGAAAGGGGAAATGAGCCCACATGACGCGTAATGATAGTGTTCAGACAAAGCAAAAGTGGTAAAATGAATTTCCACCACATTCTCACGCATGTAGAACCTGAAAGCGGAAAGGGTCTGTGAACTGACCGTGCCCTCTGAAATTTTCTTAGTGCTGGAAAAATTCTTCCAAGTGAGTTGAAGGGCAGGTACATCTTTTAACAGAGACAGACAGCTGTTGACACAATGACTGCCTTCTTATGACAAGTCCAAAAAGAGGCCGTTGATGATGAGCAGCTGTATATATTAACCAACAGACCTGTTGGGCAGCTTCATTTGTCAAGGAGGTGGATGTGGCAGCTCCTTGCTCTAGGAAGTACAAATGAGTGATAACCTTTATATATATACACGTATATCACACGCAGACAAGCAAGTTACTCACCACTGTAATGTCTGTGAGTAGGTTTCCTTCAGCAACCTAGTAACCTCTCCAGTCTAGCGAAGCCTGTTGGAAAGCACTCCACATGACCTGACAATCAGCTCTTAGTGGAGTCTTCTGGAGAGCTTTACTCAGGTCTTTGCTGGCACCCCCAATCAGCTGATCCTTGCAATCCCCTTTTGGCTGAACCAGGTCATTACCTGCATCACACCAGGAGTCAGATATGACATCAGTTGTAGGGCAAGTGGGCGTGGTGTGGATAAAATGGCCGGATCTGGAAGTTTGGTGGGTCTGATAAGACCTGCAGACTGGAGGTTCCCTCCCCCTGGTGCAGGGTCTGTTTGGGGGCATAAGTCAACTACCTATGCATCACCAAAAACAAGAAAATGCACCAATGAAACAAAGGCAAAAGAGGACACAGATTTGCACGAAACCTGTACATGCTAATTTATATGCATAGATGCAAATCAAAAACAATTACTATGAACAGAAATAGTAGAGAAGGCTAGGGCCAGCTGAATCTGGGACCTTCACTGTGCAAAGCAGTTGCTCTACCACTGGGCTTTGGCCCTTCCTTGAAATCCCATTTGCCATAAAACAGGGATTCTCACTCGCACTTCCACCACTGCGAGCCCATCTAAATCCCACTTTGTGATAGATTCATGGCAATGTCAGTTCTGCCCCTCTGAGCAACCTCCTCCCTCCCTGCAAACCACTTAACCTTTTTCTCATCCAAACCAAACTGAGCCCTTTTCCATTTGCTCCTCTTTGCCATGCGGAAGGCAAGGCGCCCTCCAGAACTGGGATGGGGAACCTGTGGCCCTACAGATGTTGCTAGACTCCCATCAGCCTCAACCAGCATCAGCATCCATGATCAGGGATGCTGGGGGTTGTAGCCCAGTGGTGAGGAACCTCTGACCTACAGACCTAATTTGAGGCTGTTTTCCCTGTCATCAGGTGCAAGGCAGGTACAGCCACTGCTCCCTGCCCAAAGAAGGGTTTGCAGGCACTGCTGATAAACAAAGCTCTATTCCTTTGCCTGCACAGTTTGAATTCAAACCATAAAGGCAAAGGAAAATGCTTCACCTGATACGGTAACATCAGTTAATTGACAGGGGTGGCCCCACCCACCTGCCAATATGGCCCATGGTCATTGGAGAGGCCAAGATTCAGCCTGCTGCCTGCATTCACTTCTCCACCCCATTGTAGCCCAACAATATCTGGAGGGAACAAAGTCTAGAGACACGCCCCACCTTTTAAATAATATCCAATGCACATATAAAGTGCATGACTTCCTCTTAAATATCCTTGGGAATTGTAGCTCTGCGAGGAGCAAACTACAGTTCTCTGGGAAGTCATGTGCTCTTAATAATAATAATAATAATAATAATAATAATAATAATAATAATAATTTATTTGTACCCCGCCCATCTGGCTGGGTTTCCCCAGCCACTCTGGGCAGCTTCCACAAAGACCAAAAATACACTAAGATGTCACACATTAAAAATTTCCCCGAACAGGGCTGCCTTCAGATGTCTTCTGAATGTCAGGTAGTTGTTTATCTCTTTGACATCTGATGGGAGGGCGTTCCACAGGGCGGGCGCCACTACTGAGAAGGCCCTCTGCTTGGTTCCCTGTAACCTTACTTCTCGCAATGAGGGAACCGCCAGAAGGCCCTCGGCACTGGACCTCAGCGTCCGGGCAGAACGATGGGGGTGGAGACGCTCCTCCAGGTATGTATTGTGTATTGGATGCGCTTCAAAAGTATGGTGTGGACCAGATGCAAGTTGTTTTAGGATAATATAAGTGTTCAGAGTATGTAGCTTTCAAACAAGAACTCACATTTTATTTAATATTATTTATTTTACTTTATAACTCAGCTTACCTCAGGCTTAGGAATGCACGGATGTTGCTTTTTAAAAAAGCAAACCAAAGTAAAAGGCTGTTTCAAAAGGACATCCTGACACTGTCTTCCCTTGTGCAGGCTTTTCAAAAGGGTTTTTTTTTTATTTTCACCAGTGTGACAGCAGCTTGCGCGACAAGAATTGCAGAAGTTCCGCAGCCACAGGCTGAGGTGCGGAGCCCTGTTTCTGCTGGTTGAGGTAATAGTAAATGAAGAAGAAAAAGGCGACTAGACCAGAAAAACCAGTTCCTGACTTCTTGTGAGGAATGTCAGCAGGAAGTCCCTTATCAGGAAATATGCTTGGCTTGGCTTCAGACTGCTGGATGCTCTGATGCCTCTGGCATTTAAGCAAAGAAGACGTCTCCGACGAAGCTCGCTCGATTCCATGTGCTGCAGTGGGGACAGAGTTACCGTATTATCTCTTCAGCCGAGGCAGACAGGGTAGTCCAGGATCACCAGCCTGGAGCCTTCCCAAATTTATTCAGCCAGTGTTGAGGACAGCTAGCTCCGTACCACGACTCTTTGTGCCGTGCTATTAATGAAGGAACTTCTCGTCTTCTGGGCCCTGTGCTCCCTAGTGGGTAAGTAGCCAGCCTTTGACTCCTCTTTATTAAAGCCTCTCTTCAGGATCTCTGAATCTCTTTAAGCTGTAGCGAGAATTTACCAAGCAGGCAAACATGATCTCCATGGTTGGTTCTTGCTCCCATTACTTTTGTTTCGAGCTTACGCCCTGGAGTGGCATTGTCATAGCTTCACTTGTTTCAATTGTCACGCAGGTAGAAACAGCATTCATCTATGGCAGCTGGAGCCAGTGGCAGACCTGGGGTCTCAAAATTCAGCAGCGCCTTGTGTGATGCCAAAATTCAGCGCCCCCCCACCTCTTGCCTTCCATTATGCAGCATAGTTGCAGCATCTCCTGCTGTGCCCCCGAGGCTCTGCGACCAAGCAAGTCGCGCTCCCCTCTATCTACCTCTGACTGGAGCTGCCTATCTTATTTCTCTCTCTCTCTCCTTTTATTTTCTTTATTTTGATTGTCCTTTTCCCTTCTTTTCTATTCCTAATTTTATTGTATTATGGAAATTTTTAAAATAAAAAAATCTTACTAATCTTAACTTTATATGGGTTTGAAGGTATGGTATGTACTAAGCCTAGGATTTCAGTCCTAAAGAGGAAAGATTTCCTCTCAACAGATAGGTGGTCTCCAACCTATCTGGGGCGCTGGGGGGGGGGGAGCAAAACAGAAAGCTGAACTGAAATCAAAGTATTTCTTAGGTCTTTTCACTACACTGTCAAAGCAGGAGTCCAAGCTGGGAGTTGTTCTTCCTTTTCCCTCCATGGGAGGTTTTGCCCTTTGAATAGGGAGAGATGTGGGCTAGAACTCTAATTCTCATCCTTATTGCAATTTGCTGCTTGTGAGACTCTGATGGAGTACACAACACACTTTTAAAGCACACACACAACCAAGAATCCTGGTAATAGAAGCTGGACTTGTTCAGGGAGTGGGCTTTGAGGAGGTCCTCTTGCCCATAGGAACTGCAAAACCTGGAGCTAACACCAGGGATGCCAATTTGAACAAAATATTTGGGGTAAGCCCTGCCCCACATAATCGATCACAAGACGCGGTACGCGCACACCATTAGAATGGCAATGCCCATCAACTTTGGGGGCCCCAGACCCCTAGGAGTTGACTCCTACAGCCAACACCCAGCACGGCAGTTTGCATCGCTGCCATGAGGCGAGGGTAATGAGGTAGGGGAAATCCCAGCTGCATATTTTTTTACTTCTACAATTCTAAAAAACAATTGTAAACCTTTTAAACAATATGGGTCTGTATTTCCTGATCACTGTTGCCAAAACACCGCTCAGCTGAGAATGCTTGACAGGTTTAAGGCAATAGCTGGCTCCCCACCTGAAACCGTTGTTTGTTTGTTTGTGGGGCGGAGAGCCCATTTCAGCCCAAGGCAGCCTTTTGAAGGGCTACATGCAAATGGTGGGCGGGGCTAGAGGCAAAAGTGAGCAAAGCAATGAGTGTAAATGCTACCTTTGTACAGCAAGCTAGTTTCTACGCACATATCTCTCCCTATCCTCCACCTACTCCAAGGAAACTTTCCAGTGAGACAAAAACCCTCAAGGAGGGGGCAAAGCAAGGCCTGAGAGGGCCAGGTAAAGAGGTAGGGAGTCCCCACTGGCCTGAGTTTTATTTCATTTCAACACCACCCTTCCACCTACAAAACCCCAGACCAATGTACAGCAATACTGCAACAAAAAGCAGCAAATAAAATTCTCTAAAATAGGGGTTCTCAAACTGAGGGGAATTTCGTTCTGCATTTGTTCTGTGCTCCCACTGCCGGTTTGGGAAGTGGTGCACACATGACATTAGCCACAAACATTAAGGGCGGTAATAAATGTTATGATTATCCATATCTATCCTGTCATTTCTTATGAAATACTGTATGGGGAAAAAATAGAGATGGGGAATAAATTTGATTCAGTTCACATTGATAGCTGATTCTATGAAATTTGCATTTTCCTAAAACAATATGAGAACTAAAACAGGGTAGTTCGTGGAAATTCGCAAATATCAGAATTTTGCAATACAGTTCTCCAACCACAGATGGTTTATAAAGATATATTAAGGGAAACTTTGCAAAAAAAATCAATATATTAGTTAAAATAATATACTAGATGCATTATATTGTGAGGAATATATTGTTAGTTAAAACTGCATGGAAAAATATATCTATTTGCAGAATTACACGTAAACATACTGGAGAATTTTCATGCGGATTTTTGACCCCCAAAAAATCCACCATTGTTGAAAAAATGTAGAAAACTGTATTTAAATTTTGAAAAATGAGAAACCGAGAGAGCCAAAATGTATGGATCCTTTCACCCCTTGTTTCAATGTGTCATTGTCCCTACCACCACCACATGCAACCAGCTTTAGTCTGAATTGAGAAAAAGAATGACCCTAGCTGCCTTTTAAGTTGATAAGATATACACAGCCTAAGTACAGAGACTGCACTTTCTACGGTTAACCTCTAATAATCTTTCCCCTTCATTGTAGGGAATTCGCTAGCAGAGAGATCACCACTCATTCAACAACCAATCTTTTCGTCCACAAACTTTGAAAATATCTTCACTTGGAAGAGCTGGGGGGAGCCACTTCCAGGCACGGTGTACGATGTGCAGTATAAGAAGTAAGAGGACTATTCCTTCTCCTTACTTGGGGTGACTGTTATTCTTTGAACCCACAGATATCTCAGATAGGGAGAAAAATACTTTGCTGTAGAAATAGCATTGTGTCAGGTCCAAGGAAGAAACAGACCCCGGCCCAGCTCAAGACATTTTGCTGCCCGGGGCAACAGGCAAGATGATGTGTCCTCCCCATTCTAGAAACAGAAGCCAATTGGACTTTTCAGTACTGTCAATGGGACAGCGTCCTATGCCACATTTGATGACAGCAAGTACATATGGAGAAACACAGCTCTGTCCTGTAAGAGAAGGGGACAGTGGGGGGGGGGGGGCTTAGAAGGGAACACTCCCAGTATCTACCATCTGAAATGATAAACTTATTCTGCCTAATGGTTGAGGTGGCTCTGGATACGGCCATATTTTGAGGCTGTTGTGTAACTTTAGGTTCTCACTAATGGGTCTGGCAGTCCCAATTATTACATTTATAAGGAGCTCAATGTGATCCTGTCTATTTTATGCATTTATCCTGTCTATTTTATCCTGTCTATTAACATGCAAAATAGGCATGTTAGGCTGAAAGGCTGTAACTGGCCCAAGGTCACACAGAGAGCTTGATAACTGAGTCACTGGCGGAGGAAGAGGAATGCGGGGGGAGCACACCGCCCCCGGCAGCGCGATCCCAGCCGGGTGCCATCACGGCTGCCCCCCCCGCCCACGTAGGGCATCACGCCGCTGTAGGTGGTGTGCCCCGCCCCCAGGATGCACACCAGCCCCGCCCCCACCTGCTCTCCGCCCCGCAGTGCCGGAGCACAAAGCTCTGCCACTGAACTGAGTATGGGTGTGGACTCCTGTCTCCAGCGCTCCAACCACTGCACCACACTGGTTGCCTTGTACCAGTATCGCAATGTGAATACTTCCAGTGCAAGGAATTCAGGTCACACCTACATGGCAGGGTGCAGAACTAGTTTTGCCATTTGGAATGCAACTGGCAAATGAGAGGCAGCCTTGAAGAACTGCAATGCCACTGTAGCTGTGGGAGGAACTGGTGCTGCTTGCAAGACTTGCTTGCTTCCCCTTGCTCAGCATGCGTGCGTGTAAGCAAACATAGAAGTACACACATTCACCAACCTGTTTTCCATGGATTTATGCACGGTGTTTAGTGGTCCTGACAAAGGACTCAGCTACATTAGAAAACCAACAGTGTTTTAAATGTGTTATAAATATGTAACACCAGATGCTGCTGTAGAGCAAAAAACTTTGTCTATGCAATTTTACATAGAGGTTTTTTTTTTGTTATAACAACTGAATTCATGGCTTATTTATAGTGTTCCCCCCCCATGTGTAGATTCATCCCCAGTCAAGTGCTCTTGCATAGAGCCCTTGGGCATTATCCGTTTTGTTGGTTTGTTAAAACCCAACTAATTCTACACTATATTTCTGCAATATATATATATATATATATATATGCTTTCGTAGATTTTCACGGGTACAGGAATGCAGGTTTTGGTGTCTTCGGGTGTCTTCCCGTGTAAGAGTTGGGGTGTCTAGGCGACGTTTCGACGAGGTCTCACTCGTCATCTTCAGGCTGGTGCTTTCGGCTTCTTGTTACTAGAACAGAGTTACTAGAACAGAGCTCTGTTCTAGTAACAAGAAGCCGAAAGCACCAGCCTGAAGATGACGAGTGAGACCTCGTCGAAACGTCGCCTAGACACCCCAACTCTTACACGGGAAGACACCCGAAGACACCAAAACCTGCATATATATATATATATATATATATATATACCGAACAGTGGTACCTTGGTTTACAACCATAATCCATTCTGGAGGTCTGTTTGTAAACCAAAACAGGTTGTAACCCAAGGCGCACTTTTGCCAATGAGGCCTCAAAAAAAATTTTGTTCGTAATCCAAAAACAACAGGTTGTAATCCAAAAAAAACTTCCAGGTTTGACGTGTTTGTAATCCAAAACGTACACAAACCAAGACGTATGCAAATCAAGGTACCACTGTACTATATTTCTTTTTAAAAAAATAGATATTTATTAAAAAATTTTCCATTTCAAAAAAACAAAAAACAAAAAAAGAAAACATATACAGTTTAGAACCCTTCTTTTCCTATAACATATTTCTCTGACTTCCCCACACCTCCCCTTCTTATATTTCAATTCAAATTGTTAATTCAACAAGTTCTTATCCCCAATTTTTAACCTTTTTATATTTAATTGAGTTTAAAAAAAACCATTTTTTCAACATCCAGATTTATACATCAATGTTCATTCTTAAATCTTAAATCCTTTTCTAAAGTCGACCCAAATTTCCCTTCCACGAATTCCCCACATTTCATACTAGTAACAAAACAGAATAAAAAGAAAAAAGATGGATTATAATTATACACCCTTTGGATCCCCAAAGCCCACCCCGTCCCCTTTCCCGGTTTCAATCCCCAACAGATGTCCATCAGTCTTAATCTGCTATCAGCCTGGAGATCTCACGTCCGAGGCTCTCAATTCTCTCTCAGTTCCTCTCTGCCGGTTTTTTTGATAGTCCTTAATATTAAACACCAGATCTCGGAGACGCTCTGGCCCGATAGGGACAATGTTTCTTCCAGCCAGACCTCCATACTTAAAAGTGGAGCCCAAATCTTGTTTCTTATTCCTTTCAAGTCCAAATGTCCCCAAAGCTCCAACTTTCACCTTAATCAAATTTGTAATCCTTAGGTCTTCAGATCTCCACATAAGGAGATCTCTCCATTCTTCAATCTCAAGCTCAGACCAGATTTTCATCAAGTTCTTATTTTCCTTTATAACCATCATGTCAGGCCTCTGGCTCTCCTTTGTCATCTGCAACATTACATCTCCTCCTTCCTTTTCCTCAGAAACAACATGTGTCTCTTTCTCCGCATTCTCAAGATTCTCAAATTTCTCCTCTTGTCCAGCTGCATAAACTTCCTGGATCAAGTCCTTATCGAATTCAATGAATTTGTTTGCTGTTAAGTCCAGAGTTGCAACGTTGGTAGCCAAAACATCAATTTGGCCTTGTAACTTTCCCAAGAGAAAGAACACTCTGTCCAATTTAGCTTGAATTTTCCCTACTTCAGCCATTCTTGTAATGTCCCAAAACCCCCTCTAGAGGGATTTTGGTTACTTAGTATTCCTTCCAGTTCAAATCCAAAAATCAAGTTAGATTGTATCGGTTTTTCCTTATTTTCAACAAAATATAGCCAAATTGTAACGAATATAACCAGCAGAGACAGTATAAAACAAAGTTCTCTTTTCCCATCTTGACAGCTAATTTGACAGCTGTCAAGCTCTTCAATATCTCTTCAGCAGGCTCTCTCGCGGATCACTCCCGGGTCCGGGAGGTGGCACTTCAGCTCCCAAAATTAGCTCTTATCCTCCAGTAAGATTACTTAAACTGCCAAATCGTGAAATTAATGTCTTTACCCAATAAAAAAGATAAAATCCTCTCGACCTTAGTTAGCTGGTCCTTGCTTTAGATTATATATAAGACGGGGAGACGGACTTCCTATTTGCGCCTTCCCCGATCGTGCCTAATTAAAAAAAAATTTTTTTTTTCTTTACAAGTCCAATTTCCGTACTACTCACGGGTTGCTGCTTTAGAGTCCAATTGTTCATAAGAAGAAGTCAGCGCTCTCCGACCATGGCATGCGGCTTCACTCTGCAGGAGAAGCAGTCGACTCTCAGCACCGCGCCACTCACCCCGTCCCCCGTTCCGAAGCCTTTAAAAAGGCTCCTTCGCGGGTCGGGGGGCGCAAATGGTGCCCGCCGAGTCACCAGGTTCACAGGCTTCACCGCCTGTGATTTTTAAGGGTCCCCGCGTCACCACAGCGGCAAGACCCCACTCTTACGGAGCCGATTCCCTCCGGGGCTCGGAGGGAATCCGCCATTAGTCGATCGCGCTAACCCGGAAGTCCCACTGTACTATATTTCTGCAACATAATTGTATAAGTATTAATGCAAAGTACTCTTTTATACACATTGTTGTAGGTATCTGTTTATGTGCTGGTAACTTTAGGAAACTTGGGGTATACATATATGTGCATAAAATGCATATTATAATAATGCATAAAATATGCAAGAATTATTCCTATTCTGGCAGAACAGATAAAAAAGTGCTCTCTTTTCATCATGCCTGCCCATGATACAGTCCACTTCATGCTGTTGCACAAGCAGACCCAATCTGAATGTTTTCCAATAACTGTAAAATGAGCAAAGACATATCTAACTCAGATGACTGGGTAGGGGTGTTGTGTAAACAAATCCTCTTGATGACAGCTTTCACCCAATTTGCTTCCATCACATTGCTGAGATAGCTGCTGTCCCCCTGAACTGCATCGTACTTTAGATTTTCCTCTGTTGCACAAGCTGGAGAACTTGGCACCCAGACACTTTCCTCCTTTGATCTTTCCAGTAAACATAACCCTCTGGTTGCAATCCACGGATGGGTTATGAAATTCTCATTAAACCTTAATATCTAAATTGAATATTCATTGTAGCAATTAAGCTAAAGAGTGGAGGGGGGAAAATATGCAGATAAATTACACCACTGCCTGCTTTCGAGATGCAAAACAGGGAGGAAAAGAGATCCCTGGATTTGATTTGAAGGGCACCAGATAGCCTGAGAGCCACACACACACACACACACACACACACACACACACACACACACTTTCAGGGAACACCCACCAAGACATAATGAATGGATGACTGATGAAGAGATTGGCGACAATGAAAACATATTTATGGCTTTCGCAGTAAGTGACACCATCTCTTTAAAAACTTGCCCTCCTCTTCCACAAGCATATTTACCCACAAAGCCTTTCGCAAACTTGGTAGCAGACAGTTGCAGTAAGTCTTGTCATCTTTCCGTTCTGTCAACCCATGAAATTGCTGGCAGAAAGTCTGGAGGAGGAGGAGGAGGAGGAGGAGGAGGAGGAGGAGTTGGGTTATTCCTCTAATCCTGCTGTTGCTGCTTTGCTAAAGCTGCAATCCAAATGCTAATAACACAGAAGTAAACACTGAACCCAGTAGGACTTAATTGTAAGAAGACATGATTAGGATTGCACTGTAGGGTGGTGACTTTTAAAAAAAAACTCCTCACCTGAAACCTTGTTTGCTGACAAAGGCTTTTGGAAAGTTGGGAGGAGGAGGAATTCCATTCAATTCTCATTTTAAAGTGAAACTACCCAATTTGCACTTTCAAAAAACAATATGAGAACCAAAACCCATCCGCCCATCCACTGAAATCCGTATTTCTCCCAATTTTGCAACAATGTTTCGCAAAAATGCATTATGTTAGGGGAAAGTGTATAAAACACATAACGCATAAAAACACATATATTAATGAAAAGAACATATAAATGTGTGTTCTATTGGGGGAAATTGCTCACAGAAATGAGTCCGTTAATCAAAACCGCACACAAACATGTTTGTTGGGAGAAATTTGCACTAAAATCCTGACAACTTTTCATGGCGAAAAATTGTAAACTGCTGCAGCAATGTAGAGAACTGGATCAAAGACTGGGAAAATTAGAAACTGAGTTCCATCCCTCCATCCCTACCATCAGGTCAAATATGGCGGGCAAGGTATACTACATGACAACTTAGTGTCAGCGTAGCCCGCATGGTGCCCTCCAGATGTTGCAGCCAGCATGCCCAATAGCCAGGGATAATGGGAGTTGTAATCCAAAGACTCTGTTGGCTGCCTCTGCCTTAGTGAAACACCCACCCCTTTGCCCGGCCTTATGCCTGCTACGACGGTAAAGAAATGCACTTGGTGCCATCACTGCATTGTTTTCACTGTGCACTGAAGACAAACCACTCTACCCTGGCCTTCTGACATATATATTTTAGGACCTACTCAATTTCCCTTTCTATTTTTCCATATACAGTGGTACCTCGGGTTAAGTACTTAATTCGTTCCGGAGGTCCGTACTTAACCTCAAACTGTTCTTAACCTGAAGCACCACTTTAGCTAATGGGGCCTCCTGCTGCCACCGCGCCACCAGAACCCAATTTCTGTTCTTATCCTGAAGCAAAGTTCTTAACCTGAAGCACTATTTCTAGGTTAGCGGAGTGTATAACCTGAAGCGTATGTAACCTGAAGCGTATGTAACCCGAGGTACCACTGTACTTTTCTGGCATTTTCTTTGATGTAAATGCTTTTAACCGGTTTTAATGTCATTGGGCTTTTTGTGCTGCTGCAACCCAGCCTGGGACTCTGCAGCAAAGGGCAGAAAGGAAACTTGATAGCCGAATAACTAAAATGGTGACAAGCTGGCACCCCAAGAGAGAGAGCCTTCCCTGTTCTACATATTTGGCATGCCTCATTCAAGGGAGGAATATGAGAGGAGCCACTCCTCCTGCGCCAAGGGTGATGAAACAAACAAAATGATGGGCTATTATGATGGCTGGAGTCTGTCTGGAAGGAGGGCCTGCACAGAGGTGCCCTGGGCCCTTTTTTGTATTCTTGCCTTGCACCCCATCCATGAGATTCCTACTGACAAAGGCCACCAGCTACCAGAGTGGTGGGGAAGTATGCTCTTCTTCCTCATATTATTGTCATGACTTATTCAGTTTATGGCCAACGCTTCCTCCCAAAGGAGCCCAGCGCAGCAATGGATGGCAACCAGCCATCTGAAAGTAAGGCAGTGGCTCAATGCATGCAGAAACAGGTACAATCCCTGACATCTCCAGACTGCGCCTAGAGAGACCTCGGTCTGAAATCCAGGACAGCAGATGCCAGTGAGTGTAGGCGAGACTGAACTAGATGGACCCAAGGTCTGATTCAGTGTAACATGACACCCTCTGCTCTTTTCATCCAGTGCTTTACCAACTGCACTGGCTCCCAGTGGAGTACAAGGTGCTGGTTTTGACCTTTGAAGCCCTCTGCAGCCTAGGACCCATGTACCTATGGGACCGCCTCTCCTGGTATTCCCTGCGAAGGACCTTAAGGTCCACAAATGACAACATTTTGGAGGTCCCAGGTCATAAGGTGGCTAGATTGGTCTCAACTAGGGCCAGGGCCTTTTCAGTACTGGCCCCGACTTGGTGGAACACTCTGTCACAAGAGACTAGGGCCCTGTGGGACTTGACATCTTTCTGCAAGGCCTGCAAGACAGAGCTGTTCCACCTGGCCTTTGGTTTGGACTCAGTCTGACCCTTATGTTTCCCTCCCCTTATGGTTTTGATTTATGGGCTACTTTTAAAATGAGGCTGCATTTTAAATTGCATTTTAGCCTGTATTTTAAATTGGTTTCCCTCCCTATTGCGTTTTTACTGCAATTTTACTGGCATTAGCCGCCCTGAGCCAAACTCTGGCCGGGGATGGGGGTATAAATAAAAATTATTATTATTATTATTATTATTATTATTATTATTATTATTATTATTATTACAGTGGTGCCTCGCCAGACGAAATTAATTCGTTCCGCGAGTTTTTTCGTCTAGCGAATTTTTCGTCTTGCGAAACACGGTGTCGGGAAAGTTTTGGAAAAGCTTCAAAAATCACCAAAGTCTTCAAAAACCTCAAAAAAGGCTACCACACCGCGTTCTATGAGTTGCTCCTCGAAGTCAAGTCGCAACTGTATTAACGGTGTTAAGAAAAAGGAAACAAACTTGCAAGACGTTTTCGTCTTGCGAAGCAAGCCCACAGGGAAATTCGTCTTGCGAAGCAGCTCAAAAAACACAAAACCCTTTCGTCTAGCGAGTTTTTCGTCTTGCGAGGCATTCGTCTTGCGGGGCACCACTGTATTATTATTATTATTATTATTATTTTCCACTTATGAAGGAAAAAGTAATAGAGTTTTCTTAAGGACA
Organism: Podarcis bocagei; assembly: GCF_964188305.1. Taxonomy (NCBI): domain Eukaryota; kingdom Metazoa; phylum Chordata; class Lepidosauria; order Squamata; family Lacertidae; genus Podarcis; species Podarcis bocagei. Next base: position 29,590,413 of record NC_138132.1, read on the forward strand.
CCATTGGGCTGAGGGTGAAACCTGCCTTCTGACCTTAGTGGCCCACATTGTATGATGTGATCTGCACTAACTCCACTGTGTCCCAGGGGGCAGCCTGTTTGACCCCTAAAGTATCTGTCATATGCCATCTTAGCATTGTTTTAAAAGGAAGCTTTTTAAAAGCAAAATTGTCCTAGAGATTGCAGGTGGGAGCTGCCTTGGTGATGTTAAAGGCGCTGGCCAATCGGTGCTGTGCAGTGCTCAGTTCTGCTGCTTGCCAAACCAAATAGGTTCCTGAACTCCACCCTGGAGTGAATGCAGGGCTGAATGCAGAGAACTCACTTCCAAATAGGCCCAACTGCTCTAAAACCCTCACACCTTATTTGTCTTAAGCTGGAATCCCGGCAACAATAGCACAGCCAGCCAAGTGGCTGGTAGCATCGCAGCTTGCAACACACTGCTCCGTGGCATATCCAGGCACGTGTCTCTTTTTCATTGATGTCTGTCTCAGACCTGAATTACCTTCCCTGTGGTTTAACAGTGACGTGTGCTGTCTATGCCACTGCCTGCTGTTCTCCACCCACACATTGCCTAAAGCAGATGGGGAGCAGTGATTGTGGGGGAAGGGCTGTAACTCAGAGGTAGAGCATCTGCTTTGCATGCAGAAGGTCCCAGGTTCAATCCCTGGTGGCATCTTCAGGTGAGGCTGGGAAAAACACTAGCCTGAAATCTTGGAGAGCTATTGCCAGTCAGCTTGGATAATAGAAGAAGAGTTTGGATTTGATATCCCGCTTTATCACTACCCTAAGGAGTCTCAAAGCGGCTAACAATCTTCTTTCCCTTCCTCCCCCACAACAAACACTCTGTGAGGTGAGTGGGGCTGAGAGACTTCAGAGAAGTGTGACTAGCCCAAGGTCACCCAGCAGCTCCATGTGGAGGAGTGGGGAATCGAAGCCCGTTCACCAGATTACGAGTCTACCACTCTTAACCACTACACCACACTGGCGCTCTCTGGATCATACGGAGCTAAATGGGCTTTTGGCCTGACTCAGCTACCTTTGTTCATAGGTACGGGGATGCATGGCAGAACAAAAGCGAGTGCCAAAACATCACACGCCGCTCCTGCAATCTCACGCTTGAAACGGAAAACTTCACCGAGTGCTACTACGCCAGAGTGAGAGCAACTGTCCCTAACTGTTGCGTCTCCGAATGGGCCGAGTCCTCAAGATTCTATCCCCGGGAAAACAGTAAGTGGCTAATACTGTAAACCGGGTTGGGGAACTTCTGGCCCAGCAGCCAAATGTCTACCAAATCACCTGTCCCTCAAAATTCTCTCCAAACCACACACCCTCTCCTTGAGTTGCCTTGAGTTCTACTTTAGTGGAAAAGTGGGAGACATTGTTAAAAAGTAAACAAGAAAATAAACGTCAACAGTTTGTAGGATGTCTCGCCACTATGGCACTATGATGGGGTAAGATGCATTTCTTGAAATTCTCCCTTCCATACAGTGGTTGAAAGCTGCAGGAGTAAGGTAAACATGTTTCCCAAAGACAGGCCTCATGTTTCTTTAAGAAAGCTGCCTCATTCAGCAGGTGCAGCTATTGCAGGTTGTGCCGATGTTGCTGAACTACAGTTCTCATCACCTGTGGCCATTGGCTGTGCTTGCTGGGGCTGATGGGAGTTGTACTTCAGCAACAATTGGAGGGCCAAAGGTTCTGCACTCCTATGTTTTGGTCATCTTCACACTGCTCTGACACTCATCACTTTCCCCAAAGAATCTGAGAACTGTAGTTTGTTAATGGCACTGGGCCAGTTCCCAACACCTTTAACAAACTGCAGTTCCCAGGATTCCTGGGGGAGAAGACAAGAGTGTTTCCTCTTGGGTTGGTTGGGGAATTGTTTAGGGGGTATTGTTGCTGTTATTGATATTAATTTTTAATTTATTTTATCTTAAGTTTATTTTAGATCTTAATATGATTTATGTGTATTTTTTTCAATTTGGTTGTGTATTTTATGATGTTTTCTTTATGGCTGCTTTTGTTGTGCTGTAATTATGTATTTTTTCATGTTGCAAGCCGCCTTGATCATGGTTTGAACTGTGGAAAGGTGGCATACAAATAAAATTATGCATATACGTATGAATGTTTTAAATACATGGTGTAGACATCATGTGAGGGCCAAGGGTGCTAACAATGAGAAGTCAGTATTGAAGAAACTGAGCCAATTCTTTTTAAATGCCTCAGTTACCCAGTTCTCAAAACTACTATCACTAAACTTTTCAGTCTTAAACAAATCCCTTTTGCTTTCTCACTCTTGCTCTCTCTCTCTCTCCAAGCCATTATTGGGAGTCCTGATGTGAAATACACACCCGGTGTTAATTCAATAAAGTTCTATGTACAACCTCCTGCTACCCCTCTGAGAGACAAGGATAAACAGATCCTGACCGTCGTAGACATTTTCAGTCAAATTGGAACGACCTTTGAATACGAATTAACGATACATTGCCAAAAGACAAAGCAGGAGGTAAGGGGGGGGAGGTGTATGAGAGAAAATGGTAACTTTGGGGGGAAAGTACCCAATTCTTATTTCTTTGACTGTTGTTGTCTGTCTCAAGAGACAATGGAATGCACTTCTGGGGGTGAAGTCAAACTGCTGCGTTAGCAACACCAAAGTGACCTCCCCAGGGTACAAGCCTGAGCAGGGTGCCCAGGTGACAAAGTGTGGTCCAAAGAAAAGCAGAGCAATATGTTTGGCGTTAGTTGCTGGAAGGAGGTGTACAAGGCACCATCCGACTGTCTTAGGGACTCCACTCTGGATTTGTGTAGGGTTCCCTCTTTGGCCTTTTCTTCTCCCAAAGATATCTTGCAAGGCAGCAAAGGTTTAGGGTCAGAGTTTTCCTGAGAGCCAGTGTGGTGTAGTGGTTAAGAGCGATACACTCGCAATCTGGGGAACTGGGTTTGTGTCTCTGCTCCTCCACATGCAGCTGCTGGGTGACCTTGGGCCAGTTACACTTCTCTGAAGTCTCTCAGCCCCACTCACCTCACAGAGTGTTTGTTGTGGGGGAGGAAGGGAAAGGAGAATGTTAGCTGCTTTGAGACTCCTTAAAGGGAGTGAAAGGCGGGATACCAAATCCAAACTCTTCCTTCTCCTAGATGGGCTACCTTCCTACTGCACACTTCTTGAGGGTCAGTGGAGTGCTATTCCATACAGATTAAGAATGGGAAATAAATTTAATTCAGTTCTCATTTAAAGACAAACCTACCTCATTCACATTTTCCAAAATAATATGCAAACCAAAACACAGCCACCCTTCAATATTTGCACTTCTCCGAATGTTGCGATGCAGTTCTCCAGCTGTGTGATTTGTTTAAAAATGCACATACTGAAGTGTGCATAGAAATACATATATTGGTGAAAATAACATACAAACGTGCATTATGTTAGGGGAAATTGTTTTGCCAAAATGTGTGGATTAGGCAAAATGCATACAACGATGTGTGGATTTGGAGTAATTTGCACTGAAACATTTGTGAATTTTCAAAGGGCATTTTTAAAAAGAATTTCATACTTATGTGGAAACATGGAGAACTGAACTTCAGATTGGAGAAATGAGAAACTGAGGGTAACCAAAAGTTTCAGCTTCAGTCTTTAGCTCTCTCTGTGTTGTTGTACATATTCATGTGGAAACACCCTTGTTTTATGAAGTGTCAGGACTAAGTTTCATGTTATGCTCAGTTCACAGCATGCAGCTACATCCTCTGTTTTTCCTGAGTGAATCAGAGGTGCAAGGATCCCTGATGGTCTGGAGAGGGCAGGTTTACCCCCAGCTGCCACCAGGAGTGGAAATCAGGGGACTGAAAACAGAAGACACAACTATATACTACACATTAAGCATAACATACAGTTTGGCCCTTAGTGGAGCTTTGAAAGTAGATAACACAAAGTACCACTTTCCCTACTTAAAATACAAATCTCTCTCTCTCTCTTTCTCTCTAGTGGGTCAAAGTCAACAACAACAATGAATTTGAAATCTCTGACTTGTATCCCAACACCGAATACAATGGCACAATACACATAAGATATTCAGACAAAATCAGCAAGCCTTATGTTTTTCGGGCAAAAACATTATCAGGTGAGACATTGTTATGAAATGTTGGTGGATCTTAAATACTGAAAACATTAGAGATGAAGCAGTCACCACAGACAATTTTCCCATTGTGAACCTTGTGGCACAACTTGCATCACAAATGAATGTACCAGTCCCCAGTCTTGCCTGCCACAAATGAGTCTATGGAGCTCTTTGTCCTCCCCCCCATCTCAGTGTATTTATTTATTTTACACAGGTACATATACCTTTCCATGAATGTGAGTTAAGCCCTTATCTTAACAACAAGAAAGCCACAAATATTTTGCAAACAATGAAACACTGCTTGAGGGATTTGGAATGGGTTGGTGATGTCGCAAGTGCTAACCAAGAGGCATTAACCAAGAGGCACCCTTCACAGCAGGGTGACTAAATTACACTGGGCTGAAATCCTGCAGGAGACAAACCCTGTTCCACCACAAGAAACGGAGGACACCAGGAGCAGGAAGCAGATTCCATCTCACAAATGTTGAGACCTGTTACCTGCCTTCATATAAATAAAGAGTTATGCTTCATTCCTGTGGGAAAGTGTCACACTTGTGGACACCACAGTAAACTGTCCCTGGTGCTCCAGGTTCTTTGAGTGTGTACAGAGGCCCTCTGGGCATCTTTGCCATTCATAGACTTCCTTTCTGCTCTCCACAATAAGGGCATTTTGCTAGTTCAAAAAGTAAAGGGCCACATAGCTCAGTGGTAGAGAACCTTCTTTGAATGCAGAAGGTCTCATTTTTCACCCCCAGCATCTCCTAGTAAGGCTGTGAAAGACCCCTGTCCGAAGCTCTGGAGAGGCGCTACTAGCCAGTGTAGACAATACTAAGATAGATGGACGAGTGTTCTGACTAAGGCAGCTTCCTTTGTCCCTATGGAGATTCATCACTTCCCTTTACTTTGGCTGGAAAGATGATGATCCTTTATAAAAGCTCAGACCAGTCCTATGAACTCTTGAGCCAGAATGACTAGACGATGCATGCCATCTGTTCCTGCCCTCTCAACTCTCCTGGTCTTGCTATCTTTAACGGTTTGTTTTTTCTCTCCAGATACCACCTGGTTTGCATATTTGTTCGCGGTAGCTCTGTTTGCGGCACTGTTGATCTTTGGAACAATATATTACTTCATTTACAAGTATATTAAACAGCACACCGCACAGCAACCCATGTCTTTGGTATGTACTGTACCTCCCCTCCCCCCTTTATGGAAGGTTGTTGGATTTTTTATTAATGAGCCTGGGCTTTTAATTGCTGGGCATTGTTCATACATAAAAGAGTAGCGCCTGAAGGGCAAGGAGAAGGCTGCAGCCCCCACCCAGGAATGCTGGAGAAATTGCTGCACTGCCTGGGTTCCTAATAGTTTGATTTCTCTTTTAGGAATTTCTTTGCAAGTGGAGAGACTTGGTGGAATGGTTACTCATGTAAACAAAACATGGCAGTTTTGGTGTTTACTAACCAGGAGTTCCCATATTTTGGCTTGGCTTAGTAGCCACCTGTGATTTTTGTGGTCGCCATTAATTTCTCTCAACCCCTCAAGCTCTTTGGCTTACACAGAGAACTCAGTAGTAGATAGGTAGCCGTGTTGGTCTGCCATAGTCAAAATAAAAAAATTCCTTCCAGTAGCACCTTAAAGACCAACTAAGTTAGTTCTTGGTATGAGCTTTCGTGTGCATGCACACGAAAGCTCATACCAAGAACTAACTTAGTTGGTCTTTAAGGTGCTACTGGAAGGAATTTTTTTATTTTGACAGAGAACTCAGGAGGAGAGAGGGGAACCTTTTGCAGTGGGCTTTGGATAAAATAGAAGCAGTGCTTTCTACAAAGCCCATTATGAAAGGGGATAAGAACCCTCTCTCCCCTCCCCTAAATTCACGGAGGGTTCCCTGAGGGCAAAGTTGATGCTCACCCTGAAGTGAAAAACCTTTTCCTCTTAGAGGAAGGAGCATAGCTTAGTGGTAGAGCACGGCTTTGCGTGCAGAATATGCCAGGTTCAATCCCTGGCTTCTCCAGGTAGAGGTGGGAAGGACCCCTGCCTGAAATCCTGGTAAGCTGCTGCCCATCCCTGTAGCCTGTCGCATTTGACCTCAGGCCCAGGTGCCAACTGTGGCCCTCGAGTCCTCTCTGTCTCGCCCTCTAAACTCTTCACAGGCCACCCCCCCTCTGACCAGGCCGCATCCCTCACTCGACCTGCTTCACACACTCCTTGAATGTTTTTGCCCAGCTGGGATGTGATCTTGAACTCTAGTAATGTCTTGTGCCTGCCTGGATGGAAGTTAAAGAGGAGTGTGTGAGTGTCTGTAGAAATTAGTATACAAAAGTGAAATTTACATTCATTGCTCCACCCACTTTTGCCTCTGACCCTGCCCACCATTGGCATGTGGCCCTTGGAAGCTTGCCCAGAAGAGAATGTGGCCCTCAGGCTGATAGAGGTTTCCCTTACCCCTGCTGTAGTCAATATTGACCTAGATGAACCAATGGCCTGACTTGGTATAAGGCAACTTCCTGTGTTCCATGCTGGCCCCACGGCAGAGAGTGAACTTGATTTCTTAATGCTGGGGACTTCCCGCTTCACCACTCGGTCCTTCCGCCACTCTGCTTCATTATCTCTCTAGCTGCCTACGTTTATGCTGATGCTTATCTCTGGCAACTAAATTTAATCCTTCTTCCCTGATAGGATTTCAAGGATATTTTACGCTCCCAACCTCTCGTGCCAAGAATGGAATATATTCTGAACCCCTATGAATCATGCAAGCCTGTCCAACTTACTATAGAGAAGCACCAGGCACAGATCACCCAACATCAGGGAGTGTTCAGCCTGACAGAAACAGCTTACCAGAAACAGGCCAACGCACCACTGTTCCAGACCATTGCTCAGCATGAAGGTTATACACCACAAATGGCCAAGAACAACCCACCATGCACACAAGGTCCTTCGCCTTTAACATATGGAGTGTGTTTTGAAGGCACCAGCTCCACCAAAGCAAATTCTTCAGCAAATCAAGTGAGGAAGCTCGATTCTTTAGCTGAGGGCTCCTTGAGCAGCGAGCATTATAAAGCACAGCCGCCAGAACAGATCAAAAGAGAATTGTGGGGAAACAAGCCCCAACAGATGCCAGTGCCTGTGTTGGGAGATGCAGAGCGAACTCAATGTCTGCTGCTTCAGGAAGACATGCAAGATATGCCACAGTTGCTTCCACCCCTTCTGGAAGAGAGAGTACCTGCCACAAGAGGCAACACGACAGGGAGCTACAGAGAGCAGCCTGCAGAATTGCAACCATCTGCGGTGGAATTCGACCAAAATGCCATCTCAGATGGCAATCTTCTGTCAAGCATGCCACCATCCTTGTTTTCAAATCGCACCTGCAGCAGCATCATTCAAGATCAGAACCCTGGGCAGTGGGTGGCCTGGGATTTGACAGCCTGGACGAATCCCCAGCATCAGCCTTTGGGACTCCCTGTATCGGACTGCATAACTCAAGAGAGCAAGGGGTTGGAAAACAAGCCTGGGTTCCTTGGTACAAACCCAGATACCTTAGACTCTGCCCACAGCAATGGGCTCTTCACAAGCCTGTTCAGAGACTTGGAGCTGAAGGTGCAGTGGGATCAGGCGTCTGAGGAATAATGGTTAACGCATCCAGCAACTGAGGAATGGAGCGAGGGGAGGCGATAACACAAGGGAGGTGGAAATGTCTCCCTCCAAAACAGAGTTGAAAGGAAATGTCTTTTCCCAGCTGTTCCTGAATCCTCTTTGTGAATCACACTTCAGCCCATTAAAGGAAAACTAAATGTGGTTGATAGGTACCCTGCCAACTGGGTGGGTACTGCTGGCATGATTATTCCCAGGTGATTCTGTCCCTCACACATTGCTGGTTAGCTTGCACAAGGAATCCTGACAGTGCTGGTCCTATCTTGTGGCAGATACCCCAAACTTGAGTTGCCAGCTGATAGGGTGTGGGAGGAAACACACCGATTGGCCTGCCTTTGTGCTAATTACAGTTTTGCCTGCAAGTCGGGAGGCGACCCTTTACATGGCCTGGCGATAAGAACGACCACCTGCTCATGTCAGCAAAAGAAGCTGCCGCTGTTGAGCAGGAACCACCAGTGTGGCGCCCGTGGGCACCAGGGTGCCCGTGAGTTCCTCTTATGATGCTCACGAAAGGTCTTAGTAAATTTCCACCAAACAAATCCACAGTGCTTGCAAGAGACTGCTTGTTATTCTTGCTCTGTTCCTGTTTGCACTGACTTGGCCTCTCCTACATTGCACACCGCCCTTAAATATGCTCACATTTCATTGGATGCCAGGGCTGGACACCTTCCTGCCCTCCCATTCTGAACAGATGATTGCTGCAAAGAGCTTCTCTCTGTGAGCAAGCATGGCAGTGGCTGATGTAGGTACCTTTTCCTCATGGATGACAGGACTGTTGACGGGGTGAATGCCTCCACCATTTTGTGGACCCGTCTCTTTTTCTGCTCTTTTAGATGTAAGCCATTTTGTGGCGTGTCACATACCCACGGCAGCCATTTTCTGACTGGTGTCTGCTTCCTCAAAATTCCACATTTGCTCACTGGCTCCTAAAGGTTGGCCGCTCCTGAGTTAAAGGAACAGGAACAGAAGCAGCAGAGACATTGGTGACTCTTCCCCAGTTCTGTATTACATGGGGGGTGCGAGAGAAGTATGTACTATCTTTGTACTTTACTAATAAATATTTTTATTATTATTCTGACTTATTTTCAGTCTACAGAGAGCTAAGAATTGTATTTATAGTTCAAAATAGCCTATACCCTTTGAGGAGTTGTCTGTGTTCCAAACTTCACAGCTAACTTGATCCTGCAAAATGCACTGAACCAAACAACCAGGTCCAAACACAACGGAATGTAAGGAAAGCTTTATTAATAAATTGCCTGAGGCAATGATTCCATAATTCCATGGAAGGGTGTATACACTCAGATGATTAATTTTCTGGAGCCAAGTATAAAAACATTAAAAGAGCTCTTAAAGGAAGGAAGAATTACAGCCTACTAAGTTCTACTCAGGGCAGACCCATTTAAATCGCTCAACCTAAATTAGCCATGTCCATTAATTTTAATGGATCTACTCTGAGTATTGCTAACAATAGATGTAGCACAAGGCAATTTTAAGCTGTTTTAGTATTTTAACTTTTGTATGTTTTAAAATGGGGTTGTAAATATTTCTTGGTTTTTCTGTTCTGTCTTTTGTAAACCACTTTGAGAATTTTATTTTTACAATCAAGCAGTGTATAATTTTTTATGAAATAAAAAGTAAATAAAATACATCAACATTGTCATAGGATGGAATGGATCTACTTTTTTGACATTGTTCTGATGTCAGAGAGGAAAATCCTCTTCGTCATTGTGGGAGCACCATGAAGCATCTGACATCAGAGCTGCAACGTCCCTAGGGCTCCAAATGCTCCCATTTCAGAAACAGGGAGAGGATTTGAACGTGTGCTTCAGAGCTTGCCTAAATCTTCCCTTCCCTTTTACCTCTCATGTTTCCAATGGAGAATAAAACATGCCAAAAAAAAGCACACCACTCCACTTTTGTTTTAACTAGCAAACAGACGAAGCAATGCAAGAGAGTTCTTCCATCCTCACTTCCACCTCAAGCCAAGTAGGGTGTAGGCAGCGGCTGACTTTGGTGGTACGGTGCCCTGAGCAAGGACAAAATTCCCACCTCCCAATATTTATTATTTTCACAATAATTCCTTTCCGTGCAGTTGCTTTTTAATGGATCTTCTCAGGAGGTATCCATATAAATATAGGTTAAAAAAATATTATTATTATTACTATTATTTTGCGCCCCCTCGGCTTGGCGCCCTCTGCAGGGGAACTGGCCACACAGCTCTAAATCTTGGTGCTGGCACAATGGAACCTCGGTTTTCAAACATCTCCATTGACGAATATTTCAGCCTCCAAATGCCGAAAACTCGGAAGTAACTGCTTCGGTTTTCGAATGATTTTTCGGAAACCGAACGTGCCACGTGGCTTCCGTTTTGAGTTTCCCTATTGTATTGAGGCTTCCACTTTCAGATTTCGGTTTTTGAATATTTCAGAAGTCGAACGGTCTGCCGGAACTGATTACGTTCAAAAACCCGAGGTTCCACTGTATAGAATAAAGTGGTAAAACTGCCTTTCTGTTTCACCATCCTTTGATTTTCCCAACAAAAGCACAACCCTTTTGCTCACTCTAGGTGAGCATCTGGAACCCCCTGGAATCTTGTTACTGCTCAACAGAGATTGGGGTGGGGTGGGGTGGCATGCAACCTTTGCAGCACTCTTATCCTGCCAACATCTAAAGCATATTTGGCAGAAACTCAAAAGCAGCAGTAGGGGGAGAGAATTGCTACTATTCCCATTTAAATCTTAATCTCAGTTTGCTTGTTACCTCCGGTTACAAACTTAATTTGTTCCGCAGGTCCGTTCTTAACCTGAAACCGTTCTTAACCTGAGGTACCACTTTAGCTAACGGGGTCTCCTACTGCCGCTGCACCACCACCACACGATTTCTGTTCTCATCCTGGGGCAAAGTTCTTAACCTGAGATACTACTTCTGGGTTAGTGGAGTCTGTAATCCGAAGTGTTTGTAACCCGAGGTACCACTGCATAGGAAGAAAAATGCCAACATCCTTTGAAATTTTGCAGTAGTGGCAGACTGTAAAATTTCACTGAAGCCCTGTGAGACACCAAAATCCGGGGCCCCCTCTCACCTTCCATGGGATGTTATAATTGTGACACCTCCTGCAGCGCCTAATAAGCTCTTCACCGCTTGCGCTCCCCTTTGTTTGCAGTGTGGTTCTCTAGCCAAGTAATTTGTAAGAAAATGCATAAACTAGGGTAAAATATGCATATAAACACATAGAAATGACATAGAAAAATGCATTATCTTAGCGGGAATTTGCACTAAAATGCAGGTGAATTTTCAGGAGGACTAAAAAAAAAAACACAACCACAACAACACACTCTCATGTGAAAAATGTAGAGAACTGAACTAAAATTGGACAAATGAGAAACCAAAATGGCCAAGTCCGACTAGATATAAAGACTTGCTGGAAAATAAAACTCCAAGATGGCTGTCGCCAATGGAGGCTAAAGCTGTGAAAAAACTCAATATGGAGGCTAAATGGCCAAAATATTGGGAAATTTTGGAACAACCAGGGTGACAAACTGAAATTACAGAGCCATGAGAAATTGAAGACCAAAGTACAAGATTGGCTCCATTATTACCAAATAATGGAGGTGTATAAACAAGACAGGAAAATTGGCTACCAGGTGGAGAAATCAAAATTAGAAACAGAATTGTTAGAACCCAATGCTAAGAATTTGTCAAGAATGTATAACTTGTTGCTGAAATGGAATACACAAGATGAAACAGTTAAATCAGCTATGATTAAGTGGGCACAGGACATTGGTCATAACATTATGTTTGCTGATTGGGAACAGTTGTGGACCACCGGTATAAAATTTACGGCATGTAATGCCTTAAAGGAAAATATTATGAAAATGATTTATAGGTGGTACATGACCCCAGTCAAGCTAGCAAAAATTTATCATTTGCCTGATAATAAGTGTTGGAAATGTAAAGAAACTGAAGGTACTTTCTATCACCTGTGGTGGACGTGCCCGAAGATTAAGGCTTTCTGGGAAATGATATATAATGAAATGAAAAAGGTACTTAAATGCACTTTCCCCAAAAAACCAGAGGCCTTTCTCTTGGGCATCGTCAGCCAATTGGTGTCAAAGAAGGACAGAACTTTCTTTATGTATGCCACAACAGCAGCAAGAATACTCATCGCAAAGTATTGGAAGACACAAGATCTACCCACCCTGGAAGAATGGCAGATGAAAGTGATGGACTATATGACATTAGCCGAGATGACTGGCAGAATTCGCGACCAGGGAAAGGAGACGGCGGAAGAAGATTGGAAGAAATTTAAAATTTACCTTAAGGACTACTATAAACTTGTTGAATGTTAGAATGTCGAGGTTTTGAGTAAGAAAGGGTTACAGTGATATAAGATTAGACTAAAGGAAAGATTAAGAGGACAGAGGACTGACAGAAATATTTAGAGTTGCTAAAAACTTTTGGACATTGGGATGCAGAAAGGGGAGGTATGGGGAAGTCTGAAAAACATGGTTCATGAAAAGAAGGTTATGAAACTATACATGTGTGTATGTCTTTTTATATGTTTGTATTGTTTTTAAAAATTTGTAAAATCAATAAAAAATTTATTTTAAAAAAAAAAAAGGAAGACTCAAGATCTACCCACTCTGGAAGAATGGCAGATGAAGGTGATAGACTATATGGGACTGGCTGAAATGACTGGCAGAATCCGTGACCAGGGGAAAGAGACGGCGGAAGAAGATTGGAAGAAATTTAAAATCTATCTAAAGAAACATTGTAATATTAATGAAAGCTAAAATGTTGAGGTTTTAGGAATAAAGGGGTTTACAGCTGTAAAAGATTAAGTAAAAGAAAAGAATATGGGAAAAATTTGATAAAACTAAAAGATAGGATTTGCTGAAATAAGTTTGGAAATTGGGATGTAGAAAGGGGAGGTATGGGGAAGTCGGCGAAGTAAGGCTTAAGAAAAAGGGATATGAAATTATACATGTTTGTTTGTGTACTTGTTTGTCTTGTAGTGTGTACTGTTTGTGTTTATAAAAACTGTGAAAAACCAATAAAAATTTTATATATTAAAAAAAATGGCCAAGTCCATCCCTGTTCAAGAGAACTGGAACTCTTTGTTAGGAAGTCCATATGGTGACCTGGCAGCAGGTAAATGGGTTTTTATTCAGACAGAACTTTGCCCTGATAAGTTGATTTGTCTGTGGCTGGTATGTTGTAATTCGTTCATCTGGCTGCTGTCCTTATTGATTTTAGCCGCATGTTTCATCTGCCGTTTTCGTTCCTTTTTCATTACTGTTTTGCTTTTCCCTTCTCTTACTGTTTGGTAGCTGCTTTGGGCACTCTTTGGTTGAAAGGAGGGGTCCAAATTTCACAATAAACATTGAATAAATCGATATTTATGTACAGTTTTCCTGTGAGTTAGGGAGAGCTATGAAAATGAACATTCTGGAAGTGGTTCAAAAAGTCTCTTCAGTAGGCGGGAAGGCCTTCTCAGCTTGCTGGAGCATGCTTTAACATCTACGAGATACAAAGATATGAACCACCTAGAGGTTATAAAACATGCCCCATTAAGTATGAGTCAGATATCGCACCTCATATGAGGCCACTCCCAAGTGAAAGAACATCACGTCACTAACATGCCTTAAAGCAGGGGTTGCCAAATGTTTGGGGCCCATGGGTACATTTGCAAACTGGAGGAACACAAGCTGCAATTATACTTGAAACAAGCCTTAACCAAAGTAGAACACTTCTTCCAAGCCTAGTTTCAGCTAGGGAGGGTGGGGAACAGGACCCTGCAGAGAAGGCCTCTGTTTGCAACTTATGACCTAAAGCAGTGTGTGAAAATAAATAATATTTGCTACATAGATATCTAGTAAATAGCAGGTCACAGCCACAACTTATATTTCAAGCACATTTAATGCACATGGCTTTGCCACAAATAATCTTTGCAACTACAGTTAACAAAACTACAGTTCCTTTCCTTCCTTCCTTCCTTCCTTCCTTCCTTCCTTCCTTCCTTCCTTCCTTCAAGTCGCCATGTGCTTTAAAAGTGTGCTAAGTGCACTTTAGATATACAGTAGTATCTTGGATTAAGTACTTAATTTGTTCCGGAGGTCCGTTCTTAACCTGAAACTGTTCTTAACCTGAAGCACCACTTTAGCTAATGGGGCCTCCTGCTGCTGCTGCGCCACAGGAGCATGATTTCTGTTCTCATCCTGAAGCAAAGTTCTTAACCCGAGGTACTATTTCTGGGTTAGCAGAGTCTGTAACCTGAAGTGTATGTAACCTGAAGTGTATGTAACCCGAGGTACCACTGTATGGGTATGGCTCAACCCCAACGGGCATATAAACGCATATATTAGTGAAAGTAACATACCAAAACACATTACATTGGGGGAAATTGCTTGCACAAATGTAAGCCCTGGTCAAAACTACACACAAAAATGTGCTTATTTGAATAAATTTGCACAAAAATGTTGATGAATTTCCACGAGGACTCTTTAAAAAAAATCACAAACATGTGGGAATGTAGAGAACTGACTGGAAAAATGAGAAAGTGGGAGAAACTGAAATCCACACATCCCTCGTCAAGAGAGAGGCTGAGTGGTCGTGACCCTAAAGGAAGGGGCATGTGCCGCCGTCTGAAGCTTGGGGAAACGTTTAGTGGGATCATCATCAGTCCATTTCCTCCTTCCCTGACCCTGGGCAAGCAGCTGCAGATGTTGCTGACAGCCCAGCCGGGCCACCTGTTGGTTTCCATGCAAGGACGGGGCTTTAAAGGGTGCAGGCTGCCCTGCCTGGGGCCGCGTTCCAAGCTCTTGATGTGGGATGCTTTTCTGAGCAATAGCCCGGGGATCCCATGTCAGCAGCATGCCAGGTGATGCCACTCAGCCAGTGATTAAATGCCACGGCGGAGCCTGTTCCTGCTCTCTTTTTAAAAAGGAAACCTCACACACAGAACCATCAATGGGGACACCACTGGACCAAAGGCGGGGAGGCCTTCCATTTGAAGGAGTGATACAAAATGGAGAGTTCACTGGTGGGCCCACCTTTGAATTAGGTATTATCAGGGACTCCAGCAAACCTTTGTTTGTTTGTTTGTTTGTTTGTTTGTTTGTTTGTTTGTTTCAACCCAGGCCACCCTCCAGAATTATGAAAGGCGAAGGCTTCTGGTTCAGGCATGGCTGTCCTTTTTTCTTTGTTTTCTTATAAATTTGCGGGCCTTGAGTCTCTACAGCTGACACCATGTCATGCAAGGCTTAGTGATAAGGAGTCTTTGGCCCTCCATATGTTATGGACTACAACTCCCATCAGCCCTTCTCTTAGAATCATAAAATCATAGAGTTGAAAAAGATCCTGAAAGAGCAACCAGTCAAACCTCATGGTTGGCAATCCAGACTCCTCTTAAAAAACCTCTACAGTGGTACCTCAGGTTACATACGCTTCAGGTTACAGACTCCGCTAACCCAGAAATAGTGCTTCAGGTTAAGAACTTTGCTTCAGGATGAGAACTTTGCTTCAGGATGAGAACAGAAATTGTGCTCCGGCGGAGCGGCGGCAGCAGGAGGCCCCATTAGCTAAAGTGGTGCTTCAAGTTAAGAACAGTTTCAGGTTAAGTACGGACCTCCAGAACGAATTAAGTACTTAACCCGAGGTACCACTGTAATGAGTCCACAACCTTCCAGTCATTTGGATATTTAAAGAAGGACAACAGGAAACTCCTGACTCCCCCCAGATACGACGAGGTCCAGCGCAATCTATTTATTTGTTTAACAAAATGTATATGCCACCTGATTGTAGTAAAGCATTGAAATCACCAATGAAAACAGTTTCAAACATTTAAAGATGAATGCCCTGTTCTCAGAGTCAGGGCGAGCCAGCCCATGAGGCGATGTGAAGCGGTCACTTCAGGCAGCAGTTCTGGGCCTAAGGAGTGTGCCACTCGCTGCCAGTGCCACATCCTTGCCCCAGCTTCCACGGGCGCACCCTGCCACTGTGGCTGGTGCCCCCCACTGCCTCCTCTGCCACAGGCATGTCCCGCGAACACCATGGCCACACTTTCTGCCATAAATGCACCCCACTCGACCATGCCCCCATCATGGGTGTGTCCACAGTTCTCAACTGCAACCAAGGAGAAGGAGGCAGCAAAACGTCCCAGCCTGCCCCTGCTCAGTGGCCAGTCAGGTGCCTGTGGGAAGCCTGCAGGCAAGATTCACGCACAAGAACGTTCTCCCCTCCTGCAGTTTCCAGCACCTGATACTCAGAGGCATATTGTGTCCAATCGTCAACAAAACCCTGCTTTGCATATAAACGTTGTGCAAGCGATCAGGATGTGTTGTGACGTGGGGTTTGTGATTTCAGCTCTCTTGACATAATATGCTGGAGACAGTTCTCTAGTAACACTTCTTTATTAAGGCAAACAAGACTGAAGACTGAGGAGGGGAAAGCTACATTTATAGGGACAGGGAACTAGCTAGAAAGGATACATTTTGGAGGGAACAATATCAGGCAATCACAGTCCTGCCTTTTGGAGGAAACCAATAAGACAGAGGATCCAAATACAGCAGCTTAAATGAACCAATAGTAGCTGTACCCTTTGAAACCAAAAGGCAGTTACTTTACCCTAATGCAAATACAGACAATAATAATACAGATATAAAATCCTTTGACTCAATACACAACAGGATGAATGTTCAATAAACAGGTAATCTGGAGGAGCCCTGCTCTCTCTCTCCCCATTCCCTCTCGACCCGCCTCTCTCACACACAGAGCATAAATCCACAGATTTGTTGATTGGCTAAAATTTGTGCAAATAAATCTTTCTGAGAGCCCAAACAGAAGAAATCCGTAGAGTCTGGGCCTGGAAAATCTGCCTGCAGCTTTTCTTCCTTGTTCTGCTTTGACAATGGCCATGAATACTTCTGACCTAGAAAAATGATCTTGCTTTACCCGTGCAGAGAGCTGTTTGGGGATCATAAATCCTAGATAGTTCTCTCCATTGTCATTGAAATGACATGAGATAATGCTATATTTAAGGCTGCAAGGGTGGGCAGTTTACCCTTGGACACATTCTTCCCGGGACAGTCATTCTTAATGCCATCAAGCAGGGGGAAGGCATCCTTCCTTTTGTCCTTTAGCTCTCTTCTTCAAGACTAGCTCCCTTGCCAACCTGCTCTCTGATTTTTCTCTACACTGGGATAGCAAAGTCAAGATTTAGAAGATCCCCCAACTTCAGGGAAGGTACGTGATTCCTGCCGCCTGCCCCAAACATGTATCTTGCTTTAAAGATTGCTTGTGATTCTTGTCGTATGAAAGACTAGCTGATTTTCATTGTTGCTGCGATTCTTACATTTTGTTTCACAGGAATTCTTTTGCTCTGTTCTAAATTAAATATAATTTTAATTTAGCATGGAAGGGAAATGCGGTTCCTCCCTGTTCTTGAACTAAAAAGAATGCTCTGTTCTTTTATTTAGCTCAGATCTCTTTGATTATTGCTATTTATCATTTCTGTCATACTTCACACATCCTATATTAAAACCACCCTGTGAAGCAGCGGGGTGTTATGGACATAGGGCAACATCACCAATCCTAGTTTTACAATCCCAGTTTGCAGAGCATGTGCCAACTCTAATTTGCTTAGCAGATGAAAGGGCACACTATGGTTTCCTGCAACCAGGAACTAGAAGTTCCTAGTCTTGATTGGCAAGAGAGGGCAGGAACAATGTGGACGAATGCATAAGATTACGCACCAGATTCAGCCAATGTGGTGCACTAACAAAAGCTAGGACAAGGACTCCTGCTAGAAGAATGGGGCTGTCCTCCCACTCTGCTTCCCCTCCCCAAAAAATCTGCCCTGGATGGTGAGAACCACCAAAGCAGTATGTGGGGAGGAGAAATGCTTGCACTGATGGAAAGACCATATTAGCACATCGTTGAATCGCACCCCAAGACTACTCACTCGCAAGATACTAAACCATAGCTGCCCAAAACGGCTGAACCACCAACCAGTGTCATGGACAAAGAGTGTTTCCATTGGCACTCCCATCTCAAAACCCATCAAATTTCCTAACTTCACCACCTTGTCTCTCCTCAGTTGCCTCCAAGGAGAGCAAACCCCCAACTTGAGTGTATAGCCAAAGTATTTATAGAAAGGGAATGACTGGAGGAGGATTGAAGCAGCTACAATCTCCACTTCAGGGTCTGCACATCTGTTTGCTTGCACTCATACCCTCCGACATTTCGGGAGGGCAAAGCAGGACACCTTCCCTCCCACCCGATCTTCCTGCTCCTCCCCATCTGCCCAAACTCCATGCTCCTTCTCTCACCTGATTTATGCACTCTTTCTGGCCTCCACCTGCCTGATCTTCATGCTGCTTCTTCCCACCCCCCATCACCCGCCCATCTCTCATTGCTCCAAAACCTCAGCCAGGACCCAGTGTTCTCACTTATTTCTCAGTATGAGAACAATGAACAATGGTCCACAGCAGGTAACCACCTTCAGAGTTGCTGCACCCCACCCACCCCACCGTTCCATCTTTAATGCCTCTAACTCAACGGCAACAGCAATGTTTCAAATGGCCCCGGCTAAGGTCAGCAACACCAATGAAAAGAAGAATTTGCTCTGACTGAGCACCAGCTTCTGCCAATGGCGACGCAAAAGGAGAGTGGTGGTGCTAAAGAAGGTGCAGGGGGCTTGGGGAAAAAAATCTAATGGAGGCAAAGGTAAGAGAGCATCTTTCAGCTCTGTTTTTTTTGGTGCTGCGCTCTGGTGTGAGCCAATTGACTCGCACCACAGCGCGGAACTAAAAACTACACGTCTTTTAGTCCCAAATGGGACATTCAAGTTTGGGATCAGGAGTCAGGAAGGCTTCTGTTAATCCAGGATGTCCTGCTTAAAACGGGACAGTTGCGTAGTATGCGCTAAGCCATTGTGTGCTTAGCATTGTGTGCCAATACGGGAAAAGGAGGCATTTAAAAGAAAACTGAATGAATATGCCCTTTCTGAAATAATAGGGAAGATGAAACACAGCCATCCCTTCTCCAAATTTTCCAGTGCAGTGCTCCAGCCAAGCAATGTGTACAAAAATGTAAGTACTTGGGTAAGCTGTGCATAGAAATCAGAAGCAGCACATCCCATTGCACTGCTTGTGGCCAATTGGGTAGTGCCACCCTGCCCTGCCACTGCCACCTTGGGGGCTTCCATGGCTTGAGATGGTGGCCTCACCTGTCCTAATGGCTGGGCAGGCCCTGATAGACATGCATATATTGGTGAAAATAGGATGCATTAAAGGTTCCGTTAGTGGGGAAATGCTTTGCAAAAATGTATATATTAGGCAAGTTTTAATATTAGGAGAAATTTGCACTACAATGCTGATGACTTTTCACGGTGACTTCTAAAGAAAGATTGCATACTGTTGATGAAACGTGAAGGACCGAACTTAAGACTGGGGGGAGGGGGAAGAAACAAAAATTGTCAGACCCTTGTCATCCCTCTCCACACAGAATTAACCTCTCCTGTATTTATTTATTTACGGGGTGACCCTCGTTACAAATCAGTGAAGCATACTGCATGTTCTCATCTCCTGAACTTCTTGTTAAATCATCTAGCAATGTATACCAGAGTACAGCAAATCCTTCAAGACGAAGGCATTTATTTCTGAGTATGTCAAGAGGACTTGCTCATGAGTATATTGCTGGAGTCCCAGAAATGGCACCATTGAATGCCCTCCCACTTGGTGCCTGGCAACAGCCTCTCCCCAGCATTAAAATGAGAGAC